>NC_133349.1:3919806-4609806 GCF_030506205.2 Paramisgurnus dabryanus
TATCTATCTATCTATCTATGTCCAAAGTCAGATTGCTAAGTAGTAATCCTGTTTATCTATCTATCTATCTATCTATCTATCTATCTATCTATCTATCTATCTATCTATCTATCTATCTATCTATCTATCTATCTATCTATCTATCTATCTATCTATCTATCTATCTATCTATCTATCTATCTATGTCCAAAGTCAGATTGCTAAGTAGTAATCCTGTTTATCTATCTATCTATCTATCTATCTATCTATCTATCTATCTATCTATCTATCTATCTATCTATCTATCTATCTATCTATCTATCTATCTATCTATCTATCTATCTATCTATCTATCTATCTATCTATCTATCTACCTGTATTTAGATATCTACGTTGTATTAATTTAACATTTAAACTTGGCACATACAGTTAATGTTTATCATTCATTTCTTATGAATAATTGTCTTTTTGTTTCCATTTTTCAAGTTACAGATAAAAATGGTAAAGTATGTAATTTTGTGGATAATGATTATGTGGCATTGCCAGGAAAAATAACTGGCTGTGTTGTCAATACTTCATTAGTGCTGTAATCTTACTCCTACTCTTTTCGTCTTATAATGATTTGGTCATAATGTCGTACCGCCCACCCTGGTCCTACTTGACACTTTTTTCTCTTTACCTCTTTTTCTCTGTTTATTTAATGTTGTTTCATGTTTAAACATATGTTGTTTTCTCTGTTGTTTGTATTTTTAGCAATATCATGTGTATGTGCACATACAGTATGTGTATTATTTACAGTGTTGCATTTGAGACTGGTCTTGAGACCATTTTTTCAAGGTTTTGTCACGATCTCAAATGCATTTACATTTGGTCTTGTTTTGGTCTCGTAGGATTCTGGATTTCACTTAAAACCTAAATTGTCTGATTTATTTATTAACTTAAATAATGTAATTGAATTTAAAACTTAATACAAATGAACAAAACTAATATAAATGTCCACAAAATTCAAGATCTATGATATGAAAAGCAGAACTGTTGTGCCTACTTGAGCAACGCAGCAGTGGTTCGGTGCATTTTTTATTAAGACTTGTACGGTCGTAGATGTGGATCTTTCAAATTAATTTGGGAAATGTTGGTCTAATTGGTCTTGTTCTTGACTTATGCCGCCTTCACGTGATATCACGTAATTATCGTAAATACGAGTTTCCCATTGCACATGAACGATCTCTGAACTTTGGAAAAAGTTGGACGTTCCAGAAAATAAAAAAATGGCAAGAAGGAAGGGAGAAGGATTTCTGCTTGATTGCCTTGTCTTGACGTTAAAATAACATTTATTCAAATCACATGCAAGTGAACACAACAAGTTTGTAATCACGACTTTAGAAGTGAGAATTATCGAATTTCCAATAGCGTGTGAAGTAGGGATGCATAACGATTAATCGTGATTAATCTATAGCAGAATAAAAGTTTACATACTATATATATTATAAATATAAATATATTTTTTCTTAAAATTATACATGCGTGTGTGCATATTTATTTATACATAATTATTATTCACAGTTCACACACATATATGATTAAAACAAAAACTTTGATTCTCCTATAGATTAATCGCGATTAATCGTTATGCATCCCTAATGTGAAGGCAGCATTAGTCTTGTCCTGTTGTGGTCAACTCCTCAATGTGTTAATTTGGACACACTTTTGACACGCTTTTTATTATAAACCTATTATATATATTGCATTTTTATTTACCCTAGGCTAAATGTACATTATTGATTTGTTGACTAGACTCTGGGAAAAATTGGAAAAGAACAAACACCCCCAAAACAATTAACATCCGTGAGCTATTACATTAATGTTATAGGCCTACGTGTTTCATAATCTAATTGCTATCTGCTATCAAATCGGCGATGATTTCTTTTATCAGACCGAAAGTTTGTCATGTTTCTGTGCTGTCGACTTAGCCAGCAACTTTATGATCTGTCATGGTTGTAGCCCACCAACCAGTTCAATTCATTTGAGGAGGCAGGTGTGTGACTTTTCCTCCTGAATGATTTACAGGCTTTTTCACAATTCCTTCAGCACGGCGCCACAGCTCGAAATGAACAGATTGGCAGGAGTCTGATCGCCCGCTATTGACTTTTCTGCCTGTTTCCTTCTGACCTTAAACCCTGTTGCAAACCCTCAAAGAGGCAACAATAATCTCTGAAAAAACCTCGGCTCATGCTGAAATGAGATGCTATAGACGCCCACCGTATTTCTGAGTGCAGTTTTTTAAAGGGAGACAAAGGGCATCGCTGTAACTTACTGTTTACAGCGAATCCATTCATAATTAATTGAACACGCCGCTGTGAAATGGTTCATATATCTTTACGGCTGCAATGCAGCGAGCCCGTAGCACCTTTGTCAGGTCATTTTAGCTCTCACTATGTTACATGTATCCAGAGAATTGGGAGTAATTTGGTGTGTAGCTCACTTTTTATGAATGTTCTGGAACATGATGGAAGATTTGTTAGCTTTAGGTGATGGATGGGGAAGAATGGGAGTCGTCAGGAATTTAACGATTCTGATTTATCTAAACAATTCTGGTTCTTTAACCATTAATGATTCTTGGACGTCTTAAGGGAGCATTAAATAATTGATCTTAATGTTATAATACCATAAATTGTATTTTTGTGTGTATAGATTTGTTGTTTACATACTACTAATACCATTTATTATTATTACAAAAAAGAGGCCCTTCATTGAAAAGGTGCGCATTGCTTAAAAATGCATTGTGGCATCTTTAACATGTCGATTGGTGCTTTATATCCTAATGAACTTTCAACAGCGCTCCAAGTTAAAAAAAGCACTTTTATTCTCCTTCGTGCACTGAACTGCTTTTTTAATAATCGATTATTTGTTTATATTTGTCGATGCAGTAATCGTTCACATTAACATCGCAATGCATCGTAAAAATGATTATATTACACTGCCCTTGTCAATATGGGGCCTAAACAAAATTAACTATTATAAATAAAAAATGATTTAAGAACCAATAAGCATATAACAAGTGAAAATCGATATTTCTTACTGTTTGGATATTTTTTTATCTTATCTTTCCAGTTATGCCAAACTTACGTTAATGATGGCTTCTAAGAAAGTTGAAACTTCATAAGCCAAAAAGTAACTTTGTTGTGCATTTGTATTGTATTGTTTTAACTAAATTTAAGTTATTCTGAATAAAAGCATCTGCTGAATGCAGGGTTTCCCGCAGCACTTTGCAGTTCGGGTGGCCCGCCTTAGCTGGGAAATCCTACCGCCTTAAAGGAGCATTTCACCCGTGGAAACATTAATCTTTATTAAAAGTGAATCATATTTGTAGTTGAAATGTAACATAAATTTCAAATTTGGTGCCTATTTTACCGAGAAAAGTAGGTTTGTAGTCTCACCCCCTCTACAAAGATATATGACTTCCTTCTTTCAATGATGCAAAATGATGATTTTTACATCATTGAAAGAAGGAAGTGCAACACTGAAATCCATTATTTCTCCCGTCTCAGGGGAAACTGAGGAAATGATGCACAACCATTCAAAAACATGACTGGGTTTCTAACTATACACAGCTTAATGCAAATGGGTGAAGCGTCCCTTTAACTAGATCATAAAAAAAAAATTCACTGCACAAAAGGCGGTCAACTGCATATCGGAGAATAGCGTGGACGCGCTTCACATCGCAGCGTGTACGCGCACCACACGGTTAAAATGAGATAAAGACGTGGTCTGTCACTGTCTGGAGGATAGCCAGTTGATAAAACACATGTCCGTGAGAACTGAAAATGGATTTATGTTTTGGGTTTATTTAAGCCTGTTATTGTATTAGTCTATAGTTCTTGCAAATTTAAAGTTAGTTAGCTGGTGATTTTGTTGTTTGAACAACTTGCTAGCTTGGTTACATGTGCCTGTTGTTATTTATGTGCATTATTTACATGCTACAGTAGTTACACTCTTTAAGATAATGTTATTAATAGTGGGAATTAATCAGTTTTTACATCTGTCATTGTTCGCCAGACATTTGCTTTAGTTTGTGTTTATTAACCCTTTAGTTTCACTTCATCACGCAGCTATTCCCGTTAGAGGTAAAACATTTAATTCATTTATAATCTAGTATGTGTTCATTTTCTGTCATAGTTTCTTCAAAATTAAGTTTTATTTGAGTGTTTTTAATAAAAATATTTTCATTTTCATCATGACGCGTACGCCGCGCCTCTTTTATTGCCATGCCCCCAGTCCCAAACACCCGCCCAACTCTACCACCTTAACTAACACATTTTCTGTGGAAAACCCTGGCTGAATGTAAATGGTATAATATCTATAATATATGTATTTAGAAATTGCGAAAGATTTAGAAATCTGTCTGTATCTGGTCTTTTGAATTGTCTCATGCTTATCTGATGTAAAGACTCCCGACTCTCTACACTTCAGTGCCTCTTTTACTTTGGTACTGTCTGGTTTTACTGATGCTCTTTTCTTCACCTTTAGATTGTACAGATATGTAATTTAGTGTCTTTTCTGAGATAAAGAACGATATCCCATCATGCCATGGGGCAGAGGGAACAGGATCGAAGATTTCTTTTTTTTGCCTGTGAACTGTGGAATCAAAACAATGGATTTATATTAAGAGATCTTGTGTTGGACAGACAGTGTAATTAGACAGTGAATGTATTTGTTATTCTATTAACCGCAGGTCTTTCTTCTGCTGCTCTCAGTGCTCACACAGTGCCACGTTAAGATGAATGAGCAAACTTTTATTTTGCCCTCACTTGTTTTTTTAAAGCCACATGCTCAATTTTTCAGATTCATTATGTGTAGGGCTTAGTGCTGCACAATTAATCGCATCGCAATCGCGATGTCAGCCTGTGCGATTATATGACAGCAAAATGTTGCAATTATATTAAATAAATAAATGTGTGGACTTGTTAACACAAACTTTCTGATAACAGTTTGATGATTTTCCTTGCTGTTTAAAAAAAGAAAGAAAAACGAACAAAAAAGCAGTGCACGTATGGCATGCACTTGTGGCATGCACGTGTGTGGCGTGCGTTGTAACTTGTGTGTGCGCACCACGGAAATACCAGAGCGAAGATGGATGCATAGGAGATTGACAGTGATCTGGTAGCTGAAAAAAACTCTACGTCTGTTGTAGGGCGGTATTTTGGATTTAGGATTACTGACACTGAGCAGTTGCTACATCACGTGGCAATACGAAAATATTTCTAGTTTTACAAATACACATTTTAGCATTATCCCTAAACTGTGTGTGGATTTTCCTTAAAACCCATCAAGTTGACTCATGATACCATTTATCATAACCGCACATCGCAATATTAGCATAAATAACCGCAATGGGAAAAATTACCCAAATCGTGCAGCCCTAGTAGGGCTGCTAAACAATTTATGCCAACTAACTGTTTGCAGAATAAACGTGTTTGTTTACATTTATACCGGTACGTATGTGTGTGTGCTGTGTATAATAATTATGTATATACACTCACCTAAAGGATTATTAGGAACTAGGGCTGTCACTTTTGAGAAAAATCAAATTCGAACGAATTTCGAATATCATGCAATTTATCCGAATATATTCGAATATCTGGGCACAAACCCTTTGATACTATAGATTAAATTAAACTTACCGGTAAGTTAAGCAGATCTCACTTGACTCTGTCTTCTATGTGACTCGCGACAGTCAGCACATGATCATTTAAAATCCGTTTACAAGCCAAATGCTGTTGTTGTTTAATATAAAGTTTACATTGCGTTGTAAAAATGATGAAATTATCTTCATACATGCTATTTTCATAATGCGAACGTATTAACGCAAGTTTTTTATTCTGCTATAATGTTTAACACTTATAGCAGTGTTAAATATGTCATTTTATATACAAACTATAATTCTATCTTGACATGCACATTAGGTTCATGTTGGTCCAATTTGATTTCCTCTCTTGCGCACAGTTGCAGTCGTCGGTCTCACTCTCAGCCTCCTTCCTATTACGAGCTGTTACTGTAAAAAATGCGCTACACATGGCATTTTAAAAACCGGATGGTTTATTTATAGTTCGAATACGGATATTTCACGTCATGTTCGAATGCATATTCGAACATCGAATAAAAAGTGACAGCCCTATTAGGAACACCTGTTCAATTTCTCATTAATGCAATTATCTAATCAACCAATCACATAGCAGTTGCTTCAATGCATTTAGGGGTGTGGTCCTGTTCAAGACAATCTCCTGAACTCCAAACTGAATGTCAGAATGGGAAAGAAAGGTCATTTAAGCAATTTTGAGTGTGGCATGGTTGTTGGTGCCAGACGTGCCGGTCTGAGTATTTCACAATCTGCTCAGTTACTGGGATTTTCACGCACAACCATTTCTAGGGTTTCTAAGAATGGTGTGAAAAGGGAAAAACATCCAGTATGCGGCAGTCTGGTGGGCGAAAATGCCTTGTTGATGCTAGGGGTCAGAGGAGAATGGGCCGACTGATTCAAGCTGATAGAAGAGCAACTTTGACTGAAATAATCATTTGTTACAACCGATGTATGCAGCAAAGCATTTGTGAAGCCACAACACGCACAACCTTGAGGTTGTGGGCTACAACAGCAAAAGACCCCACAACACTCATCTCCACTACAAATAGGAAAAAGAAGCTACAATTTGCACGAGCTCACCAAAATTGGACAGTTAAGGACTGGAAAAATATTGCCTGGTCTGATGAGTCTCGATTTCTGTTGAGACATTCAGATGGTAGAGTCAGAATTTGGCTTAAACAGAATGAGAAGATGGATCCATCATGCCTTGTTACCACTGTGCAGACTGTTGGTGGTGGTGTAATGGTGTGGGGGTGTGTTTTTGGCACACTTTAGGCCCCTTAGTGCCAATTGGGCATCGTTTAAATGCCACGGCCTACCTGAGCATTGTTTCTGACCATGTCCATCCCTTGATGACCACCATGTACCTATCATGTGATGACTACTTCTAGCAGGGTAATGCACTATGTCACAAAGCTCAAATCATTTCAAATTGGTTTCTTGAACATGACAATGAGTTCACTGTGCTAAAATGGCCCCCACAGTCATCAGATCTCAACCCAATAGAGCATCTTTGGGATGTGGTGGAATGGGAGCTTCGTGCCCTGGATGTGCATCCCACAAATCTCCATCAACTGCAAGATGCTATCCTATCAATATGGGCCAACATTTGCTTTCAGCACCTTGTTGAATCAATGTCATGTAGAATTAAGGAAGTTCTGAAGGCAAAAGGGGGTCAAACATAGTAATAGTATGGTGTTCCTAATAATCTTTTAGGTGAGTGTATATATTGTAAATATAAACTTTTATTCTGCAAACAAATAGTTGTGATAATTCATTATGGAGCCCTAATTATGCGTGTGCATTTATTTGAAAGTCAAAGCGTTCATCTCTGCATTGCAAACATACATGCATGCGTACATTATTAATCCTCTGTCAGAAAATTGCTTTGCTGAAACAGCCAAACATAACCATACAACACAAAATGCAATGTACAACTACACAAAATCTACAGAATAATGTATACAATAACATTTAGGCCTTTCGATAAACAGATTTCGCTTTCTTTTTTTTACAAATTCTCAGTTAAAGTTGTATACAGAAGATTTTTTTTTTTTTAATTTGGCAGTTTTGTGTAAATATGAATTGCAATATATTGGTCACTCTTCTCCTTACATATCAGTGTAGGCTGTTGAATTGTCCACATTAATTGACTATTAACAATTAATATTGCGCAATTGACATGGCCATTTGTTAACGGATCAAATGCGAGTTATTTTTGATCATGTCAAGTTTTGGACCTTTTATATTGAACGTTTTATATTAAATGCACCAAATGTCCAGCAACCAAAACAATTCGGGCCGAAAATCGGCTGAATATCCCTAGTAACATCCCTTTTAGGCCAATAAGTGTCATTCTACATTATGGGATTTGTTTGGTTAGTTCAGTAAAAGTTTCTCTGGCAGGTTTCATGATCTGTTTGTCTCTATCTGCAGGTGGTGTTGAAGATCATTAAGCATTATCAGGAGGAGGGCCAGGGCAGTGAGGTGGTACAGGGTGTTCTGCTTGGATTGGTGGTCGAAGATCGCCTGGAGATCACAAACTGCTTTCCTTTTCCCCAGCACACTGAGGAAGATGTCGAGTTTGATGAAGGTGAGGTGCATCGCAATCTTCTGCCGAGAGTTTCATTCTCTGTGTAGTTTAAGAAATAATTTACCCAAAACTAGGTTTTTGAAGAGCCTTTTTTATAGTGAAGCTCATAATGACCGTATCTGTCAAACTCTAAAAAGTTAAAAAGTACCATTAAAAAAAGTACAGCTGACTTATGTGTTTTATTGCAGCCATTTTAAGACAAACTACAATGTGTGTGGGAACATGTTACATTATTTTTGCTATCACTTAAGGGATATCATGCGTCTCATAACCAAATATCATTGATGTCACAATAACATTTAATTTGAGAGCTGTGGCAATATGAAAATGTTTAACTTTAGAAAATGTGTACAGTGTCAAAAATATTCGCTGCCTTAAATTTTTAAGTACAATTAGATTGACTTTGTCATTTAAGATTTCTATTTTTTAATTTTGACTAGTGGTGAGTTGCATTTAAAACTATAAACTACTAATTTGAAATGACATGTGAAGTGGATTTGTTTGTACTTCAACTGTACATGACAAACAATGGTCGGAAGTCATTTTTTTACTCATTCCCCGCAATCCTTTTTTTTTTTAAAGTTGCTCGCCAGCTTTTTTTGTGATTTTTTTTTTTTTTACAAAATTTTCACAAAATGACTTTTTCAGGAAAATGTTTTTCTATAAACATACAAATATACCAGATGAAAAAACAGACCCTCTGCTTTCAAACAAACAAAACTGGAAAAACTTTGATAATTTGTTCTCTTTATATAACCTCTTAAATATAGGTAGGTTTTTTAAAAATATTTTTTAAATTTGCATTTTTGTGAAGGAATTTTATTAGAGATCAGATCAGATTCAGAACGATTATCAAAACATACATGGAGTTTAAAATGTATTAAATTAGTTTTTGCTTTGGTTTTTTGTTAATTTGGTAAGAGCGCCATCTAGTGGATAATAGCGGATGGCCGATTACTGTGAAAACTTGTCAAGAAAGCGTCATTGGCAGAGAAATGTTTTCTCTTAATTGACGAGATAACTTGTCAATGGTGGGGAAAGAGTTAAGAGTCACACAAGGCAGTGTTGGAAAAGCTCACTTTCTACATGAACTAGTTCAAAGTTCAGTTCACAAATTTTAAAATGAACTAGTCCAGTTCATAGTACATACTTCCAAATTTTGAACTAGTTCACAGTTCCAAAAATGAGCTAATTTATAGTTCTTTTTCCCATATTATTTTTTAAAAATATTACCATTGTAGCCCATATAGAACCACAGACAGCAATTATTTTATCAGTTTTAACACTGATGCTAAATGCGTCAGATCTTATCTTCATATCCAACTTTAAATCCTTATCCAACCAGAGTTTACATTAGCATTGACTGTCTTTTAATTTTTGTATTTGCTTGCACATACCTTGAAAGGCTAGCCGGGTGCTTCAAATGGGTCGCACATCGGACGAGAATCTGTGCATGTTAAATAACGTGAGCTTAGTCGGAGTCTATTTCAAGATCCATAATATGCGTTAGCAGCCTATGCTTATTGTTAACGATTTGGGACAAATATGATATTATTTAATGTTAAACTATGTGATTGGTGCGGCAGGGATTTCAGCAGCGTCCAGAGTCAGTGTGTATGTACATTTGAAGAGTTTCGTTGCAAAACGAGACAACTCCGTTTTTTTAATTTTTAAGAAATCTAATTTTTTTGTTGTGCATTCCAATTAATATCAATTCAACTGCAGTTAGTTTGTTTTGATTTAAACCTTCATAACTTAAAAAATACAGCTAAGTAGCACCATAAAATAAAATAATAACATTATAACATAATGATAAACATGTTTTGACAAAAATTTTAAAAACGGAGTTATCTCGTTTTGCAACGAAACTCTTCATTTATAGAACATAATGTGATTTTTAGATACATGACGCGATGCGGCGCTTCTTGTCCGGTGTGCGACCCCCTTTAGTTCAATTTTCCGTTTCAGGTTTGCTGTAGATGTGACTAAATTTCGGATTTTCTGTTTGAAAGCCGGCGGGTAAAGTTTGCACAGAAATGTAAGATTTTTCCCATCCTCATCTTTACCGATCTTGTCATAAAACTCATTGCTGCTTTGTCACCTACATGCTGCTTTCACCTCCATGCTGCGTTTTGTTTGGATGACGCATGCAGTGGTGAAACACGGGGGTGCTGGTTTTGCCAGATTGGGTGTTTTTCCGCTACACATTAAGGACTGTTTACAGTGTGTTTTAGCCAGGTTTTCGCCTGGAAGACTCTATAGAAATTTGGCACCTTATTGAACGACGTTAAACTGAGAGAGCATGCCGTTCACAAACACCAGAATGAACGAGTTTACAGTAACATTCATCAGTTCACGTTCGTCCAAAATATGAACAAGTTCATGAACTGTTGTTCAATGAACTCGTTCAGGCAATGCGTCAGGCTCTTCTGCAAGGGCTGCGACCATCTGTAAATGTGAAATTTTTGGTATAAACTTTAAAATAGGACACATTAAAGATATGACACTTTAAAAAAATTAACTTGATTTCCAGTGAAAACACTGTGTGCAAGGTGAAAACTTTTGATCCTTTTTTTATCAGTAACACTTGAATCCTTGAAAAAGAATTGATTACGTAATAGGTAATAAATTATTGATATAATATTTATTTATTATTTTTAGTATTGTCTCCACTTGTGAAGCTCAGTGGCAAAAGTCACTAAATGCCACCTCCTTCCATAATTATATTAACCGAATGCTCTCAGCATATGTTATATGTTCATCAAATGCATTCGCTTCAAATAGTTAATATATGAGAGCTCTTGGAAAAGCTTCTGTTCCTTTTTGGTGTGGTATTAAACTGAAAGTTCATTACGACTGCCACAAGAGGGCGAAGTCGAAGAGTCGTGTCCGAATGCCGCGTGAAGTCGAAAGGCGACTTACAAAACTTACATATCACATATTTGTTTCTTTTTAGACTTTGTGTAATATAGAAAAAAATAACAGCAGGCCACACAAGGACAGAAATTTCATTTCTGGGTGAACGATTTCTTTAATTATTGATGCTTTTGTGCTACTAATTATTTGCCTCTCAGGACAGAGAAAATGTTATTGTTTATTATTTGTTCGGTTGCCTTTTTGGACATTATTTAGGCCGTACAATAACGTTGGAGAAAGCTGGAGAAATATCCTGCAATAATTTCAAGCTCGGAGCAAACCGCACTTATTATTTTTTTTTGCTTTTCGAACCATAGCATTGCGTGATTTTGTCCAGGGGGAGCTGGGTTATTAGTTCCATGTACCGGTCTGGTCGGGTTGTGATGTAATTAGCTCCTGGTCCTCTATCAGCTCGGTGTCGGGCCTTACCGAGAGGTCGACCTCCATCTTTGGCCCTTTGACTGAGAGGGTGACCTTGTTGTTAGAAGCTGCTTGTTAGTGGAGTTGAACCGTTTGGCTTGGTTGAGCACTAACAAGCTGCAGGTCCTCATGTTTCAGCATCAGAGACCGAAGCGGTGATGTCCAAGGATGAATGAGACCCGGTTTTATCTCCTCAGTCAAGAGACAGAGAGTGTCACACCTTAATGCTGTACAGCAGGACCTGTTACATGAGTGTAATGGTACTGTACGTCATGCTGTTACTCCAGGGATAGTCCGGCTCTTCTGTATTTAAACTGAAAGGTATAATGCACGTCTGATATGGAAACACACATCAATTTTTTTTGTTTTAAGTGTAAGCATGTTGGACAAACCAGCTGTGCTATGTCAATATTTTAGCAATACAAATAAATGCATTATCATTACTTTCATCTTTAAAAAATTTCTGTCAGCTTGACATCCTCGTCTGCTACTACAGACTAGTATCATTGCTTTTTAAAGGGCACCTATTTCATTGCTATAAAACAATGTTATTTTTTGTATTTGGTATAATACAATGTGTTCACGGGGTTTATGGTTCAAAAAACCACATTTTCCATATACTGTTTATTTTTGTAGCTCCAGATTTCACTCTCTTCCTGAAACGCATTGATTTTGTACAAAGCTCATTGATCTGAAAAGCCCCCTGTGCCTGATTGGCCAGCTAACCTGTACGCTGTGATTGGTCCGAATACCTCTGACAACATTTAGAAATGTGACACTCCTCACCATGTTTGAAAGATTCACTCACAATCAGAATTTGACAGGAGTTAACTTACAGTATAAGTTAACTGTATAAAGCGGGATGAATTCTGATAATGTCGGTCTTGTCTACATCACCAATCCCAGGAAGTAAACTGTTGCCTACAATCTGTGTGTTTGTTGTAGTCCAAGAAAAGAGATTTACGTTGAAGATGATCAACACCCTCCCATGACGCGAATTTCCGCATGAATGTCTCGTATGACTAGATTTTCACGCGCGGCTTTCACGCACGAATGAAGCGAGTAAAATCAAATGTTCAAGCATCCAACTACGTACGAATAGCGTGTTTTTGCCGCCTCTACCGCGGCTGGTGTGAATGCCCCTTTAGGTGCTACTGTGGAATAATGAAGTGTGCCTAAGTAGTAGTAGTAGTTGTACAATTAAAACTCTGCTCCAGGGGTGCGCACTTCATTGATAAGGCATGTATTGCTTTGAGATGCAATGTGCCATCTTCCATGAATTATGGTGAAATGCAGCTACAATTAAAAGCCAGAGGGCGCTCTTGTGTAGATGCTTAATATGCGCCGCAGAAGAAGTACCATTACACACGCAGATCCAGGAAATGCCTACAAGCATATTTATATCGCTATATTTTGATTAAAAAGGTAAATCTAATTGTACATAGATTGAAAATCTTAGCATAGCACCATTGAAGGTGGTCTGGTGTTGGACTGGAGGTCTGACCGGGAAACCAGATCGATTATATGAATCTCATCTCAGTACCAGCGTGAAGGCTTTAATGAATGAATGCAGACCGCTAACCGTAAACTTAAGTGAAGTTTCCTGGGCTCTCCTGACATCTGCTGATTCACTGAGCTCATGTGGACGGGGGCGAGAGAGATGAGAGGATTCAACAGGCCGAAAGCTTCAGGTGTGCTGCGCTTATCGATTAAGTGGACCTTACAGAGACAGACACTGGCGACCATGTGCATTGCTCCGAGATTAGACCCACAATGTGGCCGTAAGATAAGCTTATCTATCCCACCGCTTCTTTCTGCATTAAACCAAACAAACTTTCCATTTCACTTCCCAGTTTCACATGCGGTGCTGTGCAGGTGTTTTACTCATTTATCTTAAACCTGACCGGCTAAAATGGGACTTTCTTTGTGGAAAGTTGGCACTGGGGTTCAACATGTTGTCTTGTCAGCTGATCTACATTAACTTGAAGTGTTTTACAGATGAGGGGAGTATGTCTGAATTAGGATTAATGGGTTGTAATGGATGTCTGGGTAATTGTGTCGGTATTGGGTCATGTGCACCACACACCAAATCAGACAGACAAATTTACAAGGGTTTAACACAGGGCCTATTTTCATTTCATTGCACCTTAGCTGTTTTTGAATGCAAAAAATTGAGATGTTGCATTTCTTGCCGGCATGAGATCCAGGGAAACACCCGATTGAATTTACTTTTAAAAATGGCCTTACATTCCTTTTCAGTAGAGAGACTCACGCCATGATATACCAATTGTTTACTGGTCACATGTATTCACGTGATACGAATATGCAGCTCAAAGTTGAACTTTGGTACACAGCGAAATGCAAAATATCTTCGTACAAGTGTGCGTTTACAGACTGATGCATTTGCATGCATATTAATGTACACTAACCTAAAGGATTATTAGGATCACCCGTTCAATTTCTCATTAATGCAATTATCCAATCACATGGCAGTTGCTTCAATGCATTTAGGGATGTGGTCCTGGCCAAGACAATCTCCTGAACTCCAAACTGAATGTCAGAATGGGAAAGAAAGGTGATTTAAGCAATTTTGAGCGTGACATGGTTGTTGGTGCCAGACGGGCCGGTCTGAGTATTTCACAATCTGCTCAGTTATTGGGATTTTTACGCACAACCATTTCTAGGGTTTACAAAGAATGGTGTGAAAAGGGAAAAACATCCAGTATGTGGCAGTCCTGTGGGCGAAAATGCTTTGTTGATGCTAGAGGTCAGAGGAGAATGGGCCGACTGATTCAAGCTAATAGAAGAGCATCTTTGGCTGAAATAACCACTCGTTACAACTGAGGTATGCAGCAAAGCATTTGTGAAGCCACAACACGCACAACCTTGAGGCGGATGGGCTACAACAGCAGAAGACCCCACCGGGTACCACTCATCTCCACTACAAATAGGAAATAGAGGCTACAATTTGCACAAACTCATCAAAATTGGACAGTTGAAGACTGGAAAAATGTTGCCTGGTCTGATGAGTCTCGATTTCTGTTGAGACATTCAGATGGTAGAGTCAGAATTTGGCTTAAACAGAATGAGAAGATGGATCCATCATGCCTTGTTACCACTGTGCAGACTGTTGGTGGTGGTGTAATGGTGTGGGGGTGTTTTTTTGGCACACTTTAGGCCCCTTAGTGCCAATTGGGCATCGTTTAAATGCCACGGCCTACCTGAGCATTGTTTCTGACCATGTCCATCCCATTATGACCACCATGTACCCATCCTCTTACGGTTACTTCCAGCAGGATAATGCACCATGTCACAAAACTTGAATCATTTCAAATTGGTTTCTTGAACATGACAATGAGTTCACTGTACTAAAATGACCCCCACAGTCACCAGACCTCAACCCAAAAGAGCATCTTTGGGATGTGGTGGAACGGGAATCCTATCAATATGGGCCAACATTTCTAAAGAATGCTTGCAGCACCTTGTTGAATCAATGCCACTTAGAATTAAGGCAGTTCTGAAGGCGAAAGGGGGTCAAACTCAGTATTAGTATGGTCTTCCTAATAATCCTTTAGGTGAGTTTAAGTGAATGAAACGAAAATTGTAGTGTGGCATTAAGTCCAGAGTATTTTTTTATGTGTATGCAGGGTTTAAAAAATCCGGCAGTGCGCGTACATTACGCGTGCGCTTCTGATGACGAACATTTTGTCACCCGCACTGTAAGCAGACCCTCGCCTACGTGTAAGAAATAAACTATATTTCGGCTTTTAAGTCATGCTGCTGTGACGGGATCCATCTAGGACACAGCTAACATTTAGTTTAATAACTTTTTATAATTCAGTTTGGATTCGGCACTTCTGTTGTTTTGATAAACCTCTACCATCGATCAGGAAACTGAATCAGACACCTGAACTCCGACTCTATTGTGAATCTTAAAGGTAAGTTAATCAGTTAGGAATCACAATCCATCTCCTGTTTGGAGTCTCATGAGACGTGGCCCACCATCATGACCTTGGCACTGATCCCATCTGGTACTTAAATGGCCTGATTTATTAATGGTCCCTGATGCCACTGAATGTGTCCTGTCTAGGGTTTTAGTAGATTGATCTGCACCCTTCTCAAGACAGAATTAATCAATGCAGAAGATCAACTGCGGACATTCTGGGAATCGTGTCACCTGATGTATGATGTCACATTTTAGGGATCCACTGATGTTTATGTTATACGCGAGGGTCATCGAATGCACCCATATTTGGTACAGGGTTTACACTGTCATGTAAAACTGCATGTTGCTATGCTGTTTTGATAAATTGCATGTAGTTGAAATAATGTTGAAGGATCGGTGGAGGGGATTGAGAATATGAGTGCTTGTGAATCATTTCTGCAGGTTGATTATTTCCCAAAATGAGCATTACTGGTGAACAACAGCGCAACACTTCAAGTTGCACTTTGCACGTTGACAGATTTAAGTGCCATCTGTTACATTTTGAAAGGTTATGAACTGATGTGCCACAATGGAACCACACTGGGTAATTAAACTACAAATTAAAAACTAGATTTGCATTTGCAGAGGGAAGTTGTAGTGTTTGCAAGGCTTTTATTTTTTTTTTAAGTTGAGTTCTTAAAGAGCACCTATTGTCCGATTCACGTTTTAAAATTTATTATGCAGGGTTCACACCAGACGCGGTAGATGCGGCAAGCGCGGGTGATTTACATGTTAAGTCAATGCAAAGACGCGATTAGTTAGCCTGCGACGCGGATGGCGCGTTCCGTGTGAATTAAGTGGTGCCGCCGGAAACGGGCGAGTTGAAAAAACTGAACTTCAGCGGATTTTTCGCTCTGCGTTAACCAATCAGGACCTTGCTGTAGTAGGGACGTGATTTCAGGAAGCGAGTGGAGTCTCAGCGGAGTCGCAGAAGCCCCTCCCATGATGCGAATTTTGGCGTGAATGTCTCAAATGACTAGAATTTAACACACAGCTTTCATGCGCGAATGAAGCGAGTAAACTCAAATGTTCAAACGTCCAACTACGCGCGAATAGCGCGTTTTTGCCACCTCTACCGCGGCTGGTGTAAACGCAGCATTACAACGTTAAACAGTTTTTCCACATTTCTATGTTCAGGATTATTTGGGCGGGGTTAAAACAGTGGATCGACAACCAACTGGAGTCATAAAGCATGGCCCCGCCCCAACACAATCGCGAGCATCCATTCAGGTTATAGCAGTATTGAAAGTAGAGAGAGAGACCCCATAGCTTTCCTGCGAGTGGGCATGGTTTCAGCGGACACGCCCCCAGCGTTTGAGAGCAGAGAATTCTGCCAAGTTTTCCCAAATTTTGATAACTTATTTTGCTTTCTTGACTTTTTTAATCATTCACCTTTGGCTGGGTGGTAAATATCACATTTTTTTGTGGTGTGACAAACTAAGAACACATATTTAATACCACTTTACATGGACTTTAAGTTCATTCAGCACTGTTTCTCAAACACGCTTTTGCTTTTTTCAGTATTGCAGTTGTGCCAAATGTGAAGTTGTTGTTCAAACCAAAAAAACTCCCACACAGCCCTGCTTGAATGCACCTTTAAACATGACTTTTGTTTAATTATGTAACAGATAGATTTTTATTAACTTGTTAAAAGATAAGTGAGTAAAAACATAAGTGTAAGATAAAGTTTTTTTGTAATACAATGACATTTTATATATATATATATATATATATATATATATATATATATATATATATATATATATATATATATATATATATATATATATATATATATATATATATATATATATATATATATATATATATATATATATATATATATAAGGGGAGACATTGTTTAATTTTATTCAGTTTTATTTATTTCAGAGTTGCATCATTGCAGTTTATTGTGAGCCCTGTAATCTGTCTCAAATTTACATCATATTTGCATATATGTATATTTATAATTGTTTGCAGGGAACCTTTTAACAAAGCCCAGTTGACTCATTAATGTCTGATTTGCTGGAAGTAGGGTTGACATAATCGAACTGAATTACTTTCATTATGAAAAGGATTGTACTGCACTAGATTTCATTCAGCATGATTAGCAGCATGAAAAAGGCAACATCTGCTTTAAAAGCAGTTTAATTGGATGTCTTCTTCATGATGTTATTGGGTAACGAAGAATCTTTGTTCGGTTAATATTTTCAACTAAATGAAAGTTAAAGGTGCATTGTGTAACTTATAGAAGGATCTTTTGACAAAAATGCAATATAATATACACAACTATATTATCAGTGGTGTATAAAGACCTTACACAATAAGGGTGTAAATCAGACAGTTCATTGCGTTATGATACAGTATCGATCATCTCTGCCAACAATGTAATATTTGCTGATACATCAAACATTTCTTAGAAGCAATATCGATTTTGATGAATTTTTCGATACTTTAATATTACATGCTTAGTTAAGCAGTTACTAGGGGGGTGACGAGATCTCGTGCGATGAGATCTCGCGAGATTAAATGTGTCTCGCGAGATTTCTTCTGGAGGTGAAATGCTGGCCGTTTCTCAAATAAAAGACTGCATCATTCGGAGGTCGCATGTTTAAACTGCATTTACTTCATAAAGACTGTCTTATTAGAGACTATTAACAATTATAAAGTTTACTTATTATTTAGTTAATCGCAACTTGTTGTAATATGCTCACGACTTGCTAATGTAATGCTCAGATAATGATCTGAAATAAACCTTGATGACGTATGCAGCCTGCATATGCGACCTCCGGAGGATGCAGCTTTCTGTTTGAACCTTTTACGGGGCTTGCATTATATTTGTCTTTTACAGCGTTTGCTTTTATGTTTGGGTTTCCAATCATGTTAGTTTGTGAACCAGTGTGAAGTCTGAGACGCGTTGTGTTTGTCTGTTGATCAGTGTCAGATGTGTCTCAGCAGATTAAACCTTCACTCAGAGTTTACATGATTTAATGTCTGCATGTTCTTGCTCAAAAATGACAGCAGCTGTATTATTTCTAGTGTAAAGAAATGGACATATATTAAATATTCAAATGGATTTAAACATTGTTTGACTAAAAATAAGCATTTCTCTCCGTCTAAAGTGAAAGTGAAAGTGAAGATAGCGTCCGCGAGACGAGTCCACTATCGCCCCCTGGAAGCATTTGTTATAATACATACATAATGCTTTTTATTTAAAAGCCACAAATGTAATGTGTTTTGTTAATGTAATGTGGTTTAATGTAACTTGCTTTTAATACTTTATTTGAACCAATTATTATTGCATCTTCATTATTATGTAATTTTAAAGGCTACTGCTCACTTGGGTCTATTTTTATTACCCAAAAATAACAAATTACTTCATTATCAGTTAGCAAAATAATTGTTAGGGCCAGGCCTTGATTAGTTAAAACTTTTAAAAATGACGTGATTTCAGTTTCTTATTCATTTATTTTATCATTGAGGATTTCTTAAAAAGTGTAAAAATATCGCCTCGTTCTCGTGAACCCAATCTTGTGTCTCGTCTCGTGGATTAAGTGTCTCGTCACACCCCATTTTTAATAACTCACAAATGCAACCAAAATATATAAAATAAATGTTTAATTAAACTCTTTAAAAAAAGGCACAGTCTCTGTCCCAGTTGGGACATTGACAATAATAAAAATAATAATTAGGGAACAATGAGAACATAAAATCAACAGTCGAAGTGTTGATGGACGTTACGTCAAGGAATGAGGACGCGGAGAGTGTACCTCATATCGATATTTTTTTGTGGCATCGCAGCATCGCATCGTTGGGAATTTAATCGATGCATAGATCATAAGGGTGTAACGGTATGCAAACAAACACGGTTCAGTGCGTACCTCGGTTTTGAGGCCACGGTTCGGTTCAACCCGGGTTACAGCTCTTCTCTGTCCCGACCAGCTGATTGCATTGTGAGAATGTTATGATTGACGTGAGGTGCAGATGAAAAATCTGATCACACATTCCGTAATTCTCGCTGTCACAGAAAGCGCGGCTCATGATTGCGTAGCAACGAAAGACGCGCAACCTCTCACGCACTTTTGAAATAACAAAACAGGCATGTTGACACGCGTTTAACACAAGCTTTTAGACGTGACACGTAAGCGGACCCATAAACGTTTACATCAATAATCAAACAAATATACAACTAAGTAAATAAAAATCTTTCTGCGGGCCGAATTATGTTTGACAGAAGACTTGAATGCGGAGACTTCCGCCGCTTAATATGTTCGTGTGGAAACGCACACAACATATTATGTTCCACCTATGTTCCGCACACAAAATATTGCATTCGGCCATTCGGTGCACATGTGCACCGTGACAAAAGACCTGTACCGAAACAGTACACGTACCGTTACACCCCTAATAGATCAATATCGATTTATTGTTACACCCCATTACATAATGAACTGTATTGTTTTTATTACCCAACGCAATCCTTAGACGATGACATGTTTGTCCTGCGGTGGCTACCATATGCGTTTTGAAATTGAGGGGTGAGCTGTTGGTTGCATTTCGCAATCTCAACACTACATGCTGCTAAAATGTACACACACCACCTTTAATCAGTTCTTATTATATTCAATTTTCAATTAAATTTTATTTATATAGCGCTTTTCACAATTGTTTCAAAACAGCTTTACATTAATAAATGCAGGAAAAAACACAGAAAAATCGTAAAACATAAGCAGCAGAATACAGCGGTTAAGATTAACAATACTAGCAATCGTAGTAACAATGTAACGTATATAACAGGGTGCTAAGTTAAGCCAATGTCAGCAGACTCCCCAGGGGTTGAAAAAACCCTAGGAGAAAACCCCTGTGGGAAAAGTCCTAGGAGGGGAAAAACCCTTGGGAGAAAGCCAGACGTAGCTGATATATTCTATAATAAGTAAGATTTTTTTTTACGATTTTATGGGGATTAAAACTTAATATATATGTATATATACACGCGGATAAGTAGATATAAATATGCTGCCAGACAGATTTTAGAGTTATAGATTCTAGCCAAATTATTATTTTCAATAATAATTTTTGTAATTCATTCATTTAGTCTTTTGGTTAGTTGTTGAAAAATCCTTGTTTTGGCAAATGCATTTTAATTTCGCTTCTCTGGAGTGCCAAGCAGTTAGCTGCCATAAGGCAATACTGCATAAATAGTTTGCGTCTCCCTCGAGGGTTTCCCCTTAACTGACTGCCTGAAATATGAAGTTGCACTTGTATGTGGTACGGGTTAGAGTTATCAGGTCCTGTTTGGTAATAATTGTGTGCTCAAGTTGCGTACTTAAGTGTGCAAGAAAGGTTTCTCACTTCAGGATACGCACATAAATAACTTCATACCCTCAGTCTAATGTTAATGAATCGGTAATTTGCATAAAACGCACTCAGACTGTGTTTACACGGGGGATCTCTCCTGTTCAACTATTCAGCTCTCTGTGCCATCTCATCTAGATCACGCACGGCAAAATCGTACCTTTCTTATTTATTTTATAAAGTGTTTATGGATGTATGCATGTACATGTATGTTTGTGGCATGCCTATAAAAGTGCTAACTCTGTGACCCTGTCTTTGAAAATATTTGGTGATATACTGTTTTCTGCATAAAATCATCCTACGTTATGTAAATTATTTTTTTATTGACTAAGTAAGGTCATGTCAAAGATTGAAATCAATGAATGCATCTTAAAATTATATCATGAGACTTTAACCTGCATAAATTTCACAGACAGGGTCATAGTGTGTACCCATAAAGTAAATTATAAACTACGTTTGCTATGTCTCATATGTAGTCCAGGTCTGTCTATAGCAGATATCAGCAGAACCAGATGCTTATACGGCTTATGTTTATAAAATCCCTCATTTGTGCCCATCGTAATTGCGGCATCTGACAACAAGTAAAGGCGAGAATCCCTCAGTCACATCGCACCGCCTGAGAAAGCCCGCGGCTCAAAGCAAGAAGCGTTCGCGCCCTTATTATTCTGATATTGCGCCCCTGTAAGTCCTATTGAATTTTCGTGTTGCTGCACTTGAAATCCTACAGGTAATTAGATGCCCACCGTAGGGGATCTTGATACAGAACAAGTGCAAAATATGAAATCATACACCCTTTGCAAATGCACACGGGGACGACGTTCGGAGAGAGAATACGTCTCCTTCTGTTCTCATTCTCAGCAAGCCAAAAAAGTGGGAGACGAGATTGCGTGAAATGCGTAGGGAGGGTCGTCTCGACATGCACCCCGCACACGTGTCCTCCCAGCTGTCTCCGAGACAGATGCATGTGTGGCCGCAAGTAAACAGCATATCGAGCTCCCGCGTCTCATCCGGCGTCAGCGAGGCGCGCTCACTAATTTTCTACTCGCTAGCAGCTGCATAATAGGATCTGAGGCTTCGTTTTGTGCTGCGTTCCATCGGGCATCGAAGATTAGCTGCAATTAATCTTAGTTAAGAGAGCCCAGCGTGCGCCTGACACCCATCTACGCCACAGGGACACGGCGCTATGCCGCTGCGCAAAAAAATAAATAAACATCAGGCTGCTTTAACACAGTCAATATCTCGTGTTCTAATGGGACGAGAGGCGACCCAAGCAGCCCTTAGTTTGACAAACGCATCCCATCACTCAAGCTGTTGTTTTGCCCCCTCCTCCTTTTGTTCCTCGTACGCTTCTCTGGTCCCATGAGCTTCTGTTTACAGTCTTCAGGGCCTGGCCTTTCACCAAGTCTTCGGAATATCTTCACACTGACTACACCGGTGGTTCTCAACACCGTTATATCTCAAATCGTCCACGTGGACCCACAACCCCTGCTCCTATTCCCTGTTTTTAACACTTTTGGTCCTAGAAAAAATCTTAACAATAACGTTATTTTGGTTTTGGTAACATTAGTAAATGCATTTGTTAACAATAAGCAATATAGTTTTCTTTGCTTAATAAAGGGATAGTTCAGCCAAAAATGAAAATTGCCCCATGATTTGCTCACCCTTAAGCCATCTGAGTAACATAAGTTCACCCTTTTATATACGAATACATTCAGATTTTTTGAAAATGTCCTAGCTTTTCCAGTCTTTATAACAGATGAATATAGGGTCCAAAAAATGTGCATCCATCCTTCGTAAAAGTAATCCACATGGCTCCAATGGGATAAATAAAGGCCTACTGAGGGTAATCGATGCAATTTTGTTATAAAAATATCCATATTTAAAACTTTACAAACCAACATTATTAGCTTGCAAAAACACAGCGATCTCAAGGGGTGTGTACACCAACGCATTTAAATGCGTCAAAAAAATGCCACGCGCACGCTCACTGTAGGCGCTTGCCAGCTTTTTCAGCTGACCACTGTGGTTGCTGTGATACTTCTGCTTTCTTTGTCGTTGAAATTGATCGTTGTTCGGTTGTTGCAATATTTGTTTTTCCCCTCCTCCACTGTGATTGGACGACCGAGTGAAAAGTGACATTGACAAGTTAAAAAAAAAAATTCAGCTCTCGAAGCTCAGCGCTGAGCACGCAAAAACATCAGAGTGCTGGTGCTTAGCGTGGACAAAGCCCGCTAAAGCTGCTGCCGTTTTTGAAAAGAAAGACGCTTCCATCGGAAACAACTAAAACACATACGGCGGCATAAACGCCTTGGTGTTCCTCCAGAAAAACGCGATTATGCGATCGCATGATTTAACATATAATCCGCCAAAGTCTGCATATTTATGCGTTGGATGCATTTTTAAAATACGCCGCACTTTTGCAGCTTTTGAAGATTTCTGTGCGCAAAATATTGCATGATTTCGTAATCCTCGCATTTTCGTAGCAAAGATCACATTTATCTTAGCCTAAAGTTATGTTGCATAACTTTCACAAATGTTGCATTTACCTCACACAAGCCCAGCCATGTCCCTTGTTGCCATGGGAACATTTTAAAGTGACGTGATTATGTGACGTGAACATCATTGAAAAGCTGCAAAAGCTGAAAACAGTTTTTGCAAGTTCCCGCAATTTCATTTCATAAAATTGCATAAATATCTTACATATTCCATCGCATTTTTTTAAGATCAAGGATTTTTGCCCACAAAAAACTCTTTGAAGCACACAGGGATAAAATAAAAATATCGATAGTAGAGATTGATTGAAATATCGATTCACTATCGGGGGAAATGTATCACGATAGTTAGCTGTATCGTTATTTTTGTACAGTCCTAGCATTAACAGGCGTCATATCAAACTGTTTTTTTTGCTATCTTTATTGACAAAGGTGTATCAACGGTAAATATAATATCATTTTATCGCCCAGCCCTACCCTCTGGATCCATTTTTATTTACTTTTGTGAAGGATGGATGCACATTCTTTGGACTTGAAGGAGACAGACCCATATTCATCCATTTTAAAGATTAGAAGAGCTATGACATTTTCAAAAATATCTGAATATGTGTTTGTATGAAAAAGGATGGATATATCATGGGAATATATCCATATATTTATATTTGTCCGAACTATTGCTTTAATGTCAATACAGTTGTTCATGGTAGTTTGTTGTGCATTAACCCATCTTAACATACATCTTTTAAACCAAAGGTTGTGCATAAGTAAATGCTGAAATTAACATGAACTAAGATGTATAAAGGATGTAGAGCATTGTTCTTGTGGCTAATCAGTATTTTATTAAATGTATAGTTGATACTTAAAGAACTTCAATTTTTAATGTTGGTAATATCAGTTTATTACAGACATGTATTAAAGATCCATATGAATGTTACTTTATTCATTTTATTTGTGGCATGCATATGGTGACTTAAAGACTAAATTTACTTTCAACTTGCTGTCAATAATCTGTAGACCCCATGCAATCACCTCATGGTCCACTAGGGGTCTGTCAACCTCTGGTTGAGAAACACTGGACTACACCACATCGATAGTCCTCAGTTGGGGTAGAGGGCATATTTATGTTCCTGTAGCTCATCTGGTAGAGCATTGCATTACTAATGCATAGTTCTTGAGATTGATCCCAAGGCAGCACACATACTGATAAAAGCAAAGATTAGGGCTGGGTGATATTGATCAAAATTGATATCTCAGTCATTTTGGGATGAATAGTGATATACCGTACATATCTCTTGCTTTCTCCAGCAAGTCAAAGCCTCATGTAAGATGCCACAATCACTTTTATTAATAACGTATGATAAAAAAATTCCCTTTGTTCTAAAGGCCAAATACATGAATGTGCAAAATACAAGTTTTCAAAGTTTGGTGGTTAGACTGAAGATGTAGTCAACTTTATGCTTTTTTAAGAAAGGGTTTGTCAGGGGATGTTTGCATAAGATGCGTTTTTGGTTTAAAAACAACTAGACAGAGCGCAACCAAACAGAACGCAGGGGTCCCAGGACGTGTTTGAACATCACGGTTGTTAAATGAAGCAGGCATCCCGCACTCCGTCCTGCATCTTCAAGTGCCATCGGGAAGCCTTGCCAGGTGGATGCAGTGACGCAGTCGGTAGCCACAGCAGGAGGATCCTTGTTGAATTTAAAATTGATGATAGGTGTCAGAGGAGCCCAATGTTGATCTTTGTTGTTCGTGCGTGCTTTCACATGTCTGGACTCAATCTTTTTGGAATAAAGTGTGTGGGTTTTTTTCAGATTGCCCATTTTGCAGTATCGTCACGCAGGCTGCACAGCCGTATCAAATTAGAGAATTGCAGTTTTGGAGGGCTGAGTCGCATGCATAATGCAGACCTCACCGCTGCAGCCCCGAAGAAGTCATGCCATTGTCTTTCTGCCCCGGGTTCGTTGTGATGAATATGAAGTTGAAATCGATAATCATTCTTTTGTGTGGTTATTCTGTGAAATTGCAGTGATTCTGGTTATATTAAATGTTTAATTCAGAGGCAAGGCTGTTTTAGTGGCTGTATTTAAAACTTTTTAACAGTGCAGTACTGCCTTAAAAGATTTATAATAATAATGTATTTTAACGATTTTTCACATCCAACCTATTAAACAGCCCGTTCTGGGTATTATTGCATTAAATGAAACGTGCTTAAACTGCTTAAATATATAAAACATTAAAAATGTACAATTAAATTTTAAGGTTTTTATTATTGGCAAACAAATTTAACGTGGCCTTACTTTAGAATTTTCTCAATGCGTTCTGGCAGGGTTTCCCCATAGACTGTAAAAAAAGATGGACGACGCCCGTTCGCTCTCTTCTTTTGGTGAAAAGTGAAGCCGCCAGTGTCCTGATACGGCGCTGACATCTTGGCTCTTGAGTTTGTGCAGTAGTGATTTCGGGACCAGTCCTGCGCAGTAGTGAGGAAGTAAAGCCGTGAATTCAAGACCCCACCCTCGCTCTCGCAGAATGCGCATATGACAGCTGTCAATCATGACGTGACACCACTGCTTTTATGGCATTAAATAACTAACTAAAAACACACTTATTTTAAAAACAAACACTGGAATTTACATCAGCTTGATAAAAACTACAGTTAATGACAGAAACCATTCTCGGAAAAAAATAATTTAAGTGTAATTTAATTGTTTAGGTGGTCTCAAGTCCCATAGAATAACATGGGGGAGGCGGGGTTTATGACCTATACTGGGACCAGTCACTAGGGGGTGATCGAGACGTTTTGGCTTCACTTTTCAGGGTTTGTGCGGCACGCTTGGGTTTCCCAAACTGGGGTTCGTTAACCCCTGGTGGTTTGAAAGGGAATTGCATAGGGTTTGTGAATTGATAAAATACAATTAATACAAATTAAATCATAAAATGTAAATATACTAAAAATTAAAAATTCTAAATAAAACACACAAAATATGTTTTTTATGTTTAACTCTTTCACCGCCAGCGTTTTAAAAAAAAGTTGCCAGCCAGCGCCAGCGTTTTTCATGATTTTCACAAAAGTTTAATGTCTTCCAGAAAATGTTCTTCTTCAAATATATAAACATACAATATACCAAATGAAAGAACCGACCCTCTGCTTTCAAACAAAACAAAAAAAACGTTTCATCCTACCTTCAGTAGTTCTTTTGTAATCAGCTTTTGAATATGGGTAGGTTTCTGCAAAAACACCACATTTTGAGCAAAAAGCAGAGATAATTCCATTTTTGTGACGGACTTTTCATAGAGATCCCATTCAGAGCGATCTTTAAAACAGACACGGACATGCAGCCGCTTGCCATAGGGCAATACTTCCGGGTTTAAAAAGTTGCGGAACCTAGTGGATAATAGCGGTATTCCGGAAAGATGGAAAAACTCGTCATTGACGGGGAAGCGTTTTCTCTTGATTGACGAGATATCCCGTCAATGGCGGGGAAAGAGTTAATATACATATATTTTATTTTTAATCTGAATGTCATGTGACCATTAAACACTACATCAGAAAGCTGAGGAGTTCATGCAAAATAGAGAGATACTTGTTATGTACCATATTTTAAATAAATCTGCCAGCCAGCGCCAGCTTTTTTATTTTCACAATGCCTTCCCAATTTTTTTTTTTTTTTATATATAAACATTAAATATACCAAATAGAATATGAAGAATATAGTCTGCTTTCAAACAAAAATACCTGTTTTGTTTCTAACTTTATTTGTTCTTTTTTTCACCTTTCAAATATGGGTAGGTTTCTTCAAAAATACAAAATTTTTGAGCAGAAAGCTGAGAAAATTGCATTTTTGTAAAGGACTTTTATGAGAGATCAGATTCAGAGCGATGATCCAAACATACACAATTTTTACTGTTTTTCGATCAGTGGATGCTTCTGTATTTTATAAGTTGTATAAGAGTGCCACCTAGTGGATAATAGCAAAAAATATGGATTGCCGTAAAAACTCGTCATTGGCAGAAAAAGCGTTTTCTCTTAATTGACGAGATACCTTTATATCTTAATAAAAATTATTTTGTAAAATACGACTGATAATTTTTTTACAAATGTGCTATTAAATTATTGAAATATTAACTTAAAAAGTCAGGGGGTACTTAAGTAAATAATTTAGGTCAGGGGGTTCAAACTAAAAAAGTTTGAAAACTACTGCCTTATGGTATTGAACCCAAACATGTTATTGCTACAGTATAATAGTGCCTGTAGTTGACTGTGTTTGAAGATCCCTCTAAGAAATTAATTATTCATGGTCTCCTATCTGACTTGAGCATCAGGAAGATCTCGCTGTGTTTCGGGTGCACTAGTACGGTGAATTGGTTGTAAATCAGATGCGTGCTGTTAGGATTTGCAGGAGCACATTACAGACGTACCTGCGGTGCGCTGTTGCGTCGCTGAAAACGCGGCCTTGATCTGTGGATTAATGTCCTGGTTCTCTTTGATAAGGGGTGCGGTTCCTGATGGAGAGTTGAGTGAAACTCTGCTGACATTATACTGGATGTCTTCTAGCCCAAGGCTCAGTCTATCAGCCATGGCCAATAATAAGCAAGCACTTGTAAGTCAGACCCTTCATGAATAACAATGTGAGGGTGAGCAGTGCATTACCTAATGCTGTGTTTCAGACACCGATGCGAATCCATGAACTGAAATTTCACAATTTGGACCAGTGGATCATTATATGGTGCCATTTTGTGTAAAATTCACCAAAACTAATTTGTTTTCTTAAGGTATCAAATATATTTAGTTATAAAATAAATGCAACCCTGTCTGTGAAATCTGTGAAGTCTCATAATCTAGTGAGGAGATTTGAAGCATCAAAGTTTAATATCAATCAAACTCAGTCAATATTAAAGATTTCAAGGTTATTTTTCACTGAACGTTCTTGACATTATCTAGGATGATTTTATGCAGAAAACTTTAAATCACAAAGCTTGGTTTTCTCAGGCAGGGTCACATATATACATTACATTTACTTATTTGCCAGACTCTTATGTGGCTTTCACATAGGATGCGGTGTGCGCTGCGCTCGCCGCTGTGTTCAGCGCAGCCAAGCGATTTGTGCTCTGATGGCCTGACCAAAGTAAGGCGGGGTTTTCAATAAATTACTGCAGTGTTTATATTTGCGTTAAATAGTCGATAAGGAATACAGAGACTGATGTTGCCCGTCTCCATTTCACGTAAATTTAAGCTGCCTACCTACAACAAGCTACCTGACTTAAAACACACCTGACATGCCAACTTGAATTGCTATGTGTTCGTAGGTGTCTCTGTAGGAGTATAAACTTGTATTATAAAGCTCCGGGAATTCCCAGTATAAGCTTTTCATCCATTTTGCTTGTTTGTATGCCCCGTTTCTATTGGCCACGTGGGTAATCGTCACAGAGCGCAGTGCAAAAGTTAAACTATTTGACCGCGGCGTGAGCGCAAGCTGCGCTCGGCTGCGCTCGCGCTTTGCTCGACGCAACAAAAAACCGCCCTCGCGTGGCGCAAGCCATTGAAATGAATGGGTTTCATAACGCAGCACAGCGCACACCGCGTCCTATGTGAAAGCTGCATTAATGTTATCCAAAGCGACTTGCAGTGGATTCAAGGTAAAATATCTATTAAATGCAAATAGTATAAAAATACAATATAAGGGTCCGTCACATGTCACGCCTAAAGATGTGTGGTTCTTGTCACATGACCTGTGGTGCGCTTGCAGCATTATGAAAAGTTGAGATGTTTTTAACTCGATGTGTTGCGGACGCGCCTGGAAAAAACGCGCATTGCGACCACGTCACTTCAATTATGAGCGCGCATATCGCATGCCTACATTTGAAATAACAAACTTGAGTATGCATATAATGTATGTTATACTTTTTTGTCTCGTTTCTCAGTATCTTATGATGCGTTCACAGCAGACACGAATGAAGCGTTAAGCGCGAGTGATTTACATGTTAAGTCAATGCAAAGATGCGATCAATCCTGCGGCATGATTCGCGTGAATGAGGTGGCGCAAATGAGGCAGTGTGAATTGAGCTTTAAGGGCAGGTTGAAAAATCTAAACTTTGGTGGATATTTGCGCAAAGTTAACCAATAACAAGCTTGCTTTAGTGTTGATGTGATTACGACATAGAGAGCTGGGGCAGAAATTAATTGTCGTTGTATGTGGACACCTGGACTTGTACGACACATTTTCGTACTTTTATAGAAACAAGAATAAAAAGGATCTTGCTTGAAAGAAAGTAAGTGAGAAGGTCGGAAAATTTGGTAAGTTGTAAAAAACGCTCTTTACTCAATTTAATTATATACATATTGAGACTAAAAGCTAAAGCCTGCAGATTGAGTATATTTGCTTCTGATTTTCATGCACGAATTATGCGAATTTCATGTGCAAATGTCACATGCAAATAAAGCGAGTTAACTCAAAATGTTCAAGTGTCCAACAACACGCGAAAGGCGCAATTTATTCGCGTCTGGTGTGAACGCACAGTAAGAATTAAGATACATTTACATAATAAGCAAAGTGGCTTAATATATCAAATCTTGTTTACTAAAATACCTGGTGAAAATCAAGAGGTTAATACTTTAAGATTAAGCTTAAATTAAGTTAAATTAAGAAACTTAAATTTTTCTTACACCATTGGCAGATATTTTTATTTGTTTTAAGCATAAACTTAAAACTCTTACATTTCATAATTTATCAGTAAACAAGAATTTAAGCCACTTTGCTTATCAAGTAAATTTATCTCAATTAAAAAATTGTTAAATATTTATACTGGAAAACAAGTAAGACATTTATTTTTTGCAGTGTATGTAAATATTACACATATGTTGTGTTATATTGTATATACCGGTATACATTGCAGTTGGCTTTTTGCTGTGTGACCTGATGCATTTATTTTTGAATAGGAGATATGAAAAATCTGTTTTCTGGAACGATGCATAAAAATGAGAGAATTTGAAAGCATGCAATTGCAGATGCCAGTTATTGGTGGCGCGTTTGAAGAGCCTGTTTGCTAAACTGAATTCATGCTTTAGCCTTGACACTAAGAAATCAGCCCTTTGCGAAAAACGCAATAAATAATTCCCCCTCCCGTCTCTTCACTCTTATTACCCGTGTCACTCTATATAGAGACTTCGTGTTGCCTAATGGTGAATTTCGTCAGGGTGCAAGAATTTTCCAGCACAGTCACTGACAAATCAAATGTCACTGCTCATCCAGGTAATGACGTATTTGACTCCCACCCGGCTTGTGTTTCACACAGTGGAACTCAATGTATCATGAAATTAATGTTCCTTTCCTTAGGTAATGTAACCGAGTGCGTGTGATTTTGGACAGGTTGGGTTTGACTCGCACAAAGCAGCCATAATGAGAAACTTTAACATACGCAATAGTAGGATGCAATAGGCTGCAATCTCCGTTCCAAACCAGACTGGCGTTTTGTGAAGATCAAGGAGACGAATTATTGTTGTGAAATACCTGCCTTCAAACGGCATTAATGCAGCCATTTTATTTTCAAAGGGAAAGTTTTTATTTTTGAATGAGGCACCAGAAGTTTTTTACTTTGGCAGCGCTGGAGGAGCTGTCACGTTTAACTTTTTCCTTATAGTTGTATCTCTATACAGAGCTGATATTAAGCATCATTTTAAAATTGCAAAAAGAAATTGCTTTAAACATGTTTTTCAGTTTTTACGATTTTATTTCAGGACCATCATATCCATCAATGCACATTTTTGTCTCTTGCATCAGACACGCCTGGGGCCGGTTGAACTAGCTGGGTGTACACCCAGGACTTATCTGCACATAAAATGCACTTTACGTCCTGCGTAGAATTTACACATGTTGCCATAGCGTAAGTTAGAGACTAGGGGCCCTATTTAATTGATCTAAGTGCATTGTCTAAAGCGCACAGCGCACGGTCAAAATGGGCATGTCTGAATCCACTTTTGCTAATTTAACGACGGGAAAAATGGTTTGTGAGCCGAGCGCATGGTCGAAAAGGGTTGGTCCTATTTTTTTAATGAGTAATGGGAGTATTTTGGGCGTAATGTGCAATAAACCAATGAGAGTCTCATCTCTCATCCCCTTTAAAAGCCTGTTGCGCTGGCGCTATGTCTAATCCCTATTTAGATGACGGACTTTGTAAACTGAAAAACTAAGCGGAGGAAGAAGATCCCCAATTTAAGATCAATGTAAAATAATTGTGTTGTTTTTCACTTGTATTGAAATTGTAATTTTTTTATTAAAACCTTTAAAACCCGTTTTCTTTTAGTCATGGAAGTAAAAAAGCAGGATTTTAATTGTTTTAAATGTATGGCTATCCAATATCATCAAAAAACAATTTTACAAGTATGTAAGAAAAGGTTTGTACTCTAAAAATACTTTATTTGTAACAAACAGGAGATAAAGAATTTACAAACGGCTCTCCGAACGTTTCAGCACTTGGACAGCGTCATTAGCTTTTTTTAAGCATTACTTAAAAATGTTTCTCAACTCACCATATCCACAGGGACAGAGTAATCATATACAATAAATCCGTGAGGTAGCATTTAAAAAAAAAAACATTTAAAAACAGATGCATTTGTTTAAAGCAAAGCATTTATTTACTTACCAGGCTGCAGGTGAAGCAGCTCTTTTTGTCTTCGTCTCTAGTCCTCATTTATGTCCAAGAGACTCAATAATAATCTTTTACATTCATTCCTTTAATTGTTCATATTTAAAAGCGTTTTTGTGCTGCTGCGTATTCATGTATATGATAAGCAAACCCGCGTTGTCGTCCCATTTATAGGCGCATATTTCTAATGCGCTCTTTAAATAACAAAAAACACATTGCGCCATTGACTTTAGACTTAAGAACAGGTTTTTGTTGGTCAATGGCGTAGTCGATTTTAGTTTCCTCAAAATAGCAACGCGCCAACAATGCGCCTGAACACATCTCTTTTTCAGACCAGAACGCCCATGGGCGCAAAAGGGGGCACAAATGCATTTTCTATTTACACAACGTGGCACTAAACGTGAAAATGATAATTGCGCAGGGTGGAAACTAGCAAAAGAAACTTGTGTCGCGCATTGCGCTGCATTGCGCCGGGTGTAAAATCTTACGTCTAGTCAAAGGTAGGCATAAGTAGAGGTCAACCGATAGTGGATTTTACAGATACCGATAATTAGGTTAGTCCGTACTTGCCAATAACCGATTAATCGATCGATAGTTTTTAAAATGGCATTAAAACACTTAAAATGAAACGGTTCTTAAAAAATTCCAAAAGTAATAAAACAACAGTACTGAAGCATGAAAATGTGCTAAATAAAAGAAATGTATTAATAATAATTTATTAATTATATTGTTAAGTATTGAAATAAATACTTTGCACTGGTAACCTTTTAAATTACATAAATTAAGTCTTGTACTTAATTTGCTTTTATTTTAATACCTAATGATTACCTAATCAAAATAACAAAATTTGTATTGCAGTAATAATAAAAAAGAACTAAAATCAGATTTTTATTTGTTGGATAAATAAGCCGACAGCTGCATACAGTTCGCTATCTGACATTTATTAACTAAAAATATGGAGCTTAGCTGACTAAATCATGGATAAACTATCTGAATATAAACAAATGCAAATAGATGGTAATAATCATGAAATTTGAGCTGGATTTATCTGAATGCATTTTTGTGTAATTGTTTTATGTACTACTGTTATTAGCGTCCTGTCAGCCTTGACGACAAACTTTGATTCCTTCTGTTGTTTTTATGCTAATGCAGCATCTTAGTCACCAAATTAATTACTTCATAATGATATGAAGCAATGGACGCACTTGGAAAAACTATCAGCATGGATTTTTGCAGACAGCCTATTGCTCCATCAATGAACTATCGGTGCCGATTAATCTATTTTGCCTACCTCTATCTCTAGGTGTAAGTATAAAGTGTTGACTAGTTTCTATTGCAAAATAAAAATAATAAAATTGACAACCATTGGCGCATCTAATGCATATGCAAGCTTTTATGCATGCAGAGTGAGAGATGGCACCAAGAAATTCTTATATCATATACTTAAAGATTTACAAAGACAAAGCATAAAACTTATTAAAAGCTTTGTTTCATTTCATTTTATTTCAGAATTGTTAAAATTATTCACCAAACTTTTTGTGCAAACAGGCTTTCTTTAGTTAATGTGATGATGATGGTGCAACAGGCATAAACATTTTTTACAAAGCCGACGTAGTGCTTACTAGGGGTGTTACAATACATTGATATGGATTTAACTTCCTAGACTAACACATAAAAATAAACGGAAATGCACACTTCGGAAATACGTAGATGGATGTTACATCATGGAATGATGACGCGGAGAGTGTCAAAATAAACGTAACTCATATCGCTATTTTATGAGTGGCATCGAGGCATCATTTTATTAGAAATCTAATTAATGCATCGATGCCACACATAAAATATTGATATTTCCGAAGTGCCCATTTTCGCTTATTTTCATGTGCTAGTCTTGGCAAGTGAATGCAATGCAGCAAAAAACAGTTGTAGTTGTTTTAAAGAATTTAATTAAATGTTCATGTTATATATTTTGGCTGTATAAAAAAATGTAACTGCTTAACTAGGCTCGTAATATTAAAGTATCGATAAATGAATTAAATCATATCATAATTGCAGTGAATAATCGGTTTATATATCGCAAACAACGCAGATGGAGGCAATCGATACCGCATCGTATCGCAACAACAACACCCCTAGTGCTTACCCCCCAACTTATTTTACGCCTAGCTGGTGCAACTGGCCCATTGATTAATTTTTGTGCAGCCTGCCACGAGCGCAGACTCAAAAAAAGTGCTCGGTTTCATTTCGTAACTCTCCATCTAAACAATTTTTCTATACAACCCAAAATGTGTGACTGTAGTCAGATCAGACGGCTACCTTAACACAGATTAGTTCAGCATTCAGCCAACCAATCACATGCTTGATTTCCGAAATAGATTTTGTAAACGTCAAAACCATTATTAGTATTATTGTAGCAATACAAAGTCAATGTTTCATATCTTTTGCTTTGTGAAACTTCCATAAAAGCGTCCACTTGTCCTCGTCTCATTTGGTGTGGGTATTTTTAGAGCGTTTCATATCAAGAAAGTGTCATTGTGAAGGTTTCATGGGAATGCAAATTGCATCTCGGGCAGAACGTATTGCCTCACACCGATCAGCTTTTACAGGACTGTAGGGATCTGGGTGTCTGCAGAGCCGTCTTTCTGCTAAAAGTGGGACTGTAAGTGGTTTTCGTGTGCGTGTTTGTTTATTTTGTAACTTGAAGTTTCGCATGTTTAGTTCTTAAAAACACCTTGCGTAAGCTCAGCAGACCAAGAGTTTCTTGGGAAGCAAATTACATCTCAGTATCTCATTCATATTCAGTGTTTGCTTGTCAAGACGGAGGGATGATGAATTTAGTTGTTAGGCCTCGGTGGTACGCACACTAATACTGATTCTCTCCATGCACGAGGCTCGATGAATGATTGGCGGAGCTGCGTGTCACATGTCATCAATGGAAGATGGCTGAGATGGGCGTGGATAGTAAAGTACTAGCAGCGATTAGGAAAAGTGCTTTTTCTCACGAGAATATCATTGTTTCGAGTGTTGAAAGTGATGCTGGAGCGTGTAGCAGAGATGGAAAATAACCCTTGTGCTTTTATCAAGGGTCTAAAATGCAACAGGGGTGACATAAGTACCTTTCTGCTGCTGTTACTATGCTATAATTTCGACATGAAACCTACGTTGACCCTGTTTATTTTCTCAGTTTACGATTAAATAGAGCACATTATTCAAAGTGTTTGAATTCGTAATTTGCAAAATGTAGCCTTTTTTAACTCTTTCCCCGCCATTGACGAGATATCTCGTCAATTAAGAGAAAACGCTTCCCCGCCAATGACGAGATATTCCGTCTTTCCGCAATACCGCTATTATCCACCAGGTGGCGCCCTTCCGCAACTTTTTAAAACCGGAAGTATTGCCCTATGGCAAGCTGCTGCATGTCCATGTCTGTTTTAAAGATCGCTCTGAATGGGATCTCTATGAAAAATCCGTCATAAAAATGGAATTATCTCTGCTTTTTGCTCAAAATATGGTGTTTTTGCAAAAACCTACCCATATTCAAAAGCTGATTGCAAAAGAACCACTTAAGGTAGGATGAAACGGTTTTTTTTGTTTGAAAGCAGAGGGTCTGTTCTTTCATTTGGTATATTGTATGTTTATTTATTTAAAGAAGAACATTTTCTGGAAGGCATTAAACTTTGATGAAAATCATGAAAAACGCTGGCGCTGGCTGGCAACTTTTTTAAAAAATGCTGGCGGTGAAAGAGTTAAAATGGGCTGTAAATATATTTCTAGTTGACTTCAAAGAGAAGCCAGCCGGAGAATTCAGGGTTATTTGGTTTTCGTACATTACTGTGTTCAGTCCTTCAGAGTCCCAAGTCCGTACACATCAAACATTTCTGTCTTCAGGGAAATATTATGGCCTTGGGCTTTCTTATGATTTAGTTGTTTTTACTGATTCAACACCAGTTGTAGAGTTGTGTTTACCCTTTGTACATTCACAAAGCCATAATGGAGGCCAGATCCTCTTGATATTTCTGGAGATTTTGATGTTTGTTTGGAGATATATTGTGTCTCTGGAGATTCGTCTGTCTGATTTGCAGTCTTGTAGTGACGTTGCGTGATGTGATGTCAGTCAAATGGGTGTCAGATTCACTGCTGGAGTTTTTGTCGGTTCACAGAAAGATTTAGTCAATGCTGAATATTAATTGTTGTATCATCGGATTTCCAAAGTTAAGGCTAGTTCAGACTATAACTATATTGGTGTCTATAAAAATGTTTTAATATGATTATACTTGCTGTGATTAATGAGGTTATTGTGTTTACATGAGATGACGTGTAATTGCTGTATTTCCAAAATCTCATTATAATTGCATTATGAGGGTGCATGTAAACGGTAGTCATTGTTAATTCTAGCAGGCGTTGCAGTTTTAAATGCATAACTCTCTTAACTTTGAATTTTATTATCTGTTAGCTGGTTTTTATTATCCCGATTTTATGCACATTTTTAAGTATTGCATAAGAAACAAGTGATAAAAAAGCAAAATTTCAAAAAAATCCCTTAATTCACAAAAAAAGATTTTTATGCTCGCTTGAGGTGGTTTTTGACTTATGCGAAATAAGGATGCATAACGATTAATTGCGATTAATCTAAAACAGAATAAAAGTTTTTGCTTACATCATATATGTGTGTGAATTGTGTATAATAGGGATGCACCGATACCGATACTGGTATCGGGTATCGGCCTGGATACCACATTTTCTTAAGTACTCGTACTCGTTAAAAGTCCCCCGATACCAGGGATCGATACCACGGTCTGAGAGACAAACAAACTGGAAAACTAGTCCCTTGTTTTTTTGTTAAATTATATGACTAAAGCTGTTACCTGTAAATTTAAATCATGTTTTTTATTAAGTACTCTGTATCGGCAAGTACTCGTACTCGCACTCGTATTCCAAAAAAGTGGTATCGGTGCATCCCTAGCGTATAATTAATTGTATAGATTAATGCACACACATGCATGTATATATTTAAGAAATGTTTACATGTGTATATACATTTGTATATTTATGCATAATTTATATTATATATAAATACTTAATATATAAATATAATTTTTTTCTTAAAATTATACATGCATGTATGCATATTTACATATACTAAGGCTGTCACTTTTTATTCGATATTCGAATATGCATTCGAACATGAAGTGAAATATCCGTATTCGAACTATAAATAAACCATCTGGTTTTTAAAATGCCATGTGTAGCGCATTTTTTACAGTCTAACACCTCGTAATAGGAAGAAGGCTGAGAATGAGACCGACGATGACAACTGTGGGAATCAAATTGGACCAACATGAACCTAATGTGCATGCCAGTATATAATTATAGTTTGTATATAAAATGGCATATTATTGTTTATAGTGTTAAATATTATAGCAGAATAAAATGCTTGTGTTAATACATTCGCATTATGAAATTAGCATGAAGATAATTTCATCATTTTTACAACGCAATGTAAACTTTATATTTAACGACAACAGCATTTGTCTTGTAAACGGATTTTAAAAGATCATGTGCTGACTGCCCCACGTCACAAAAACGACAGAGTCAAGTGAGATCTGCTTAACCCAGCGGTAAATTAAGTTTAATCTCAAATAACAGTCAAGCAAACAGCACGCGCAGGGTTAATGTACTTGTCAATGACGGCTCACAAACGAGTAGGATAGGCTATGGATGTGTGCTTGTTGTCAATGAGATTACTTATTAGTTAGGCAATTAAAAGCTGCACTGCTAGTAAATTTATAACTTGCCAATCATAGCTAAATGCACTACTGTCTCCATTTTTTTAAACGTGCCATGTTTTATTTACTGTTGGTTACTAGGTTAACAATACCATCTATTTGACAGCACCACAGAAGCACATGCATTTACTTGCTTAAAGTATACTTGACGAAAGTATTTGATTTTCAGTAATATTGGCACCATCCACTGTGATGCTCCAACAACTTTGGACAGACGTTTAATTCCTCAAGGCAATTTCCATGATATTCTTTCTCTCACTTTTTCTGTTCTTCATTGTCATCTAGTGGAATTGAGATTCGGTGGGCTGTCACATAAAACTGACAGCGTATCCGGATCCAGCACTTCAGCATGTGGTGTCTAATTCTTCTCCTGTGTTTCTAAAGCTGTAACAGACCATTAAACTTCCATGTACGTGGATTTTAATCGACGTCATGAAGATACACACTAGGTTTGCACGATATTGGGAATAGTGCGATATAGGGTATGGTTATCATTTTAATTTCGTAATTTTTTTATTTAAAAAAATAAAATATCAAACATATGTTGCATGTTTCACTCTTTTTAAGAAAACCAAGCATTACCTCACTCTGCTTTCTGCATTGACCTGAAGCTTTGATTATGTTCACTGATATTGACATGGGTATGTGGCTTTATTAAATTAACTATGACTATTATTAAGTGCAAAAATGATCCAGAAACGGTTTTACATGTTCATTTGTCCCCAGAATGAAATGGTCTATTTTTGCCTTATTTGAAAGGGTCATGAATAATAATGTTGAGCTCTGCTCTGATTGGCTGTTTCTCAGAGCAGCTCCTTTCAGTATCTCTTTGTGTGTAAACAGACCTTATGTTTGAGTCTGTATCAGATGAAGATACAGATTTTGAGGAATAACCAATTGTTTGGAGATTGTTAATGGACGTTTCTGAGTGCTAAGTTTGTGTTTTTTTGTATGGACCTGCAAAACATAACTGTAACGTCAATAGAACTTCAGCCTAAATGCTAGCATATGGCGCTTACGCAGTAGTTGCAACTTTGTTTTTAGCATTGTAACAACATTGTACTTAATTTAATGTGTAATTTAATGTTGGGGCGTACATCTCGACTGTACATCTTACCTGGTCTGATGAGTCTTGATTTCTGTTGAGACATTCAGACAGTAGAGTCAGTGAGAACATGGATTCATCATGCCTTGTTACCACTGTGCAAGCTGGTGGTGTAATGGTGTGGGGGTTGTTTTCTTGGCACACTTTAGGCCCCTTAGTGCCAATTGGGCATCGTTTAAATGCCACGGCCTACCTGAGCATTGTTTCTGACCATGTCCCATACTCTGATGGCTACTTCCAGCAGGATAATGCACAATGTCACAAAGCTCGAATCATTTCAAATTGGTTTCTTGAACATGACAATGAGTTCACTGTACTAAAATGGCCCCCACAGTCACCAGATCTCAACCAAATAGAGCATCTTTGGGATGTGGTGGAACAGGAGCTTCGTGCCCTGGATGTGCATCCCACAAATCTCCATCAACAAGCAAGATGCTATCCTATCAATATGGGCCAACATTTCTAAAGAATGCTTTCAGCACCTTGTTGAATCAATGCCACATAGAATTAAGGCAGTTCTGAAGGTGACAGGGGGTCAAACACAGTATTAGAATGGTGTTCCTAATAATCCTTTAGGTGAGTGTATTTCCAAACCCACGATTTGTGTCCGATAGCAATCCCAATGTCTTCTGTCTCTTTCACTGAGTTTTCGCTGCTACAACCGCTTGTTGCTGCATTGCATCCACGCCAAAATGGGCGCTTTGGCGGAAATGTATAGATGGACGTTATGTCAAGAAATGAGGACGCAAAGAGTGTCGAAATAAAGGTACCTCATATCGATATATGTGGCATCGATGCATTGCATCATTAGACATTTAATCGATGTATCGATCCCTATTAATGTTTTGTTTCACCCCTACGATATTGTGCTTATTTCAATTTATCTTGCTGCCCTAATATGCACTCTTTTAACCAAGTCTCTTGTAACATACAGTAGGTATTTGGTCATTCTCAACAAGCATTATTTATAAGAACATACTCCTCGAGTGAAGTTGAGTGGTAAAGTTGGGCTTGGTTTGTTCAAAGTGATTGTCGACTCACCTGCAGATGTGTTGTTCCTTCGCACAAGCCGAAAGTGAGCTCTCACCGTGGAAATCCTTGTTAAAGTTCACTGTTGTCTTCTCTTCACCTGCATTGACATCTCAGCGGATTTCGTCTTACTAATCCTCTGGGAACCTCGCTCTCGCCTGAATTTTTATATAGTCTATAGACAGTGTGTATGTTAATGACTGTTGTTGGTGTAAAAAGTGCCACAGTGCTCGTATTGAACCCAGAACGAGACTTTTGGGAACTTGGGCTTCAGACACGTCTAATTCATCACACATCACCAGAAAATCAACCCATTAGGGGTTTCCTTATTACACTTGCGGTCGAGTGACTGGGGAAATTCGGGATTCAGACTTTTCAGGGCACTAAAACTGAATCTACCCAATCACCTCACTCACTCCTACGCTCTCCCATGATGCACCAGCTGGGAGCCGATCGCTTTGACTAATGAACAGTCCTGGAAATGTCAAACTTTTTATTAGCCGGCACAATCATTCCTCAAAGTAACGTTATAAACTAATTCTCTCTCACTGCTTTCTCTCTTTTCATCTTTTTAGTTCAATACCAGATGGAGATGATGAGGAGTCTGCGGCACGTTAACATCGACCATCTCCACGTCGGCTGGTATCAGTCCACATATTACGGCTCTTTTGTCAGCCGAGCTCTGCTGGACTCTCAGTTCAGTTACCAGCATGCGATCGAAGAGTCCGTGGTGCTTATTTATGGTGAGTCAGATTAACTAATAATTATTCCTTCACAGGCAATAGACACAGCAGAAGGGATTGTGCTGTGTTGTTTTAATTTCTTTTTACAGCATTGCGTGAAAAATTTATGCTGTCTGTGGTTATTACAGCTTTGCGTTTTGAAATTCATGGTTATTTAAATGTACTTTAAGGATGTGTGTACACCAAAGCTTTTACACCCGCGGCCGGCGTATGTTTTTAATTGTTTGCCGTGGAAGTGCCACGCTTTTCAAAAATGCCAGCAACTATTGACTTCGGTAACACTTTCTATGAAGCCCATGCTTACGATGATTTATAGCCCACTTTATAATTGTTTATAGGTAATTATTATATTCTATAAATATATAGAATTTTATTATTACTTATAAGCAAAACTTTTGTTTTTCAATGCGCATACTCATAATCTATTATACCTTGATTTATAATGTAACTTATTGTAATGTAACTTGGTTTTTAATGTAACTTAGTATTGCAGATTTAGTTCTTTGTCAAATAACTAAATAGTTTTATATTGTTGTTAATATCCATATTGTAAATCACAATACAGTTATTAACCTTTATAAATGCATTATTGATGGCTTTATGTAAAGTGAAAGCCTAGGATACAAATGCTAAGAAATCATGAGGATGTTGTTCATTAACTATTTTAAAATGTTTATTTGCCAATTTAACTTCTGAACAATAATGGCTATAATAAAGTAATGAAAATAAAAATACAGAAATTCAGAAATAAATACTAGTAAAACACAGCAACATGATTTTTTTTAATGAATAACATCTTCATGATTTCTTAACATTTGCATTAGAGAAATTGTATCGTATGCTTTCACTTTACTTAAAAAGCCAATAATAATGCATTTATAAAGGTAATAAACTGCATTAGGACTCGCAATAAGTAACTCACAACATGGCAATTAACAAGAAATATAAAACAATTTGACAAAGAACTAAACTAATAAGTTGTAACTATAATATAATGACGTTATAACAATGCTGGCTTTGTCTTTATTCAAATATGCACATAAGCAAATGCATCACTTCTAAGTAATAATAAATATATTATAAATGTAACTATAACTGTACTTGTAATGGTGTATAAGTGTTGTTGTGTCTTTATAAATACATGTAACGTAATAATTACATATAAACAATTATAAAGGGGGTTAAAATTCATTATAAGCATGTGCTTCATAGAAAGTGTTACCTTGACTTCTATAAAGAAAATTATACTGTGAAAGTGAATGGTGCCTCAGATTTGTTTGCTTATTAAACAGTCCTTCCAAAAAAAACGCTGAGTTTTTTTGTGATTGTTGCGGTCAAAAAACCCTGATCTTGCGGCACGTTTTCTTAATAAATGGATGAAATATACGGGATATTTATGCAATTTTATGCAATGAAATTGCGGGAACTTGCAAAAACTGTTTTTACCTTTTGTAGCTTTTCAATTATGTTCATAACGTTCGCATGGCAACAGGGAACATGGCTGCGCTTGTGTGAGGTAAATGCAAAAATGTTCAACTTTCTGCTAAGATATATGTGATTTTTGCTACGAAAATGCGTGGATTATGAAATCATGCAAGACCCGCATATTTTGCGCACGGAAATCTGCAATTTATGCTGCAAAAGTCTGCGTTTTTGAAAAAATGCGCCCCCCTCATATGTGGACTCTGGCTGATTATGGGTTAAATCATGCGATCGCATAATCACGTTTTTCTGAAGGGACTGATTAAAGTTTTTCAAAATATCTTTGTGTTTACCAGAACAAAGAAATTCATAGAGGTTTGGGTAAGTAAATGATAGAAGTCTATTTTTTCTGTGAACTATCCCTTTAAGTTCAGTTTTAGCACATTTCTTTTAAATTTCTGTATTTTTATATATTTAGATTTAAAGAGGAATTCATTTTTGTGCCATTGCATTTGGATCTGTAAATACATCTACATTAAATGGGGGATTTTTGCAAAACACTTGAAAAAGGGAGTCGGGCCGAGTACCAAAACACACTTGTAGCCAATCAGCAGTAAGGGGCGTGTCTACTAACCGACATCGTTGCCTGGGTTGCGTAAGTGTGGGGCGGGTCTATCAAAAGAAGGTCCAGGTTCTATTGGGGTAGGGGTGTGTTTGTTTAGGTAATTTCAAACATCAGCATTGGCTTTCAGAGATCATGCACCCCGCCTTTAATGCATTTTCAGACTCTTTTATCCAAAGCAACTGCAAAAGCACGTGTGTTCCCCAAACCCAAACCTTTGGCACTGCTTACACAATCCTCTACCGGTTGAGCGATAGGAACATTAATTACAGTTAACAACCTACAGTTAAACTAATGAACTTCATCATGAAAATGAGCTATTTTTTTGTACAGCTCATTAGTGTCTTTTATTATATTTGCAGTTGTCACAGTTTTATATGACTAATAAACAACACAGACCCAATGCTGTGAGTTAGTGACTTTACCTTGAGTCGATAATAACCTTGCTGCCATCATGATGTGGTTGATTTAGGTGTGTGTGGTGTTAGGTGATGGCTTTGCTCAGGAAGTCTTCATTTCACACGGCTGTGCCGTTCTTTATATTTAATCATACCTCCTTTAAACCTATCAATAATGCAGGCTGATATATTAAAGGCTAAATAAAAATCTCTCTGCATACGGGGCGAGGTCTAGAGACATCAGATTGTTTCTGCTTGAACGTAGCGGCTCGACACGGGCGTGTTTTGATTGAAAAACTCATTTCGATACATCACGCAGTCCAGCACGTCTTTATAACTGATACTTTCTTCTCAAGTTTGTATTAAGCAAGTCACTGAAGTATGTCCCTCTACGTCTGTGCATCACATCTGTTGCATGCTGTTGCCACATACAATAGCATCATCTCATATTGTGTACAAACCAAAGCGAAATGTGCTTTTAATTAAGGCTTAGGAGGAAAGGGGCCGTCACCACGAATACGCTTTTAAATACGTGACTATCACTAATAATTCAATAATAACTGACACATAAACGTTATACAAGTTGGCATGAGCCTGGTGGGATAGAAGTGTTTACCTAAGCAGCTGATCAATAACCTTGTGAGCACATTTAGATAGTTAAGTGAAACTAATCTAGTGTTTTTTATAGATGGGATGCATGCCGTACATGGGCTCTGTTTCAATCTAGGACATTTTTAGTAGGCAGCATCATTTATACATGTCTTTCTGTCCATCTATCAAACAGTCAGTCTGTCTGTCTGTCTTTCTGTCAGTTTATTTGTCTGTCTATCTATCTACCTGTCTATTTACCAACCTACCGCCTACCGACCTATCTATCAGTCTGGTTTCAAAAGTGGTCACTCCACTGAGACTGCTCTGCTCTCAGTCATTGAAGCCCTAAGGCTGGCAAGGGCAGCCTCCAAATCATCTGTGCTGATCTTACTGGATCTATCTTCCTCCTGTCGACCCTCATGTCTATGGGTGTCTCTGACACAGCGCTTCTATGGTTCAAGTTGTACCTCTCAGATAGGTCATTTCGGGTATCCTGGAGAGGTGACGTCTCCGAACCCCAACGTCTTGATACCGGGGTGCCTCAAGGCTCTGTGCTTGGACCGCTGCTCTTTTCGATATACATGACATCCCTGGGCTCTGTCATTCGAAAACCTGGCTTTTCCTACCACTGGTATGTGGACGACACTCAACTCCACTTGTTGTTCCACCCTGATGATCCCACGGTTTCTACCCACATCTCGGCATGCCTGAGGGACATCTCACTCGGGATGAAGGATCATCATCTCCAGCTTAACCTTGTGAAGACAGAACTGCTTGTCATATCATCTGAACCAAAGATTCAGCACAACCTTTCCATTCAGCTAGGTTCCTCGACCATCACGCCTTCCAGGACAGCCAAAAACCAGGGAGTGGTCATTGATGATCGGCTTAGCTTCACGGAGCATGTTGCCAGCACCGCTCGCTCTTGTAGATTCATCCTCTTCAATATTAGGAAAATTAGACCTTTCCTAAATGAGCAAGCTATGCAGGTCCTAGTCCAAGCTCTTGCCCTGTCCAGGCTTCCAGCCTGCATGACCAAACCCCTACAGATGATTCAAAACGCATCGGCAAAAGTGGTATTCAATGAGCCAAAGAGAGCGCACGTCACTCCTCTCTTTGTCAAGTTACACTGGATTCCTATACTGTAGCAGCTCGCATCAAATTAAAGGCTCTGCTCCTTGGCTTTAAAACCACCCCTACCTTTACCTACTTATAGAGCCTTATGTACCCTCTCGATCCCTGTGCTCTGCCACCAAGCGACAGCTAGTGGTGCCATCTCAAAAAGGGAAAAAACGCTTGCGCGTACCTTATCAGGAGCTGTTCCACAACTGTGGAATGATCTGCCGTACTTGACACGATCTGCTGACACTGTAGCTGTTTTTAAGACTCGGCTAAAAACCCATCTCTTCCGCCATTACCTCACTTCCTAATAACGGTCTTGCTATCTTTCTCTAGTTCCCTACTAACAATCCCTTGTCTATGTATACTGTGTTGGACTTGATGAGTCTATTTCCAGTGCACTTATGTATTGCTGTTCTTGTGTTGCTATAAGTGTTTCTATTGTTTACCTCACTTGTAAGTTGCTTTGGACAAAAGCGTCTGCTAAATAACAAAATGTAAATGTTTATCTACCTATCTACCTCGGTTTGTCTAACTACCTACCTACCTGTTTCTATCTGTTAGTTTGTTTGTCTATCTGTCTATCTTTCTTTTAATCTATACCTGTCTATCTTTACCTGTCTATCCATCCTTCCATCTATTTATCCATCCATTTATGTCTGTCTGTCTATCTACCTCTATACATCTGTTTATCTATACATCTGACTATCTATCTATTCCTGCAAACATTTGTCTATTTATACCTCCATATATCTGTCTATCTATACATCTGTCTATCTATACTTCCATGCATCTGTATATACATCTCTCTATCTATACATATGTCTATCTATACCTGTCTATCTATGTCTTTGTATACCTGTCCATCCATACATCTGTCTATCTATACCTCCATACATCTGTAAATCTATATCTTTCTATCTATACATCTGTCTATCTATACCTGTCTATCTGTCTATCTATATCTGTCTATCTATGTATCTGTCTATCTATACCTGTCTGTGTGTTTATATATATCTGTCTATCCATACATATGTCTATCTATACCTCCATACATCTGTCTATCTATACATCTTTCTATCTATACCTCCATACATCTTTCTATCTATACATCTGTCTATCTATACCTGTCTATCTGTCTATATATATATGTATGTATGTATGTATGTGTGTGTGTATGTATGTATCTGTCTATCTATACCTGAATCTGTCTGTCTATGCCTGTTTACCTCTCTATCTATACCTGTCTATCTGTCTATCTATACCTGTATATCTGTCAGTTTATACCTGTATATTTATACCTGTCTATCTATATATTTTTATCTAAACATGTCTATCTGTATATCTATATATGTCCATCTATAACAGGTCTATCCATACCTGTCTATACTTGTCTATCTATACTTGTCTGTCTGTTTATCCATACATCTGTCTATCTATACATCTTGTCTAACTATACCTGTCTATCTGTTTATCTATACCTGTCTCTCTGTCTACAGTATCTATACCTGTCTATCTGTCTACCTATACCTGTCTATCTGTTAGGTTTGCATTAATATGCAACACATTATGGGATGCATTTGATGCTGACTTAGATGCTCTTCTGTCTGTCTGTCTATCTATACCAGTCTTTCTATTAGGTTTGACATTGTAAGCTGACTTCACACTGCATTATGGGATAGATGTGATGCTGACTTAGAATCTGGCAGAAAGAAGGCCTGTTATCGAAGCTTCATAATCACGCTGTCCACTTTTTGGATTTGCCTTCTAGGTGTTGGAAAAGAGCCATCGTACATAAACATTAGCTTGAGAAAAGCTAGAAAAAATTCCCATAGCTCTTTACGTCCTAAACCTTATCTTATCGGCTTTCTATTTCATTCAGACCGTGTCGATCAAATGCTCTAGCCAGAAAATGGCCACCTGTGACCGTAGATTGTGGTACGTTTGGCAAAAGAAGGGCATTTTAGAAGTGCGCGGGACGCCTCTGCAGGGCCGATGTGAGTGGCAGGGCAGATAAGACGCATGTGAACACTTCTAAAGCCTTTCTGACAACCCACTGACAAGCACATTAATTCACTTACTAAAAGCAATGGTGAGCTTTTGTGACGCCGGGCTTGATTATGAAACCTGACAGCACCCGCAGTCCATGATTTCTTTATAAGAGCGGATAAAGGCTTCGCTGTGTGTGACCTACCGCCCCTCAGTCCTTAGATTGGTTATCCAGAGCGTGAATATAAATGTCTTGTATGGTGGTTTTAACTCTCTGACCTTTTAGTTATTATCATGCACCTTTTTGTTCCATTACAACTGAACCTTTAAAGTCTTTACAAAACCTTGAAAGGCTTTATTGGTTAATATGATGCATATCTATTCGAATGATTATGTAACCAGCAAGGCTTAGTTTTATATCACTATATATTCACACAATATTCAAATTTACAATATCGTCAGCATAAATCTTAATGCTTTTAATGTGTTTTTTATTAGTGTGTTATTAGATCGGTGTCATTAACCTTTCTTAGGGTCTTTAAACCAAACAGGCATCAAACAAACACACAGAAGCACTTTTACAGTTCAAACTTCATTTCAATTCATTGTTGCAATACTTTGATTTAATGATTTGCTTGCCTCATCAATCCAGAATGCAAGTTTCTGTATGTTATCATTATGTAGAGTTTACTAAATTGGTAGGAGAGAGCGGCGCACAACCTGACCCATTTTGGTTTTGGCTCGATCATTCAAACAGTAATTGATTTAGATTAATAATATATGTACCCAAGCAACACACACATCTCTGCTACAAAGTAACACTTAAAGTTTGTTTGTGGAAACTATTGTTCTTGTATAGTAACACAAAAGTGACAGAAGGGCAGATGTTACAACTTACCCCATGTAATAGATTTGTGACCCTGTACCCAGATTTTCAAATGGTTGTATCCCTCCAAATGTTGTCCTAACAAACAAAACATTAGTGGAAAGCGTATTCAACTTTCAGATGATGTTCCTCTCCAGGGTGTTGTTATCCCTATTGCTTGTACACTTTTTTTTACCACATCTTTTCCTTCCCTTCGTCTCTCTATTAATGTGCTTGGACACAGAGCTCTGTGAACAGCCAGACTCTTTTGCAATGACCTTTTGTGTCTTGCCCTCCTTGTGCAAGGTGTCAATGGTCGTCTTTTGGACAACTGTCAAGTCAGCAATCTTTCCCATGATTGTGTAGCCTAAAAAACTAGGCTGAGAGACCATTTAAAGGCATTTGCAGGTGTTTTGAGTTAATTAGCTGATGAGAGTGTGTCACCAGGGGGTCTTCAATATTGAACCTTTTTACAATATTCTATATAGTGAATAGTTGTCAGTTATAATCATCAAAATAAAAATAAATAAACATTTGAAATATATCAGTCTGTGTGTAATGAATGAATATAATATACAAGTTTCACTTTTTGAATGGAATTCATTGGATGATATTCTAATAATATGACCAGCACCTGTACGGTTGGATTTGATTTGGTGACCAACTCAGAAATCAAATAAACATATTCCATTCCTCCAAAACACACTTATTTCAATATCTTACCAAAAACACATCAAAACTTTTTACGAATTCACAGGAGATTGTCTTGTGACAATAGCTGGGTTGCCATCGAAACGTGAAGCAAATCTTTTTCAAATGTGACCCTCCCCCCTGAAAAATAAACAAATGCAAATTAGGTGCGCTTCCATCAAGTGTTCGAGGGAATGACGTAACCTAGTAACCAACAGTAAATAAAACACAGGACTGCATTTAGTTACGATTAGATAGTTATTACAAGGTATAAATTACTAGCAGTGCCGCTTGTATTTGCCAAAGTGAATGCTGTGCATAAAAGAAGGAATGCAGAATTTCTGATCCAGGCACTAACAGCAAGGGCATTGTGACGACATCGAGCACCATATATGATAAAGACAACGTCAGCTGATAAACCTAGACGATCAGTCATGTGGCTTTAATGTTCGCTACGTCCGAATTTAAACGTTTTCATCTCCCATTATTCGCATTTATTCTTTTTTGGATAAATCAAAAACCACCTCAAGCGAGCGCTGAAACTTTTTATTAGAAATTTGGTGTTTCGATTAGTGATGATGGGACAATATATTGCAGTGACGGTATTTAGAATTTTTTTCTATTATTGGCATCGGCCAATAAATCTTTTCAGTCGGCCAATAAATTTTTCTATTACTTAAATGTGTTGTTTGTAATGAAAAGTGTCACTCAATGTAAAGCCAAAGTGAGACAGACAGTAAAGTTATCAATCATTATTCACTTTTTAACATGACGTTATCCTGTGTCACACACAACACACGTGTTCAACACACTTATTCAAGCAGTACCGTGAAATGTCAAATTCACATGAATTATGTCTTGTAAATATGTTTTAAGTACTTCAAAAGGGTAAATTTTTATTTAGTTTCACAAAATTTCAGCGTATCTCTTATTTACTGTAATAACATTTGTGTTATAACGGCATCATACCGGCCATGCAGCTTCCTTAACTCTTTCCCCGCCATTGACGAGATATCTCGTCAATTAAGAGAAAACGTTTCCCCGCCAATGACGAGATTTTCCGTCTTTCCGCAATACCGCTATTATCCACCAGGTGGCGCCCTTCCGCAACTTTTTAAAACCGGAAGTATTGCCCTATGGCAAGCTGCTGCATGTCCGTGTCTGTTTTAAAGATCGCTCTGAATGGGATCTCTATGAAAAGTCCGTCATAAAAATGGAATTATCTCTGCTTTTTGCTCAAAATATGGTGTTTTTGCAAAAACCTACCCATATTCAAAAGCTGATTGCAAAAGAACCACTAAAGGTAGGATGAAACGGTTTTTTTTGTTTGAAAGCAGAGGGTCTGTTCTTTCATTTGGTATATTGTATGTTTATATATTTAAAGAAGAACATTTTCTGGAAGGCATTAAACTTTGGTGAAAATCATGAAAAACGCTGGCGCTGGCTGGCAACTTTTTTAAAAAATGCTGGCGGTGAAAGAGTTAATATCGGTACCGATCATAAATAAAACCATATCGGTCGACCACTAGGTCAAGGTATCTTTATTAGTACCTAAAGGTAAATTTGTTGTGCAGTCAGGAGATCCATCCTTAAAACAATAGATATATATAATAATAACATACAATAAAATATTAAAATATATAAAAAGTCATAGCAATGTGCTTCTACACACTGCCTCGACACCCACCTAAATATATAAAGTAACCATGCATATCATCTCCTGCTTTTTTAGTTTAATAATTCCATAGCTGCAGGTACAAAAGTGTTCCTATATCATCTAGTTCTCCACTAAGGGAGAAGCTGGAACTCATTTTGTAAAGAGTGGGAACAATCTTTAATGATAAAACTCGCCATATGCTGTAAATAATTGGAGTAAAGATCTGCTAAGATAAATTGTGGTTCACCAATATTTTTGCTTGCCCACCTAACAATTTGATTCAAAGAATTTTTGTTCTTCAAGGACAAATTACCGAACCCCGCTAATAGGGAGATAAAAGTTTCCATTACTCGTTTCTTATGCAATATTTCAAAATGTTCATTAAATCAGTGTGATGAAAACACAGCTACAGAGAGAAAAGTTTGTACCCTTCAATTTTATGCATTTATGGTTTCTATTTATTGTAGCTGATTCAAGTTGTATCTTTAAATAAATTCAATTTTTTATGTACTTTCATTATTCTTTTTTTGAATTCATGCACTGCATTTATACATAAAGTGTGGCACAATGGCATAATAATTTTAGGCTATATGCACTTAACCTTGTGGTGGCACTTTCTAAAACTGTTTTTCTCTTTAGATCCTATAAAAACGGCACAGGGTTCCCTTTGCCTGAAGGCCTACAGGTTAACACCCAAACTGATGGAGATCTGTAAGGAAAAAGACTTCTCACCAGAGGGGTAAGATCTCATCCATTAAATGATTTATGAACATGGTTAGGTGGAAGATGTTTGGATTTTATTAACAATAATGAACAAAAAAAATAATTATTTTAATAATAAGAATACTGTTGATAAAGATATTAACACAATTATTGTAAGAAAAAGTATTTGTACTTTGAGCTGAAATTGTATTGCAATAATGTTGAGATAATAAACTTATATAAACCCTGTATGCATGTTTACTTGGTCATATTTGCATTATAAATTTACTATAATCTGACATTGATCTGATCCTGGATGCTTATTGATCAAAAACCAAGGTTTGTTCACAAACTTTTACGAAAATTAACCATGGTTTAACTTCATTTTCAAATATACCAAGGTTTTACTATGTCCCAGTATGCCATCATATTTGTTGAAACTATGGTTATACAAATGGCAATCATACTCATCAAAAAGCACGGTTATTTAACTTTTACGTGGTTAATTTTCTTTAGGGTTCCTGGAGCTACAGTACTGAGTTGTCATATGAATGTCGTATAATTGCTTCATTTCCTTTCACTTTACTTCATTCACTTCCTGTATCTGTCGCCGTTTATCTTCGCTAATGAGAATCTTTCCCAACACGAGCGAACACGATCTCATCCTCGCTCTTCAGTGACGGGGTTTTATTTGTCACGATGTGACGCCTGCAGTCGACACTGTCACACCAAACAAACAAATGCACAAAGTTTACAACCTCGCTGGCTTCTGGCAGATGGTAATTGCTTTTAAATTGCTGCTAGACGTAAGTTTAATGGGAGGAATGTATCAGCAGAAGCGTGATGTTGGAGAGATCACAAGTACAAATTCCACCGGTCGAGTGAAAGCGGTCTTTCGCCCAGGGGAGCGAAGCGCTCCAGGGATCGCTGCGGGTAAAAAGGCTTACTCGAAAACATTAAAGGTGTTCCTGTGACCCGTTTCAACCTTGTCAGATATCAGCGCCACCAGGCTGACAGGGTTGTTTATCATTCAACAGCATATCTTGAATACTTAACTAGTCATAGAGTGGAATGATTATTGATTATGAAAATTAGTCTCTATTTGTGTTGTCAACAAAGGTCTTTGAATACAGATGGCCTGTTGAATTCATACAGAATATCAATTTGAATTTTGTCACTGTATCTCACAGTTATATTATTAGAACGTATATGAAAAAAAACTTGTTTGTATAAAAGCAATAAATAGAATAAACTGAGCTGGTACATTAAAGGCACAATATGTACAAATTTTGCATTAAGATATCTAAAAATCGTTAGCACAGTGTTATATATTTTGTTCATTTGTTTACTTACATCATCCCAAATGTTACTGACATTGTTTCGCATTGCGTCACTTGTCAATAACGTTGTGTCAGCATTATTGACGATTTCTGCTTTTACTGATATTCAAACCATAAGGGGTGTGATGACACATTTACCCCACGAGACACATTTGTGACCCTGCCTATGAAAGCGCAGCTAAAGTCGCGTAATTTAATTTTGAGATTTCGAGCGTCAAAGTAGACGTAACAATAAAAATGACAAAAACATGTCATTTGTTATTATTGTGGTAAATGACATATTAAAAACTAAGACTTAAATATACTTTTATTTATAACATGAAAATATTGAAATAAATGATTTTATTGACATTGATTTATTATTATGTGCAAAAATACCTCAAATTTGGCTTGCTAGAACATTGACTTTGATGGTATCTGTGTTCACTTTAGGCACAGAAACACATGATGATGATTTTTATATTAATAATTTCAATAAACTTGTCTATAATTAGAATGTGAAAGCAAACCATAATATTAAATCGCACAAGTGACAGTGCAGGTCGTAAAAAACGTAAATGACTGAAAAATGGGGTCACATTTTAAGAAATTCTGAAATGTTTAACTAATCTTGGGCTGTCACTGAAACTTTATATGCATCCCTAAATGAAAATTGTAAAAAATAAATAAAAAATAAAAAAGTGCATGCTGTAAGTAAGGAATAATTGACGACAGGCCGTTGAATTATTTGAAAATAATGCATACCCGCCGTGTGTGCATTATTTTCAATTAATTCAAAGGACCGGAGTCATTTATTTCTATTATACCACGGTTACCACAAAAATAGGTCTGGTGCCAATTTTTAAGACATTTTACAGGTTAGGTGTGTGCGGTTTACAGAAAAATAATCAACACCCATGGAACATTTCTTAGCCAATCAGAATAAAGCATTCAACTGCTTTAAACAGTATGATATAACTTTAAACTGATATTGTGAAAATAGAAATCTTTTAACGGGTAAATATCGCAAGATCTTCTTACACTTATGGGACCGGCAGCTAGCGGATCGTTACAATAGATTAGACAAATGTGATCATTAATTTTTTTTTTTGGGGGGGGGGGGCTTAAATGTAATGTTTTGCGAAGCGTAGACGCAAAAATATGAAGTTGACGGAATTTTGACGTCGATGCGTCGTTATTGTCTCCAACGTAAATCTCTTTTCTTGGACTACAAAAATCTGAAGCTACAAAAATGTACAGTATGTGGAAAATAATGGTTAATAATTAATTATATGGTTAATAATTACCCATAAACCACACACTTACATTGTATTATGCCAAATACACAAAATAGCGTTGTTTTTTAGCAATGAAATAGGTGCTCTTTAAAAATAAGCTCATTTTCCATCTCTTCCCCAAAGTTAAACATTTGAGTAATAATCAAGGAACTTTGCTGCCGTACCATGGGTGCAGCAGGCGCAATGATATTACGCAGCGCCCGAAAACAGTCCCCAGCTCTGCAACTACACAAACTTAGTGCCGGTCATATTTCGCGATGCTAATGGTCTAATCAGATTCAATTAATTATGCTAAGCTATGCTAAAAGTGGTACTGCCTGACCTGGAGATCGGCTGAATAGATTACAAAACAGTAAATCTCAAATGTTTAACTCTAGGGGAGTGTCCATATGAATCCTGTCAGATAAATACTTATCGACAGTGAAGGTAAAGACTAAAAATCCCATCGTTCCAGTCTCTTTCATGTCATCAAGTTTTGCTACGCACACTTATATGGTTAGTTGCATTTTATTATTTGCATTTAGCATACCCCCCTGCTGTTGTTCAGCGGCCTCTAGCAGTGAAAATTACATATTGTGCCTTTAAAAATGTAATATTAAGTATATTACATCTTCACTTTATTTGCTTCAAATGTGTGAACCAGTTTTTTGTGCAATTTAATTAAAGGACAAGTTTGGTATTTTACACTTAAAGCCCTGTTTTCAGATTGTTTATGGTGAAATAGAACGGTTTTGACTGAAATTTGGACATATGATGCTGCCCTGAGAATTATCAGGTGTTTGTTGTTTCACCTCCCACCTCTGAATAGGTGCACTGGAACAATCCTTCCTAAAATGCATTAAACTTTTGTTTACAAAGATGTGAAACTCACCGAGTGGTCAGGGGTGTTCACTGATATGCTCACACAAAAATCGCTGCAAAAGGCGCATTCCAACAGGTTTAATCGTTGTTTTTGTCCAACTCCATTGACTTGTATTAGATGTGAGGTACGGTATTACTCCGCCACCGGGTACGTTGTCTGTATTCTTGCAATTGGCAAAGGCGGATTATTGCCAGCAACTGGGCTGGAGTGTCTATTATTCAAGCTCTCAGCGGAAGAATATACGGGGGTGAGGCGTTTTGAAAATAGGTCCACAAGTTTACAACGAATGATTAAACACCTGTTGGTTAGAATCTTTTGCAGCGATTTTTGTGTGAGCATATCAGTGAATACCCCTGACCACTCGGTGAGTTTCACGTCTTTGTAAACGAAAGTTTAATGCATTTTAGGAAGGATTGTTCCAGTGCACCTATTCAGACGTGGGAGGTGAAACACAAACACCCAAAAATTCTCGGGCCAGCATCATATGTCCAAATTTCAGTCAAAACCGTTTTATTTCATCATAAACAATCTGAAAACAGGGCTTTAAGTGTAAAATACCGAACTTGTCCTTTAAAGATATAAATCATGCAATTATATTCTTGAAAGTTGCCATTCTGTCTGCTCGGTACAAACGATTATAACAAATCAAAACGTCTTTGCTTCCGCAGGCTTAAGGCGGCCAACGTTGGGTACGAGCACATGTTTGAAGAAGTTCCCATCACCATCAAGAATTCTCACCTCATAAACGTCCTCATGTGGGAACTGCAGGAGAAGAATACGGTGGCCGACAAGCACGAGTTACTAAGTCTGTCAAGCAGGTGAGAATCTGCCCTGACCTCTGCTGCTGAACCCGGAGGCGTGTGGTGACTCGACGTGGAAAACATTCGTCATTTAGTGATTCATCTTGTCAATCCATGTCCCTTATAAAGCCTCCAGTCTGTTTTGCTCTGGAAGTTGACCAAGAAAACGCGGTACACGCTGACATGCCCTTACGGCACGGTTTAATCCAGACCCTTCAAATGGGGCACATGTGGTGCTTGGACTCAAAGTTAAAAAGCAAAAGCGTCGTAAATACTAACTGCCTGGGAGCAGAGAAATCCTCTAAATGCAAAGCTGTGAATTTATTCAATTCTGTAGCTAAGTTGATTTTATGCATCCTTTTAAGAGAAACTTTATATCTCAGATTTGCATGCGTCTAGTAAACCACATGGTTCCAGTAAAAATATGTGGTTATTATCTGGATGTGCATCAGATTCCAGATTTTATTTTGGACACTGAGTGATAACCCATAACAGTACAAATGCATAAAGTAAAAAAATATATAAAATATAGTAATATAATATAAAAATATATAAACTTAAGCAAAAAAATTTCAAACTAGGCCTGCAACTAACGATTATTTTCATAATCGATTAATCGGGTGATTATTTTTCTGATTAATCGACTAATCTGATAAAAACATAAATATTACTCAACTACATGTTTTCACTTATTGTAGTTAAATGAGGCACTAAATTAGGGTTTTCACGTGTAGAAGTCTAATTTTTTAAAAGTACAAAAGCCACACACTACTACAGAGATTTACTAATATTGTATTTTAGATATTTTAAGTCTTAAATAAAAAAGTTTGTGCAGCTTTTGAAACATAAACAAACTAAACAAATTGAGTTTTCAGGGATGTACTCTTGCCACAGATTAATAAACTTATTTTAATCCTCAACTTCACTTGATGAGTATTTAACATTATTAGTTATTGACAAAATAAATAAGCCATTATGATATGAAAGTGATATGCGTTGCTACATTAATAAAAACCTTAATTTCCTCCTTACTTTAAAACAGATGCTTTGATTGTGGTTCAATATTATTTTCATGAAAACCCTACAACAATTAAACAAATACAAATTCAGTGCTATTGCTTCCATCATGGTCCTGTCAGGGTTGCCAGATCCGCGTAACAAAACCAGCCCGATGGCCATTCAAAATTAGTCAAAATACCACCAACTAATGAACCAAATTCTTTCCATCTCTAACCCGCAAAAAACATCGAACTGCAGAAAGAGTTTAAAAGTAGCCCAATTCAGAACTCCGCCAAGAGGCAGAGGACCTGGCAACGCTGCCTTGCTTTTAAACAAGCTGGTTGCGCGGTAAGAAGAAGAAGCATCTGATAAACGTACAGCTCACCCTGTATAAAGAAAATCTGCACAGTTTGTCAAAGACCAAGCCCTAGTTCAAACTTGTTAATATTTGTTTATATAACTGCATAGACCCGACTTAAACAGGGAAACTCACATAAGCAGCAGACATTGGGCAAAAAGTGTTTGTGGCAGTGTTGTGTTTGATGGGACTCAAGGCCTTTTGAAGTCAATAACAAGAGACAAGATATGTGAAGCGTTTTCTCTTCACTTTAAAAAGTGGAAAAGCTTTTTGTTATCTTTACTACGCACACTTATGTGGTTAGTTGCATTTTATTATTTGCATTTAGCATACCCCCCGCTGTTTGTTACTCTATCAGGCAGATCTGTGGCCGTTTTAGTGTTGAAATGGACCAGATGAACTCAATGAACTGAAGTTTTTTAGGAGGGTCAGTCCTTTATGAGATGGAGCTGGATATTTTATTCTCCTGCAAATATTCTCCTTATAAATTAGTTCAACTAATCCACTTAGATTCCACTGAATTTTATTACAGATTGAGATGAGTCTGTTTCGGGGAGAATAGAAAATCTTTTCCCAGAAATGAGCCTCGTTATAGTCGAAGTCAATCGGGTTTTTTATATCATTAATATGCCAAGTAGCTCGGAGGACAGTATATTAAATTTATTGCATTTAATGAAAAGAGATCAAAGTTATAAGGAGAAGGCGTTTTTACTTTTAACGTTTTGTTAGTCAAGGTTTCTCGCACCAGATGTTTTTTTGTTCCTGTACCTTTAAGACGCCTATGTGAATGACCTTTGTGTTATTGCCGTGTACTGGTGTATTTCACACTGTCATTTGTCAAAGTAGGCCGAGGCATTGAATATTGAATAGATTTATATGTAAATGTGGGCCAGTATTGTGGAAGAGTCTGTTTTTGTGGCTTAGTGTCAATAAACGATCTAATGTTGTAAATGATTGAGTATGTTTACAGTACAGTATTGAATTTTATTCACCTTGCGATAGAAAATTAGGCAGCACTTACAGTTTCAGGATGCATGAGGCATGTAATGGACCCTGGCAACTTTCACAAGATAATTTTTTTAGGGCTGTCAGTCGATTTAAAATATTTAATCTATATTAATCGCATGAGTATCATGAGTTAACTCGTGATTAATCGGACATTTTTATGTGTTCTATATTTATCTTAATTTACTTGTTTTTAATATTCTAATTGACATGCGTGGGGACAAATATGGATGCTTTATGCAAATGTATGTTTATTATTAGTGAAAGAGTCTGCAAAGTTAATTTAGAGAAAAATCCAGTTAAAGATTTTTAAGGTTAAAATAGATTTTGCACACACACAATCAAAAACAGTATTCATTTATGTTGATCTTTTTTCTTTTATTGTTTGATTGACATTGAGACACAAATAGAAATATTGAAAATATTTTATTTTGTCCATACTGCACAGCCCTGTTTTACCCATCAAACATTTTAACTTCAAAGGCACAATTAAAGGTCTGTTGTGCATTGCATCTTCTTTAATTAACGTAGGTAACCGAGAATTCAATTTTTTTCGACTGTTTACGCATCTCCAGCAGACGCAGCTGCTCGGTCCCGTCCTCCGAATCAGTTTAATTGATAGACTAAATACTCGGGATGTGAGCAGGTGTTTTGCTCTATAGTTAATGCTTTATGAGTCGGCACAATCTTTGCCGTTTTGAGAAAAGTCTTTCATTTGTAATTCAGAGCGTCCCAGGAGTTGGTGTGTTTAATAGGCCCTGCTGGTAAAGTCGTTCAGTACTCCCATCAGTGAAAAGATAATGATAATGTATTCAGTGTGTAATTTCCCTCTTCCTGTGTACAAAGATGCCCTTTACTTTCTTGACAAATACCAATAGGTCTATAGCGCAGATGTGTCACTCCAAAAACAGAGTTTAAAGCATGTAGCCATGAACTTAACCATTAAAGTAAGTGTCTCTTCAGTGGGAGAACGTCATACGTTTCTTTACCGCTGTTCAACCAAAAATTTTGGATTTGGGGAAATTAAAATAAGAGGAAAATGGCCGTGTTTGAAATTCTAGTACCTTTAAACGCCTACTGGCGGTATTTATTATCCTCACACGGTTGTAAATATTTACTTTAGTAAAAAAATTTTTTTTTGCTTTTATTTGATATTTTATAATATTTATATGTTTATATTAATACTGTGCGTTATAAAATCCTGAATCTGTAATTGACACTTTCCACGGAAAGTTTGCGTAGGATTTTACGTGTAAAAATACATGGCACATACAGATATTGAGTAAAAGTAATTGTTGCTTTTTTGCCCCATGTTCACTATATTGATTGCTTTTTTCCCAAAGCTTACTGCAGTGCATTCTGGGATTGCCTGCATGCAATGTTTTTGATACACTGTTAGCATATCTGGAAAGTGCTTTAAAATATTGCCTGTATAAAGAACAAGTAACTGTGGGTTCACACCAGCCGCGTTTGAGGCGTCAAATTCGTATGCCGTTTAAACATTAAGGGCCCTATTTTAACGATCTAAGCGCATTGTCTAAAGCGCACAGCGCAACGTCTAAATGGGCGTGTCCGAATCCACTTATGCTAATGTAACGACGGGAAAAATGGTTTTTGCGCCGAGCGCATGGTCGAAAAGGGTAGGTCCTATTGTAATGGGAGTATTTTGGGCATAACGTGCAGTAAACCAATAAGAGTCACAGCTCTCATCCCCTTTAAAAGCAAGTTGCACTGGCGCTATGTCTAATCCCTATTTAGATGACGGACTTTGTAAACTGAAAAACTAAGCGGAGGAAGAAGATCCCCAGTTTAAGATTAATGTGAAATAATTGTGTTGTTTTTCACTTGTATTGAATTGTTATTTTTTTATTAAAACCTTTAAAACCCGTTTTCTTTTAGTCATGGAAGTAAAAAGCAGGCTTGTAATTGCTTTAAATGTATGGCTATCCAATATCATCAAAAAATAATTTACAAGTATGTAAGATAAGGTTTGTACTCTAAAAATACTTTATTTGTAACAAACAGGAGATAAAGAATTTACAAACGGCTCTCCTCACATTTCAGCACTTTGGACAGCGTTTTTTTTAGCAAAGAGTTTTTTTTAAGCATTACTTAAAAATGTTTCTCATCCCACCATATCCACAGGTACAGAGTCATCATATACAATAAATCCGTGAGGTAGCATTAAAAAAAAAAACATTTAAAAACAGATGCATTTGTTTAAAGCAAAGCATTTATTTACTTACCAGGCTGCAGGTGAAGCAGCTCTTTGCGCCTTCTAACGTCTCATAATTAGTCCTCATTTATGTCCAAGAGACTCAATAATAATCTTTTACATTCAATCCTTTAATCTTTCATATTTAAAAGCATTTTTGTGCTGCTGCGCATTCATGTACCTTGTGATAAGCAAACCCGCGTTGTCCTCCCGTGTATAGGCGCATTTTACTAATGCGCTCTTTAAATAACATAAAACACATTGCGCCATTGACTTTAGACTTTAGAGCAGGTTTTTGTTGGTCAATGGCGTAGTCTATTTTAGTTGCCTCAAAATAGCAACGGGCCAACAATGCGCCTGAACACACCTCGTTTTCAGACCAGAACGCCCATGGCCGCAAAAGGGGGCGCAAATGCATTTGCTATTTAAACAACGCGGCGCTAAACGTGAAAATTAGGAAAAATTAGGGAAAAACGTGGAAACTAGCGAAAGACACTTGCGTCGCGCATTGCGCTGCATTGCGCCGGGTGTAAGATAGAGCCCTTTGTGTTTACTTGCGCGTGAAATTCTAGTCATCGAGACACAGACATTTGCGTCATGGGAGGGGCTTCTGCGACTCCGCTCGCTTCCTGTAATCACGTCACTACTAGAGCAAGCTCCTGATTGGTTAACGCGGCTCGTTTTTCTGCCAAAGTTCAAATTTTTCAACTCGCGCGTTTCACGCGGCAACGCTAAATTCGCAAACTAGATGCACGAAATGAAGCGGAATCGCGTGTACCATGTCGCGCTAAACGCCTTAGTCCCAGACTTAAGTGCATGTATAAGCTTCCTTAACTTAAAAACACCTTGCACATATCATGAAAATCAAATCTAATTTTTTCCATGTTTACGTGCTATAATTGGGCCAACAGTGCTTTTATCAACCTAGAAAATGTGAAAGATCAACCCAGTAACTTAGTTTTGGTAAACCATTCTCTGCAACCATGTGAAAAAATAGGTCATTGAAATTTGGCTCCCCTTCTGATGTCAGAAGGGGATAATCCCGCCCTTTAATCTGCACTATCCAACCACAGCACTGCCATTTAGTGCAGAGATCAGCTCATTTGCATTTTAAAGGACATAATAAATAATCTATTAGGATTATAATAAATAATCTATATGATATTTTGAACTAGAACCTCACATATGTACTCTTGGGACACCAAAGATTTATTTGACATCTTAAAAAAAAGTCTTGTGAAATGTCCCCTTTAACATATATCAGTGCCATTGTTCAAAATGCATATCACTAATGTTTTTTGTAAGGTATGTTTGTAAAAAAATTAATGAAATGTAAAATAAGTCCTGGATTAATCTAAACCCTGTCTTGAAAATTGCCCGTAAGGGATTTGGATATATGGTGGCCTTCAATATTCACCATGTGCTACGGTTAGACGTCTCCAAAGACTGTGTAAATTAAGATCAGATAGACGCCCTTATTAACTAAAACTGTAATTCTGTCATCCTGGATTTTTAATTGAGAAGCAATTTTGCTTTGAAGTGCAGTCAAACCTTTATAACGCAAACTTCGCTCGACTTAACTATCTGTCTATCTGTTGCTATAGTAACCATCTGGAAAAGAGCCTTCAGCTGCTAATGGACCGCGTGGACGACATGAGCCAAGACATTGTTAAATTCAATACGTACTACCGCAACCTCAGCAAGCAACAACAGCAGAAGCAGCAGGTACTTTTGCTTTTCCATGTCTCATCTCTGTCCTGTTATACTTTCTCACCCGCACATTTTTCACTGTCCTGGCTGTTGATCTCTCAAAAATTGGCTTTTTAAAGGGCTCGTATTGCATGCAGCAATGCCATTTTAGCCTGAGTCATCATTTGGGGTGACTGAAATATCCAATTACATGCTTGATAACAGAAGCGTGCCTCCAGGTGTGCATGCAACATCTTAAAGCAAATTCAGAGGCTTTGATTTTATTGACTTACACACATTATCTGATTTTTGTGATCAATGCTTGTTTGAGGTAAATGCAACGGGTGAGACAGTGAAATGTAAGTGTATGTTTAGAGCAAGGTTAAATGGTAAATTCGACAGCCAGCTGATAGAAGAGCAACTTTGATTGAAATAACCACTCGTTACAACCGACGTATGCAGCAAAGCATTTGTGAAGCCACAACACGCACAACCTAGTGGCGGATGGGCTACAACAGCAGAAGACCCCACCGGGTACCACTCATCTCCACTACAAATAGGAAAAAGAGGCTACAATTTGATTTCTGTTGAGACATTCAGATGGTAGAGTCAGAATTTGGCGTAAACAGAATGAGAACATGGATCCATCATGCCTTGTTACCACTGTGCAGGCTGGTGGTGGTGGTGTAATGGTGTGGGGGATGTTTTCTTGGCACACTTTAGGCCCCTTAGTGCCAATTGGGCATCGTTTAAATGCCATGGCCTACCTGAGCATTGTTTCTGACCATTTCCATCCCTTTATGACCACCATGTACCCATCATCTGATGGCTACTTCCAGCAAGATAATGCATCATGTCACAAAGCTTGAATGATTTCAAATTGGTTTCTTGAACATGACAATGACTGCGTTTACATGCAGCCAATAACCCGTTCAAATCCGGAATATTAGCAATAACCCGGTCGCGCACGTCCATGTAAACACCGGCAAAAACCCGAATATGCTCATATTCCTGTTTTTAAAATCCCGAATATTACCCCTGGGTTACCTCTTTTCTAACCCGAAATTTTGGTCATGTAAACGCGCATCGGGATATTCCCATCAAAAGGAACATTGATTTGTATACTGCGCATGTTCTATTCGCAAGGAATCTTGGTCTTCTGAGTAGAGAAACTTCTTGTATGCGCCAAAAAACCCGCAGGGAGTAGAGGTAAGCATGGCGAGAGAGATGCGCCACACTTTTAGAGCGAGGAGGAAACCAATTGCAACAATCGCGTTTTTCACGTTAAATTAATATATAGCTATTCTTGTTTTTCAAAGCATACATGTATAATAAAGGCCAAATAGATTGTCAATAGTTATGAGAGTAACTTGTTTTTTTTTTGTGTGTGTGTGAATTTGAATTCAAAATGTAATACTATGCTATTCATATTTCGTTAAATACAGTGAATGTGTGAAAAAGTTAAAGATGACAGAATAACTGTAGCGTCGTCTGCATCTTGATGCAGTTTCTAAGATTAAAATTACTTTAATTTAACTGATCGACACAAATACAAAGCGGCATAATATAACTGATTGCTTACAAGCATTAAAACCACTTAAAATAAAAACCTTAGGTTTTTTCTTTGTATACAGCGTCCGCTCCGTGTATAAGGATGTTGCAATAACGCCGGTGGCTTTATTATTAACTGACTGAATACTTATACCTGACATTTAGATATGAAAGTTTATCATCAACAGTACCTGCGTGAAACATTATAAACATTGGTGATCATCTGCCGACTCGACTGTTTCTGCACGTTCTCAGTCCGCTTAATTAACGGCTTTTCGTTCTATCCGCGTGAGGTAAACATTTTTGTTCTGTACTTTTTTACTTGCATGTATTTCTACATATTTTCGTCCAAGTAACACTCAGGATATAATGTAAGTTATTATAGATAGCATATAAGCTTGTTCTGAAAGGATGACAATTATAAAAATTATCCATCCAGCTTAATTTAGCCAAAATAATGATTTATTCGTTTTAATACTTTATAGATGTTAATTTATCTACTAATATATTATTGAAAATGCCATAAATAAATATTCATTGCCTTCTGTAAGCTATTGCATTCGTTTTGTACATTTATAGTTGCATGAATACTGTCTAATTTTTATTTCTTTAAGACACTGTTGTGTTCTGTATTTACCGATGCTCTGTAAATATGCACTTAAAAAACCTTCTTGTTAGAAAATCGTTCTTCAATTAATTTTTTTTTTCAAAAGTATATTTAGCTGAAGGCTAGTATAGCTTGTTAATCTTTTTCTCATAAAAGGAAAGACATGTAACTTAGCCTACCCTGCTTCTACATCGGTGCAGCTTGTTCTGGATTTAAATAATAATTTTATTTTAGTAAATGAAGGCGGTAAAACCGCATTGCGCAATAGTGAGCCACGCAAAATCACCGCATTTACCTTTTAATCACAGTTTACATCGGGATATTGCCAATTCCATGTATACAGGGGTAACTCTCTCTGCTCACGCATGTAAACGGATTATTCCGAATGTTTCAGAAACCCGAAACCCGACCTTAACCTGATCATAACCCGAATATTTACAGCATGTAAACGTAGTCAGTGAGTTCACTGTACTAAAATTGCCCCCATAGTCACCAGATCTCAACCCAATAGAGCATCTTTGGGATGTGGTGGAACGGGAGCTTCATGCCCTGGATGTGCATCCCACAAATCTCCATCAACTGCAAGATGCTATCCTATCAATATGAGCCAACATTTCTAAAGAATGCTTTCAGCACCTTGTTGAATCAATTCCACATAGAATTAAGGCAGTAGCCCTGAATGGACAAACTGCTATATAGAGCGCGTTTTGTCAATATGTTGTCTCAGACGATGACGTGTTTGTTTTGTGGTGGCTGACGTAGCTTCTCTATGCATTTCGAAAGTGAAGGGTGAGCGTTGGACTGAGCTGTTGTTTGCAATTCATAATCTCACCTCTAGATGTCACTAAAATCTACACACTGCACCTTTAAATACTTATGCAAGGTCTCTTAATTATACTATTTCCATGTTTAAGTGCTATGATTGGGTCCCCAGTGCTTCTATCAACCTAGAAAATGTGAAAATGATCAACCCAGTAACTTAGTTTTGGTAAACCATTCTCTACAAGGACATGATAAAATAGGTCGTTGAAATTTGGCTCTCCTTATGATGTCATAAGGAGCTCTTGTTATAATCATGTTATAATATATTATCTTTGGGGTATTTTAAGCTAAAACTTCACATATGTGCTCTGGGGACACCAAAGATTTATTTGACATCCTAAAAAAGTCTTGTGCCATGGCCCCTTTAAGGTCTTCTGTAAGTTTTTATTATATATTTTTTTTGTTAGTTAAGCACATTTAGATTTGTCACATCCATAACAGAGAAATGTCTCATTCATAATGCTGTTTTTTCTTATAAAAGCACACACAAAAATATTTATTTTTGTTCTTTACACAGCCATCTCTTTTCTATTGGTTAAATACTATTGCTTCTGGTTTGTGCATTTTTATTCAAAGATTTCCTTTAAATTTTAAAAGTACGTTATTCTTTTTGTCACATCCGTAACATATTTTCTTTATCGAAAACAGAAAACACAGTTATAGGCTTTTATTTTTCTTATCATGAGAGGTTTATGAAAAAATAAACAGATGATTCAGTATATTGGTAATAAAAACATTTTCTGATAAATTATATTTAGGTTTTTGACTGAAAGTGTCACATCCATTATGCTGGAATTGCTCTAAAGCAGATTTTGGGATATCTATCTCAGGCACGTTTTTTTAATTATAAGTTATTATCTCTTAATGAGCTGAATGAAATCTAAAAGGGTGAAAGAAAAAAGACTTTTGGATTGACACTTAGATTACGTAAGTCTGTCAGCATGAGATCTTTTGATATTCAAATCAAATTCATTCAATAATCACCTTGAATATTTTTAATAAAATGACAGTTTTTATTTTCATTCCAAATTCTCTCCAGTGTTCACTTGATTTTGTGATATCGTGTATGAAAGATAAATAAGCTAATGTGCCTTCCATCCCTTAAAGTGTTTTTTGTGTGTTTTATATTTTATTCATTATATAAATCCCTGTATGGTGTGTTATGAAGACGTATTTCTCCGTAGGAATGAGCCATACCATAAACGGCTGCCGCTTTCCCTGCCTGAGATAAAAGCGATCAATAGATGTTATTTAGAGTTCAGGCAGGCATCTAATTTACAACGCTGCCCCCCTTTCACATTTCATATTTTCATCCAATTCTCCAAGCCGACAAATGGGTCGAAATGCCCTTGACATTTTTGAGTTTTTCACTTTGCTGGCATTTTGTAAACACGAGGCCTGAAAATAGCAGATCTCAACAGGACAGATTAGCATGAAGCGATGGTGGACGATTCTGAAATCATTTCGTCAGACCTCATTCATGTAAGCCCCGCTTGAAATCGGATATCAGCGTAGCCTATTTTTCAATTCGATCGCTGATAAAATGTCATCACGTCCTGAATATGATCGAGCAGACAGGATGGTTGCACATTTGTCAAAGTTTTCTCCTGTTTTTGTTCTCTATAAATGTAAATATCAACAGCATAAGGGAAAGTGATAAGAATTTGGAACAACTTATGGTTTAACTATGAGATTAAAAGCATTAAAGTTTGATTTCACATTGATGATAAATGACTTTATTCAGTCAATGTTAAAGTTCCTGTTTGGTAGGAAGGTTAAGATGTTGCAACACATTTCAATGGTGCCTTCGAGTGGCGCGGTATAAGAGGGAGGGCAGACCCAAGCGGCTTGGTCCCAATCAGTTCACCACCACGGCTCTTATATCAAGCACGCTGAAATCTGCCGTAATTACTCTTGTCATCGATCATATCCATCCCGTCTCCGCCTCCACACAGCAGCGTGCGCGGCGGGTCCCGGGTGCACCATATAAACCAAATGACCCGAATCAATCACCATTTAATATCAAAGAGAATTGCCGCTGTGTTGGCAGTTTGCATTCCTAAATCATATGCCTAATTTCAACAAAAATGGCCAGAATCCTCAATAGTGAGATAAGTCACCAACACTAAAATACGATGTGAATTTCTCTTTTTCTTTTTTATTGTGAGAATATGGTATATTAAAACTTGATCTACTGCAGCTTGGAAAAAAATAATTGGCCAAGTTTGAAAACCGCAGAAAATGCCAGAAGCGCGGTGTCTGTTTAAACCGGCTCGAGGGTGAAGTAATGACTCTTGTATTGTATTACTGAGGAGTATGTGACAGTCTTGTATAAAGAGAAATGTCACTTTATTACATGGCTCGTTGGAATGCTCGATTCTGATTGGCCAGTCACAACATTGTCAGGTTTGTTATCTCGGGTCCTTTGAATTATAAAAAAAATGCATACCGGCAGTCCGCTTCACGTCATGCCGCATTACCACCTTGGGTGTGCATCATTTTTTGAATAATTCAACAGTGTCAATTATTCCTTACATATAATATTACATTTACAAATAATTAAACCAGATAGTGTTTTTTGTGACATTTTAACGTATTTTCTTATCTTAAAATAAACGTTTTTTCCTCGTGGAAGGTATGCATTCGTTTAAAAATGAAAGCAAATAAAATATTTCAAATCAATATTTAATGCTCATTACCTTAATTATGAGGGCCAGACAGAATCTGCTGACTTTTTGCTTTTTCTGCGATTTTTTTTTGAAAAATCTGCGGGATGATTTTAAATGTTTTAAAAAGATGAATTTAAGCTATAAATTCAATTTTTTGGATGATCATATGAATTCTTTAATCTGACTAGGAGTTATCTCACTTAATTTATTTCTATTTATAAAATGGGCAGTTTTGGTCTTCATTCTAATTGGTTGAAACGCTATCTAAGCTGTGATAAAATATCCCGCTAACCCCACGGTTCAGACCACATTACATAGTTAAAGTATCACTGCGCCACTGTTGCTGCGTACTGATTCATGAAAATAAACACCACAGTCTTTAATCATATATATATATTTTTTTTTTATTGCAGAATTAATGCCGATATTCGGATAAATGTCAATAAATATTGTTTAGTTATATCGTCGATTAAGAGAAAACGCTTCCCTGAGAAATCTTTTCCCCCAATTCATATTTCAGCTATTATCCACTACGTGCCGATCTTACCCAACTTAAACACTAAAAACTCAGTGAAAGCTCTGAATCTGATCTCTAACAAAATTCCTTCACAAATATTGAATAATCTCAGCTTTTTGCTAAAATCTTGACAGGTGATAAGATAACGAATGAAGGTAGGATGAAAAGTTTTTGTTTGTTTAAGAGCACAGGTTCTGTTCTTTCATTTAATATATTTTATGTTTATTTAAAGAAGAATATTTTTCTGGAAGGCATTAACATTAAACTAAAACTGGGTGGCAACTTTTTTTTTAAACGAGGAAAGAGTTAAGCATGCTTCCAAGCATATTTGATCCACACTTAATGTGTTAATGTTAATGTGTAAATTAGATGAATGTTGATTTATGAAAATAAACACCACAGTCTTTAATCATATTTTCATTGCGTCTTTGCTTTGTCTGTGTTTCGTGGGAACTGCGCTCTGTTGCAGACACACTTGATTCTGAGGAACTACTTTGTTTGGGGGACAAGTAATATTTGTACTAATATAAATACAACTTATTTGTTGTGTTTTATTTTATGAAATCCTGCTAGGCATATGAAGTAACCATTTTATAAAAGCAATAAGCTCCGCAAAGCAGTGGTGTTACAGTGCATTTTATAACAGCTAAGGGGGTTTTAGGTAGCCTGGCTCCGCCCTCCTACGTGCTTCCGCTTATTTTTCATTTCGCTTCAGCAGTACGTCTGGGATTTCTCTATAGAGTTTCGTTTTCTCCTGCAAAAATCTGCAGGACCAATCAGCGAACAGATGGGGGTGGCTAAGAACGATGACGTTGAGGTCGTGCGTCAGTTTGAGTTGTAGTTCAGTAATGGCAGCGGAGAAAGACGTGAGAAAAGCTATTCGGTCCGTTGTTGCAAAACTGCCGAATATACAGAAGTTAAAGCCGGAGCAAGAACCAGGTTTGCTAACTTTTGTTTGTCTGATTATTCTGACTTCTTGTTTCCGGACGGTTTCGGTGCATGATATACGTCACGACCACATGTTAGCGATTGGCTTTGGCAGATCCTGAGTGACTCTGGGCAGATCCAATAGTTTTAAACTTCAACAATGGACCCTCCTTAACGGAAGTAACGCTTTGCTATGGAGCGTGGCCAGACTCTCTGTACAAATGAAATGAATGTACGAGAGTCTGGTTATACCAGGCTAGGTTTTAGGCACTCCACTTCACATTGTGCCTAACAACGCCCCTTATCTTATTGCTTTATTGGAATAGGGATGGGAATTTTTCAATAACATAATTCTTGTTCATTTAACTCTTTCCCTGCCATTGACAATTTAACTAGTCAATTAAGAGAAATCGCTTTCCTGCCAATGACAAGTTTTTCCGGCAATCCAAATTTCCGCTATTATCCACCAGATGGCGCTTTTACCCAACTTATGAAACCCGGAACCAATCTCTTACGTTAAACAGTTCAAAACTCTGTATCTGATCACTATCAAAAGTCCTTTAATGCACTTATTTCAGCTTTTTGCTCAAAATCTTGTATTTTTTAAGAAACCTTAAAAAGAAAACAAATGAAGGTAGGATGAAAATTTTTTTTTAAGCAAAGGATCTGATCTTTCATTTGATATTTTGTATATTTATATATTGCATTGAGTGGCAACTTTTTTTTAAATGCTGGCGGGGAAAAAGTTTAATTGGTTTATAAAGGCTTGATTTTTTTGTTTGTTTTATCACAATTTCACAACAAGCTTAAATTAGGAGATATCCATAGCCCGCTAAGATTAAATTCTTTAGATATGTGTTTTTAAGTTGAAAACAATCATTTGGAGTTGCTAAAAGAACATATTTTGTGTATTTGGTGTAATGCAATGTGTTTAGGTGGTTTAAGTTTAAAAATCACATTATTTTCCACATTCTCTCAATTATTGTTGCTCCTCCAACCCCCCACCTTTTTAGAAATGCGACGATTTTTTCAAAGCTCATCGTTATGAAAAGTGAGTGTGCACTGATTGGCCAGGTATCCGGTGTATTGTGATTGGCTGAATACTTCAAGCGTAAGTGATGCGAATTATACGCCTCTTACCATATTTGGAATTTCAGCTCCCAACATGGTGGCGGTATCAATACTACAGCGGGAATAAACATTGCGCTTTACATATACATTTGGGTGGTGTTGCCCACACAGTGACGTAGATATATACCGAATGACCTAAAATTTCAGAAATGCATACAGATTTTTTGTTCAAATAGTATTTTACTGCATATTCGAATGTTCGACTGTCGTGCACACTCCGATTTGAAACTTGATGCAAACCAAAATCTAAGATTATTTATAACAAATAATTAAAGAAATGACATCAGTACATAAACACCTTCACATTTTGTACACATGTGTTAAAAAACAGACTGAAAACTGTAAAGCTAATATAATAAACGTGCTTTTCTAACTCTGAGCCATGTTTGAAAAGTTGATGTGTTTCATTGCATTTTATAGTTCTTCATACTTCTCAACGTGCTTTTTTTACTCCTGTGTCACAGAATGCAAGAACCTGAGTTATTCAAATGCATCTGTATTCTTACACACTGTCTGATTTGCCCCTAAAATGACACCTGAACTCAGCAGCTATGTGGCTTTTATTTATTCCTGCCGTCTCGTCTAGTGAGTTCGACTCTCTTCCGTGACTCGTCTCCATCTCGCCCTTTGGAAACCTTTTGTCTTGTTGGTACTGACCAGCGTGTCCTGTTTCTAGAGCTTTAGTTTACTTCACTCATCTGTTTCTCAATTTTTCTTTCTTCTTTAGTATCTCCAGAGACGACAGCAAGAGAACGCTCAGCGCCAGAGTCGTGGAGAGCCTCCGTTACCAGAAGAAGACCTCCTCAAGATGTTTAAACCTCCACCTCCTCCAGCACGCATGGACACGCTCCTCATCTCAGGTACTTGTGGGGTCAAACGGCCAGCGTTCTGCCCCCCCGTTAAACCATTTTGATTTTCCTGTGGTGCGTTATGTGCGCTATAAGACATTTACTGCGGAATTGATCAATTCAGCGATGAATGGAGCACTTGAAATGGGAATGCGCCTGAACCGCAGGCCTTAAATCTTCCCACTGTCCTGTTCCTCAGAAATGAATCTGATGGAATCTGTTGGAGCCGCTGCCTGTTATCTGACAGCCGGCATCTCTGTAGAGCGTGATTCAGTACTGCAGATACATCAATACATCACCTCAAACATCTTTTCTTTTTTACTGTAAATAACCTCCGGCCTATTTTTATTTTACTATTCTATTTTTATGCTATTATTCAATCTTCTTTTTAAAACGTTTTGCATTTAGTTGTGATGCGTGTGTGTCTCATGTCAAAGTATACAGCTATTTGCACCCTAGTATAACTTATTAAAAACAATATTTAATACTATTACACTTGCATATATTGTGTAAATTTAACTTGTTTAACTCTGTGGACCCTGTCCCGGCTCCAAAATTATTTGTTATTACTTAATATAAAATATTCCTTTAATTTTTAAAGGTCTGTCATGGACCCAGTGCAACATATGAGATACTGTTTGAAAGCTTAGAATCTACTTTCTGCAGATATGTATACTGTATACTGTATAAAAAAAGAGACTTATGAAGTATATACACTCTAACATGTGCTGGGTTAGTTTCAACCCTATTTTGGGACAAAAAGGGACAAGTCCAGCTGTTAAGTTAAAGGTCACCTAATTTGCAAAATTCACGTTTGTATGTGGTTTGAACATAATTGTGTGTCGCCTGTGTGTACACAACCACTCTGTAATGATAAAAATCTGCCCAATCCTTTTTTTAATGTCCCTGTAAACTCTCAACAGTCTCATGAGATAAGCTGTTGGTGTTTTCAGAGCAAACTGACATCACTTTGCACAGGCCCCGCCCACAACCATACAAAGTTAGGTCATAATATCTATCTTAAATCGTCTTTAAGTAATTAATTACTGCACATTCATTATAAACAATGAATTAAGGTGATTGTCTTATTAAAAACAGTGTATATTTTTGGTATAGATCACAATAAATGGGGAGGGAAGCAGCAGCTCATTTGCATTTAAAGAGACACACACACAAAAACAGCACTTTTTCCTGCACACCTTAAAAATTGCCTTTTTAAAATAGCATAATAAATGATCCCTTTTGTATTTGGACCTAAAACTACACAGACACATTCTGGTGACACCTGAAACTAATAGAACATCTTTAAAAAAATCACATATTAGGTGACTTTTAAAATAACCCAAAATGTTTACGTTTGACCCAACAATGGGTTAAAATAACCCAGCATATAGTTGGCTGGCGAATTTTTTTTCGATGGCGCACGATGCAAAGCTCGTCAAAACATGTATTTAACCCTTCATGTGTGTGGCTCATCATGTCAAAATATGTGTTCAGCGCGTCATGTGAACCTATGTGCATCATGCGTCATGTCAAAATAAGTCCCTGCTGCAGAAGCTTTGAAAAGGTTTATAATAAAAGAGATAGTCACATTTGCCAGATACTCGTATAATCTCATGTGTAATCAGTGTTTACTGTTAAGGGAGTGTCTTGCGTGTATTTTGTGAAAGTGAATGTCTCTTTTATCATAAACCCCTTCGACACATGTGCAGCAGCAGTGGTGGCCTGTGACTTTTTTTTGAGGGCACTCGATGCGAAGTTCGTCACAACATGTATGTAGCCTGTCATGTGTGTTGTTCGTAATTTCAAAATATGTGTTTGGCACGTCGAGTAAACATATGTGCATCACGTGATTTGTCAAAATAAGTGCCTGCTGCAGACGCGTCTAAAGGGTTTATGATAAAAGAGACGCTCGCGATTGCCAGATAATCGCATAATCTCATGCCTAATCAGAGTTTACTGGGAGTGTCTTGCGTTTGTTTTGTGAACGTGAGCGTCTCTTTTATCATAAACGGTTTTGACACGTGTGCAGCAGGCACTTATTTTGACAAAACACGTGATGCACATGGTTTACATGATGCAACAAACACATATTTTGGAAACACTGCAACACCCATGACACATATTTTGAATTTGCCCCCCTCAGAAGAGCAGTCACCGGCTACCAAACCCAATGGGTTGGTTTTGTCTCCTTTCAAGTGTTTGTATATATGTATATGTATAAATAAACTATATTTAATTATTGTTTAATGCTAAAATATAATAATATAAGCGTTTCATAGCTTTGTCTTTGCCAGACTATTTGGCTGCAACTGCCCGTGTTACATGGTCAGCACTTTTTACGCCCGGGTGCAAATAGTTCCTCCAATTAAACGAACAATGTCACTCGGTCTTGTTATATATCATTTGTTTTCTTTTGCTTTCTCACAAGGACAAATCAACAACTACTGTCAGAACATTAAGGAGTTCACCTCCCAGAACCTTGGGAAACTGTTCATGGCAGAGGCCCTGCAGGGCCACAACAGCTAAAGAGAGCGTGCCAAGAGAGAGAACGACGGGACGAGAAGAGACACGGATGCGGCCAAACCATCTGCCTTTCATATCTCTGAAGAGCAAAAGTATATTTATGATGAGCTTTGAGGAAAATCTTTTTGCAATATGTACTTGTACGAGGCCAATAAAAACGGACACATCTCTCTTTGCAGTCTCCTATGTGAGTTTTCTTGTTTGTTAGCCTGAGTCGCTGCACATCTGCCAGAGTCCTGCTGTTTGATTATGGTGATTTTCAGGGCCCAGACTCAGAAACGCTCGGCTGAACCAGCAATCACGTTCAAGTTTTTGAATGATGGTGCTTACAGGGCAGCCACTGTATTTATATTCTCCATCATTCTGTTTAGATCTGTAATAAATTCTGCCGTTTGGTTTTGAAGATTATTTCATCCATAGGTGTGCTGTCTGTTTTTGATGTGTGCTGATTGTCATAACAACAGCAAAGTGACCCTGACACGACGTTTACTTCAAAGACGAGCGCTCTTTAAACTTTAACATTCATTTCTGGCTGCCTCGCAACTGTTGGTATTTCCTTAGGGAAATGCAAATGTAGCTTCCCCGTTATAACCTCCAAACAGAGTCGTGCGTGAAGCTTTCACAGCGGCCCTGTGTACTGAACGACACCGGTTTGGTTGTTTTAACGAGGCTGTCGAATTGGCTTTAATCACAAATAATTACGTGCTCTCTGAGCGCCGTGCAGCACTGCGCCTACTGCTCATATTTTTCCACAGCAGGTTACCGACTGCGGCCCACCCAGAAGAAGCTGCACAAACTGCTTTAATGCCTTCGCTATGTAAAGATTTTCGTGCCAATTCTAGCAAAGCAAGAATAATGATGTGCGCTTAAAGGTGTTTGGCAAAGAGATGCATCTGTTATTGTTGGGTAAATTCGATCAATTGCTACATGATCAAGTTACGCAAGCATTGAGCTTTGCACAGTGCTTTGCTTTTATTTAATCCAACCTGCTGTTTCTGAACATCTGAAAATTCCCATAGAGTTATAAACATGAAAAATAAACAAACTAAAACTCATTTCACAGAGAGAATTTGGAAAATACACAGATAATGTATCCCGGGATCGTTTGATTTTGGTTCATGCACACTGCCAGTGAATTATTTATATTATAATTATTATTATTTATATTTTTTTCTTTTGAATTGCATCCCACAAAAATGTATGTGTATTTTTGCACTTAGAAGAATATTTGTTATAATATCTTTTTTTATATGTCATTATAGTTTTATGTTGTAAATGTTGATCTGATCATGTTGTGCATGCCTCATCACTATGGCTCCATCCGAAATCTCTAAAATGATCAATTTTAAAGCAGGATGACATCAAGGCACATCCGAATCCAATGTTTGCTACTTCCTGACTTCTCCTGAGATACCTTCATCGTCTTGTCCCGCAATTTTACGCATGTGTACTGGGAATGTGATTGGTTGAGTTTGGTCGAGTTTGAAAAAAAAATGGCGCCCAAGAATCACAAATGTAGTGTAAATAAAGTTATTTTTTCACTTTTTACACCGTTTGCCAGTGTTGTATTCGAGACCAGCTCATTCGAGTCAGAGTCAAGACCAGAGAAGGTCGAGTCCGAGTCAAGACCGAGTCCACATAAAGTTGGGTCTGAGAAAAGACTTAAGGTCATACAGTAGTCTGTGCAATGGCATTTCTGATCTCACTCAATTCATGTTTTGTTAAAAATGTCAAAGTCAGTTTAATGATTTTGAAATCCACTTTATAATATTAGGTCCTACAATATACACAGGTCCACTGTAACACAAACCACAGCATAAAAATGTACAAAATAAATGTATTATTTATGAAACAAAATAATAATTTAGTTAAATAAAGATTATTGCTAATAAGCTATAGTACTGTGCAAAAGTCAGACTTGTTGTTTTAGAAGTTTTAATGTCCATCCAAATAATATTTCAATCTACTTTATTTACATACAAACAGGAAATATGTACAAAAAAATTACATATTTCAGGACTAAATGTCTTCTTTAGGCATCGTCTGTGTTTAGTGTGACCTCTCTTGGCACTAAACACATCTTAAGCGTTTTTTGAGCAGAATGAAGTAAAAATACTCATTTATTTAAAATTAGAAATTAGGATTTAATTTTATTTAGGTTTAAGAGATCCTGCAGTTTCCTGCTATTGCTCAAGTGGAAAGGGAGTTTACCCTAAAAACTTGACAATTTAGTTTTTTTATACAGTTTTTATACACATTTATTGTATTTTCTGAATGTATTCTATTAAAGAGAAATAATTATATATGATCACTATAACATTGCAAAAACAAAAAATCTAACTGTGACTTTTGCACAATACTGTATATTTAAAAATGTAAATTAATAAATAAATCTTATTATGGTATTGTGTAAATGATTATCACCAACCACATAATAATTTCATATATACAGAAATATATGTAGACTAAATTTACAATATTGTTTGCTGCAATAGGTTGCAGAAATTATGTGTAGTGCCAGTCTGTTTTTTAGCGCCACCGTCTTATCATTTTGGCTAACAGCTGCTTATCTAATGCTTAAATCTCACTGGACGGGTGTTTGTTATTGCACTGCCATTAAGTAAAAGTCATGGCAGTGCAAAAACCTTCTCAGATCCAATTGTCTGACCTCGTGCCAGTCTGAAGCGTGCAAAAAATCACCAATCACTGTTTGTGTCAATCATACATCAGTTTAAAGAAACAGTAATATATGTTTTAAAAGGGACTTGTGTGGACTCGAGAATAATCAGATTCCAAATGTATTCGTCAAGACCGAGTCAAAATGGTCCATGACAAGACCATTAAAATAGTCCAAGATCGAGTCCAAAACCGAGTCTCGAGTAGCCTACTACAACACTGCCGTTTGCATTTCTAGTGGGAAATAAGTATTGCAGTTTTCAAATATGTGATTTAGATATTACAAAGGTGCTCTCTGTTTATATTTCAAACCTGGAGCTGCCTTCGGTTTCGGACGCAGCTTATGCAACATGCCTTGCTTGCTGCATTGTTCCTGCATTTTTAATCTGGGACTGATCCCGGCAATGTTGCCATGTTCCCGTCCCTGGATTGTTCCTGGGAATGTGTTTGTGTTTGCGTTCACACAGAGACACTTTACTTAGATTAAAGGGATAGTTCGGCCAAAAATGATATTAAACTTATGATTTACTCACCCCCAAGCTGTCCGAGTTGCATATGTCCATCGTTTTTCAGACAAACACATTTTCGGATATTTTAGAAAATGTTTTAGATCTTTCAGTTGATTAAATGTGAAGTTACGGGGTCCACAACCTTCAAGTCCAAAAAAAGTGCGTCCACCCTTCACAAAATAAATCCAAACGGCTCCAGGATGATAAACAAAGGTCTTCTGAGGGTAATCCGCGCGGTGATGTTGTAGAAATATCCATATTTAAAACTTTATTAACGGAAATAAATACCTTCCGGTAGCGCCGCCATCTTAGACTCCTCTGTATTCAGGAGAGAGTATTAGCGTAGTGAACGCACTTTTCTTAGTAACGTATGACAAATCCGGAGGGCGGGGGCACAAAGCAGCAGCAGAGTAGCCTCCGTAGGCTGCGTAAGCTCTCATCCTGAATGTGGACGCGACTAAGATAGCGGCGCTACCGGAAGGTATTTATTTACGTTAATAAAGTTTTAAATATGGATATTTCTACAACAACACCGCACTGATTACCCTCAGAAGACCTTTGTTTATCATCCTGGAGCCGTTTGGATTTAATTTGTGAAGGATGGACGCACTTTTTTGGACTTGATGGTCGTGGACTATGGGTGGACCCCGTAACATTACATTTAATCAACAGAAAGATCTAAAATATTTTCTAAAATATCCGAAAATGTGTTTGTCTGAAAAACGATGGACATATGCAACTCGGACAGCTTGGGGGTGAGTAAATCATGGGTTTAATATCATTTTTAGCCGAACTATCCCTTTAAGTTTCCTTTAGTTTAAAGGCGGGGTGCATGATCTCTGAAAGCCAATGTTGATATTTGAAATCACCTACACCAACCCCAATAGAATCTGGACCTTCTTTTGTAAGCTCGCCCCATACATGCGCAACCCAGGCAACAATGACGTTAGTAGACACGCCCCTTACTGCTGATTGGCTACAAGTGTGTTTTGGTAGTCAGCCTGACTCCCTTTTCTAAAGTGTTTTTCAAAAAGCGTGCACCCCGCCTTTAAGTTTGTTAGCTCTTGAGTTTTTTCAGGGTTTGGGGGCATATTTCAGCTGGTTAGGCTAAAGTTGGCTGTTGAAAGTTCACCAAGAGGAATATTTTTTCAAGATTATATGTCTACCAGACTCCACTTTATCTTTACCAATTTTATCTAAACTCTTTATTTATCTGTCTGTCTGTCGAGCCATTTGTGCTGGCTAGCGATCTCCTCTTGTCTTTCTTTTCTTCAATCTTTATCTCAGACCCTGTATAAATGCTTAATGCTTGATAACCTTCAGACTTTCTAGGCTTTTTAAACATTGACAAACCAAACAAACTTTACAGACAGCTTCTCGTGTAGACAGCAGACGGTTATAGAATTTAAAACAGAGCTGAGGTTTCTTGATCAGTTTATAGAGGAGCCAGCCTGCTTAGTCATCATGATCTAGTTTTGCCGAGCGTCTTTTGTGTACCGAATGATGATGCCCTTTGGTCCTGAACACAGACACTCTGAAACCGAGTTTCAGAGCTTTCAGGCTCTGTATTGTTTAGCGCGATACAGAAGAACGAGCTGTTCCCGGATTTGTCACATCTTTAGTTGTATACGAGTTCTGCGTTGTTCTGTAAGCTCAGATGGCCCCTAAAATCTCACCGTGCGGCAACCCCGTTACTCCGACCTATTGAAATATGCCACATTGATTAAAAACAGCAGCTGCTCGGGCTGTGGCGTTCAAATCAGGTTGTCAGTAATGATGGACAATGCGGCGGCTTAATAAAACGAAACGAGTTATCTCACTGTTAAGTCATGACTCGCTTTCCTTTTTTTCCTCTCTTAAGAATCGCCATGGCAACTGCAGATTCCAGGCGGTATGAAGACTGTCCCCCCACCTTCCTAAAAGTAATCTTGTAAATCCTCAAAACCTAAAGAAAATATTGATTTAGTAAAGGTGTGGGTGGGAAAGATGAACGAAGGGCTGCGTGATGAGGGCTGAAAACAAAAGAGCGAATATTAAGACGAGAAAAATCCAGTGGGCTGCGAGATGATGTACGCCGTGATGACGTGCAGGTGTTTTTCACCACGAGCACAAATCTGAAGGCTTTTATGAAGAAGCAGAAGCGTTAAGTTTTAGTCAAGGCCTCCCCGAACCTTTCCGCCACATGGTTTTATCATAAACAGCTGTCATGGACATATCCTGCTCTGTGACACATTAAAACAGTCGTCTACGGCCTGTCAGCATCCTTGAGAGAATTTATGCCGGGCTGAAAGGGAGCGGCGCGTCCTCGCGTCGTAAATCGTAAAGCGCGAGGTGCTTAATGCAGACTGACCTAAAGTGTCTGGAATAATTATGACGAGTGGCGTTTCTTCACCGTCTCGAGGGATGGTTTGTGTCTGCTGCGAGCGGCTGATAGAGGGGATAAACCCATGATTGACTTGGCTTTATAGCTGACCCCTCTCTCCGCATCTTTTGTGCTCTTTCAGAGTCACCACAGACTCAACCAGCCACCAATCTGAAACTGTTTAGCATGTTTCCACTGAAAGGCTGTAAAAAACCTCTGGAGCTGTATCAGAATTAGCGTACTGTATTGAAGTCGATGAATAACTACTGCTTTATCATTAAAACTGTATGTTAAATATTGTATGATTGGGTGTATATGAATACATTTTGGACATAGAACATCTGTCATGTGACACGTATGTCCTATACTGCAATCAGTCCATTAACAATCTCCATACAATTAATTATTCATCAAATTCAGTATCTTCATCTGATACAGGCTCAAACATAAGATCTGTTTACACACACACACAGCTACTGAAGGAGCTGCTCTAAGAAACAGCCAATCAGAGCAGAGCTCAACATTATTATTCATGACCCTTTCAAATAACTTAATAATAGACCATTTCATTGTAAAAGCAAATCTTAAAGTTGTAAATGGACATGTAAAACTGTTTCTGGATAATTTTTGCACTTAGTAAAGTCACAGACCTTTTATGCAGATATCAGAGAACAATTTAACAGATTATTTAACTCTTTCCCCGCCATTGACGAGATATCTCGTCAATTAAGAGAAAACGCTTCCCCGCCAATGACGAGATTTTCCGTCTTTCCACAATGCCGCTATTATCCACCAGGTGGCGCCCTTCCGCAACTTTAGGAAGTATTGCCCTAAGGCAAGCTGCTGCATGTCCGTGTCCGTTTTAAAGATCGCTCTGAATGGGATCTCTATGAAAAGTTCGTCACAAAAATTGAATTATCTCTGCTTTTTGCTCAAAATATGGTGTTTTTGCAAAAACCTACCCATATTCAAAAGCTGATTGCAAAAGAACCACTAAAGGTAGGATGAAACGGTTTTTTTTTTGTTTGAAAGCAGAGGGTCTGTTCTTTCATTTGGTATATTGTATGTTTATATATTTAAAGAAGAACATTTTCTGGAAGGCATTAAACTTTGGTGAAAATCATGAAAAACGCTGGCGCTGGCTGGCAACTTTTTTAAAAAACGCTGGAGGTGAAAGAGTTAAATGCATTCTTTGGCACCTTTAAAAAGCCCCACCCGTTTCATAGATTTACAGTCTGTTTTATTAACTTTTTTTTTATTTGGCCGTTCCTCCACTCATGTGGCCTCATGGGATAGTAAAGTGCCCATCGAAATGCACACTTAAAAATCTTGCCAGAAGTAGTAGGTCGTCCGGGTGCAAAACTGTTTTTGGAATACTAACAATTTAAACATATTATTTGCATACTGATTTCACCTGCTATATAATATAAAACTAGTAGGTATTTTCAGATGCAGCAAAAGTCTCATTAAAGGAACTGCTGACATCAGAGACCAGATTATACCCGCACTTCTCCTTGACCATGGTGCTACATACAAACACTGAACTACATAAAACAACACAGATCCCAAGACTAAACATGTAAATTTTAACCTAGCAACAAAAAGTGCATGTGTGCAACCTAGTGCAAAAGTGCCAGACAAAAGACTGCAATACAGTACAAAACATAAAATTTCACAAGACTTTTTTTAAGATGTCAAATAAATCTTTGGTGTCCCCAGAGCACCTATGTGAAGTTTTAGCTCAAAATACCATATAAATAATGTATGATAGCATGTTAAAATTGCCACTTTAGAGGTGTGAGCAAAAATGTGCCATTATGGTGGTTTGTTGCAATTGAAACTCAATTGTGCTGTGAATTATTTTCTCTCTTTCTCTCTGCACTAAATGGCAGTGCTGTGGTTGAATAGTGCAGATTAAGGGGCGGTATTATTATAATAAGAGCTCCTTATGACATCATAAGGAGAGTTAAATTTCAATGACCGATCAGTGTTTGTACTTAAAGGAATAGTCTACCCTTTTGCCATATTAAACTATGTTATTACCTCAACTTAGATGAATTAATACATACCTATCTTTTTTCAATGCGTGCACTGTACAGCGCGTTATGAATGTGTTAGCATTTAGCCTAGACCCATTCATTCCTATGGTACCAAACAGGGAAGCCACCAAACACTTCCGTGTTCTCCCTATTTAAAGACTGTTACATGAGGAGTTATACTAGTAAGTATGGTGCCACAAAATTGAAAAAAGATAGGTATGTATTAATTTGTCTAGGTTGAGGTAATAACATAGTTTAATATGGCAAAAGGGTAGACTATTCCTTTAATCTGCTCAGTTGGATTTTAAAGGACACAACTAAAACGGCTATTTTTCATGTGCTTGCAGAGAATGGTTTACCAAACTAAGTTACTGGGTTGATCTTTTTCACATTTTCTAGGTTGATAGAAGCACTGGGGACCCAATTATTACACTTAAACATGGAAAAAGTCAGATTTTCATGCCATGGCCCCTTTAATGTAGTGCCAAGCATTATAGACGATTTCATCCGACGCATGGATGAAGGACCTGTAGTAAACATTGTATACATTCATTTTACACAGTAACAGTAGCTCAGCGTAATATATGAATGAAGATCATTTCATGTCATTTATTTCCCTTATCAGAATAAACTACTGTAAAATGACTGTTGTTATTGATTCTGTTTGGAAGTTTACCAGAACTGCATTTTTCCAGCTAAAACCGTCTATAGGAAATTTGCAACCAGTAATACCCATGTTTAAATATTACCCAAATGTAAGAGATATAGATTCACGATTTTACATTTCCTTTGGTGTGTAAGTGTGTATTAGTACATGTTAACAATATGCAAAAGGTACAAACCCCAAAGTAAACAATGACGCAAGTTAGTGTGTATTAGTACATGTTAGTACATGTTATTAGTACATCATAATTTCTCCTCCTTCTGATTCACAGTGTGTAAGTCGTCTATGTTTTCATATTTGAAGACTATAATACTGACTAGGTGTGCACGGGGCATAAACGAATGCGGGGTTAGTTGTTACATGGACTGTTTACATTGTTGCACAAGGTTGAGTGTTTTGTTTTTCCGGTATTTTTTTTCTCACGCTACCAAAAGACGATCTCCCGCAAATTATTGGAATGGTATAATGTTTTTCAAGAGAGTTATTGAGTGCGTTTACATGCACAGTCTTACGCCGATTATGCTTTATAAACTGATAACACGTGGGGTCATGTAAACGCATAAAGCGGTTTTCTTTAATCGGGGAAAGCCCATAAACCGATCGGCACAGGTAGTTTTTTGCTCATTACACCAATTTCGCGTGACATGTAAACACCGTAACCGGCTTTCTCACGGTTTTGTCCATGTGTGCATGTCTCCACGTATGAAAGATGAACGTCACACGCGGAAGTAAGCGCAAGGTAACGCATAAAAGTCTCCGCTTGACTAAAGCAGTTGGCAGAGAAACTGTTAAAATAGAAGCTTATGTTACATTTACAGGTTCTGCAGACACGAGAAGAGATACAACAGTACAGCTTAAGACAGATATGCCGTTGACTTTTTGAACGACTATTGTGTACTATAGGTGGTGACGTCACTGCCTGCGAGAAAACTGATAATTCTTCAAGTCCCATGTAAACGCAGTTGCCTGCATAGCCGGTTTATTGATTTGCATGTAAACGCATGAAAACAGTTTTCTATAATAAGCAGATTTTTAATAGTTATCCGCTTATTCTGTGCATGTAAACGTACTCATTGAGTGCGTTTACATGCACAGTCTTACGCCGACTATGCCTAATAAACTGATAACACGTGGGGTCATTTAAACGCGTAAAGCGGTTTTCTTTAATCGGGGAAAGCCCCTAAACGGCTTAAGCAAAAACCGATCGGCACAGGTAGTTTTTTGCTCATTACGCCGATTTCGCGTGGCATGTAAACACCTTAACCCGCTTTCTCACGGTTTTGTCCATGTGCGCATGTCTCCACGTATGAAAGATAAACGTCACACGCGGAAGTAAGCGCAAAGTAACGCATAAAAGTCTCCGCTCGACTAAAGCAGTTGGCAGAGAAACTGTGAGAATAGAAGCTCATGTTACATTTACAGGTTCTGCAGACACGAGGAGAGATACAACAGTACAGCTTAAGACAGATATGCGTTGGCTTTTTGATCGACTATTGTGTACTATAGGTGGTGACGTCACTGCCTGTGAGAAAACTGATAATTCTCCAAGTACCATGTAAACGCAGTTGTCTGCTTAGCCGGTTTATTGATTTACATGTAAACGCATGAAACAGTTTTCTATAATAAGCAGATTTTTGCACTTCTGTCACGTTTGGTGTAATTGTCCAAGAATGGTAAGTACTAGAAACAAACTTCAAATGTTCATTTGTAGCAGAGATGCGTGTGTTGTGTAAAAATATATACAATTAAACTAAAATATTTTTTGATCAGCTTGTTCATCTTCATTTCTGGATCAGATTCGGATCGTGTTGATAAGGTAGTAAAAACGATTGTGAGCTAATCTTCAAAACATGGTTAGGAGTGTCACATTTCCAGCTAATGTCAGAGGTATTCATGCCAATCACAATGGTTAGCTGGCCAATCAGAGGACCCTGTGCTTTTCAAAATGATGAGCTTTGTAAAAAATCAACACGTTACAAGGAGGCATGGCATAGAGGAGCAACAATTGTGTACGGTTTGTGGATAATTATGTGTGTTTTTTTAACCATAAACCACGCAAACTCATTGTATTACACCAAACACACAAAATATTGTTGTTTTTAGCAATGTAATGGGTGCTCTTTAAGTTAAAAATTAAACAAGACACTGCTCAATAATGCATTTGAAGTTATTATGATTATTATTTTTTTTAAGAGAGCTGCATCAAAGCTAATTTGTAATTCCATGAAGATGCAACACTGTTGCAGTTTATTTTTAGGCAGGTTATATATAAAGTTCCTATTAAACAAGTCTTTATTTACATTTATGCATATGGCAGAAGCTTTAATCAAATGCGACTAACCAACCCAGTCTCACCCCATGGCGTCAATATTTGACGACACTTGACCATGCGTCAATATGTTGACGCGGAGGGTATACCTTTCGCGTCACTTTTTGACGAACTGGGGACTTCAATACTATCAGGTACGCGAAATTCTCTTTCCTATTTTCTTACCATTTTCTACCATTTTCGCGTCGGTTTAGGGTTAGATTTACATAATGACATCCCTACCCAAACCTATCCCTAACCCCAATGTCAGTTGACAACTGTTTAATTTCGCGTACCTAATAGTATTGAAGTCCCCAGTTCGTCAAAAAGTGACGCGAAAGGTATACCCTCCGCGTCAACATATTGACGCATGGTCAAGTGTCGTCAAATATTGACGCCATGGGTGTGAGACTGTGTTGCAATAACAGTGCATTACAAGCTATATATTTTATCAGTAAGCGTGTTCCCTGAGGATCGAACCCATGACCTTTTCGCGCTTCTTACGCAGTGCTCCACCAGTTGAGCTACAGAATCACAGATTGAGCAACAGGAAGTAATTGCTTTGTTTTACTAAACATCTCATTCTTACAGCTGTAAATGTTGTTGTTCATTCCACATGTGCAGATTCCTTTAAATGAATGAAACGCGTGGTTGAGTCACAGGTCCCACATCACATGATGATAAAAAGCTGTTTAGCAGTTTGCAGAGACAGGTGTGTTGAACACACAACATGATCCTTATTTTTACTGATAATCATACACCTGCAGAACAGATGTTTCCATTGCATAGCATTGTTTAGCTTCAGTACACAAACAAACAAATGTATGTGAAGCTTACAGTTGCATAGGCACTCAGGTGCTGTATTTAAATAAACACCTTTATATTGAAATATAGCCATAGGTTTCCCAAATGATGCTATCAAGAATTGCATTGCCGGCACTTTGTGTTGTCGCTTGCAATAAACCGCAGTGCTATGACAATACAGATAAACCCAAGGACTGTCGGTGACATTAAACGCTTGATGTTTTTGTAAATTTTGAACAGGAAGGATATTTCCAGACCACTGACACGCTCTTCATGATGAAGTTTCAACAGATGACCCGTGTTGACATTTGCAGATGCCTGCAGGTGATTTAAACACTTGCTTTCTGTAGTGGTTAACCTTGAGTTTCAAAACACCCGTTCAAGGTTCGGGGCCAGTAAATTCTCCCGAAGTGTCAGCGTTTTTACATTGCTTACCTCATGAACTAAGAAATAAATTCTTACCCAATTTTCGAAGCTGAAAACGCTCCTTTCCCCCACGAGGGCTTCGGCGACGGCCCGAAGCTCTCCTGCGTTCTGCTGCATGTCATTTCGCTCGTGTGCACATTGGGAAGTGAAAAAACTAACTGCATTTAGATGGTCTTTTAAGTATTTATGTAGTTTTATTGCACCTCATGAATAAGTTGTTTGCTGCGGTACCTTGTCGCACCGGGAACAAATTAACTGTCAAAATGAGATCGCAGAGCCGGTAGGAATATTTAATGCCCGATGAGTGGACCATATGGCTCCTGTTCAGAATAGAGCTGCCAAACATGTATTTATGAGTTCAGCACAAACAAACTCATAATCTGATTACATCATGCCTACATATTGTCATTAGGATGGCAGATACTCTCCGACTGACACGCTTACTAGGGGGAAATTGTTGCTTTCGCTTTGACTTGGGACGAGAAGTTTCGATTTCAAATTCAGACAGCTCAACCAAAAATGAAAATTCTGTCATCATTTACTCACCTTCATGTTGTTTCAAACCTGTAACACAGCTGATTGTAACCTTTGACTTCCATAGTAGGAAAATAAATATTATATTGTTTTATTATATTATATTGCACACAGTTGATGGTACCCATTGAATTACATTGGAAACTTTATTTTATAAGTTACAGCAACTCATCACTAGTCAATACAATTGAAATTACTTAATTTTAGTTGATTAAACTTAAGTACAAAAACATTTTTTGGTACACTTTACATGAAGGGGTGTTCATATGACTGACATGACACCTTTAAAATCATGACATGACACGTATCATAAACATGAAGTAGATTTTATGCACGTTTATGACAACTGTCACTAAGTGTCATTTGTTCAATTATGTCATTTTAAATGCAAAGATGACATTGTTTGAGATGTTTTTGTTATGACAACTTGACCTTAACGAATACATCATAACTTGTCATAAATCTGTCATAAACATGACATAGCAGAATAATTATCAAACTTAAGAAACTACCTAGCTTTATGGGTTACCATTACATTAAACTATCATTTAAATGTTATTAAGTGTTAATACTTTGTCAAAAAGTTTTATAACAGCGTTATGAATATTTTTCTTGACCTCAACTACAGTGGTACAAATATAATTTGTTGTTAAAATGTCATTAAGTGTTAATACTCTGTCATATAGTTTTATAACAGCACCATAAATATTTTTCTTGACCTCAACTACAGTGTTGCAAATATAATTTGTCATTAAAATGTCATTAAGTGTTAATACTCTTTCAAATAGTTTTATAACAGCATCATAAATATTTTTCTTCACCTCAACTACAGTCATACAAATATAATTTGTCATTAAAATGTCATTAAGTGTTAATACTCTGCCAAATAGTTTTATAACAGCGTCATAAATATTTTTCTTGACCTCAACTACAGTCGTACAAATATAATTTGTAATTAAAATGTCATTAAGTGTTAATACTCTGTCATATAGTTTTATAACAGTGCCATAAATATTTTTCTTGACCTCAACTACAGTGGTACAAATATAATTTGTCATTAAAATGTCATTAAGTGTTAATACTCTGCCAAATAGTTTTATAACAGCGTCATAAATATTTTTCTTCACCTCAACTACAGTCATACAAATATAATTTGTCATTAAAATGTCATTAAGTGTTAATACTCTGCCAAATAGTTTTATAACAGCATCATAAATATTTTTCTTGACCTCAACTACAGTCGTACAAATATAATTTGTAATTAAAATGTCATTAAGTGTTAATACTCTGTCATATAGTTTTATAACAGTGCCATAAATATTTTTCTTGACCTCAACTACAGTGGTACAAATATAATTTGTCATTAAAATGTCATTAAGTGTTAATACTCTGCCAAATAGTTTTATAACAGCGTCATAAATATTTTTCTTCACCTCAACTACAGTCATACAAATATAATTTGTCATTAAAATGTCATTAAGTGTTAATACTCTGCCAAATAGTTTTATAACAGCGTCATAAATATTTTTCTTGACCTCAACTACAGTGGTACAAATATAATTTGTCATTAAAATGTCATTAAGTGTTAATACTCTGCCAAATAGTTTTATAACAGCGTCATAAATATTTTTCTTGACCTCAACTACAGTCGTACAAATATAATTTGTCATTAAAATGTCATTAAGTGTTAATACTCTGCCAAATAGTTTTATAACAGCGTCATAAATATTTTTCTTGACCTCAACTACAGTCATACAAATATAATTTGTCATTAAAATGTCATTAAGTGTTAATACTCTGCCAAATAGTTTTATAACAGCGTCATAAATATTTTTCTTGACCTCAACTACAGTCGTACAAATATAATTTGTCATTAAAATGTCATTAAGTGTTAATACTCTGTCATATAGTTTAATAACAGTGTCATTAATATTTTTCTTGACCTCAACTACAGTGATACAAATATAATTTGTCATTAAAATGTCATCAAGTTTTAATACTTTGTCAAATAGTTTTATAACAACGTCATGAATATTTTTCTTGACCTCAAGAAAAGTGGTACGAAGCGACTTTGTCATTAAAATGTTAAAAAGTGTTAATACTCTGTCAAATAGTTTTATAACAGCGTCCTAAATATTTTTCTTGACCTCAACTACAGTGGCACGAATATAATTTGTCATTAAAATGTCATTAAGTGTTAATACTCTGTCAAATATAGCAATTGTAAGTCGCTTTGGATAAAAGCGTCAGCTAAATGAATAAGTAAATAGTTTAATAACAGTGTCATTAATATTTTTCTTGACCTCAACTACAGTGGTACAAATGTAATCTGTCATTAAAATGTCATGTAGTGTTTATACTCCGTCAAATAGTTTTATAACAGTGCCATAAATATTTTTCTTGACCTCAACTACATTGGTATGAAGCAACTTTGTCATTAAAATGTCAATAAGTGTTAATACTAGTCAAATATTTTTTAATTCCTTAACGAAATGCAATAGACACGTCAAAATATTATATTTAACTTAATGTATGTGCACAATACATAAAAAAGACTGACAACTAACAAAACTTGTTCTTCCTCATACACTGTAAAAAAAATCCGTAGAAATTGCAGCTGGGTTGCCGGTAATTTACCGTAGATTTAAATTTATGTTTTTAACTGGCAACATTTTGTTCAAAGTTAAATGAACATTAAACATTTACAAGTCTTTGTCTTTACAGAGTAAAACTAAAAAAACAGCATCAAGCAAAACCTTCTGGGAAACAAAATCTGAAACAAAAAACAGAAAAAGGTTGATGATGATTACTGGTTCCCAGAATGCTTTGCATGAGGCTGTTATTGTATAGTTTTATTCTGTAGATATAAAGACTTGTTAATATTTAAAATTTATTTAACTTTAAACAAACCCTTGCCAATAAATAACATAAATTTAAATCTACGGTAAATTACCGACAACCCAGCTGCAATAACATTGTAATTTCTACAGAATTTTTTTACAGTGTACAGAGGGTTCTGAAAGTTTCTAACATATAACGAAAAAAATAACAAAACATTTAATAAATTTTTGCATGCATAATCTCTGTCAACTCATGTTCATGACACGTGTCATGTCATGATTATAAAGGTGTTATGTCAGTCTATGAACACCCCTTCAATTAAAGTGTTAACCATGTGTAACCATGGTTTAGCTGTACTGACCAGTTCAGTACTGCAAAGTGGGCTCATAAAATGTCTTTAAAGTTAAGGAACCACATCGATCATAGTTTAGAAATGCCACACTTCACCTTTAAGTGAACATGACGTGTATTCAATGGTGTCTTTGTGAAAATGAATCCAAGTCCTATTTGAATAAACATCCGTGATCAATATTTAACCCTCGTGTTATAAAGACAGTCACTGGCTGAGCAGCGCTGCGTTTTACAATATACAAAACACTTGACAGGCCGGCGAAGTGAAAAGTTACAAACCATTAGCGGTAATTATCCAGGCTTTAACAAGCTAATGAAGGGGTTCTGTTGCTGTTTTACTGCACTGTTAATGCTCTTCTCAAACTAAACGCACACTTTTAAATATTCCTTGAAAATTGACTCGCTATAATCATAGAGATATTTAACACAATGTTTTAATGTTTCTCTTTGTTCTGGGGTTTAATAGCTGGAGTGTTTTTGATCGGCTCATTGGATTTAAACATAACCACCTGAATGTCTTTATTAATTATCTTCTATACCTCTGTTCATTGCCTGTAGTTAACTATAATAGTAGCTGTATGCGTTACAGTGTGATCGAGTGCTTTGTTGGGTTTTATGAGTATGCATTTTAACTTCATTGTACAGTTGCTCTTCAGTTGCATTACATAAAACCAACAAACTTTCAGATTAGTAGCCAAAGTCTTTCACTTGAAAAACTGTATTGCTTAATCTTAAGTACCGCATGTCTCTCTGCAGAATGACACAGCATTCCCACAGGCTGCTGTTGCATGAGGTGAATTTTAATTTACAGATGCATTTCTTTTTCTTTCCTGTGCTATGTATTGCTGTGTCCGGTCTGCATTGTTTTCTTTATTTTAAATGACTTTTGCATTACTTTTTCTCTTTGTCAGCTGAGGAGCTTCCTCTTCCAGAACGTAGGCACTTTGCTTTAAAGTGGTTTATTTTATTTATTTTCTGCTCTGTGTATTTGTCCCAGACAAAGACTTTTCTTCCAAAGTCTACAGTGAGCTGACAATATAGGCAGCATTTTAAGTCATAAGCAGTGGCGGCTGGTGACTTCTCTTCTCGTTTGTTGCGTAATGTGAACCATGTGCTTCATGCATCTTGTCAAAATAAGTGCCTTTAAAATAAAAGAGACTCTTACGTTCACAAAATATTCACAAGACACTCATTTAACACTAAAGTCTGATTACACATTAAGCATGGCAAATGTGAGCATCACTTTTATTTTAAACCTTTTAGACGTGTTTGCAACCAGCACTTATTTTGTCAAGACGCATAGGTTCACATGACGCACAGAATACTATTTTGACATGACGAACCACATGATGGGCTAAATACATGTTGTTCTCCACTTTTTTTTTTGGAAAAATGCTCATTTTCCAGCTTCCCTAGAGTTAAACATTTGATTTTTACCTTTTTGGAATCCATTCAGCCGATCTCTGGGTCTGGCGGTACCACTTTTAGCATAGTTTAGCATAATCCATTGAATCTGAATCCATTGAAAAATAACCTAAGAGTTTCTTCTATTTTTCTAATATTTTTCCTATTTAAATGTACTTATTTATTTTGCTGACGCTTTTATCCAAAGCAACTTCCAATTGCTATATGTTTCAGAGGTCGCATGCTCTGGAGCGACTGGGGTTAAGTGTCTTGCTCAGGGACACAATGGTGTGTCACAGTGGATTCAAACCCGGGTCTCTCACACCAAAGGCATGTGTCTTATCCACTGCCCCATCACCACCCCTTGACTTGACTCTTCTGTAGTTACATCGTGTACTAAGACCAACAAAAATTAAAAGTTGTGATTTTATAAGCGATATGGCTAGGTATCAATGATATCATGCAGTGCCCGAAAATAGTCCCCTGCTATTCAAAGTTACCAAGAGGACTATTTTCAGGCACTGCGTAATGTCATTGCGCCTCCTGCAGACCTGTTACAGCATCAAAGTCCTTGATTATTACACCAGAATGAGAGTATTCCTAGCCATATCGCTTGGAAAAATCTTAAAAAAACTTTTAATTTTCTGTCGGTCTTAGTACACAATGTAACTACAGAAGAGTCAAGTTTTAAATAGGAAAAATATTAAAACACCGTGGTTATTTTTAGCACGAAGCTAATGGTCTAATCAGATTCAATGGATTATGCTAAGCTATGCTAATAGTGATAACGCCAGACCCGGAGATCGTCTGAATGGATTCCAAAACTCTAGGGGAGCTGGAAAATTAGCATATTCCTAAAATATTTGAGTGTCCCTTAGAGGTCTTCACGGGTCCACTTAGATCCGAAAACCCGAGGTCTGACCCGAGACCCGATCGGGTTCGGGTGAAGACCTCTAAGGGACACTCAAATATTTTAGGAATATGCTAATTTTCCAGCTCCCCTAGAGTTTTGGAATCCATTCAGCCGATCTCCGGGTCTGGTACAATAATAGCGGCATCAGGTCTCGGGTAATTTAAAAATGAATGTGTTTTTTCTGAACGGACCCGAGAAGACCCGAACTCTCTCGCCTGTGTGCGTCAATGTCCTTTTCAAACCTCTCATCTGTTTGCCAAGAGCGCTTGCGACATTGTGTGGTTGTCGGAAGGTTCATTTTCGTTGAGACACACATGTCAGTCAATTATAAATGTACATTTTAGCGGTTACGTTGGTGTCGTCGTCAGATAACAAAGTAAAACGAATGGAGCAGCTCGCCAAATTGTTTGCAAGGCCACCGGAGTTTCTTTCTGTCTGACTGCTGCGCGTGGGTCTGCAGAATGCACACACGTCAGTGCCGTTTACATTCGGTTCCAGTCGGGTAAAAAAAAAAATGTCAATCGTTCAGGTCGGACTCGGGTCTAATTTTCTCGGGTTTGTCTCGGGTCGGGTCTTTCTTTAAAAAATGTTTATTTATGCACGTCGGGTATTAAGTGATTCGGGTCATTTCGGGTCGGGTACATTTCTTTGGACCCGAGAAGATCTCTAGTGTCCCTTTAACAATAGACAGTGAGACATAATCATTTTAAACAGAGTTATTGTTTGTATGCTACAAGTGTAGTGCTACTTTGACTTTATGAGATTTAAATAAAGGGTGTCGTGAGACTCGTCTTGTCCTGAAAACTATTCATAATGCTGCTTTTGAGCAGCGAGCAGTTTATTGCTAGGCCTTCAGTAATAAGTCATGCCAATAGAAAACGGTCACTGGCACGCTTTTGACTTTGAATAAAGGATCAAATGTGCAGGGAACTCACGCTGGAACGGTTCGCCTTTTTCAGCTCCCAGAAGGATTTATGAGCTATTTAAGAGTTGGAGAATATTAATAACCGAGTGAGTTTAAAGGTGTTTTGCATGTTGATTTTGTCTCCATCAACATAATCTCATTAAGAGGTTGCATAGTGAGAAACAATCAAGAGGTTATTTGATTATTTTATTACTAGTTTTTATAAAGCTGAAATTCTAATAATACTAATTTTTTCCTCATTCATAATATTCATAGTAAATTACTTTAAATACACATTTAATGTGATTTGAAGTCTGCTTTATCCCGGCATGCATACATCTGCTATGCACTGCTTGGTAAAATACATTTTCTTTGTATTGTGTCTGGAGACAGTATATTAGTATTAAAATAATACCACCTCACCACCATCATACTGTCTTTATATCACATTAGCACATCTTTATTACCTGCTAGTTTATGCTTTGAAAATGTCTTTATAATCTAACTCTTTGCTATATTTCTACAGATGGAAAGGTCAAAGTGAGGCTTGCAGAAACTGCTTCTCTTCTGTTGAGTTGAGGTTGTTTTAATGAGGCTCGGTTTTCTTTGCTAAACTGACTTCACCGGAGGATTCCTGCTGGTCAGTACTCCTAAATCTACTGCAGGGTTATTTCTGAAGTGCTACATCCAGCTGTGTTGAGCTCCAACTTATCAGACCCACAAATCACATAAGAGCAGTGGAAACATCTGTGAAGGTGCTACAGTTTACAATGAAATAACCTTTCTGAAAACGCTTTTTACAGTAGGTTCACAGTTTTTTGATAAATAGACTTAATGCTTAAAAAAAGGTTTCCCTCAATGATGCCATTTTTAGTTCCCTAAAGAACCACTTAGTCCAAGGTTCTTAAAGGGGGAAAAGCGATGGATTTGGAAAAGTGTGTCGGGCCGAGTACCAAAACACACTTGTATCCAGTCAGCAGTAAGGGACTTGTCTACTAATGATGTGGAGAATCGAGGGCTCACTTCTATCAAACCTCTACGGCAGGGGTGTCAAACTCATTTTAGGTTAAGGGCTGGAGAGTAAATAACGTCACCATGAGGCCCAGATAACTTTTTCAAACCTTAGTGTACTGATAATGAACTGATATTACTAGTGTTAATATTAACTAAACAAACTACAAAATAATTAGCAAGAAAAACCCACTGCCTTTGTATGGAACCATAACATAATTATATCTTTGCCAAAATCATTTATAAATTATTATTTTTTCGACCAGGACATTTTTGGGGCAGTTGCAGACATTTGTGTGCGAGTCCTGCATTGCAAAAATGTTTTCAGTCATTGGGCTCTATTTTAATGATCTAAGCGTATTCTTTAAAGTGCACAGCGCACGGTCTAAATGGGCTTGTCCGAATCCTCTTTTGCTAATTTAACGACGGGAAAAATGGTTTGTGCGCCGAGAGCACCATCGAAAAGGGTTGTTCCTATTCTTTTAATGAGTAATGGGAGTATTTTGGGCGTAACGTGCAATAAACCAATGAGAGTCTCAGCTCTCATCCCCTTTAAAAGCCAGTTGCGCTGGCGCTATGTCTAATCCCTATTTAGATGACGGAGTTTTTAAACTGAAAAACTAAGCGGAGGAAGAAGACCACTAGTTTAAGATTAATGTTAAATAATTGTGTTGTTTTTTCCTTGCATTGAATTTTTTTTTTTATTATAACCTTAAAACAAGTTTCATGGAAGTAAAAAAGCAGGCTTTTAATTGCTTTAAATGTATGGCTATCCAATATCTTCAAAAAATTTTTTACAAGTATGTAAGAAAAGGTTTGTACTGTAAAAATACTTTATTTGTAACAAACAGGAGATTAAGAATTTACAAACAGCTCTCCGCACGTTTCAGCACTCGGACAGCGGCATGACTTTTTTTTAAAGCATTACTTAAAAATGTTTCTCATCATATCCACAGGTACGGAGTCATCATATACAATAAATCCGTAGAGTGGCATTTAAAAAAACATTTTAAAATAGATGCATTTGTTTAAAGCAAAGCATTTATTTATTAAACAAACCTCGTTTTTAGATCAGAACGCCCATGGGTGCAAAAATGGGCGCAAATGCATTTGCTATTTAAACAACGTGGCGCTAAACGTGAAAATGATAATTGCGCCGGGTTGAAACTAGCAAAGAAACTTGCGTTGCACATTGCGCCAGGTGTATGATAGGGCCCATAAAAAAGATGGACAACGAGACGTCGCTTCCTTCAATTGTAATGAATTGAAGGCAAAATGTCCGAACATGGCCGCTGCCAATGTTACGCAAAAACGTCAGTTTGGAGCCATGGCATACGCAGAACGAATCATCCGAGGAGCCAGGAGGCGGAGCCGTGGTGTCAAACTTGCGCCTAAACGCTCGCATGCCCAATTTAACCACACCCCTTGAACATCTCATTTGACTTGCTAAAATAAGTTAATCTTCCCTCGAAGCTCTGACAGTCTGCTCAGAGAAGCTATCAATTACAAATGCCATAACGACAAGCCCAGTTTCTATAGCATCACAAATACCTTAAAGGACCAAAACAACAACAACAACAACAACTTTATTTATATAGCACAATTAATTTACGACTTGCGTCGACCAATGTGCTTTCCAGGAGGTCATAAAAACAAAACATAGGTAAATACATAATACATAAAAACAGACAGACAAACAGAGTTTTAAGATAGTACAAATAACCTAGCAGCCATAAGCTTTAGAAAATAGAAATGTCTTTAGCCTGGACTTAAAAATGTTAAGAGAGGTGGCTTGTCTAATGGACAAAGGCAAGGCATTCCAAAGCCTTGGGGCAGCAATAGAGAAAGCACGATCACCCCTACACTTCAGTCTCGACTTAGGAGTGACCAACAGTTCCTGGTTGGAAGACCGAAGGGACCTAGTAGGTTGATATTCAATCAGTAACTCCCCAAGATAAGGGGGGGGCAAACCATTCAAAGATTTGTAGACAAGGAGCAAAACCTTAAAATCGACTCTAAAACAAACAGGTAACCAATGGAGTGAACATAAAACAGGGGTAATATGCTCCCTTTTTTTGACCCCACACAAGAGTCTAGCCGCCGCATTTTGGACAAGCTGCAAGCGGGATAAAGCTGTCTGGCTAATCCCAATATAAAGTGAGTTGCATCAAAGATGGGTTCAAGTTTACTACATAAATACATTTTTTAAATACATTTTTAGCACATTTTAGTTCATATTTATGATGTCTCAAAAAAGCAAAGTGAAGTACACTTAGATGTTCTTAATTATCTCAAAAAGTACTAAAGAAGAATTTTTAGTATACCTTTTAGACCTGAACCCGCTTGGGTCGTAGCTAATTTTGAACCATACAATATATTGTTGACTAATGACTAAATAACTTGTGAGATGTATGATATTTTTATTATGTAAGTAAAGTCCGCAGTGATTACAAGGCGTTTGCTTTTATTTATTTTTTCATTTTGGTTAGACGTCTATGAAATTTTCAGACAGCCCAAATTTTGTGTTGACATGGTCTGTGTCAATAAAACATCTTTTAAATGCAAAATGCTGATCTGATCTGAATGATTGACTGTCCACACGGTGTATTATAACTGTTCAAGTCCAATTCGGATATGTGGAAAAATCAGATCTGAACTGACTGTACAGTATGAACGAGGTCTTATAGTAGTAGGTAGGATACATTATATATGCTGTGCCGTATGCTGTAGAGACTACACTTGTTATCCAATATAACAAAGTCAATTTTAAAACAATTTTATTCACCGTTTCACCAAGATATAAAATACACATTTGAAAGTGACAATGCCAATGCAATCCAAAATAATGGTATATAACTTGATCAATACTTTTTTATTGCAACATTTGGTTTAGATGTTTTAGTCTGGAGGAATAAGCGAATTATATTCTTCTTTCTCATTCCAAACTTGAGACCTGCAGCCATTGCCAATTTACCCACAGGAGTAAAGACCACGAATTTAACTTAAGCAAAGTCACGCGAGACTAAATACAGAAACTTTCAACGGCCCAATTAGGAAAGCAATGTATCTAACGCTTCTTTATCTGCAAGTGTTGGCACAAAATAATGAGAACAAGACGTTAAACTGTGTGCGTGAAGGTTAAGAGGAACAATTACACAAAACTAATTTAATAGCCACTGCCTAGATTTAAGATCAAGAGAAATATTTTGGGTCTGAATTAAGTATGGGGGACTGTGATTGTGCTCAAGCCCATTCATTAATCTATGTCCCTATCCATAAAATCTGATCCATGAATGTGGGAAATCCAACCTGGTCTCAGTATTAATACATAACCTTTAAAAACACATAACATAGTGTTTTGTATTTTTAATGCTGAAGAGTACAATGTAGATGTATTTGCAACTTTATCGTAGCATTATTAAATTTTTACAGCTACAAAACGTAAAATATTTACAAATCTTTTATACCACAAAGATTGCTGTATGATTACCATTTTAACAATTTTATTGATAATGTTACCACCCTTATCCTAAACCCAAACACAAAACTTTTTATACCAAAAAATTACAAATATAATGAATTCTTTTGATTTTATGCAACATAATGGACAGAAATGTGTAAGAACAATTTTGTAACAACATTGCATTTAAAAGATATTTTAAGCCGCTAATACAATAACCCAGTGGTTCTCAAACTTTTTTCAGCGTGCGGCCCCCCTTGTGTACGGCGCATTCCTTCACAGCCCCCCCAAAGAAAATGTATGACAAAAAACTGTTCTAAAACTCCACTTTTAATTCAACAAAACATATTAAATGATACAAATTAGTGCTGTTGGTAAGTAGCCTTATTTTTTAGGTTTAATTCCACAGAATTCATGATAAATTTATTTATTTTATAAAATGTCATAAAACTGGGGCCCCGGCACCATCTCGCGGCCCCCAGTTTGAGAACCACTGCCATAACCTATAAACCTACCCAAAACAGTTTATTAAAATCATGCAAGTTACTGTTAGAAATTAAATGCATTACAGACAGACAAGTGTAATCACAAAAATTTATTTATTTGGAAATTTCCAAAGCAGTATCAAAAGTAGTTAAAATGACGATGTGCTGCAGGCGGTCCTCTCTGGAGTTTGTGAAGTACAGAGAAATATTAAAGATATTAATACACGAGAACGTTAATCCAAAATTTCAAATTTCAAAAGTACATCGGCTGAAAAACGGCAATGTCTCAAATCTATGACGTAGCACGCAAGAGCAAATGCGTAAAGCAATGTGTCGTAAACAGAGCCGATCCTGGCCTTCTGGGGGCCCTAAGCAATTTTGTGAGGGGGCCCTGTCATCGCGTTAATAAAAAATTCAATGTCTCTGCTTAAATGTAGCTATAAACAAAATGTAAAATACGTATTATCTTATAACTGCACATTTTTGCCACATGTACATTACTGTGACACTCATCAGAATACTTCCTAATTATAACATTGACACGTAATACTTCCTAATTATAACATTGACACGTTTTCTGAAAAGCCCTTAATCTGTTACATTAGTACTTAGATTTTTTTTTAAGACTCCACAGATAAACACACCAAAATTCATAAATAACTATCTAAATATGCAGACATTAGACCTAATTTGCATTGTTTTAAAATGCTAGCATGAGTCACACAACATCTTGCATAAATAAATGTGTTTTTTTAACACATTTTGATTTTGATTATTAAAGCAACACTATGTAGTTTCCATGTAAAAATGATTTACAGCTCCCCCATGTGGTTGAAAAGCGCAACAGTGCCTGGTATCAGACACTCTTCTGCAGGCAGGGGGAGGGGCGGGGCTGGGTTTCCTACCCTCCACCGCCACTTTCAGAGTGTGCTTGTAGCAGCTAGGAGGCTGCGCAGGTTGCAGCAACAGTACAATTTGTCCAGTTAAAAGTTGTTCTATCACTGAAAAATTTTTAGAGACATTATTTAAAGGTAAAAAACTACATAGTGTTGCTTTAATGTGTACAAGCATTTCTAAAAAAAACCCACTGGACTAAAACTGAATCTAGACTAAATCCATTCCATGGTTAGTCAAGTCTAAATAGAAATCTTTATCTTTTTACTTCACCTTCATGGCGCCTGTCTTTCCTCCTCCGGGCGGATAACTTTAATATCCGAATGAAGACATATGTTGATAGGCGTGTCAAAAGCATGCAGGGCTCCATATATGGACTGACAGCTGGAATTAAAGTATCGTAAGGTCATCTGCTTGTTATAATTTCGAATGGCTCCCACAGCACAAAGATGTCACTTGCCAGCTGGCTGCATGAAGTTAAGAATAGGGGGCCCCCTAGTGGTGCAGGGCCCTACGCAGCTCGCGTAGCCTGCGTATAGGGAGGATCGGCTCTGGTCGTAAAGCTTCTTGAGGTGCAATATTTGAATTTATATCAAACTCGAGATTTGACATTTATGGTCGCTGATGAGAACTGGAATCAAGATCGCTGGATAAAAGGCTTAATTTGGATCTGTTTCTCACAATCTTATAAAAAAAAACATCTAGTGTGAATTTATGTTGTGTTTTCGTGTAATTATTGTTGCGTAGAAGAAGACTGAATAGGAGAAAGCACTGTTTGTGTGTCATGGGAAATTAACTAAATATTGCAAAATGGTTCAATGATTACAGACAGGGTGCGATTTGCCGGGGGGGATGCGTGGGATTTCCCCCTTTCTGGTCAATGTATCCCTGCCTCTGCTTAATTATTTTTATCCCCGGTGGGGATAAATTTATCCCCCCCCTCAAAGTGATCAGTGCTACTACACTAGTGGCGAGACGGATCACAAAACTTATCACTGATCCGTGGTTTGATTAAAGTCTATTTTGTTTTAAAATGCGCTGTTTTGGCTGGCTCTGATACAGCTGCGGCGCAGCCTCTCAATGTCCCGCCCACGGCGCTATCTGATTGGTTACAGACTCGGTTACACCTCAACCTATAGCCTATCAACACATGCGAGATGGTTATGGAGCTGTGTGTCGAAACGATGGGCAGCATATTCAGCCGCATATTAATAAAGCGGGAATAAACATCACAATCTGATTATCTGTTTATGATGACAAGTGTCCCAGTCAAACCACTGAGAATGGCCGAAGTTACACGCAGATGAGGCGTTTAGCGAGGCGCGGGCGCGTCCAGTTTGTGCAAATAATCGACTTAACACATAATGCATCTGTCTTTTCTATCATTTCACTGTAGCTCAGCATTGCGGTGTAAAGTTAATGTTATTACTTTAAAAGCAGCAGTAAAGCTGTTTCTACTGTAATGGTTTAACTTTGCAATTAATACATTGTTCATATTTAAGTTGACACTAAGTTGTGCCATATAGTTTTGCCATTCAAGATTTAATTCTTGCGCGTTTTTTTGTTGTGCATGATCACAGTTCATATGTGTGGGGAAAGATAAGCTATTAGAGTAAAAATATTGCGTTAGGCTGCTTCATGAGTTAATAGAAAAAAGATTTTACAATTCCTGCAAATGCAGTGATGAGTTCATGTTCTCATGATTTATTTTTATGAATTAAAATTTTTTGAAATGTGCTGTGGACAGAGACGCATTATGTCAAGAATTATAAAAAATCGTCAATAAGCTCATAATTTGCGCTAAAATTGTCTAAATGTTTAGTTTTAAAACCATTTTAAAAAGCTGGTTATATTTTAATGTTTCTGCGCAAGTTAAGCACACAGTGAGGTTCGGGTTTGTTCCGATCAGAGCTCGTGAGCGGAGAGCGCATTTCTGAATATTAGAAATATTTTAATTAGAAATATATTAAAAAAATAATAATAATATTATAATGGATTTTTGTTAGGTCGGACAATGATTACCAAATTTCTCCCTCATATTGCTCTTCATAACCACTGAAAACAGTCAAAAAAGTAAAAACTAGTGGTGGGTACAAAATGACTCATATGGTGGGTACCCACCATTGCCGAAATCGACGCCTATGAAAACATCCCCCCCTCTGTTTTTTTCACAAATCGCACCCTGATTACAGAAATGTTATTGATTGTAAGGTTTTAAAGTGTAGTCTTGTTTAATATTGTGTAATTCTCTGCAAGTCATAAACATTTCATTAGGGTAAATAAGTAACTGTCTAAAATAAATACGAATGAAAACATGCCATTAATATGAGTAAGAAACGGTAATCCCGCTATTTTAATAATTATGAATAGAAATACATAAAAATCTGTAAAGCTGTTAATACTTAAATAATTAACGTATTAGTCCTGTCAAAATCGATAGTAATGTTGAAGGAAATGTACAAATGCGTAAAAATACACAAGTATTCTCATGAGATCATGTAAAAAAAACACAGTAAGCGAATCAATATAGGAAGCTTCAATTCACTAAAACCTAAATGCTAAGCTCTGGCATCCATCAAAATTGAGGTCTATGATCAAAGACAGTTTTTCTGATGTCTGGATGAACCACAGTGTCACAGATCTGAAACTTCGATAAGCGAACACTTTGAGGCAATAACGTGTTGCTGAGGATATCAATGCTCGGTTATTTACTTTCCTAACTCACACAGCAAACTGAACGTTTCAATCTCATGGCGTCCATCTGGCCCGCAATGATAAAAGATCTGATACAGGGAGCTGCAAATCCAGGCAAGAGCGCGAGGTCAGCAAGCTCCCCGATTCTCTTTCCAACCTCAAAGCGCTGTGCGGTTGCACAAAACAAGCACCAGGGGTTGGAGAATAAGGTTTCTCTTGACTCGGCACTACAGAAAGACGATCTCGCAGCAGTCATTAAATCCTTTTGGTAAGAGAATCATTGCAGTGTAGTTTACACCCTGAGCTGTAGCAGTTGTCCTGTGATTTGTAACAATTGATATTTCCTGACAAGAGGCCTTTGGGCGGTTGTCTTTAGGCCTGGTATTGACTGATCGTATTTGGCGGTGGAGTCGGCTCTTGAGTAAAAACAGTAATTCATCTGGGGTTTATCCTTACCACTGTTCAAACAGGGAAATAAAGTCAAGCTTTGACCAATCTAAACAAGCTGTCAGGAGAACATTAACAGCTGGACTGGAAACAGTGTGAACGGTGCTGCAATGAATGAAAGAAGAAGAACAACACCCACATGGAAAAAACATATATGTTTCAATATAGGTTTTGATATAGGTTTTACATATATGTGACATATATAAAATTGGCCGTTTTCCTATATTATATGTACATATATGTTAACCTATATATTGGTAAAATTATTAAAATCTGTAGCTGCTAATAAATTAAACATAAATAAATGTCCAACCAATGACAGTCTGCACCTGCAGGAGCAAGGTTCAAACCTCCAACCTTCCGATTACAAACAAAAATGCAATCTCACATGCCACTGCTGGGATTCAAACACCCAACCTTCCAATCATTAGACAACTCGCTTTACCATCTGCGCTACTGTCACTGTTAAATATCACTGAACAGTAGCTGTTAAATTAAACCATTTTGTTATACATGTCGTAGACAGATCTTGTAAATGTTTTAAATGTGCAGACATCATAACTTTATTTAATAATTCACATAATGTATGGCCTGTATATGCACATATATGCACCTCAATTTTGCATATATGCAGCATATATATTATCATATATGGGCATATATGCTGTATATGTGCAGCATATATGGGCATATATGCTGTATATGTGCAGCATATATGGGCATATATGCTGTATATGTGCAGCATATATGGGCATAGTAGCTGCATATAGGTTTCATATATGTTTATATATATTATTATATATGTGCATATATGCTGTATATGTGCTGCATATATGTGCATATTAGCTGCATATATGTTTCATATATGCGCATATATGCTGTATATATGCAGCATATATGTGCATATAAGCTGCATATAGGTTTCATATATGCACATATATCCACATATAGGTTCTTTCCATGTGGGCAGAATGGGGTTTGGCTGTATTTTTGCAGTCTTTCATGTATACTAGTAATCAATTTATTATAAAATTATAAAAAACAAAGCTCCAATAAAAAACATTTAACATCCACAGAGGCTTTCTAATGCAAAAAAAATGTTGTAGTGGTACCATAGGAATGAATGGGGCTAGGCTAAATGCTAACACATTCACAACGCGCTGTACAGTGCACGCATTGAAAAAAAGATAGATATGTATTAATTTGTCTACGTTGAGGTAATAACATAGTTTAATATGGCAAAAGAGTAGACTATTCCTTTAATGCCATTAATGTTTATTTATTTTAAGCAGTGTATACCACTAGTCAACTAAATGAATATAACATGACAAAGATGAATGCACATTTATATATTAATTCAATAGATTTATAGCATTTTGAAAATAAAACATGGATTTATTGCATTTTGTGGAAAAAATATATATAATTTATAATAAATATTTAAAAAATCAAAGGATGGATTTTATTTTTTTATGTTATTTCAACCTAAAGATGCTATGTGAAAGTTTGTAACCGAAAATAGTAGTTTTCATCTTATAACTTTTTTTCCCCTTAATTAATTGGAACCAACCTCTTCATATTTTTCTGCACTGTAACTTACTGTAACTTACTGTAAAAGATAATGACTAAAAATGTTTTATGTTCATTTAAAGGCAGGATAGGCAGGAATTATCTACAAAACTTTTTTACACATTTGTTTAAACTGTCTTTATATACCAATACATAATTAAAATGTAAGTACTCTGAAAAAGAGAGTATAAAACTCGAGTGTCTTTAGACCTCTCACGACTGTTTTAAACACAGCTCATTTTTCCATTCAGGACGAAACAAATGATTGGCTTGCGCGACTATCACTCTCTCACGCGACCATGGCACCACCCCTGTTGCTATGGAATCTGCCCAACACATGCGCACACCCGATTGATTTGAACGTGCACGAGGCACTCTAGGAAGAGCAAAAGTATGGCAGAGAAAGAGGATTCAGAACTCACACAGTACCTGCATATGCAGTCAGCGAAGGCAATCAAAGGAATAAACAAAGCAATCAAACGAGAGTAAATATCGCGTGGCTTTTCCTCGAGTCGACGATGCGGTTAGCGGTATTGTCTCCGCAGTGTAGTCCTCATCAGAGTCAACAATGCTTTCATCACGGAAACTCTTCCATGCAAAACACTGGCTTAATAGTGAGTACTAAAAGCCATCCTATTTGTTTATATTCATAGTGATAAAGTTAGGTGTATTATTACATGCGATTGTGACATGATGTTTTCTACATGCACCGCGCTCCCAGCAGAGCCGGTCAGCGTCGCGCGTTCATGTGTTTTGGGGGCGTGGTTTTAGAAGAAACCCAGAAGGGAGGGGGTGGAGTGAATGGAAAAATGAGCTGTATTTAAAACAGTCGTGAGAGGTCCACAGACACTTGATTTTTATACTCTCTTTTCAGAGTACTTACATTTTACTTATGTATTGGTATATAAAGACAGTTTAAACAAATTTGTAAAAAAGTTTTTTTAGATAATTCCTGCCTATCCTGCCTTTTACTTTGAACAAACTGTTGCCAGTAAATAACATAAATGTAAAATCTACAGTAAGTTACTGTACTGCCAACCAGCTGCCAGTAATACTGTAATTTCTTCTGATTTTTTTTACAGTGTGAGTGTACAGACTATAAAAAGATAGAAACAACAACAGAAAAAAGAAATGAATGAGTAAAATCAAACTTTGATGGTCCTCATCATTAGATTATGAGACCTTAGATTGGATTTCCCAGACAGCATCACAAATAATAATCATCTCTTGCTAACAAACATTTACCCTTGTGCCTAAGGTCTTGTTGTGACCTGTACCCATCACATCTGCAATCATACATTCAATTGTACATTTCTAAGATGGAGAAGCCTCATAATCTTTTGGGAAATCACACTGGCAGCTTCTGAGCTCATGATCTCTGATGTGTGAGACTTTGCGAGTGTTTGCGTTCAGAGTGTGTGTTAACAGCTCTGCTTGAGGAAGCTCTTTGCACTTGTTCATCTGTTTACTTTCCTCTTGTTTTGTTTCGTGGCTCTGACAGGGCACTTTGTCAAGAGTTCGAGAGAGACTCTTGTTCTCGCTGCGTGTTCCTCATTCATTCTGTGCGATTCAGCCATTCCGCACAAAATATTATTTCATAGCAGAGATCTCTCCAGTGAGGCCATCTAAGACATGTTTGTCTTTGAATGAAATATTAAAGGAGCCAACAACCAAACCTGTTGCAGTTGGAAAGAGAAAATCTGTTTCCTAGCAGAGAACAGGCCGTGGGTTTTAAGACGAGATTAGGATATAAACACACAAAAACTATCATGCAAACAACATCTCTAATACTACTGATTTATTTACAAATGTTCAATGTTACAGCTGTGTAATAAAAAACTTTTGATCGACTTTAGAAATACGACGACAAGACAGAGAAGCAACTTGAACTGAAGACACAATCTAAAAAATACACATTTATACTAGGGGTGGAACCGGGTGGAACCACTTCGGTACAGGGCTTTCGGCACGGTGCACAAGTGAATAGCCGAATGCAATCTTTTGTGCACTGTAAAAAAATTCCGTAGAAATTGCAGCTGGGTTGCCGGTAACTTACCGTAGATTTAAATGTATGTTTTTAACTGGCAACATTTTGTTTAAAGTTAAATGAACATTAAACATTTACAAGTCTTTGTCTTTAAAGAGTAAAACTAAAAAAAACAGCATCAAGCAACAGAAAAAGGTTGATGATTATTTATGGTTCCCAGAATGCTTTGCATGAGGCTATTATTGTATAATTTTATTCTGTAAAGATAAAGACTTGTTAATATTTAAAATGTATTTAACTTTGAACAAACTCTTGCCAGTAAATAACATAAATTTAAATCTACGGTAAATTACCGGCAACCCAGCTGCAACAACATTGTAATTTCTACGGAATTTTTTTAAAGTGTGTGCGGAACATAGGTAAATTTTCCACACAAACATATTAAGTGGCTGAAGTCCGCGTTTAGCGCAAGTCTGTCAAACATATAACATAATTCGGCCCGCAAATTTTTTTTTATTTACTTAGTTGTATATTCGTTTGATTATTTATTGATGTAAACGTTCATGGGGCCGCTTACGTGTCGCATAAAAGATGGCTATGTATGCAACTCACTCATCTCAATATGATAAGTATATCATCATGCATGCAGTTACACACAGAGCAGTAATATTATTTTATACAGAGATGGTACATAACCAATTCAATACTGTGACTAAAAAAAATCCAAAATAAATCAAAACAGAAAAAATATTTGTTGGCAAAAATGTAGGCTAATAGTTCATAAATGTATTCAAGAATTGAATTTGTAAGTTTAGTGCAAGGTTTTAGTAGAAAAAGTTTAAGAGAAGGTTCAGAAAAGATTACTGTTATAAAATAATGTAAAAAAGTATGTTATTTAGTGGAGAACTTTGCAGCAGTATTTTATTTATTATTATTATTTATTTTATATATATTTTATTTATTATATTTTAATAAAAAGTTTTTTTGAAAAGTGTAAACAAATTGTTAAAAAAAGTTTATAGTAATAAACAACCTGCAGTTTAGTGCATTTTTGCCCTTACTGTACCGAAAATGAACCGAACCGTGGCTTCAAAACCGAGGTACGCATGCACCGAACCATGATTTTTACGTACCGTCAATCCCATAACCCCCCTCATGTAAAAATGCCCAACTTTACAGCAGAATTAAATATTTTTGGTATATATAGACAATTTTGCCCTTCATCAAAACTGTAAAGGGGCCTGTACACCAAAACTTTTACGCCCACGGCCGGCGCATGTTTTCAATTGTTTCCAATGGAAGCTCGGCGTTTTTCAAATAAGCCAGCAGCTAGCGGGTTTTTTCCGCGCTGAAAACCGGCGCCCGGCGGTTTTTCCACGCTCTGGGCTGAGCACCGAGAGTTGAAAAATTTTCAACTTTGAATGAAAAGCTCCGCTCGTCAATGTCAGTTCTCACGCTGCCGTCCAATCACAGTGGAGGAGGGGCGGGAAATTACCACAGCAACCAACCGTCTCACAGCTGACGTATCAGAGCTACCAAAGCGCTTAGCTGAAGAAAGCTGGCACTCAGCTGAAAAACAGCTGGTATTCAGCGTTGTCCAGGCGCTTTCAGCTGCGTTTAAAAGTTTTGGTGTACACAACCCCTAAAGGGGGTGCATTTTTTGTAACTCATCCATTTAAATGATATTAAACCTTAAAGTTCTGCATAATTAAGGGCGTGGCCACTTGAGTGACAGGTGGATTGCCTCTGCTGTCACTACCGATGCCTAAGATGGCATCGGCAGTGCCTTCGGCGCTTAGTGTCCAAATTCACTCACCGAATTTCATTCAATCATTCTATTGGACTTTATTAGTGAACAAATATGGGGAATAGTGAATTAGGGTTTTTGCACATGCTCAAAGTCTTCTCCTGTTTTAATGCTGTGGCAGAATTACCTCACCACAAACTGGTCTGGCATGCATACTACATTAAAAATGAGGGAAAAGATTGTATATGGAAAGCTCATGTGGATTTGGCTTTGTTTCAATAGATTCTCTTTATAGACTGGGGATAACGTAAAATGCTTTCATGGTGCAATTAACTTAAAAAAATCAATTTATTGCTTATGAAATAACTCTTTATCTGGTTAAGAACAGAAAGATGAATTCTTTGGGATTTAAGCTTGTAATACATTTATTTTATCCTACTTTCATGGTTTATGTGAAAGAAAAAAATGTAAGGAATACCATTAAAAAATCCAGATTATTTACTCACCCCCATGTTATCCAAGATGTTGATGTCTTTCTTTGTTCAGTCGAGAAGAAATTAGTTTTTTGGAGGAAAACATTCCAGGATTTTTCTCTATATAATAGACTTTATGTGACCTCAACAGTTTACAGTTTCAATGCAGTTACAAAAGGCTCTAAACAATCTCAACAGAGGCATAAGGGTCATATCTAGCGAAAGATCATCATTATTTTAAAAAAAAGTACTTTTAACCCATGTATTGCACTAGCCGTGTGAGGCGCCAGCGTGACATTTCGTATTACATAATAACATTGAAAGGTCAACATGGCATATGCAAAACTACCGCTTTAGTGTTTACAAGTGTGGAGAAAGAGGAGCGTTCTGATGTTGTTGTATGTGGAATGATATTAATTAATGTCTTTGTGTCAGTTTATTGTTTAAAATGGTCTGCAAGTGTGCATTTCACATTTGTAATGCTTGACCTTTCGACATGATTGCGTAATACGTAAGGTGGCGCGTCACGCGGCTAGTGCAAGACGAGAAGTAGTGCTTTAAAAGTACGTTTTAGCCGAAATTTACAATTGTTTTGCTAATTTAGACCCTTATTCCTCTGTTGGGAAAATGCTATTTTAAACTGCAAACCGTTGAGGTCCAATAAAGTCCACTATATGGAGAAAAATCCTGTAATGTTTCCATTTAATTTCTTAAAGAAAAGAATGACATAAACATCTTGAATGAAATGGGGGTGAGTAAATTATCAGGATTTTTTTATGAAAGTGAAGTAATCCTTTAACATCTTAATTTTCTTAAAGAGTAACCACTAACTGACGGTAGGTGGGTTACATTTAAGCTAGCAAATTAAACGTTAGTTAAATGGAACAGACAAGCAATATTTTCCTCATCTGTGTATCCATTTAAAACTCTTTTACTTCAACATTTAACTGCAGAAAGAAAGCTTCACCCAATTCATAAAGTAAAGTTTTAGGAGAGTATTAGGAGAGCAATGTGTACGGATGGATGATGAAAAAACTGCTGTGCAATACTTTCAGCAACTCTGATTTCAATTAACCGTGTGAATGACAGACTGAAGTTAAATCGACTTCATCAGCTTACAGCTAAATAGGTTTAGAGATGAGCGTACTGAATTAATCCCAGAGAAAATGATTCTGCAGCTGTGTACGAAACCGAAATGATACAATGATAAAAAAATGTAATAGAGAGATTAAATGTCCTACTCAAACCACTTCTTCCTTTTACTGCAAATATCTCTGTTGGTTACGTGGAAATATACTTTGCAAAGCACATCAGGCCCAGATCTCAGGCTTTAGAGTTTATCTGGGTAACTCATCTCCTTTTATGTGTGGTTTCCAAAACGTTTGTCTGCATCATGATAAGACAGATTTAGGAGGAGCGTTCGTGTCCCCAGTACAAACGCTTTTGCAAACTCTGACCGCACGCTGCCGTGCACCACTGTGAGAAACCGAGCCAAGTAATTTTCAAGTACCATTCATCACGGTTATACTGCAGGAGTTAATAAACTCTAGGAGATCTATCTGTTAACAATTTCCATTCATCTCACTGTCTGTTGTTCTTCCAGCACATAGGACCAGTGGGAAGGTCAGGACGGCTTTCCTCTGTTAACACGTGCAACAAACAAAAAATAAACATGGATTTATGCAAAAAAAAAAAAAAAAAAATGAGGGAGAACTTCATAAATACAACTTAAACTTCTGGACATCGACTGCACATAATTAAATTACGTTTTCTTAAAATGAAATTAACATTAATTAATTGAACTGGTGTACATAATAAAATTTCGTAGATCAAACTTTTTTTTATTTTAAGTCTTAATTCAATCATGTGCAACCGGAGATTTTTTCAGTGCATTGATGATTTAAAACTAATGCACTATTTATCAAATGTGTATACAGTCTCAGACGTCACGGCCACAGACCTTTTGCTGAATGTCTGGTACAAACTGCAAATTTATCTGTAAATACTTCAGCACACAGGATTTTCGTGATTGCAGACCCAGATTCCAAAACGGTAAAACTCAATCGTTTAAAGGTATAGCGGAAGATTTTCCCAAATTTTTGAAAAGAACCGCCCCTCCACACTGTAAAAAAAATTCCGTAGAAATTGCAGCAGGGTTGCCGGTAATTTACCGTAGATTTAAATTTATGTTTTTAACTGGCAACATTTTGTTCAAAGTTAAATGAACATTAAACATTTACAAGTCTTTGTCTTTATAGAGTAAAACGTCTCGGTTACGGATGTAACCCACGTTCCCTGAAGGAGGGAACGGAGACGTCACGTCCCAATTCGTCGGTCACGACGTGACGTCGTAGTGACCGACTGAAAGGGAACTAAAAAAACAGCATCAAGCAAAACATTCTGGGAAACAAAATCTGAAGCAAAAAACAGAAAAGGGTTGATGATGACTTCTGGTTCCCAGAATGCTTTGCATGAGGCTGTTATTGTATAGTTTTATTCTGTAAAGATAAAGACTTGTTAATATTTAAAATTGATTGAACTTTGAACAAATTTGTGCCAGTAAATTACATAAATGTAAATCTACGGTAAATTACCGGCAACCCAGCTGCAATAACATTGTAATTTATACGGAATTTTTTTTACAGTGCACTTAAAAAAAAGCACATGCGCAACAGAGACGGAACACATTTTAAATGCTTCCACACTGAAAAAAATGATTATGGCCCCAATTAAATGAAGCAGAATTCAATTTAGCTAGTTTTAATTATTTTATTTAAGTTTTTGATTTTAATTAGTATATATTAATAGGTTTTAAGCGAATTATATGTGCTTTAAATCCAAGTCATTATAATTTATTAAATTCAGTTTAAAAAAATAGTTTGGTTCTTTGCGCATGCGCACAAATGCACATTTTCCCTGGTGCTAAAAGGAGTTTCCAGTCAGGTTCACGGTGACGGTGGGAAAGGAAGACGGGATATTTCAGCCCCGGAGTTTTGCTCAGTCGGTCTATTTGCACAGTAAGTAATATTTCATGTAATACAGCACCTTTTTTTACCGTGAATATTTTTATATACTTAAAATACGCCGTTTATAAGAGCTCCTCCAGGCAGAGTGCTGGAGGCAATCCCAGCCGTGACGATATAAGTTAACCAAATACCACACGACTCCGAGAGCGAAATTGCTTTTATACAACAGTTCGACGGCACACGTTTGAAAAACGAAAACTAGAAAACAACAACAGAGTTATTTTAAAAGCCACTTTGTTTGGGAACTACTTTCTTCCGCCACGGATTTCACTCGGCTGTTTTGAATCTCATAACAAGCCGTTTCTTAATATTAGCGTTTCTTTGTCACAAGATGTAGTTTTAAGATTAGTTCAGTCGAGAATATATATGTATAATATTCAAATATTCAGTCGATAAGTTAAGAGAGCGCCTGTTTGAACGTTTGCTTAAGGAAGCTACGGTACGTGAGAACCAGAGAGCGGACGTCAGTGTTTACTCGCCCCACTGACCACCGCCCTCTCTGGGCTACATCTCTGACAGGAATTCCCTGGCTCTGATGTTGGTTTTGTCTGTTATTAACTCGCTTAATATGAGACTTTGTGCTTGCCAGTACTATATAAAAGTTTTTTAAAAGTGTCAGAGAGATGTATGCTGCTTATAAAAATATCAGTGGCGATATCTCATAACGTGTTTTAATATTCACGTCACGATAAAGTCGTTATCAATTGTCCAAATTTAAAAGCTGCAGTGCTTACCTGCAGTTCCACTATGTTTTCGCTTTCTCGGAGTTGCTTACACACACACACACAGATATATATATATATATATATATATATATATATATATATATATATATATATATATATATATATATATATATATATATATATATATATATATATATATATATATATATATAATATACGCACACACACACAAAGTGCCCTTCATAAATATTGGGATATGTTATTATATATGTAAAAATGTATTTCAGGGCCAAATATAATGGGACAGTTCGCTTAAAAGTTGTTTTATGGACGTGAATTGTGTACATGATGTGTTTACAGCCACAGCGTCCAAATGCCAAACTTCAACTTTAGATCACAACATGCTTCATATATGAGGAAATTATTTAACAAATACAAAATGCATGTCCATTACAGCTCAACTGTCCCATTACGTTTGGCCCATTTAAACGACTGTAATTCCTAAATCCTAAAGACAAATTGGAATTTGTGAATACCCTCTAAATACAGCTCAAAGTGTGCACTCTGTCCCAGTATTAATGGAGGGCACTGTATGGGCAACAGGGGTGTCATAGTTTTTGTAATTACCCTTGCCTGTAGACTTGTCAAAGTGTTATGAATCAGAACAATCTCTAATAACAGCTTATTTTTATTTAAATGTAGGACAGTCAACAAGATGACTTATTGAAAGACCTGGAAAACATCACCATGGACATATGTGTAATCAAAAAGAAAGAAGGTTTTCTTGGCGACTATGACGATATTGGAGTCGTTGTTGGAGTGATGATTCTTGAGCAGCTCAAATCTGTGGCACAAGCCTGCATTGATGCTGGGTACAATCTATGTGCTTAATTTGGCGTACCCCAAAGAACTAAAATACTACTTTTTTGAAATTTTTTAGAAATTCATTATGCAGATGGATTCTAAAGCTATCCCCAAAAATTCAAGGACTGAAAAACGTTTTAAAGGTGCAGTGCGTAATTTTTATCGTCATCTAGTGGTGAGGTTGCGAGTTGCGGCTCACTTCTCGCTTTTGAAACACATAGAGAAGGACAAACATGTCATCGTTGGAGACAACTTAGCAAAAAATTGTCCTTTAAGGGCTTCTGTAAAAAAAATGGCAGCACAAAATGGCGACTTCCATGTAAGGGGACCCTCGGTGTATGTAGATGAAAAGGTCTTGTTCTAAGGCAATAAACACATAACGGTTCATTATGAAAGGTGTTTATACACCCGTGATAATATAGTTTGTATGTTATTTTGCATTTCTGTCAAAAGATCCTCTTAAAAATTTCACACTGCACCTTTAATACTGAAATGTTGTAGCAGACATGTATGTGCATGCTCAGCATGAAATGTTAGTCCAGATGTCACAGTCTACTCTGTTTATCATTTAAGACCTGGGAATCCGTAGTTTTAAACATTTTAATAATGCTTTTAATGATTCATAACTGTTGTCTGTAAAAATGTAACACTTTTTTTAAAAATAATTATTGTGCAATGTGTGATGTCAGCACTACTGTTTTTGACTTTTGTGCTGTTTTATTGATTCACAAACATTGTGGCCTCTTTCCATCTGTGTTTTTTTTATTTTATATTTTGTGAATGTGCAGTGAGCACTTGTTTTAAACACTTGTACACACAAAGAAATTGTTATTGAACATGCACTACATTTGCTGAATAACATTACACTTACCACTTGGTGTATTTGCAAAGCCATTTAAGGGTCATTTTTATATATTGTTTTTAAGGTTAGTGATTGCAAACAATTTCCTTAAAAATGTTGAAAGTTAGTCAATGAAATGTGTTTATTTAAATGTAGCTAAAATAAATTGATTGCAACCACTTACCTTAAAAAAATTATTAAATTCAATTAATAATTTTTCATCAGTCATAAATAAATAATATACGAGAATGTAGCACAATTAAATATGGCAGAAATTACTAAGCTTTTTTATACTAGGGTTACTAAATAAAATTGATTAAGTTCAACACATTTTTTTTGTTTAAATGTAGCTTAAATAAATTGATTGCAACCGCTTACCTTAAAAAATTGATTAAATTGAATGAATCATTTTTTTCAGTGCACGATGAGCCTAGTTCTTCTCTTTGCTCTGTTTACAAGTTGCTGTCTGCATGTTTACGGTGTCTGCGCGGTTCGTGACTTGTGCCAGGGCTAGCATCGCTAATCTTAGCTTACATCAACTTTTACTAGCAGTGATTTCAAATGAATTTCTCCAAATAGCATGCCAAACTTTACCTGTTGAGTAGAAACTTTGCGTGGAAAAGTCCAACCTGTGCTTTTAGCGCACGCCAGCGTGCCAAAAACACTCTGGTCTTGTTTCTTTCTTCAGAGGCCTTTCTCTTTTTGTCATACAATTCGTGAACACTTTTTCTCTTGCAACCCTCAGAAATGTTGAAAAAAAACACGATGAGAACGCGAGCTTCAATGAATGGCTGAGACCGTAGCCCACCACACATATACCTCTGAAAGTGTGCAAAAAGCGAACCTAGGGACGAGCACGTACGACAGCCTTACGTCAACATATCAACAGAATGATTGACAACTGGGATGTGCCATGATGATCCACCCGGAAAAAGAAAATCTTCCGCTATACCTTTAACTCCAGGGGAGCTGGAAAATAAGCATATTTTCAAAAAAAGTAAAGTATCCCTCTAATGCATTTACGCGCGATTGCCAACAAAAAAACAATGACATTTGATGCAGTTTTACTTACCACCTGCGACTCATGACCCAGTTGGGACCGCCCCATTTCAACGAAACACACAACTCACCTGCTACCATATCCATTGTTTCCATTTGACTGGGTTCTTTGGGAACCTGAATAAGCTTAAATTTGCTTAAAAAACAACAATACACTTCTTTGGTGACGTTGATTTCGTGTCAGCTCTTGGTAAGCATGTGCGTGCCTATTCCAGTTAAAGTGCCCATATAAGGACTTCCACTGCACTAAAATTGCCCATAAAAGAAATAAAGCAAGGTTGTTACGTATACATTTTTCGTGTGCGGAAAAAAAAACTTGCACGAACCCTGGCGAAGTGCATTTGGCACAGAAATACTCCAACTCACACATCAAAATGCTTTTTTGACTCTTTGCCTATATTTAGCATGAGGAAGTCAACTCTTAAACAGTTAAGGTGCATAAAATAGCTTTAAAACCGCCCCCCTTAAACGTTTTTAAACATAACTTGAAATGTGTCTCTGAGTTGAACTCCAGTGTCCTCGCATGATCTCAGACAGACTCCTGTGTTGTTTTCAAGGAAGGGTGGAGGTCAGTCGAAGTGGTGAAACCTGATGTTAGGCCTCATCCGTAAGTGAGCTGAACAACAACTAAAGAACTGGATCTTCTGAACCGAGTGTGAGCTTTTCATTATTCATCAGCGGTTCATCGGACCGCCATACAACTAATCATACAGTACACACACGGTGGGCTATAAAACCACAGAAAGTGCCGGGCAGGTGACACCAGGCATCTGGATGTTTGCGGCGGTCCGCCATCACTGTCAGTCATATAATGAGAAGAGCTCCATACATTACCAGAGGGTTTATGAGCCTTAAGCTGTACGTCACTGTCACCGAACCTCTGAGAGACGTTTTATTCCACAGTCTTGCTTATATTGAACCCGGGGCACTGCCAAGCTGAACAAATCATCAATCATTTTTCGTCAAACTCTGTTTTCATTGTGCACTAAGAGGTGTTTGAGGAAACCTCAGAATATTTAATGACTCTATCCTAATACTTCCTAAATGTTATTTTAAATTTGCATAAATTCCTTAACAGAAGTGCATCAGCGTAATTTACATTACATTTACATTTTATGCATTTGGAGATGCTTTTATCCAAAGTGACTTTACAATAAAGTATCAGTATGTGTGTTGTTCAAACCCATGACGTTTGTGCTGAGGAGCACTTTGATCAATTTGTTTTAAAGATCTGGCTCATAAGAGTCATCTGTCGATCAATCAGATTGCACTGTATATGTGACCCAGTACGAAATTTCATTATATAGTCACATATTTTTTTTTTATTTTTTTTTTTCGTGCTATTATCACGAATTTTCACGTTTTTTCGTGATCGTATAACAAATTCCTGTTTTTGTGTGATAATCACGTATTGTTTACTCAACTGTTTTGTCCTATTTTCTTACCATTGTCGCTTCGGTTTAGGGTTAGATTTGGTGCTTGCATTAGAATGTCACTTTATATATTGGTTTATACTGTTTTTTTCTGATTAATTTTTTTATAAGTCGCCTGGCGTTAGGGTTAGAGTTGGGTTTGGTTAGGGATGTCATTTTATGTAAATCTAACCCTGAATCGAAGCGACAATGGTAAGAAAATAGTTGAGTAAACAATACGTGATAATCACACGAAAACAGGAATTCGTTATACGATTACGAAAAAACGTGAAAATTCGTGATAATAGCACGAAAAAAGAATAAAAAAATACGTGACTATATAACGAAATTTCATGAGACTGGGCTGTTATATGTGACCCTGCATGTGAAACCCCCATGCTTCAGTCATTTGTTTTATGATTTACTATACAGTTTTAACCATGATATCTTTATTATTGACTGATTAAGGTCATGTCAAAGATTGAAATCTCAACATTAGATTACGAGGCTTTGGTCGGAATTTCACAGACAGGGTCACTTATAGCCATATAAAAGTATTTGTTTTATGGTGTCGATCAGAACTGTTGAGGTCATATACTGCAATGTTTACCTTCTGCTAATAATACACATCTGCCTGCATAAAAATAATCTTGATGACCTTTGCGTCATGGCCGCATCACCACCTCTGGCGTGCATTTTTTATTAATTTAATCGTCCCGTTGTCAATAATTTCTAACTTAAATGTTGTCTTTTAAAGTACTACGTTTTTAGCAAAAAGCTGAAATAATTGCATTTTGGTGAAGGAATTTTGTTAGAGATCAGATTCAGAACAATTTTAAACATACTTTAAAATAGGTAACGTTTTGGCTTTAGTTTTTTCATGTATTCAAAAATCACGGTATTGCAGATTAACATGAAAATTTCTTCAGAGACACGTTTTTTTATGCAAATGTTTTCTTTTAATTGACGAGATAACTTGTCAATGGCGGGGAAAGAGTTAAAGGTGATTATCTAAATACTTTTGAACCATCAGATTCCAGATTTTCAAATAGTTATATCTCGACCAACTATTGCCATATCCTAAAAAAAACACATCTTATTTATCCAACTTTATAAATCTCAGTTTCAAAACATTGACCCTTATGATGGTTTTGTGGTCCATGGTCAATTTTTTTTGCTGAATGGTTTCATAAAGAACCTCTAACATCCGAAGAACCTTTGTTTCACAATAGATTTTTTTTATAGTGAAAAAGGTCTTATAGACTATAAAAGCAATTTTAAGGCAACCTTTAACTGAATGGTTGTTTGGTTTCAAAAATTGCTTTGAAGATCCTTTCAAAGCACCTTTTTTTTTGAGAGTGTGTGGACTCAGAAATGCTTTCTCCAGATCTCTGCTACTGTAGTTTAAAACAGAAGAACTATAGGTGCTAATGGAAAAAAGAAGAGATGTTGTTGAACACTACAGGTAGCAGGTCTTTGTTTTGCTTACACTTTTAAAGATGACATCTCGATGCTAATGTGGATCAAAGCTCAAGTGAATTTACTTCTGAGAAGCAGTGATAAGCCTCTTTCAGTTATTATTCAATCTATTCAATTGCATGGATATTTGGCTCTTCATTCTGGCAATCAAGACAAAGGAAGCCCAAATAATGACACATTGTTATGAACGATCAGTCTGACAGCTTTAAGTGGGACCAAAAAAAACAAACCCTAATGTGAATGACACTTAATCACATACAGTACTGTAACATCACGTTGTTTGGCACTTACGGCTGATTTTTGTGCTTCACTGAATGCTAACTAACTCTGCGCTCTTTATGTATTATAAAACAGCTTTATTGTGCCCGTAAAATGCTGACTCTTCTGGTTCTGTATGGATCCTAAATGGTTCAGTTTAGGCAGTAATATGAAAGTGCAGTCAAAGCGTTGTTACTGTTATTGTATTTTACAAAAGTGTGCTTCCGAAAGAGAGTCGCTGCTCGCCCTCCGTATTGCATTTTAAGAACAAAGGATCACAAAAGGGTTGCGTGGAATGACCAGAATATTACAGTACACCTGACGCAGTATGAGATATGTGACCCTGTCTGTGAAACTCACGTTACAGCCTTATAATCTAATGATGAGGAGCATTAAAGTTTGATTTTATTCATTAATTTCAATCTTTAACACGACCTTACTCAATATCAAAGATATCAAGGTTATATTTTCACTTTTTGCAGGATCATTTTATGAAGAAAACAGTGAATCACAAAATACTTTAAATGTAATCAATTTCACATGTGCTGTGATTTATTCTTTGGCAGACCTCATAAAATGAAGCAATACACTGCAAATATTTTTTGTTTTGTTTTTTAGTACAAATATCTAAAAATTCTTAAAGGGACCATATTATGCAAAATCCACTTTGGACATAAATGTGAGTTGACAGTGTGTGAGCACAACCACCCAACTTTTTAACCCTGTTAAACTAGAGCAGGCTCATTAGACATGCTGTTTTGATTCTCTTGTTAATGTGATGTCACACTGACAAAGCCCCGCCCACAGCTACTGACGGACTGGTTATTTTCACCCAAATGCTTTTTTTTTAAAATTGTTTATTTATCATCACTAATGTGACAATGACAATGATACTGACAATTTATTTATATATATATATATATATATATATGCCTTCCATTAGGTCATTAAAAACACACACAAACACAACACAAAAAAAAAACAGATAAAAACATTTATCAAATAGTACAAATAACCCATCAGCCGTATGCTTTTGAAAATAAAAATGTCTTTAGCCTGTCTAATGAACAGTGGCATTCTAAAGCCTGGGGGCAGCAATACAAAAAGCATCTCCCCTGCAATAAGCCACCAATAGATCCTGGTTGGAAGACCGAAAGGATCTAGTGGGTTGATACTCGGTCAGTAACTCACTTAAATAAGGGGGCTCCAAACCATTTAGAGATTTATAAACAAGGAGCAAAACTTTAAAATCCACTAGTTACAGTAGTCCAGGCTTAGCCTGGTTAGCCAGACCTACATCAAGATGTAAGGTCTGGCAACTCTTCACACAAACGGCTCAATGCAAGTGGCGGGATATAAGGTTGTCCCTCAAAATGCCTCTGCACGCAATAGGATAGTGCTATGACCAATCAGAGCAACGAAGAAGGTGACGTAGTTACCGTAACCAGTCGGCAAAACTCCAAACACATCTTTCTTGCTTAAAAAGGACTTCAGTAGGGTTTATTTGCTCTTCTCTCAAAGAAAAACATAAGTCTAAGTCCTCCAGAGTCGCGGCCAAAGCCGCTTCAAAAGAAAGCTGTTCGCCAGCAGCAGCAGCAGCCATTCTTTGTTTTCAAGTAGGAACCGTTGCAGCTCTGTCGTCATCATGTTAAGCCCGCCCCACAGACGATACACACGATGTGATTGGCCTGACCAAATTTTGGTTTTTGGAGCTGTTAAGTGTATTGTGAGTGCCTAGACTAAACCCTGGCAGCAAATATATTTTGCGGCCGCTAGGGTGCGTCTAGATTTCTAGGCTAGTCCAGGCTAGATGAAATAAAAACATGAGCTTGTTATTCGTTTTCATTTAAATGTCCTGCATTTTGCATACTTTTCATTATTATTTTTGAATAAATTGTTTTTTACAAATAAATAAAACTTCCGAATTTTTTTAGTTTGGTAGAAATATTAAGACCCTAAAAAGGTTCTAGAGCAGCCCCTGCCACAGATCATTTGAGTAAATAATACTATTGTCTCCAACTGTTTCCACAGGAATTCGATTTATTTTAACCAAAAGCAGAAGCTTGTTCCAGCGGACATTCGCAAACTGCATAGCAAAGTTGTGTCGTTAGAACGACAGCTCTTCACCTGCCGTTAAAAGCATCGTTCCTTGTTATTATAATATGTAGACTTACGTTGATTATGCTTTTGAACAAAATAAGCAAAAAACATGTAGTACAGTCTATATCCATCATTATAAATGTATTACAATTTTATTTTACGTCTTTAAATGTGTAAACAGAATGAAAGCGCTGCATTTGAAAACTGCGCATGTGCGCAGACGAGCTTTAAGACCCTGGGGAATCCCTGTGGGGATTGACATAAGAGGGAACTTGCACATTAATTAAATATCTTGAAAATAAACAACAGATAACTAAATCACAATAACAAAATCAGTCTTCTTATGCAATATATGTTATTTACAGCAATAATCTGACATTAAATCGATTTGCACAGATTAATTAGTACTTCACCTCCCACGTGACATCATCAACTATGTTGGTAAACCAACATGGTTCAAAGACGAATGTAAGACAAAGATACTATGCTTTCGGGAAACAGTCGTGACAACGTAGTTCGCTTCTCCAACTATGCATCATACTATGGTGGTTAATCAGCGAGTTATGTCGTTGTTCTGGAATCACACCCCCGTATGAGTGCAGTCATGTCTGCAGAATTTATAAGAATATTTGCTGTCTTAAATAAGCTAATATTAGTTATCCCATGTTTATAATTAATTTAATTTAAGTTAAATGAAGATTTTGTGCATAAAACAAGCAAAAAAAAAAAAAAAAAAAAAACTGCCAATTGGGTAAGCAAAAAAATCTTGAACATTTTTCTTAAAAACTAAATTCAAGAAAAATTCAAGAAAAATTAGCTTACACCATTGGCAGATTTTTTTGCTTGTTTTATGCACAAAATCACTTAAATTTGATAATTTTGGTCTAAAAACTAGACTTATTTTCTTGGGTCGTTTTGCTCATCAAGAAAAAGCATCTTCATTTAAGAATTTGTAGATATTTTTACTGAAAACAAGACAAAAATACTAAGAATTTTTTTCTTGAAAATTTTTTTTTTGCAGTGTACTAAGTAAAAAAAATATTTTTTTTCCAGTATGTGTTGTTTAAATGTGTTTTGTTGTGTTTTCAAGGAAGTGAATGTAAGGCTTTAAATGCAAACAGTCTGCAATCTTTCTCAAATAAACAAGTGGGGCATTTTGTTTCTTCATATTTAGCAAAGGCATAAGGGAAAGGATAAGCTCTTGTTTGCAGGTTGTCCTCAGTGTGTACCTGTCTATAGTTGTTAGTCTTGATTGCAATGGGACCGTGGGATTTTACTCCCTCCCCTGATTTAAAAAATTCTAAATGTTATTGAGTGGTTTTACTTTGACATTGTGCTAATAGTGCCGGGAACTCGCTTTACACGATGGCAGCTTAGTCTCATTCAACCAGACTTTTGACCAAGTATGGTTCTGGTTGCCATTTATTCTGTCCGTCTTCAGTGACATGTAAAGCCACCAACCACAGTTTTTTGGTTTTATGTGACATTAAGTTACATAATGGCATCCCAGTCTTACATAAAGCAGCTGAAAATGATGTATGCTGCTCATTAATGAGTAGTTAATGTGAACACAGACAGATAGAGGTATATTTCAAAGATGTGACAAGCTGAACCAGCAAATCCACTAATCTGGGGTTTGTTTCCCATACAATGGCATAACTCGCTGCTTAGTCACCATAGTTTGATGCATCATTGGAGGAACTTAGTAGCTCGTCATGACTACACGGCAAAAAATGATTTTCAAGGAAATAAATCTTAGTATTTTTGTCTTGTTTTTAGTAAAAGTATCTAAAAATTCTTAAATTAAGATGCTTTTTCTTGATGAGCAAAATGACCCAAGAAAATAAGTTTTGTTAGACCAAAAAATATCAAATTTAAGTGATTTTGTGCATAAAACAAGCAAAAAAAAATCTTCCAATCTGGTAAGCAAAAAAATCTTGAAACACTTAATTTAAGAAAAATTCCGATTTTTTTGCTTGTTGCGCTCGGGGACACGAAAAATAGAAATTTGTGCTGATTAACACGAAAAAGACATACGTGCTCAATGACACAAAAAAGTGGAAAATCGTGTCCATAAAAACGAATAAATAAATGAAATATTTTGTAATTATACCACAAAATTCCTTGAGATTGGGTTGCAAATTCGTATGAAATCCAATAAATAATGAACATGACATCAGAAGACTTTTTGTTCTTCCTTGTTTTGCTTTATTCCTGATGTTTCATTCAAAAACTTCATTTTTCCTAACTTAGTCAAGCACATATGCACATAAACACTCTTCAAATTCAATGCCTTAATTCTTTTTACAAATAAAAGACATACACTTAAAGGAACAGTATGTAGGATTGTGGCCAAAACTGGTATTGCAATCACAAAATGTTTGGCTAAAACTGGTACTGCACTCACACAGCTGGTGGCCAATATAAAAAAACGACAACATAAACATCAGTTGAGGGCTGCAACTCCACTTTTTAAATGATAATATCCTGGCTAGACCAATGTTGTCAGTGATATAATGAAATGAAAATGATTTCTTAATGTCTAGTGACATTTCAGGGCCATTTAATGATTAATTGATATAAATGTCTTACATAATGTTCCTTTAAATTATTTATATTTGGAACCAGGGCAAAAGTAATGCGGGACGCCCTGATTACATTTGCATTTCAAACTCTTTAACACACAACCATTGATAGATCGTAAAAATATCGCATCATTTTGTCACCGTTTTGCGCGTGTAGGTCCAGAAAGCTATTTTCAACTATGATAAGTAAATTTCTTAAGCGGTCATTTTTTTCTTATAATGCGTTGTGTTTCTCGTTTAATGTGTTACAGTACTGATCTACAGGTTATTTAGTGCTCTAACACATCCCAAAACAAGTTTGCCTTCTCAGAGTTTTTCAAAATAAAAGTACTGTTACACTTGTTACTTTTGTCCCACTGCTAATACTGTTGCATTATGTTGAGAATTTATATTATGCTAATTTGATTTAATTGCATTTTCATAGTGTTCAAACTGTTGAAAAAAAATATTCTCAACAATTCAAGTTTGTACTGTCAGATGCTTTCGAAACATTTGATAAAACTGAAATTTAAATGAAAATGTAATTTCCATAGACTGTAATTTAATAATTTGTTGCAAAGATAAATGACATTTGCGGTTTCATATTAACAAGGTCATATAGTCATGTACATTTACTAAAACAAATGTAATACAAATATCTATTTTGCTTTGTTGTGATACTTTTCACCCACCTGTGTGTTACTTTCGTCCCAGCTGACAGGGTAAAAAGTATGCGCTATATGTTCAAAGTAAAATTATACTAAAGTCATTTAACATTTATTTAAAATTCTACCTGGTATTGATAGACCACACTTGTGAGTTAATGAAACATTTTATTTTCGCCCCTTGCAAGCATAGTTGGTTAACAATGCTTTTGAGAAATTAACCCCAGGTTGTCTTCTCAAAAGCTGCATTTGTACTTATCTCAGACCCAACATGCTGCTTCATATTCCTGAAAGACTGATTAAAAAACAACCTTTTAGTTGCATGAAGCCAGCCAATCAGATTAGATCTTGGCCAATCAATGTTTTGTGAATCAGACATTGAGTGAATGATCTGTAGGTTTTGAGACAGAGCACTGAGGATGTGAGCGGGGCTACGGAGCAAACATGAAAATGCAATAAGCTTTGTGTTTGCTCAAGTGATTATTAATTTAGCTCGCTTGTTACCGCCTGGCCTTATCTCATATTTTCTATTGATTTGTAATCTGTTAAACAGATGATATGTTTTGATGGCCGTGTAAATACTGCACGATCAGTTACAGCAAAATTTTATAACCCATACTCTATAAACAACCAGACATTTTCTGAATTAAATCTGAAGTCTGGGAGCAAGCTCAGCTGATGTGTTGTGTGTAAGTAGTTGTTTCTCATCATAGTACTCCAGTAACAAGAGCCGTCATTTCACCGTCTACAGTAGGTTAACTATAGACCCGATATGTGACCCTGGACCACACGGGTATATTTGTAGCAAAAAGCTTACAATACATTGTTTGGGTCAAAATGATAATAAAGGACTTCATTTGGACAACTTTAAAGGCAATTTTCTCTATATTAAAATTTTTTGCACCCTCAGATTCCAGATTTTTAAATAGTTGACATATAAATATTAATTAAAAAATACCCTTAAGACTGCTTTCATTTATTTATTTTAGCCTCGTTTTAGCCTAGACTTCTCGGTTGTGTTTGGACTAGGGATGGGACGATTAGCGGTTTCACGATTAATCATGATAAAATGTCCTGGCGTTTAGTCTTATGGTTTAAAATTTAATTATCACAACCGTGTATGATTACCGTGATTTTGAAAACTCGCAGTAAATCCTGTCCAGCCAGAATCAGTTTGATGCAGGCGCACACATGCAACATAGTTTTTGCCCAAGAAGGCATTTAAGGGATACTGTATTGTATTCATTCACGGTAAACTTATTAGACAGATTTATTTATTTTTTTACCGCAGAAATAATTTTAGGGACATGAAATATAAACTTTTGATTTTCAAAAATAAAACTTTTTTAAAAATGTTTTCAGTGTGTGTATCAGTTCCTTTTGAACATTTCCATCTCATTTTAACAATACCATGATAATATTGATAACCATGATAACTTTGGTCACTATAATCATGATATGAAATTTTCATCCCGTCCCATCCCTAGTTTGGACCGCTATTAGACATCTTTTAAATGCAAAATTGCTTGCTGGTTATGTATGAATTTTTTTCAACTTTTATTTTATTATGTACAGTATGTAAATGTTAATTTATACTGTATGTATTTTATTTATTACTCATAAAATTATACAGTGATGGTGTCAAATAGTTACTTTATATACATCCCCCTGATTTCCCATGGCCGTAACTCCGGCCCCTAGAGTCCCAGGCCCTCGGGACCGAGACCCCCAGAAATACGACCTCGGGAACTTCGCTCGTTCTACCTTTTTTGTAGGTTGCCCTCAGTGTGTACCTGTCTGTAGTTGTTAGTGCTGATTGCAATGATTGCTGATTGCGCCGAGGACCCCACCACGGACCACACCACGGACCCCTTTGAGTCCGTATCCGGCCCACCATCCCACTCTTAAGCACTCCCCCCGGACTAAGCCCCCTCCTCCCTACCCTTGTATATTATATTGATATCATGTTATGGTACGGTACATTTTTAAGAGTATGGACGTAAAATACATGAAGGAAATGAATTGGACAACAACAGACCCAGAGAGTTTCACACACACATCATCGAGGATCAAAGCCACACGAAACGCAGAGCAGTTTGGAATACAAATGTCAAATGAGATGCAAAACAAAGTCTTGATATTTATCTTGATCTGTCACTATGGTTACGGGCATTTTGCTGCTTTTAAGTCCTTCTGGAAGTTCGTGCTTACAAGTTCGGAGGTTATAATTTTGCAGTGATGGGCTTTTAAGTGGCTGAAACAAACCGGACACATTAAGCAATTTTATATTCTCAAATTTTTACTTTCTGAAGTAAACGAAAAGCTTTTCTAAAGCTTGTACAAAAAATAATATTTTTTTGATGTGTAGTTTTTGCTATATTTAATCACTCAGAAAATGCTGGGAACTGCAGTTTTATTGCACACCTGTCAAATCATTAAGCAGCTAAATGACTCATATGTTCTGATGAGCTTTATAGATGTACATTAAAAACATCCTAAACTTTACAACTGAATCATGGTGGAAACAAACTGGTATAGATCATAGTTAAGTTAAAGGAACAGTATGTAAGAAATTTATATCAATTAATCATTAAATGGCCCTGAAATGTCACTAGACATTAAGAAATCATTTTAATTTCAAATACTTAAATCACTGACAACAGCAGTCCGGCCAGGATATTGTCATGTAAACAGTGGAGTTGCAGCCCTCAACTGATGTTTATGTTGTCGTTTGGTATATTGGCCACCAGCTGTGTGATTGCAGTACCAGTTTTAGCCACACATTTTGTGATTGCAATACCAGTTTTGGCCACAATCCTACATACTGTTCCTTTAATTTAGTTGACACTACACCAATTAGTAAAGAGATTCCTGTTATTATGGCATAGTGTGGCATTTAAAAATAGCTGTATAAATAATATATGTTTTAAAAGCAAAATATAAATCACTGATGTTATAAAAGGTGATTTGTTAATTATGTTTCCCCAGGAGTGAGACGTGTGCGCTCCCAATCAGTTTTCCCATGATGTCACTTTTTCCTTCATGTCCATGTCAGGTGAAATCTACTGCTTAAAATAAATATTTGCTTGTGAGCACTTGTCAAGTAAGAACGCAACATCGGTAGTCGATGATGGTAAATTTGTTGAGATTTTAAAAATGACTCCATCATCTCCACCTTAATGCCATTGATTCTTAGGTGTATATGACTTCTTTTCTTCAGCAAACACATTATCTTGAATAATATGCTGGCTCTTTCTTTGTAATGGCATTGAATAGTGGCTTTTTTAAAGCCCATCCATAAAGAAAGGAATTCATACGACTCTGGTGAATCTTACGAAGCATAATGATGCATTTGTGAGAAAAAAGCGATTCCTATTTTGAACGTATTTAGCAATCAATATGTCGTGTTTAAATGTAAACACATAAAGATCACAAATTGGCAGCATGGCGGCAAATTGTCTGCATTCCAGACAACTCGGTTTCGGATATTGTGTCGTTAAATATTTCAGACTTCATTGATTTTTACATTCGCATGTTTACCACATGATATCGCTATGAGACGCTGAGAGACGTTTGTGCTCTTGTACCAACTATGGCAGAAACAGTGGATATTTGAACATTCATGTTCATACATATTATGTGCTGTAAAAATCAACAAATCCTCCAACTAATATGATTGCTTTGGTCGTTTGTCCATTTCACCAAATACGACCAAAAGATGCATTTACTAAATTAGCGCCTCTAGCACTCAAACTAGCGCTTTAAACTTATACACTCACCTAAAGGATTGTTAGGAACACCTGTTCAATTTCTCATTAATGCAATTATCTAATCAACCAATCACGTGGCAGTTGCTTCAATGCATTTAGGGGTGTGGTCCTGGTCAAGACAATCTCCTGAACTCCAAACTGAATGTCAGAATGTCGGTCAGGCCAGATTTTACAATCTGTTCAGTCACTGGGATTTTCACACGCAACCATTTCTAGGGTTTACGAAGAATGGTGTGAAAAGGGAAAAACATCCAGTATGCGGCAGTCCTGTGGGTGAAAATGCCTTGTTGATGCTAGAGGTCAGAGGAGAATGAACCGACTCATTCAAGCTTATAGAAGAGCAACTTTGGCTGAAACAACCACTCATTACAAGCGAGGTATGCAGCAAAGCATTTGTGAAGCCACAACACGCACAACCTTGAGGAGGATGGGCTACAACAGCAGAAGACCCCACCACTCATCTCCACTACAAATAGGAAAAAGATGCTACATTTTCCACAAGCTCACCAAAATTGGAAAATTGAAAAATGTTGCCTGGTCTGATGAGTCTCAATTTCTGTTGAGACATTCAGATGGTAGAGTCAGAATTTGGCGTAAACAGAATGAGAACATGGATCCATCATGCCTTGTTGCCACTGTGCAGGCTGGTGGTGGTGGTGTAATGGTGTGGGGAATGTTTTCTTGGCACAGTTTAGGCCTCTTAGTGCCAACTGGGCATCGTTTAAATGCCACGGCCTACCTGAGCATTGTTTCTGACCATGTCCATCCCTTGATGACCACCATGTACCCATTCCGCGTCTTTTCGTGATCGTATAACAAATTCCTGTTTTTGTGTGATTATCACGTATTGGTTACTCAACTGCTTTTTCGTATTTTTAAACCATTGTCGCTTCAGTTTAGGGTTAGATTTGGTGCTTGCATTAGAATGTCACTTTATAAATTGGTTTATACTATTTTTTCTGATTTTTTTTTTTATATGTCGCCTGGCGTTATGGTTAAAGTTGGGTTTGGGTAGGGATGTCATTTCATGTAAATCTAACCCTAAACTGAAGCGACAATGGTAAGAAAATAGGGAAAAAAAGTTGAGTAACCAATACGTGATAATCACACGACAACAGGAATTCGTTATACGATCACGAAAAAACTTGGAAATTCATGATAATATCACGAATAAAGAATACAAAAATAGGTGACTATATAACGAAATTTCTTGAGACTGGGCATAAGTATAATCATATATAAATATATAGTATAAAGAATCATATATAATAATATATAAATAGATAGATACAAAGTCAGTTGTTTAGGCACCGCATGAAGTCAACTTTTGCTTGTGTCCAGCAATGGAGGCTGGTGTCACCCGAGTAATTGTCAATGAATGTCAGTGTTAACCCCAAGCCCACTCCAGGTAATAAACACCTTCTCTGCACGAATGTAACACAAATCATCCTAAGCACCTACACGCTGTTTTAGTCTTAAGTAAGCGTAGTGTAAAACAGCACTCTTAAGAGTACGACATCTCGCGCATTGTGACTCGTGGGCCCAGCATTTTGTCACTCATGGTGTGCTCACACACAGCAGGAACATCTGCTCCCGCCGCGGCGGTAATTGCAGAGTTCAAGGCCGAGTGGCTGGATGATTTGATAGTGTTGCTATGGCGCTGCTGTGATGTAGCTGCCGGATACTCGTCTGACACCGGTGGTCTTCAGCGATGGGCCCTGCCTCCCCGGTGTACAGAGGACAGGTGGGAGGGAGACAAGAAGAGTGAAAAATCTAATCGGCTTGCCGGGTTCCCCCTGCGTCCGAGTCGTGCCGTGTGGTAAAGGGACCTGCGAGGGTCTCCATGGAGATGGGTAATAGGATTGCAGCGCCACGTGTTTGAGAATGTGCCTGCGGTCGTGGCCCCTGCGCGCTTACGACTGAGCACAGCTGCCTGCTGTTATTCTGACAGGTTTTTGGAGAGGAGTGTGAAGAAACTCTCACCGCCAGTGAGAAGTTACCAGTGGGTTCATGCTTGGGGGTTCCAAAAAATACCATGGTATTATGCTCTTTTTACACATACACTTTCATGATGATACCATGATGATAGGGTGCATTTTTATTTATTAGGGAGCTTTTATTTATTATTTTATTAAGTCCAAATCAACATTCAGTTATTACTGTACTAAAGTTATACATGGACTTTAATCTTCACCTTGCTTTTAAGAACACAATTTCATATTTTGGAAAAAACTACCACTGCTCGCTATTATGCATATTTACATCACCATCAAAGTATTATATTTAGCATAGTAAGACACGTCTCTCATTTTATATGCATTGAGCCTTATTTACAGTTATCATCATGCGGAAAGTTAACCATGGCTTTATTTTTGTATTAACCATTTGTTTTACCATAGTTTTACTACAAAAATACCATTGTTATTATGTTGAGAACAAAGCAAATTTGTGGTTACTACAAATAAACTATGTTTACTATAATTTAATCATGCTTCATTTTCTTAAGTGCAAATCATCACAAGTGATTGCTTGATAATTATAACAAAACTGTAATACTGTAAGGGTGAATTCACTACAGTGGTTAGTCTGTAGGAACGCTGAGATGATTGAGAAATGTTAATAGCAAGATGGTGTAAAACTGTGTGTTTCTTGTCAATTATTACCGTTCTACAACTTATACCAATGGCGGAAATAAGTGCGGTTATGTTAGCAAAATATGTTGAAGAGCATTGCTAGAATATAAATATATTGTGCTGTAATATGTAGCATTTATGTATTAGCATTAAATCAAAACTAAACAACAGATTTGTAAATGAAATGGTTTAATAACATTACTATCTTAAAGGGGCTGTTTACACTTGCTATTATGATGTGTTTTTGTCGATCGGATCACAAGTGAACGAGAGAGACACATCACGTTTACACAGGGCCGGCATCAAGGGGGGAGGCATTCGTGGGCCGTGCCCCCCCCCCAAACAGGTTGTTGTGCCCCCCTGCACAGTTTTTTTATTAATTTAATAAGAATAATTAAAATAAATTAAACATTGAATGTTTCATGACTTTTAATTTAATCAAATGAGGAAAATATAGTTGATATATATTTTTAATTAAAATTGACCAGTTTCTCTGATTGGTTGGCGTCTCATGCGTCTTTACGTCTTTAGCATATTAATGTGACTTGATATAAGCAACGTGTTTTTTCGCGGCATTTTATGGATCGTGTAAAATATGGATATTAGAACATTTAAAATGAACCAGCACCGACTTCTCCATCTGACTTCATGCAAACACCGGTTGGCTCAGACTCGGAGATAAGAGGTCGAGGTGGAATTTTAAAATCAGGACACTGTTTTAAGGAAGTTTAATGTTCGCACACGCCGCCTCAGCTTTTTTTAAATGTAAGTTAGCGTTGTTTTAATTTACATGTGAAGTGTGGCTGTAGACAGTATTGCGACGTGATTATGGTAATAGATTAGTTTGTGATCTTCTGCACTTTATATGGGAGATGAGCTGACAGTCTGTACCAGTTGTATGAGTGTGTGCTTGCACTGTATTTGTTGTTTTAATGCCTTGTTTTTGCAAGTTATTGTTGTTAATTGCGTGCCCCCCATTGGAAGCCACGTGCCCCCCTGTTAGTTATGTTCTGGCGCCGGCTCTGCGTTTACACCTGGTATTTAAATCCGTCTCTTTTGTTCACTTTTGACCGCTTCTGTCCTGAATACTGTGAGGGGGTGGTCTGTCGAGACTGTGGGCGAGGCTCTCTGCTGTCATTCAAACACGAGCGGGAGTAATGATGAGTTTATATGGACGCAAACTAATAATATGTCGGAGTCCGCTGCTTGTGTTGTAAGTAAACATGCTGCACAGTGTTTTGTACATGCATATGTTAGAGCTTTCTCTGAATTTTCAGTGAAATCAGAAGTCAGAAAAGACGTAAAACATTGTGTTCAGTATCTGAAATTAGATAAATGGGCGGAGAGAAGGTGGTCCGTGTGGCTGTTCGAACACATTCAACCACATGTGCGTTTACACTACAAAAGCAATCTGATCAAAAGTGTTTTCGACTACCTCTGAATGTGGTTGAAAGTGGACAAGCTCAAAATGTTTTGAACACCGTTTACACCTGGCATTAACGTCGTCCACTTGTGTAGGGTGACCATATTTGCCATTCTTCCTGGACGCGTCCTGGCCAGGATTTCGGTGCATCTTCCGGAAGTCGTATTTGTTGACCTTATACGCCATTCAGTTAAAAACATAAGACTTACAATCGTAGTTTAATTCTTACCTTAAAATGTAACGGTTGCTTTTCTGTAATAATAATAATCCTCTATGAAGTATGCGGTCCACAAAAACAACTTTCGGAAGACGTACCTGCAATCCTGGCCAGGACGCGTCTGGGAAGAATGGCACGTATGGTCACCCTTCACTTGTGATCCAATTGACAAAAACGCATGTTAATGCAAAGTGTAAACAGCCTCAAAGTTACAATTGAAATGGTTACACTATAAATGCATGAAATGGTAAATAAAACATGTACAATTACTGTAACTGTTTCCAATGTATGTGAGATATTGCCTGATAGTATAGAGAACAGAGAAAGAAAAAAAGTTTAGAAGAAAGAGAGACACCATTGAGAACTAGAATCTAGGCCTAATGGCTTAATCCCAAGAGCTCAGATAAAGTGTTTGAATATGTGTGTTACTTGTGTTTTCTAAATATGTGTTGTGTCATGTGAACCATGTGCATCACGTGTTTTGTCATAAAAGGTGCCTGCTGCACACGCGTCAAAACCATTTATGATAAAAGAGACGCTCACGTTTTACAAAATACACGCAAGACACTCCCTTAACAGTAAACTCTGATTACGCATGAGATTATGTGAGTATCTGGCAAACGCGAGCGTCCCTTTATCATAAACCCTTTAGACGCGTCTGTAGCAGGCACTTATTTTGACAAGATACGTGATGCACACAGGATCTCTCGACGCACAGAACACATATTTGGAAAAAAGGAACCACAAATATGACGGGCTACACACATGTGACAAACTTGGCATTGAGCGCCCTCAAATAAAGAAGTCACCGGCCACCACTGTTTGTTGCAATGCTCATTTTTCACTCATTTAAGTCAGTGAAGCAGCAGTCGAAATGTATTTGCACTCTTTGGTGCCCCTGCAGCAGGTAACAGAAACAAGAAACTGTCCATTTTACAGAGATGCCATAGAAGAACCTTTAAATCCAAATTTCTTCTTTAAAGTCTGTTGGACCTTTTTTCTTGCCTTTGAACTTTAGTGGAACAGAAAGGTTTTGTTGATGTTAAAGGTTTCTTTTAGATCCATAGAGGTCGGCAATGAACATTTTAGAAGCGTGTATGAATATCATGTTGAAGTAGGGGCTTCAGGGGGTTTATGATACAGTACTGACAATGCACTAAGGGTTAGTTGGCTAGTGAAACCTTTTTAGTTGAAGCTTCAGTCCCAGACAGCAGATGACTCCGGGCCGGATCCAAGTCAAAGTCGGCAGCTCCGGTGTGGATTCGCACGGAGTCGTGTGCTGTCTGGAGTAATACTCAAGGAATTAAAATATATGTAAAATAAAATCTATTCTTTGTTAATGTTAATGTGTATTCCAGGATGTCCTTGTATTCACCCACAGATGTCCATGGTTAAGTTCTGAATATTCATTGATGGTACGTACAGTATCAATCAAAATTATTCATGCACGCACACACTACTATAAATATGTACATGCATAAAATATGATCTATGATGAATATATATATATATATAATATAGAGCTTAAAGAAGTAGTGCCTAATTGATTTGAGGTTATAATTGATTTAAGATGAGCAATGTCAGTCTGTTATCAAGTCGTTTGGCAAGCATTTCGTAGCAATGCTTTGTTTTAGCGGTTTTACAAACTTATTTCATTTTTCCACCATTCTGCCTTCTCTGTAAAATCCTGCTCTCCAGAGAAATGTCACTTATCCCTAATGTACAACATGACTGACAGGTAGACAGTGTTTTTGATTGGCTAGTTTTCTGATTGGCTCAAAAAACAAGCTGTATACAGAGCCCAGGGCTGTCAGAGAGACAGGTTTGATTCCTCTGAACACTTACTGTATTTCACTCATATTTCTCAGGTGGTCGAGACATTTTATGCATGGTGTCCACAAAAGCTGAATGCTTACAGCACCTTTGTATATTTGCAGTGTGCAATGTCTTGAAACTTGGGTATCCAATTACAATTTACATTCCTAACCATATAAAAGATCACTTTAAAGTTGGGCACCATCTAAAACAGTATAGTAGGTTTATAATGTTTTTTTCTGTGGACCAGACGGGCTGTATTTCTGTGTCTCTGTTTTCACAGTGTATACCAGAGTAAATGTGAAAAGAAATGTTATTGGGTTATCTGTGTTAGCACCATCTTGGCATTCTCACATTGAATGCACCTCTCAAGGGTACAAAAGCAGCGTTCACTATCTTGGGATTGGATTGGCATTCTGCCCGTTGATCTCCATCTCGTCCCCCATTGCCACCTGAGAGCGAGCGAGAAATCCTGGAGCTTCTGTGTTAAATCGATTCAATGGTATTGTGATTCATTCCACCCAAAGAAAATTACCGGCTGGCTCCTCTGTCTTTATAATTAATATGCAGCTCTTTAATGTGATGTTATTATTTATCTAGAAGCTTTTAAAGTAAAATTATTAGCCTGTTGATTTACATCGTGCCACAGCGAATCATTGGATTATACCTGTTATTTTCACATCTATCTTGTCGAATGAACGTTGTAATGCTTCTCATATTTAATCCTGCAAGTAGATATAAGACACTGCACATTGTACTTCATTTCATTTCATTGCTGGATTTGGCAGGAGCGTTTCTCAGTGAAGGCAAACGTGACGGTGCCAAGGATTTGGATAGGAAAATAATTTACAGTTGTGAAGTAAAACAGTTCCTTTACTGGTGCTTAAATGTAATTTTCTGAAATATGAGATGAAATGGTTTTAACCACTAGTGTTTAAATGATAGGAGGCAGCATCTTTATGGACTTTATGGTCCACCTATCATGTTAACCAGTCCACAATCTCAAACTTGTTAAAATGGATGACTAATTACAGTGTAAACAACTCAACCGGAGCTCACATCCAAATTGAAATAACCTTGAAATTACTTAACCTTGAAATAATGATCTGTGATTCAGGTTTTAATAACCACTTTGTTAAATCAAAGCCCTGTCTGTGAAAAATCCATTAGTCCTGTGGTTATATTTTTTACTTATGGTCTGAAACATTTTCAAGCAAAACAAACTTGTATAATATTGTATTATATATTTTTTGTTGCAGCAAAGGATTTAAAATCCATACTTGATGTGAGTTTGATATTAACAAATTTAAATTTATCTTGTAAGTAAAATGTTGTTTTAACAGCATTTAACCTAGAAACTGTTAAACATTGAAACAGACTCGATCACACAGTGCTGATATGATGCATCAGTGAAGTGAAAATATTCACAGCTGAGATGGTCCATTAACCAGACAGATGCTCAGTACTGAATGTCTTTCTGAAGTCACAGCTTTCCTTCTGGGCTGAAGCTCTGTCACAGTGCTTGAACACAGGTAAATTACAGTATAGTCCAGCTGATACTTCACTAATGCCAATGGCCCACGAGAGTAGATTGTTCGCCACTTAATTTCAAATGTCCTTAAAACACAAGCACGCATTCAAAAACCATTGCCCATTTCCATTAGTGATGGGAATTGTAAGGAATTCTGGGTTTGTTTCCGGTTCTTTAAAGGGACGATAAGTAGGATTTACCCCCATCTAGTGGTGAAATTGTATTTTGCATTCAAACGAATTGTGCTCTCTAGCACCTCGCTTTTCCAAATGCATGTTGCAACTACGTAGCCTTTATGTACTCACTGATCTCCTTGTCCGTTTCAGCTGGTTCATGTGTTCTAAATGCAACCGCGTTGTGGAAACGCGTTGGTAGGCTAGTGCTTTTTGTCCCTCTCTGCTATTATAGTTTATCAATATGGCAAAACGACACTTAAGCATCCTTGGACTTCCCATTCAATGTAAGTAAAGAGGAGAAATTCTAAGCTTACAAAGAAAAGTCAGATCACTATCAGAGGTCATTTGACACCAACGAGGACATATTTATGAATAAAGACATTGATTTTGATTAATAAAACACTTAAAACCCTACTTACTGTCCCTTTAAAGGTGCAGTGTGTAGATTTTAGCGGCATCTATTGGTGAAACTGTGATTAACAACTAACGGCTCGCACACTTTGTAGGTGTGAGCAAAAATGAGTAGTGGGTGTGTCCTTTAAAATGCAAATGAGCTGATGAAATGCAACCACTGATTACAATAATGGTGGTTTGATGCAATTTAAAATTAATTGTGCTGTGAATTATTTTTCTCTCTCTCTTTCTCTCTCAGCTAAATGGCAGTGATGTGGTTGGATAGTGCAGATTAAGGGAAAGTATTATTATAATAAGAGCTCCTTATGACATCACAAGGAGAGCCAAATTTCAATTACCTAATTTTTCACGTGCTTGCAGAGAATGGTTACAGAAACTAAGTTACAGGCTGATCATTTTCACATTTTCTGGGTTGATAGAAAAGATAGAAAAGAAATTCATGATCATATTTGTTATCGGAAAGTTACGTTTTGCTTCGCATTTTTTATTTGGGAGGTTTTATTGTCGCTGGAGGAAGCCAGTGCTGTCCACCGGCCAGATTAACATTAAATAATTATTGGATGCGTTAACAAATATGACATTTAATTAATATGACAGAGTTTGGACTTCTCATAACATTAACATGACATTTACATTAAGCATTAAGCAGACGCTTTCATATAGAGATTTATGACGATTTGTAATTACGCGCATCTTCTTTATATGTGTAGAAAAAATAAGTAGGCTATAATATTGTACTGTATAATACAATGTAGGGGTGCACGGGGCAAAAACTAACATGGACTACCAGTTGTAACACGGACTGTTTATATTGTTGCACAATTGAGCGTTTTGGTTTTCTGGTATTTTACTGCCAAAAGATGATCTTTGGAAATGTATAATGTTTTTCCAGAGAGTTATTGATGACGAGTATTTTGTTGGCATGTAAGTCAATTTTTTCATCATATGTTTTTTTTTGGCTTCTAAGTTGGGTGTGTAAGATACCAAATTCAATGCTATGTCATATTAATCACATAGCATTGTTTTGAAATATGTCTGCAGCTATTAGCAACTTTTTGGGGGCTTGAAAATATTTTGAAAATATTTAACCCCTCAGCGCTTACGATATGAAAACCGATAACGTTAGCGTAATTCTTGCCGTTGTTTAAAATAGGCTACACACGAATGATTGCTGGCTGCCAACAAAATAAATGTGCCTGTCTTATCAAAATTCAAGTGTCAAATTTATTTTTGTTCATATCTTTAATATTGATTGAATGAGGTCACGTCAAAGATTAAAATCATAATAAAATTAATGGATAAAATCAGACTTTGATGCTCATTATCTCAGAATTTGATTTTGAAACTGTAGTATGGTTATTACAGAATGGGGTCACATATTTGTTCGTGAAAACATCCGTACGCACATCTCATGCACAAATTTGTGCGTACGCATGCACAATGAATGAGACCCATTATCTGAGACAACATAGTTCTGTAGTTTGTCTGTTTAGGGCTACTGTAGAAACATGGAGAAAAAATTGGTAATGTTTTATCCATGATAAAATGGCTAATTTTTAGGTAATAGTTCATCTTTATGCACCACTGATAATATAGTTGTGTATATTATTCCCTCCAAATTCAATTTAGATTGCAAGATAAACTTTATTTATTTCTGTGTTACACCCAAAATATCAGATGTTAGATGTTCAAGAACCATTAGTGGAACACAAAATCATTTTTATTTATTTATTTTTAAACTGATTGAAAATAGAATTGGTTCTAAATAAGAACCGGTTTTCAATAACCCAGTTTTTACATGTGAATGTGTATAAGAGCAGAAGCTGTTTCGATATATATCCGTATTTGGATTGATATGAAGAAAATAGAAGAGGTCAGATGTGTAATTACAGAAGGGCAGCTGGTCTGTAGCGAGCGACACACTTATCTTTCTCCTGAGGAGACTGGAGGACATTGTGATGAGATCTGATAGCTTCTTTTGGATTGATTGAGACTGCTGTCATCACCACTGTAAGTTCAGGTTAACACAAAACCCCTGCTCTCTTCCTCTGGGTCACACAGATACAACACACACGCCTGCAGATGAATTCGACTCAATCAGTGGTTTAATTAGACCATCTGCTGGCATGTAGGACTGTGAAAAATGAACAGTAGCTGGCGGGTATCTCACGTGTGTGACACTATGAAAATTGAGAATAGAACTCTTTTTACTTTCTTGTCATCTGACAATGTCCACATGTCTTTTTTCTTAAAGTCAGATACATTTATGTCACAATGCAATATGCAATTTCTAAATTATTTTTGTTTGATAGAAACTAGTGGTGAAAATTACATTTGAAACACTTTTAGATTCAACTTTTTAGTTAGCATTTCACGCATTCAAAAATATGTACAATTAAATATTTCATACTTCTGTGCATTATTTCACAATGATGCCGTGATTGTAAATGATGCACAAAAATATTCAGTTCTTTCTTTTTATAATTGTTTTACTTCTTAAATCACATTTCTTATATTTCATACATAGTCAAACATATACAGTGGCAAGAAAAAGTATGTGAACCATTTGGGATTTCATAGTTTTCTGAATAAATGTGTCATTAAATTTGATCTGATCTTCATCAAACATAATGTGTCTAAAAATAATAACACACAAAAAAAATCATGTCTTTATTGAGAACAACCAAAAAACCTCGTAGTGTTTGTTGAAAAAGTATGTGAACCCTTGATGACCTAAAAAAGCTTAATTAGTAAAAGCTAATTGGAGTCAGGTTTTAGCACACATGGAGTCTGGTTAAGATAATAAATTTGAAGGTGTGGACTACAGACTGATAAAACCCCTCAAACGTTTGGAGTTTGCTCTGCACAATAACATCATGCTTATGTAAGCCATGCCTCGCCAAAGAGAGCTTTCAGCTATGATCAAGACTTGTTGCTTTACATAAAGCTGGAAAAGGTTACCAAGTTATTTTAAAGACTTTAGAAATTAACCAGTCTACAGCAAACAATCTACAAATGGAAACGCTTTGGGACTGTTGCTACTCTACCAAGAAGTGGGCGCCAAGTCAATGACACCAAGAGCACAATGAAGACTCATCAATGAGGTAAAGAGACAACCCCGGATGACAGACAAAGATTTTGAGGCATCATTGGAACTTGCTAACATCTGTTCATGAGTCTACAATACTTAAAACACTGAACAAGCAGGGGTATCCACAGGAGGACACCACGAAGGCAGCCACTGCTTACAAAAAAAAAAACATTTTGTGATATTATACATTTGCACATTTTTTCCTCTATTGAAAGTGTTTAATGCTGTTAGGTTTTAAAACATGATGTGATTAAGTAATTTTCAACAGTTCAACTTAAAGCCTCCTTCATTACCATTTTGTTGGGGCAATTGGGAACAGGTGGGGCTCTGAACCCTACCCTACTTCCAAAGTAGGAAATGTTTGAGAAACACTGCATTACATTAACAAAATCTATTTATAAATAGAAAAAGATCCATTAGGCAAATCTAAATACTATATATAATAATAAAATGTATAAAAATAATGGTTTCATATTGAACAGCACTGTTACTGTATCAATTGATATTGTAGTAGCAATGGTCTGGTCTCAAAGGCAGTGGCCTTATAATTAAGTTGATATCTGGTCTGGAAAAAAATTTAATATAATGTAATAATAATTATAAAACATTTGTAGCGTCACAAATATTTTAATTAATACACAAATATACAAACATTCTGACAAAAAAAATACAAAATCATACAAAAATTCTGACAAAAAAATACAAAATCATACTCTTCAGATCTTTTAATAACAAAATGTTTCATATAAAAAACACAGGCATGTCTGTTCATCTTAATTATAATGTATTATATACTGTATATCATATCATATACTTACAATTTTATTCATCTACTGCTGTATAATCCATTTTGGCTGAAGAGTTTCATGGAATTTTAGCTTTACTTTTTAATACCGTTTTATTATTTGAGCATTTATTGCTGTTTTTTTGTTCTGCTGATTCATCAGTTATCTGTCCACCATATTAATAGTTCATTTAACGTCTGTAGAAAAACAAAAATGAATGTTTTAAAAATATCTTAATTTGAAGCGATTTGAGGGGCAGCCGCAAGTAATCGCGCATGCGCAGTATACACTACGCTGCAAAAGTGAAGAACGTAATCGCGCTAAAGTAAGGACTACACGCACCCTAGTGGCACGAAATGGTATCATTTTACTGCAAACACATAAAAACTTTCGCTCTAGATTGAGAGATAGAATTTCCCAAATAAACAAAAAGACGTGTTTACACGGAAATCAAGCGCCACGGAAGTCTTCAAAAAGTCAACTGTCTCTGCACGAGGGTTAAATGGAGTACTTCACCACCATAAAAAACCCGCTTTACCTTTAGGTGATATGTTTGTGGTGGTTATCAGTATGGTCGAAGGAGACGCTTGATCTCGTGCCCCAGCGCGATCCAATATTTGAACGACACCTCCAATGTCTCATTAGTACCGGTGCACGCGCTCTGCTCATCACATGCCATCTAATTTTCAAGGAAATTGAGGTCACAATTATCCTTAGCCAAAGGTTAACCTACCCATCACGAACACGGAGAAGGTTATGTGCAGTGGTGCTCATAACAGCATCGTTGATCATCTCTACTATTTTACAAATGATCCAGATGCGTCCAATATGCTTTTTATCATCAAAGTTTCAAAGCGCTACAGTTGCAGTATGTATAAATAAATACGCTTGGAGCTCGGTCGATCCGTCTCTCAGCTCTCCAGTCAAAGTGATGGACCGAGATAAATTTAACACAGGAAGCTAACGTGATCAATGGCTTGTTTATCTTCTTATTTCAAGTTAAAAACTGCTATATGAGGTAAGATTGATATTTTTAGTTTTCTGTGAATAATAATGGAAACATTAAATGAAACTTCAAGAATAGCTTCCCCTCAAAGGCGCGTGAGAGGCGGATGTAAAAATAGATAGTGGCAGAAAGGAAGAAAATGGAAGGATAAGTACAAGATGACATGTCAAAATGTTTCGGTAAAATCGAAGTCATTGAGTGCTGACCTTAAGGCCTCGTGCAACGTTACAACCCATTTAAAATGGAAAGTAGCTGGCTGTTTGAAAAGTCACTAATGTTGTCAGATGACACCATGCCTTAATTAGCATATCAAAGACGCCATTATGTCCTATTTTCCTTTTGCCTGCTTAGAGACAGTTTAAGGATGTATTGTTAGGTTTCTATATCGCAAGCTTAACAAGAGAACATGAGTATATAATACTGTTACAGCTAAGTTTCATATCCATCGCAATAAATTCTCGAATCAAACATCCCAAATATTATTTTTGAAAAGAAAATCCAACTATACATCAAAGCTCTTTCATTTTCCAAAACTATTAAGACATTAAACCTGCGCTCCCATCATTAACTTTGTTAAAAGTCCTAATGTACCCTTCAAATGGTCTTTTTTCATTACTGTAATACTTTAATATCCAATTCTGTATACTTCACTTTTTTCAATACTTCTCTAAACCCTGGCAATAAAAAACCGTCTGCTCAGATACTGTTTTAATAGTCGAATGGCCAATAAACCTCCCCTAAAAATGTATCTGTTTCGGTTATTAGAAAAGTAATAAATATGACCCATGTCTACAGAACAAAGGTAAGGTTTTCCCAAAATGTTGCTATATTATCGCTAAGAGCTTAACAAAAATGGTTAACAAGTTTGCAACATTGGTACCCGTTTCCAAGAGTTTTCTGAGGCTGTGTCCGAATCCGCTCCCTATCCCCTATATAGTGCACTATATTTGGTGTCCGCCATTATGTGGTGGTGTCCGAAACGATTTATTCCCTATATTCGTTCACTACTTTTTACCCACAATGCACTCTGACTTTTAGGGTACATTCGATGTGAGCTGTGTCCGAAACCGCTCCTTATCAACTATATATGTATATGTGTATATATATATGTGTGTGTGTGTGTGTGTGTGTGTGTGTGTGTGTGTGTGTGTGTGTGTGTGTGTGTGTATGTGTGTGTATAAAATATGTATGTATATTATATATATATATATATATATATATATATATATATATATATATATATATATATGTGTATATATGTATAAATATAAATATGTGTATATATGTATAAAATATGTGTATATATGTATAAAATATGTGTATATATGTATAAAATATGTGTATATATGTATAAAATATGTGTATATATGTATAAAATATGTGTATATATGTATATGTACACTCGCTCACTCAAACGAACGCGTGACTGCAATGTAATGTGACTTCAGTAAGTTTCTGACTGAGGTGTAAGCATCCGCAGGTATACTTTCTTCTCACGGCATCTGATAGCCCCGCCTCTCTTCTGTCACATAAGCAAAACTGTGAACTTTCAGTTCTTATCCAGTGTTGCACAGTTCAAATTTTAAATAAGTGCATTATCTGGGTACGTTTAATATTTGTTATTTTCAGTGTAAACTCACTATTTATACTAGAACGTGGGGTGCGATTTTGGGATGCACCTGTTATAATTTCTGTCTGCACCAGATGAAATTCCCTGGTTATTTATTGACAAAACAAATCTGCGAAATAAGATATGTGTGATGCATTACATCCGCTGATATTCCGTATCTGAGCAACCAGCTGATAAAACGCATCATAGCCCTTTTGATTCAGCTTTTATTGTGGCTTTATTTTGACTGTTGTTGCTATAATGATCTGTCAATAAACCAATTTCATTACTAATTTCCTTTGGTAATATTATCCGGTTCGAGGCACGCGAGCGCATCAAGTCTATAGAACTGATAATGAGCATCAAAGTGTCAGTAATTACTGACTATTTGGCGCTAATTATATAAGGAACAAGTATTAAGTAATTACAGCACAATTGGAGTCATTTAACCTGCATTCACAGAGGGTTAAATAAGCCTGGTTGTTTTTGGTAATACAACTGTCAAGGCATTGTCTTTATCCCCGTGGGATGCTGCTGGTGTAGTAGAGACGCTGGCTTTCATGAGGTCAGATTGGTTAATGTTTTTTGGCAGCTAAACTGACAAGCTCAAGCGAATGCAGAAAAGGGAATGACTGATTTACCGGTCTCAATCGCTGTCCCTAAAGTCACTGGCTACTGGCAAATTGAATGAATAGTTATTTTGCGTCATTCGGTGGCCCTGAGGTCCGTAGTTATTAGGTACTGTCTCTGCAGTTTAATACGTCTTTTGATGAATTTTAAAGCTGAGAGCCTTTCTGAATGTATGGTCGATGCTGACTTCAACCTTTGCTGCTTCTTTATAGTTAGTAGCCTTGACCGTTCCATTTACAGTGCGACTTATAATGCCCCAGGGCCGCAAAACACTTGACCCTACGACGTTTGATTTTAACTGGAAAAATGAATGTGAGCAGATCATTATAAATAAGTCTTAAATCAACTCTAGCATGGCACAGAAAGGCTTAAGGGATTAGACTAGTCTTAAAATGCACTTATGTGCCAGCTTTGCAGCAAGAGTTTTCCCCCCTTAATAACTATGGCTTCTTAAGACATTTTTTGTTCTAACAAATGCGCTGTATAGTCAATGTCCAATCTTTGGCAGTCAGTACAGCCAATACCAGGTGGGTTTTTGTGTATCTGAACTTGATGCGCATGAATTAGAAACGAGAAACACTTTTTATCTATATTGTTGTATGCAGATTAACCGTTTCTAAAGGATGAAGCTTCTACGCACAAGTATGTGCACAAAACAGCATGTGAACGTCCTTGACGTTGAATTTAATAAGCTAGATTGGTCTTTGTCTCCTCAAGAAGGCTTACAGTGAGTGCATATATAGAGCAGCCTCTTGTTTTAGGTTGCTAATTAAAGCCAAAATTCAGACACCTGCCTCCTTTGAATGATTAAATGTAGCGTTGCTGTTGTACAGCAGGGATTGAGTCAAGCTTTATGCTTAGTTGCACCTGAAAATTTTTTTTTTGGAGCAAATTATTCAAAGTTCAAGTACATTTATTTTTCTATTCCTTACACCATGCCAAAATCTATGGCTATATGAATGGCAAGAACTCCATACACAAGTTGATCCATACACAGGTTAGGGGAGCGATGTATATCAGGAAGCTGATATACCCAAAGAAAAACCCACACTAATACGGGGAGAACATCTAAACTTCACACAGAAAGCCACTTGACCTTCTTGCTGTGACAACACTGTGCCACTGTGCTGCCCCATGAATGAATTTAATATTACTCCTTAATGCATTGATCTCAATTGCAGGTTTAAAGGGGACATTTCACAAGACTTTTTTAAGATGCCAGAGTATGTATGTGAAGTTTTAGCTCAAAGTACCATATAGATGATTTATTATAGCATGTTAAAATTGTCACTTTGTAGGTGTGAGCAAAAATGGGTTTTTGGGTGTGTCCTTAAATATGCAAATGAGCTGATCTCTGCACTAAATGGAAGTGCTGTGGTTGCATAGTGCAGATTAAGGGGCGACATTATCCCCTTCTGACATCACAAGGGGAGTCAAATTTTAATTAGCTAATTTGTTAACATGCTTGCATGGTTTACCAAAACTAAGTTACTGTTTTTTCTTTTTGAAATTAGATTGATAGAAGCACTGGGGACCCAATTATAGCACGTAAACATGGAAAGTCACATTTCCCCTTTAACAATTTACCATTTAACTCATCCTGCATGGTTTGTGTTACAGACATGAATTGTACTCGTATTGTGTGACGATTTTTCGATTAATCGTTTTTTTAAAACGTGGTCGATTCAGAATCGATTCTCAAAGAGCAGAATCAATTTTTTTTAATATTTATTTCTGCAAACATTGAACGAAAGATTAACATTAATCAAATTACTAGACTTCTTCACTAGATGTCACCCTCTTTTCTGCCTAGTGCATGTTACCAAGGAGCAAGAGGCAAGCCTGTCATTCATTCATTCAGTGCTTAAAATGGCGGTTTCAGGTGCTTCGTCGATTTTATTAATTACCCACTTGTAACCTGCTGTTCACTGTTCTTTTTATTTATATAGTATTTGTATTAAATCTATATTCATTGAGTTGAATAGAGTATAAAAACTGGTCTGAGAGCCAGAATTGAAAATTGAATCGAGAATCGAAATCGAATCGATTTGGTAGCTTGTGAATCAAAATCGAATCGATCTGGAACATCTGAATCGATACCCAGCCCTACATAAATGGGAGTTTTATGTGCACTGAAAAAAATGATTCATTGAATTTAATACATTTTTTAAGGTAAGTGTTTGCAATCAATTGATTTAAGCTACATTTAAAAAAAAGATTAGTAAAGTAAAATAAAATATAAAACTTTTGTTTAAATGTAGCTTAAATAAATTGATTGCAACCACTTACCTTAAAACATTTATTAAATTCAATGAATAATTTTTTCAGTGTGGTTTGACTGTTTGTTTACACGACAACTGCGTTTTGGGGTCCTTAAAATGCTAACGTCTTAAGACTGGTTTCAAAGTGCACGTTTTTGATAACGACGCCTAGTCGTTTTCGTGTTAACTACGTAAAACCAAATCTATGATCAAGTGGATGCGTTGATTCAGTTCATACGCATGCGCAAGTATTACCAAACAACAGTGGTGACAGGATGAGCAAAACGACCTGTCTAGTTTTAGACTAAAATCAAATTTAAGTGATTTTGTGCATAAAACAAGCAAAAAATCTGCCAGTGGGGTAAGCAAAAAATCTTGAACATTTTTCTTAAACACTAAATTCAAGAAAAAATTTGCTTACCCCATTGGCAGATTTTTTTCATGTTTTATGCACAAAATTACTTAAATTTTAAATAAACTTATTTTCTTGGGTCATTTTGCTCATCAAGAAAAAGCATCTTATTTTAAGAATTGTTAGATATTTTTACTGAAAACAAAAATACTAAGAATTTTTTTTCTTAAATAATTTTTTTGCAGTGTACATCAACTTATCAATTTCAAAATCTCTGATTCACCACTGTATTTGGTGCCCAAATAGACTGCCAAAACGCACAGCAACGAGCACAAATGGACAGCTGTAATTGAGGCTTTTAGCGAATATATATATATAATTGTTTCCCCCATCATTGTAAGCCAGATTAGTTTTTCGATTAATTGTACAGCCCTAACATGTAGTATTTTACCTAAATCATTGTCCATCTAAACAAAACAATTTGATGCGTTTATCGTCTTGATCATTCATATTTATCGCTTTGTAGAAGTATGCATATGTGTGCAGGCGATAGTGTTTCTTTACAAGGTAGCATCGCCATCTACTGCCCTGAAACACATAATGCTACATATTTATTCATCTTTGCAGATCCTGAAGACCTGTATCTTTTTGACAGCATGGTCTTACAAAAACGCAAAGGATGAAGTTTTACATGTTATCTCTTCATTGTTGTTGTGTGCTGTTATATTTTTAAGCAGACTGGAAAACAGGTTGTTTCATAGTGGTGATGTTTGCATGAGCGAGCACATCTTACGTTTTTAGAAAATGTTAAAACCTACTCGGTTTTCTGTTCTTTCAAACTGCAATGTCAACAAAAGGCAAACACGCAGGCCAACCGCCTGGGTGAGCTGATCAAATGCATGAGAAACCAAAAGTCCTGCTGTGAGAAAAAACTGTTTAAGGCTTTGATAGTAATAGTGTATGGATTATAACGCTGTTGTGTCCTTGAGCCACTTAACCCGAGTCTGCTCGGTAAATACCCAGCAGTAAAATCTGCAATACGTTCCCAAAATTCTACAAAGACTAATAAATTAAATGCAGAGTAAAAATGTTTGGGGAAATGCACACACAGCATCTTGTTTGTTCTGTGGTCTGTCATTGGCTTTGTCCCCTTGTCAAGTTTAAGGGCCTCACGTCTCTGAAATATTATCACTATAAAAGTAGACGCCGCCTAAAAATGCACCCACAAATATCCAGATTGAATACAGACTTGTTTTTGGTATTATGTATCTCCTTTGGGCTCTCTTTCAAAATATAGTGAGCTTTTCCTTGCTGTCCACTGCCTACATGGACAGCATCCTTTTTGACTTGAGTTACAGTTTACTTTACTTAGTTAGATTTAAATTGGTTAGTTTGGTGCCAGCATATTTCTATGTTAATGATATACTTTATATATAAAAAAACATTGCATGCAGAGACGAATATTATGTAAAATACTGCATTTGATATTTTAATTTATTTTACTTTGGCAATGTGTTCCAAGATGGTGGACAGTGTTCGAATTGATGGGGGGCTGGGGTGGTCCCAGATCTCCTATAAAGCACAAAAATATCAAATTATAAAAAATTTCATGCTGCGCTGCCACAAAGCGTTACTGTCCATTATTTCTCCCAATTTTGCAATAAACTAAACCTCAGGCCTCACGCTATTTTCTGGAGGAATTGACGGATTGTTAGATTTAGGATTGGTTTTGGCGCTTTTAAAAAACTCTTCTCAAACTATTATTTTACACTTATTTGAGGGGTTTTGGAGTTTCTTTGATTTAAAACATTGATCGTTTTAATTGTACATTGATGCCATAATCTTTGAAATCACAGCGACTCTATAAGGATGGGAAGGGGGTTTGGCGGGATGGGGGGTTGCTTAGCTAGAGAAACCCCCATAATCGTTGACATAATTCAAACACTGCTCATTGCACATTGACTTTGAAAAGAGTTCAGGTGATACTGGCTGGACGATTTTGTGCTGTATCGCTAGGTTTGTTTCGAAGCCCTTAACTTTGGCGATTAAGAGACTGCAATTTTACAGCTTTACTCAAAATCAGGCAGGAGTTTCTGAGTTATCTCTGCTTCCTTTCGTTTTCGGTCTCACCCTTCTATCAAGCTTTATGCTTTTCAGTATAGCGTTCGCCTGAAGTGAAAGTTAATGTATAGTGTCTCTTATATTTACTTTGCCTGTAAAATATAAACAGCTGACTATAACTCTCAAAGTCCAGTGGTTTGTAATGCCATAACCTCTCCCCTCACAAACTGTAAAATATTCATGTTGAAACTGCGGCAGAGTCAATGAGCGTTCAATCAGCGAATTCCCTTTAGCCGAGCCCTGAGTGCGCTGGCCTGTGATTTATTGCTGAATTAACACACTGAAGTGTTTCATTTCTCTGTGTTGCCTGCGTGCTCTGGGGCGGCACATCAGACCAACGCTAGCCGAGGTAATGTGCGTGTTTGGGCGACCGGGGCTTGTGGCCTCCTCTCAGGGGACAACGGGTTTGAGGAGATGATCGTGTTGACCACTTGTAGTGGTACTTGTGATTATATGGTGCTGTTGTTTTTAATCATCCGCTGCACTGCAATCCAACAGTTCTCCAGCTGTAGAAACATTAGATTCATTGTTGTTAATAGTGAAGTGTGTCATTTCGAAAACTCTAGTAGCAATGGATTGAACTGCAAAAATTATGAACATCTACGTTTGGTTTGTGGAAATGAATAAACCCAAACTTGTTCCTTTGGTAGAGACTAAGAGTGTCACGATTTTCGAAAATGGAATCTTCAATGCTGGCACGCCCCCATGTCACTTCCGGTTGACTTGTCAAGGGGAAAAAAACACACGTGGAGTGCTGCGAGTCAACCTCCTCTAACTTTGCTAGCTACAGCCAGTTAAAAGATAGCATGCGGATGCAGGAGACACCACGCAAGCTGCTGTTTATGAGAAACAAAAAACAGCACGCCGCCTGCTGTTTTTTGTTTCCCATGTAAACAGCAGCTCTCGTGGTGTCTCCTGCATCCGCATGCCAGGACTAGTCGTTTCTCTGAACTGAGATCTGTTTAAAGGGATAGTTCGGCCAAAAATGATATTGAACCCATGATTTACTCACCCCCAAGCTGTCTGAGTTGCATATGTCCATCGTTTTTCAGACAAACACATTTTCGGATATTTTAGAAAATGTTTTAGATCTTTCAGTTAATTAAATTTGAAGTCTCGGGGTCCACGACCTTCAAGTCCAAAAAAAGTGCGTCCATCCTTCACAAAATAAATCCAAACGGCTCCACGATGATAAACAAAGGTCTTCTGAGGGTAATCCGCGCGGTGTTGTTGTAGAAATATCCATATTTAAAACTTTATTAATGAAAATAACTACCTTCCGGTAGCGCCGCCATCTTAGTCACGTCCGCATTCAAGATCAGAGCTTTACACAGCCTATGGAGGCTACTCTGCTGCTGCTCTGTCCCCCGTCCTCCGAATTTGTCATACGTCACTAAGAAAAGTGCGTACACTACACTAATACTCTCTCCTGAATACAGAGGAGTCTAAGATGGCGGCGCTACCCGAAGCTAGTTATTTTCGTTAATAAAGTTTTAAATATGGATATTTCTACTACAAAATGGCACGGATTACCCTCAGAAGACCTTTGTTTATCATCCTGGAGCCGTTTGGATTTAATTTGTGAAGGATGGGCGCACTTTTTTTGGACTTGAAGGTCGTGGACTATGGGTGGACCCCGTAACATTACATTTAATCAACTGAAAGATCTAAAATATTTTCTAAAATATCCGAAAATGTGTTTGTCTGAAAAACGATGGACATATGCAACTCGGACAGCTTGGGGGTGAGTAAATCATGGGTTTAATATCATTTTTGGCCGAACTATCCCTTTAAGTTTCACTACAACTTATTTCAGTTGCTTAAGAGTTATGAAAACAGCATTTAAACATGACTTATTGGGGTATAGTCTCACAATCTTGTCTGTAATAAAAGACAGTAATAAAAGTGCGGTTTTAAGGTGCAAAGTACTGACAGGAATGTTCATCTGACAGGAAGTTTAGTTTTATCAGGTATGTGCGTGTACCTTTTTTTTTATGAAAAGCATCACAAGCACAGTACAAGTATCAGAATATTATATAATGAAATGAAGGGAAAAAAATAATAATAATAATAATAACATATGCATATACATATAAACAACTAAATAAATCAGAAAGAGGGGGGAAAAGGGGTTTTATCCAGAGCTTCGTGTACCATATTTCCCCCACTGTCAGCATGACTAAAATGGCAGGGGATCTTGGGGTTCAAGGTCAGATATTATATTTCATAAAAGTCTAGTTTAAAAATGACATAGCAACCTGTTCTTTAGTTTCTCGATATTTACTTTTTTTTTTTAATCAAACCGTGAACTTGGAACCGAAAATGTAATCGAATCGAGGATTTAGAGAACCGTGACAGCCCTAGTAGAGACGTGTCAATTTGTGACCCTGGCCCCCTAAAACCTTAAGGGTGACGTGCATGATCTCTGAAAGCAAATGTTGACATTTGAAATCACCTAAACAAACCCCAATAGAATCTGGACCTTCTTTTGATAGACACACCCCACACAAACGCAACCCAGGCAACGATGTAATTTAGTAGACCTGCACTTACTGCTGATTGGCTACAAGTGTGTTTTGGTAGTCATCCTGACTCCCTTTTCCAAAGTGTTTTTCAAAAACCATGCACCACGCCTTTAAAGGTCCCATATTTCTAAGCTTTCTAGAGTTTTATTTTAGGTTATAATGTTAAGAATATATATTTGCAGTTTAAGTACCAAAAACATCTCTCTATATTTTTTACAACTTCTCTTTCAGGAGCTCTGCTAAGAACAGGTCGTTTTGGGCTGTAATAATAAGTAATATTCATGAGCCTCTCTTCTGATAGGCCTGTTGTTTTATGAGTGAAGTACACAGTTGAAATAACGTTACCTATGGAAGTACACTTAATGTTAGGTTAGTAAACCCAGACAGAGACTATGAGATTTTAACCTTACCATGTTTAACTCAATAAACAAACAGAAACCAACAGGGCCGGTGTCTGTAACTTAAGAAAACAAACAACATCTGATTTCCAACGGATATTCTATCAAAACTTGTGGCTACCAAAGATTTTAACATTTAAGCATCTAGTTAGCATCACGTTAGCGTTGCATAACTGTTTACAATATATCATTTTAGTTGTCTCTGGTTCTATAATGCATCTTAAAGTTAGGCCTGTATGATAAATCCCATGCGATTGTCTCACGCTTCTCGTCAGTAAAGCCGGCTCATCATTGATTAGTAGTAAATCACTATCAGCTGCTTTTAGAAGCAGCAGCCGGTTCTGAATGCAGGTGATGCCGCGATTATAACTACTAATCAACGATATGCGCGTGACAATCGCGTGCAATCCTAAAATGTGTTTACATACTGTACGGGTTGTGGATTTGAGGTCGGACTGCAACATCTTTGAGTAGATTCTTGAATAAACCGGCATTGAACTGTCGCGTTGAAGCAGTCACTTGTGAAATGTTTAGGACAGACGGCTAAATTGGAACTAATTGTTGTGGATTTTCTGAATAAATGAACATTAGACATTGTTCTAGTATATTAATGTTTTTGATAAGCCTGTGCAATGATTTAGTGTCCTGACATTCATCGATGCATTTTCTCACATGGTGCGATATTCCTTAGGGGTCTGTTTGGCAAAAAAAGATGGGATGCTGGACAGTGCTCGGGGTGGAGACTGAAGGCGGCAACTGTGATTTGGTGACATAGCGACTTTACGGAGTACAAATGTACCATTTTAACTCACAGCTACTTCAAGCAGGCTGTGTGCATTGGACACTTAAATGACTGTTTTGAAACTTATATGGTACTTACATAGCCCCTAGACCTCAGTTATCATGAAAAAAGTCACAAAATTTCAGCTTTGACAATATGTGACCTTTAAAGGGACAGAGAATGAGATTTTTACCTTGTCTTTGTTGAATAATGGTAGTCTACCCACATTCACAAACATACAAAAAGTCCTTAACATGCTAAACATCTCAGTCTCATAGAAATTCCTCTTTTAGAAATGTCAGCCAGAAAACGGCCAATCTGAAAAACTGATGCTTATGACATCACAGGCATCTCACTGCCCCTCCACTTTAAAATAATTGGCTAAATTTTTTGAGTGGCAGCAAAGTCAGCCAATCAGTAATGAGATTGCAAGTTAAGCCAGTAGGGGGTGCCAAATAGCTGCAAAATCACTTGTTTAAAATCCCCCACCCTAATAGAGCTATCTGAGAGAGGTTTTTAGGAAGCTTCTAAGGCATTACAGACCCCCCTCCAAAAAAATTCTACATGTCACATCACAGAACAAGGATAAATACCCCGTTCAATCATTCTATGTCACCTTTAAGTTGCACGGGTATATTTGTAGCAAAAGTAAAAAATACATTGTATGGGTCATAATAAAAGATCTTTCTTTTATGCCAAAAATTATTAGGATATTAATGTGGATGCAGTCGCTAATGACTTCATTTGGACAACTTTAAAGGCAATTTTTTTTCAATATTTCATTTTTTTTTTATCTGGTTTTGTGGTCCACATTGCAAAAATGACTTTCTTACTTAGTATTTTTGTCTTGTTTTCAGTACAAAAATATAAATATTCTTAAATCAAGATGTATTTTCTTGATGAGCAAAATGAGAAGAAAGTAAGTCAAGTTTTTAGACAAAAACGATAAAATTTAAGTGAATTTTTGCTTAAAACAAACAAATAAATCTGCCAATGGTGTAAGAAAAAAAATCTGGAGATAAGTTTAGTTTTTTCTTGAACGCTTAATTCAAGAGAAAAATTATCACCCCATTTGGGTAGATATTTTTGCTTGTTTTAAACACAAATTTGAAAAGGACTTCACAAATATGAAACATTTTTCTTAGGTCACTTTGCTCATCAAGAAAATGCATTTTAATTTAAGATTTTTTAGATATTTGTACTGAAAACAAGACAAAAATACTATGTAAGAAAGTCATTTTGTCTCGATGATTACTTTATCGACTTAAACCTGAACATGACCTGAAGAGGCTATGCCATTGTGTTTACATGGGTGTTTGTTTTACGTAAAAAATTAGCTGATCCTACTGCCTCTGTCATCTCTGTGTCTGCTCAGTGTTGATGTGGATAAAAGGAATGAAATGAATGTAAATAAGCCGGCTTGCCAAATTGGTTTAAAAACAGTGGCAATGAAGATATTAATACAAATAAAAAGTCATTTGAAACCTAACAATCACACCTGGTGCTTGGCATACAACACTCTTCTATACAGTATAAAAGCGATAAGTCCAGTGAAGCTGTTCGCCATTTTGGCTCAGCCAATGATTTTCAAGAAAAAATTTCTTGTTTTCAATAAAATATCTAAAAATTCTTAAATGAAGATGCTTTTTCTTGATGAGCAAAATGACCCAAGAAAATAAGTCTAGTTTTTAGACCAAAAATATCAAATTTAAGTGATTTTGTGCATAAAACAAGCAAAAAAATCTGCCAATGGGGCAAGCAAAAAATCTTGAAAATTTTTCTTAAACGCTTAATTCAAGAACAATTCAATGGGCTTACCCAATTGGCAGATTTTTTTTTGCTCGTTTTACAGTATGCACAAAATTACTTAAATTTGATATTTTTGGTCTAAAAACTAGACTTATTTTCTTGGGTCATTTTGCTCATCAAAAAAAAGCATCTTAATTTAAGAATTTTTAGATATTTTATTGAAAACAAGACAAAAATACAAAGATTTTTTTTCTTAAATCATTTTTCGCAGTGTGGAACTATCCCTTTTATTAATATTTTATATTAAAGAATGTTTTAATGAATAATTTAGAATTTTGATTTTTCTTGCATTCCAATTTCAATGTCTAAATCAGTAGTCTCCAACATGGTGCCCGCAGGCACCAGATTGCCCACACGGAGTCTATGAGTTTCCCCCCAAAGCACATTCTATTAATAGCCTTAATTTTAATAAATATTTATTACATATTTTTTATATTAGCTTGGCTTCTTTTATGTATGTTATAATTTTAAAACCATTATAAAACATATCAACAAATCAAATAAAATCAAAAAAGCTTTGAGTTTGTCCAGACTGTTTTATCCATTTTGGTAGCCCTTGCTCACAAAAAAGTTGGAGACCCCTAGACTAAATATTCTTTAACATTATGGGCATGTTTGTTAAAAATAGTTAACTATTTTCTAATTAATCTAAGGCCTAGTTCTGGCTTAAAGGCAGACAATGTTTGAAAGAAAAAGTTGATATTTGAAATCACCTAAACATACACACCCCTACCCCAATAGAATCTGGACCTTCTTTTGACAGACCCGCCCCACACATACGCAACCCCGGCAAGGATGTTGGTTAGTAGACACAGACTTAGTCTTTCTTAGTATTTTTTATCTTGTTTTTTAGTAAATTCAAAAAGACCTACGCAATTAAGTCTTGTTTTCCAGAAAATATTTAACCACGTAAGTTTATGCATAAAACATGTAAAAATATCTGGCAGTGGGGGTAAGAAAAATAAACTTAATTCAAATGAATTGTACTTCCCACTGGCAGATATTTTTTACTTGTTTTTTTAGACATAAACTCACTTGAATTTCTTTATTTTTTTTTAGAAAACAAGACTTAATATTCTTAGTCATTTTGCTTATCAAGAAGATTTTTTTATATTCTTCTGGAAATTAAGATCAAACTAATTTTTTGCTCTTAGTCTTTAGTTGGCTTCGTATTTTAAAGTGGAAACATTACACACTTCAATCTTTAAGAAGTTGCATTTCATTTTTTTCTCCAGCAAGCCCAGATAAAGGATGTCTTAATATTTCTCTGTCAATGCTTTATGTTGGTCAATTATCCATTTCCAAAAATACATTTGAGCAGGTCTGAAATGCTTTATGACCTTCGCCTGCTTTTTCTCTACCGATGGGGCTCTGCAAGATCAGTGCTTCCAGATGGGCAAAAACGGACAAAGCACCTTGGCGCTTAACAGACTAAATTGGGAGTTCTGTAGCGGAGACTTGTCTGGAATTTAGAGAGCGGTTCAGATCAGAGGTGGTGAGAGTTGCTAGTTATTAAATTGGCCAGCAGGCAGAACGTGGGGGCAGATGAGAACTCGCAAAGTGCATCGCTAATGAGCTTCGGTAATGCCGGCTCTCATCTCTGATCCAGACCTTTAGACGGTGGCCGAGAAGCTCATTGTTGGCAGGGAAGCCGGTGCAGATTGTTAGCGAACACAAAACCTCCAACCCAGCTTCCCTGGGTAACACTATCCCGCATTCTCTCTTAATCTTTGTTAATGAAGCAGAAATCAAAGCCTGAAATGTCAAAGTACGGCTCATCCTGCCTCATCATACTCAAAGCTGTATTAAAGACGACAGAAACAAGTCTAGAAGATTGTTTGACGGTGTTATGTTGCCCAGAGGGACACTCAGTTTAGGTTAAACAATGTTGTAATATGAATAGTTTACTACTGTAGCCTGTTTAACATATTGTCGGTTTTGATAATGAGTGCTTCTAATCTGTTCTTGATTTCTGCATCAATTTATATACTTGATTATAGATATTTTGACAGCGGGCCAGAAGAGGACAGCTTTGCTGGCCTCGACCAAATCAATGGACAAATGGCTCGCTCCGAAAATAAATCAGAGAATATTAGCATGCTTTGCATTTTGAGCGCGTATCATAGATGTTATTGCAGCGGTTCTGTTTTGCAGTGTGTGGGCTAATCCTTGGCAGCGATGAAAGCTGTACAGGGCATGCAGTCTTCAGCAGAAAGCAGGCTTTCACTGGATCAGAATGTGGCTTTTTCAGCTGATTTACAACAACATTAACTAAAAAGGTGCTTTTGACCCCCTATATCCAAATCAGAAAAACTGAAGAGAGTAAATGCATACTGCATCTGGAGGTTACAGTCTCACATTTAATGCTCCCTACCCGCATTCTTAAATAAAGGTGCATGATGCCATAGAAGAAGCATTAACATCTTTGTATTTCTGATGATAATCTGGAGTACCTATAGAGTAGTATTACATCTTTTATATTTCCAAAGAGTCTTGAGTTTAATCAGGTTCCTAAAAGAAAGATTAGCTTTACAGATTCTTCTGATAACGTACGGAAAAATGAAGGAGTTACGAGCTGCGGGAGGAGCGAGTACGAGTCATGCAACACTATACAACACTGTTTTAACTTATGATTCACTTCATGTTCGTGTCATTTATATAACATGCACGCGCCTATTTCCAACATAAGACAGAAGTCTGTCTTACCGCATGCAACTCATGACCTGGTTGAGACTTTTCAATGAAATCCAGCGTTAAATAAAACACACACGCAAAACTCCGCTGCTACCGCGGATAATAAACTATATCCACTGTTTCCATAAGGCTGGCTATCTTCTCCTTACATCCAAAAACACACTTCTTTTGTGCCATTGTTGAGTTTTGAAATTAAACAAAGCTGTCGCGTGTAACATTGAATTGACGTGTGGGCGTGGTTTTCCAGGGGAAGTGCCCATAAAAATAAGTGATATGAATAGAAACCCCTGAAACGTCAACTGGGCCCGTAATCCAAAAAAAAAAACTTGCTGAAACTTGTATGAACCCTGGCGAAGTGCATTCAGCACAAAAATACTCTGTAATACGCCCAACTGCTTTTTTGACACTTTGCTTACATTTAGCATGAGGAAACAACTCTATAACTGTGTTAATAAGTCAGAATGCATGAAATACCATTGAACCCCCCCCCCCTTTAACTTACAAGGCTGATTCTGAAGCGGGAGGAATTATGATAATGTCGATCTTGTTTATGTCACCAATCCTAGGAAGTAAACTGTTGCCTACAATCCCTGTGTTTGTTGTAGTCCAAGAAAAGAGATTTGTGTTAGAGACGATAACTCGCATCATCGTTTACCTTGGGGTTTGTACCTTGAGGATATTGTTAACATGTTAACACACCCAAGGAAAAATGTGAATTGAACAATAGGTGCTCTTTAAAAGGGATAATTCACCCAAAAATGAAAATTCGGTCATCATTTATTCACTGTCATGTTGTTACAAACCTGTATAAATTTCTTGGTTCTGATGAACACAAAGGAAGATATTTTGAGGAATGTTTGTAACCAAACCGTTCATGATCTCCAGTATACTTTTTCCTACTATGGAAGTGAATGGGGCTCATGATCGGTTTGGTTATAAACATTACTCAAAATATCTTCCTTTGTGGTCATCAGAATAAAGAAATGTATACAGGTTTGTAACAACATGAGAATCAGAAAATGATGACACATTTTTTTTTTGAGTGAACTATCCCTTTAAGAAACTTTAACTGAACTTTGAAGATTTTTTTTTAGGGAACCAAATAGTTCTTATATGGGATTACTGTAAATAAACTTTTGTAGCAACTATATTTCTTTCACGGACTCATTCAGTGCAACATTATTTTACCAATGAAGAAACTAACAAACTGTAGTGATAACACATGAACTTTTCAAGAATTACCGCTGTGATGTTTGAGATTGATGATATACACTTTGAATGTTCTGCTTTTATGGTGTCATATAGGCTATGGTTAGAGTTATTGACAGCCCTTGTCCACCATGACCTTTTGTTGCTGGAACAGTAGCATTGTTCAACATATCTCTCCTTGTGTTTCACAGAGAAGTATAATAATACTGTTTAATGCAACATAATGGTGGGTTACATTCATTATATTTACTACAGAGTACAACATTTACATTTACCATGAACATTCTGAATATACATCCATATTATGAACAGTGGCGGCCAGTGACTTCTATTTCGAGGGTGCATGTTGCGAAGCTCATCATAACCTGTATTTAGCCCATCATGTGTGTGGCTCGTCATGTCAAAATGTGTGTTTGCCGCATGATGTAAACTTGTGTACATCACGTGTCATGTCAAAATACATGACTGCTGCAGACGCTTCGAAAGGGTTTTTGATAAAAAAAAATAACCCAGATAGCAAAAAATATCCGCAGGACTTCGTTTTGCCGCCAGCCCTAAGCTGTCGGCTATAGTTGCCTCCCGCTGGCGGGGATGAGACGTTTGCCGCTGAATACGTCACTCCCCTTTCTTGCGATGCCGGCAGACCGACTGCTTAATTTATGCAAAAGCGGCTGCCGCCGGTGGTCCGCCGTCAGACCTGTTTGCGATTACGCCCTTATGCCGCTTACTGCCTCCAGAGCACCGCCGGTGGTCCGCCGACTCATTGCTATCTGGGAAAGAGTAAAAAAAAGATGGACGATGTGACGTCGCCTCCCACCATTGTAATGAATTGAAGCCAAAAATGTCCGACCACAGTCGCCGCCATGTTACGTAAAAACGTCAGTTTGGAGCCAAGGCATGCGCAGAAGGAATCGACCATACAGCCAGAGGCGGAGCTGCGGTATCAAACTTCCGCCCAAATGCTTGCGCGACCAATTCAACTACACCAATCATAACGACACGCCCCGTTTCAATAGCATCAAATTACAAGGTAAAACGAAACTTACTACAATAATAACACTTGAACATATCAGCGTGATAACAATTACTTAAACCCAAAACCATCTTTCGGAAACTTTTATTGGAAGTGTAAATAATTTTTTTTATTTAGAGCAGAGTCCTATTCGTTATAATGGAGAGGGCGGGGTTATGACTTGTACTGCGGCCAGCCACCAGAGGGCGATCAAAGAGCCAGAGGCCTCACTTTTCAAGGCTTATGAGGCACACCTGTAAAAACACACTTATGTTTGCCAGATACTCACTTAATTGAACCCAGTCTCACGGAGTTGCATATAAATAGCACGAAGTGTGAAAATTGTGCAATACATACGCCAAATTCCAATTTGGCGTGCATATGATACGCCAGTCCTTCCCATTCACTTAAATGCTGCATCTTTTTTTGTTGTATTATTTATTGGTTTTTCAATTTTTTAGTTTTTTTACCATTGTTGCTTGGGTTCAGGGCCAGAACAACTTTTTGTTACATAAAAATGACATCCTAACCCAAACCCTATCTCTAACCCCAACTCCAAGCGACCGTAGCTTAAAAATAGGCAAAAACATGGAGAAATCTATATTAAATAACCTCCTTCAGCAAATCTCAAATCTAACCCTGAACCCAAGCAAAAATGGTTTGAAAAACAGAAATTGAGAAACCAATAAATAAACCGACAAAAAAGATGTGCTGTTTAGGTGAATGGGAAGGAGTATGGGTGGACTTAATCCCATCTGTAATCAGAGTTTAATGTTAAGTGAGTGTCGCGTATTTTATGAATGTGAGCGTCTCTTTTGTCATAAACCTTTTTGATGCGTCTGCAGCAGGCTCGTATTTTGACAAGACGCATGATGCACATGGTTCACATGACGCAACGAACACATTTTGATTTGACGAGCAACACACATGACACTCCGAAGAGTCCGAGCACATATTTTGAATTTGGGTATAAAGTGTACTTTTTGAAAAGGTACTTCCCCAGTGACAGCTTTTGTACATTTTGAAAACTTTTTTACTGAGGGGACCAATTGTATTAACACAGATAGTAATGTTTTGACCTTGTGGGGACATATTTTGGTCCCAATGAGAAAACAAGTATACAAATCAAAAAGAATGTTTTTGGAAAACCTAAAATAGCAAAAAGTTATCTATGAGGGTTAGGTTTGGGGTTGTGTTAGGGGATAGATTAGTTTGTACAGTATAAAAACCACGTCTATGGAATGACTTTATAAAAAATGGAAACGTGTGTGTATGTGGTTGGCTGTCTGAAACAGAAAGTGGTCGGATCACCTACAGATGGCAGAACACTCCCTCTAAAATCTTATGCTTGATGAAGTCTACCTGGCGGGGTGGAGTAGGGAGTTAGAATAAATTCTTGGACCCTCTCCCACTTTTAATGAAGCGATGACTAATTATGATAATGCAACACACTCGCGCGCACACACACAGTTTAAACAGATGCTTTCGTTTGAAGCATTGCACTCAAGATTTTTAATAGGACCGGTTTTGGGCAACTATGAAATGCAGTGTGCGTTGCGCGCACTATTTGGAAGTGACGCGCTCTTTGGTGCGTGCATTCGACAGCCATTGCGTTTGTTAAATGTATTGCAAACATGTGAAATAGTGCATATACATTTGACAACTATTTGCGAAATGTAACGTGCACTGTATATGACACTGTTTCAATCTGCTATTCTCTGGATACATTAGGCTAGTTTATTCGTTAGACTAAGGTATTTTGATGCATCTAACATTTAAAATAGTAGGTTACACTAAAGAGCGTGAATTTGTTGGTTTCGAAGTCCAATAAAAGCCATTATGCGTGTCAATATGCTGTAATTAAAATAAGACATTGCATTTCAATCATTCGTTTGAAACTGTTTTAATACTCACGCAGGTGCATTTGACCAAGTTTGTGAAATACGATCAGACGCATTTTGCATGGTGTTCAACTGCAGTGCAACATTGATCAACGCAAATGAATCGACGCTTTTATAATAGTACAGATAGTTTGACGCATTGCAAACATTCAAACACTATCAAACGCGAGTAATCACAGATGCACTGAGCATTTGTTGAAATTCCCTCCATGTATGCCTGTATTAAAGCAGGTCATTGATCGTAGCTAAGGCATTGCAAACGTTATAAACAGCGCGCAACGGGCGATGCATTGCCATGAGTATGCAGTATGCAAGCGCGCACTGCCATTTCTCTGAATGCACGCGCTTCGACATCACCCCGCTCTGCTCTGTAAGTGAGGAGAAACTGATGAGACTCATATGAGGAGTACAGAGAATACTTTGTGCCCCTGTTGGCGAGATGGTTGAGTCCTCGCCAAGGTTGCCGATGCTTGTCTCCTAAAAAAACCCTCCTTATAGATCCAGACGCGCTCCAGCGAGCGGTTTCCTCTCCACGCCGAGGAATATCCATCTCTCCCGGACACTTGAGAACATGAAAGGAGCTGGAAACGAGGGATGGCATGGATATCTAATGTCACCACATAGAGGATGTATCACATGCGGTCGTGCGAACTCTTATCACGCTAAAACAATGACGATTCAAGCTGGATTTATCATTTGGATTATAGTGTTTGCCTTTATATTCACGTGTGTGCAAGGTACGTGCTGCTTTCGGATGCTTTCTGTTGCAGGTGTCTGGATGCGATGGAGAATGCAGGAATATAGGATGGAGTTGGACGGGCTTGGGATATTTGAATAAGATATACATGCAGGCACATAATGATCTGAGCTATGTGCTTGCATGGATATTTTAACAGGCTTTTCTTATTTATTCCTTCAGCAGATGATGTTAGACGATGAAACGCATTTGTTTGTCAAATTGCCTTTATTATTTCGTATATGTTTTAGTATGAAGCAAAGTACGTAACGCACTAGACCTGCGTCTAATGTACGATTTTCTATCTATCTATCTAGTCATTTAGTCTTTACAGTAGGCTATTTGGTTCAAAATGTGATGTTCCTTTATTATTTAACTAACAATTGTTGCTTGTGTATCAAATGGCAACGTATTTATTTAATTTCCCTTACATAATCTATTTACTTTGATCCTCTGGTACAAGGCTGTTTAATATTGCAACATTTAATATTATAGTTTCATTTTTCATGTCTTCAGGGCTTTGCTTTGATTAAAAACCTTAAGATGCCTGTGCAAAATATTTTAAACTCTTAACATTATTCTGAAAGTACTTATTACAGCATAGTAAATACTATATATATGTTGATATAAGATACATTACTGGACCTAACACCATGCATGCAAACCTCACAGACAGGCTCAGTGATGTCTCATAACCACCCACTGGTTTGTCTTGTAAAGACTTGTAGAGTAGCAGATTTGATACTTTTTTACATAAGATGAATAAGTGAATAATATGACATTTTGTAAAATGGCCTGATAAAGATTTGTTGTTTGTCTGATGCGTATGATAAATGATCAGACCGCAGGGACGCACTGAAATTTGTATTGATCTACTTATTTATATTGCAAATGTGGTATTGAATCAACCCCAGGATCCATACTTAGTGCTGCGGTCTTTGTCAGGCAAAATTGCACGACTTAAAAGCTGAAATGCTTGGTAAAAATTGTCCGTGTCACAAAGCATGACTAAGTTAAACATGCACATAACTGCTACTTTTGCTAACCAACACCTTTTAAAACTCTTGCAGCGTTCCCTCGTGTTCAGTGCTTAGTGACTTGGTCTAATGTAAATCTGATGGAAATTATGGAATGCAGTAATGCCAGCACAGCAAGACATTAACCTCCCATTCATTTTTAATTTTTTCCTTTTCTGCGTATGCCCGCTTGCCATAGACAGAGTATTCTGCATACTAAATTTCTCCTTGCATTTTTTTACTCATTTCAGATGGTGTTGAGATTGAAATGTTATGTTATATTCTGTATGTCAGGGCCTTATTTTTACGAATGCAAATATTTTTTGGCTTTCTCCTATTAACAGTCCTACAGTGATGAGACAAGGCCTCGGGCATTGCAGCCCCGGCTTTGAACTTATTTCTCATCTAATGTCCTTGACCAAACAAACACCTCGACACAGCCTTCAACGCTCTGTTGATGCATTTTTAATAAGAGACCCGTGGAAAATTGGACGGTGCGTTGAATTGAGAGGCCAGTGAAATAACTTTTCATCTGATTTTAAAATTATTGATTTTGGTTCCACTCGATTGGTCCTGATGTGGATGGAATAGTAATTTTCATGGCAAGGTTTGCTTATAGCTCGACTTTTAACAGATATTCTGCAAAGTGAAGATAACCAATGCACTCTTTTATTCAAAGGAATCCTGGTTCTCGAATATCTACACTCTCTTAAAAAAAATGGTGCTTCTTGATGCCATAGAAGAACCAGTTTTGGCTGAATGTTTCCATGAAGAACATCTGAAAAGAGATTATTTAGATTAAAAATTAATTGATTTTTGAGCAACTAAGAAATGGTTGTTCAATAGCATCGCTGTGAAAAACATTTAAAGCACCTTTATGTGCAGCTTTTTGGTTTGTTAAATGTGTTTTACAGCTAAACCCTAAAGTTTTAGTTCAAAGTAGTTCAGTTCAAATAAAATTGGTCTATTCATTATTTACCTCTCATTTATTTCCAAACCCACATTCTGTTATTTTATCTGTAAAACACAGGAGGAGGAAATGTGAGGGATTTTCGCAAAGCTCTTTTTAATAAACTTTAGCATTTACAATTTCATTACATTTTTTAATATAATATTTATAGCTTTCAAGCTAATAAAAGTGCTCCATTTGACTTATGAAGGCATGCCATAGTGTTTCAGCAAGAAACTGAGAAATTAAGTAGAACATTGATGTGAATATCGTGATGGCAAAACTGCATCGATGATAAAAGGAATATTGATCTTTTTAAAATAAAAATCATACAAGATTCATGGCAGTTGTTTTGTTTGGAGTTTACATCCTGACCCAAATCATGTCTCTAAACTTAAACAGTGACAGAAAGTACTAGCATAGGTGTGCGCCAAAAATTTTTTTCTATGGTTGAATTGGTTGCATTGGTGGTGTGTTGTCAATGACAGCCTTCCGAAAATTATATCCTATTATATAAAAATAGGAAATATCCCGAATATATCCCCTTATTTACAGGACTGTAAAACTTTTTGCTGTAAATATGCAGCTGTTTGCCAGTAACTTACTGTAGATTTAAATGTACACTGTAAACAAATTCTGTAGAAATTGCAGCTGGGTTGCCGGTAATTTACCGTAGATTTAAATTTATGTTTTTTACTGGCAACAGTTTGTTCAAAGTTAAATGAACATTAAACATTTACAAGTCTTTACAGAGTAAAACTAAAAAAACAGCATCAAGCAAAACATTCTGAGAAATAAAATCTGAAGCAAAAAACAGAAAAAGGTTGATGATGATTTCTGGTTCCCAGAATGCTTTGCATGAGGCTGTTATTGTATAGTTTTATTCTGTAAAGATAAAGACTTGTTAATATTTAACATTTATTTAACTTTGAACAAACTCTTGCCAGTAAATAACATAAATTTAAATCTACGGTAAATTACCGGCAACCCAGCTTCAATAACATTGAACAAACATAACATACACTGTAAAAAAATCTGTAGAAATTACAAAGTTAAATGAACATTAAACATTAACAAGTCTTTATCTTTACAGAATAAAACTATAAAATAGCCTCATGTAAAGCATTCAGGCAACCAGAAATTCTCATCAACATTTTTTCCTTCAGATTTTGGTTCCCAGAATGCTTTGCATGAGGCTGTTATTTTATAGTTTTATTCTGTAAAGATAAAGACTTGTTAATGTTTAATGTTCATTTAACTTTGAACAAACTCTTGCCAGTAAATAACATACAGCTAACAGAAATGTTACAATGTTGTGCATCATATTGCATTGCAACACCTGTATTATGATACATACTGTATTCTTGCCTAAATCTGAGGTCGTTCCCCTATATTGAATCTTTAAAACCTCACATTCATTCCTCTTTGCATTTGATGCAACTTTGTGCCAAGTTTGACATGCTTGATGGCGTGCATAACCGAATGCAGCATGCCAGTCTGAATGCGCAATATGGAAAGACATAGTCAAATGATCTACTTCTTATGTTTCTGTGCTTTACTTTTGAGATTTGATAGGTCACTGCGGTCAAGACAAACTGTCGATGTACTGTACTGATAGCTCGTAATGTACCAGAAAAGGATAACTGCATATGGGTTTGGAATAACATTGTTTTGTGTCAAGTTTCAAAAAGGCCTTTTCCTGTTGAGTGGGATATTGCCAACTCATATACTGCTTCGATACTGTCATTATTTTCGCTTTGGCCGACGTCTCAAGGACACTTGCCTGTTGAATAGCACACATCTTGTCTCTGTATTCCCACTGTAAGCAATGATTGCCTGTAGGTCAATGGAGGATATGATGTGCTGCTCTGTGTCTTCAGTGATGTTTTTCATCATTGTTTTAATTGCACGTTTTGATGCAAATTGTATTCTGAGCCAAGTCACGGGATGTTGCCGTAGCATAAGAATCCATGGCACGGTTTGGTTGAATGAATACTGATGCCGAGCTGTTTCCAATAATTTAATTGATCCCTTTAGCTGTAAACAACGCTTGAGAAACATTTAATTGCTTAGACGTTGTTCTTTTTAAACTCTGTATACTTAGTTACGCTGTCTTAATTCTTTAGAAACAATAAGTCAAGTTTAGAGTCTAAAGGAATGCCCAGATATTTTGGTGTCATAACCTCTGATGAGAAATCTTTACCTTCATATCCAAAATGCGACCATTTAAAAAAAAATTGTTATGGCTAAAATCAGTATTGTATCAGGTCAGTATTAAAAAGTCAATTCTTAATTTTACTGTACGCAAAATCCGATATCCGCTGTGTTATTCTGTCATCTTTTCTCCCTTTTTTCCAAAGCGTGACAAGCGCCAGTCCTCCTTCTCTGCAGAATGCAATAAATCTGCTTAACCAATCACAGCGCACCATTCCACACATTGTAAACAATAATGGTGGCGCATTGAATACACAGTGAGTCCTAGTTTTCCTCATCTAGTTTGTACTTTGTGATTAACAAACAAACAAAAACAAAATAGTAATTTTGATGGCATTGATAAACCTGTGGTGGTTTTCTGTGGTGGGGAAGAAACGTAAGCCATCAAAATCGAATAATTTACGTGAGAGGCACTCGAGTGAAAGAAAAATGCCGGCTGTTGCTTGTTCTTACACGACAGCATCAAGCTTCTGTCATGCTAACACAGGGATCTTATGATAAACTTTACATTATTTTACGAGAAGTCAACCAAAATCAAGCAGGACCAAAACATTTTACAGCTGATCACTGTCAAAAAAGTTCAGCGACAACGTCCCAAGGATGACAGCAGCAATGACAGTGTTATTAATATGACAAAGAAAGTGTTTTGATTAATGCCATTAATGTTTATTTTTTTTAATCAGTGTATACAACTAGTCAACTAAATTAATTTAACATGGCAAAGATGAATGCACATTTATATATTTATTCAATAAATTTATAGCATTTAAAAAAAAAACTTGAACCTAAATATGCTGTGTGAACGTTTGTAATAGAAAATATAGTGGTTTTCAACTTGTCACTTACTTGGTATAGAAAACCAAATTAGTAAAAATGGATTTATTGCGTTTTGGGACCAAACTCTTTATATATTTAAGTAAATTTTTACAGGCCATTTTTGCCTTTATTTGATAGATATTTAAGGACAGGAAACATCTGCAAAGAAATCGAGCTGGGATTCAAACTCGTGTCGCTGAAAATGCGTTTGCACCGTATGTCAATGCACTTCCCACTCCATTGACTCAGAAAATCTCAGATATTTTTGACCCCATGCATGTGAAAACCCAGCTTAAGTCATTTTTTGTGACTTACTGTTGTCTACATAATCATTCTATATAATGTAAAGAACAGTCTATTGAGTAAGGTCTTGTCAAAAGTGAAATCAAACTTGATGCTCCTCATCATTAGATTATAAGACTTTGGCCTTGAATCCTGTCGTATCTGAGCACAGTACGAGATGTTGTTGAGAATAAATAGTGTTTGAGACTACAAGTGTTTTTCTCAGGAGAAAAATCTCACAAGCAAGGGAATTACACATGAATCACTATTTAATCTCATCGCTGTCTGGAAGAAACAATTGACATATATTAAAAGATTTCATGTTCCTATTCCTTGGGAGTCGTCATTATTAAACTCAAGTTATTACTGACATGCAGTTGAGAGTACAGAAGTATGAAAATGAACGTGGATATCACAGCTCAGATGAAATTGGAAGACTTTGATTCCAGTATAATCTCAAGGATTTCTCATCACTGACTTTAAATTGCATTGGTATCCAATCTGAGCACATTTTGAGACCATAGCATGGTTTCCATTACAGAATTATGCAAGATTTTATTTTCTAAATGTTACGGTAAGTCGTTCAAAAAGTAATTGATACGAATGTTGGTAGGTAGGTTTGTGCCGGTGTCATGAGCAATTCGGTCCCCCCGAGCAATTCGGTCTCACCTAGGACCCCGATTGGTACCTAGCACTAATGCCTGCTCAAAAATGTGTGATTGCGATATCTCATCTGCGAAAGCGGTCTAGCAAGCTAATTACGTTGTACAAAATAGAAGCATAATTTTTTTTTAATAAAAGTTAACCAAAAAATAATATAATACACTAATATTCATGTTGTCAGTACCTTTGTGTCATCATCTGCTTTACAAAAACCATACTTTTATTTTTACAAATTAAAAATTTACATACCTTACGGAATATATTTTTTTATAGTAAAAGTGTAGTAATCATGGCTTATAAATTATAATTTAAATGTTTGATTCAACTATGTAGTAATCATGTTTTGTATAAGTAATTAATGAGTAAGTAATTGTATAAGTAGACAGTAAAAAGTGGAAATGGTACAGAATATAATATCTAAATAATATGACACAAGCAATGTGTAGATCTCCCACCTATAGCCTCATTTAATAAACTACTATATGAAACATAATTTAAAAGACATAAATTGTAATTTTAACAATGTTCTAACTACATAAATCATAACGCGATTTTGTAGGAATTGTAATAAGGCGCTAAGAAAACTACCCATGAGGAGTTTTTCCAGCCAATCACGCGGGGGTCCTAGGGAGACCGAATTGCTCGGGGGGGACCGAATTGCTCATGACACCGGTAGACAATACTATCGTCGTCAGACATATGGCCGATGGCGGGCCTCCATGACGATAGTTGGAATGTTTGCCCATAATAGTTTTAAATTATGATGTGTGTTGTTCCCTGACCCTGGCACAAAGAAGATTTCTAAGAGCCTGGGCATCAATGAGATGCTCGGACTAATGGCATCAGGTTTAAGAAGGTTGCGGTCGTGACAGTGTTGCCAGTTGCCCTTAGAGTAAATCAGCTTCTTGTTTTGTCCACCAATCGAGTGGTTTGTCATAATAGGTAATAAATTAACAAATAAATAAATGAGTAAATGCTTGCCCTGCCACCCGATACTATTAAGATGGAGCCCTCAAGTCGGACATCTGCTGTTTGCCATAGTGATGTGTGCGCTATGTTTTCTTTTTTGAATCGCAAATGAAGTGAATTAGATGGTAAATTTGTCAAAAAAAAAAAATATACTTTTAATAAAAAGTTGCAACCAGAAACAATTTATATAGAATATGTTAATTGCTGCTTATACAGTACTGTATACCCGGAAAAAAATGGGAAAGAAGCCTACGTTATTAAAAGTTTGGTCTTTCGCTTCTTCTTACATGACACAGTATAACATATTCAGGTATATTAATGAGTTTTACCTGTTATAAAAATATGAATTTATAATGTTTATTAGGGCTGGTTATTGATTCAGATGGTCCAGATCGATTCGATTTGCGATTCACAAGCTATAAAATCGATTCAATTCCGATTCGTAGTTAGATTTACGATTTCGATTCTCGGATGGGTTTTCATACTTCCTTGATCAAACAGGATCAGGTTATTTCATAAAAAAAAAAAATCAATTTGTGGTCTTTGAGAATCGATTTTTTTTTGGCCCAACTAAATGTTGCATTAAACATGAAATGCATGTTTAAAACCATACATCACAGTCACATGTCTTTAGGGCCAACTCAAGGCGGTCAAATTTCTAACCAGTATGCACTTCTTCAAGTCAGCCGCATATTGTGTATTGTCAATCTCACAGGCTGATGATAGGACATCGTATATCGTAGCCACCTCAATAGCCATTATTTTAATAAATGGAGATGTAGGTCAAGTATATTGGCAAGGAAAGCCCCTTATACTTGGGAGCGGTCATGTATAAAGTGTTTCTGGGAGGTTGTGCAGTCTTTAAAGAATGGTCATGTGACCTGTAAATTAGGGATCGACCGATATGGATTTTTCAGTGCCGATACCGATTTTTGTGTCATCAGCCTTAGCCGATGACCGATACAGGCTGCCGATTTTCTTGAGCCGATATTTGGAGCCGAAACTGCTTTTGCTCACTCAGTTTACATCATAAAAATTGCACGATGATGCCAAATGTTACAAGTCTCAATTTAAAAAAAGTAACATTTATTGAACTTAAAAAAACTATTTTTAACAAATAGTAAAAACAGGTGAGGGTGCTATGGAACCATAAACTGCACTCTCCACAATGACGAGGAACTATCAGCAAAGGATATTGATTTCTAGCACTTTACTACTACTGTACAAATATATATATATAGGGGTAGTTTCACGGACAGGAATTATCTTAAACTAGGACTAGAGCTTAGTTTAATTAGGAAATATAACTAGTTTTAAAGGACAAGTTCGGTATTTTAGACTTAAAGCCCTGTTTTCAGATTGTTTATGGTGAAATAGAATGGTTTTGACTGAAATTTCGACGTTTTCGGCTGCCCTGAGAATTTTCGCGTGTTTGTGTTTCAGCTCAGACCTCTATAATGGGTTTATAGGTGCACAGAAAGAATAATGTAAACATTCCTAAAATGCATTAAACTTTTGTTTACAAAGACGTGAAACTCACCGAGTTGTATTTTCTTTTCACTGATATGCTCACACAAAAATCGCTCCAAAATACGCATTCCAACAGGTTTTATCGTAGTTTTTGCCAGCTCCATTGACATGTATTAGATGTGCTGTGAGGTACGGTATTACTCCGCGCCGGGAACTTTGTTTCTATTCTTGCAATTGGCAAAGGCGGATTAGCGCCACCACCTGGGCTGGAGTGTTTATTATTCAAGCTCTAAGCGGAAGAATGTACGGGTGTGAGGTGTTTGGGGAAAAAGGTCCACAAGTTTACAACGAATACTAAACAGCTGTTGGAAAGCATCTTTTGCAGCGATTTTTGTGTGAGCATATCAGTGAACACCCCTGACCACTCGGTGAGTTTCACGTCTTTGTAAACGAAAGTTTAATGCATTTTAGGAAGGATTGTTCCAGTGCACCATTAAACCCATTGTAGAGGTCTGAGCTGAAACACAAACACGCGAAAATTCTCAGGGCAGCCGAAAATGTCAAAATTTCAGTCAAAACCATTCTATTTGACCATAACCAATCTGAAAACAGGGCTTTAAGTCTAAAATACCGAACTTGTCCTTTAACAAACATGCCTTACTAAAAGCATTACTTGTGTCCATTTTGAGGCAAAACACAGGGCACTGTTGTATTTAAAGATATGTTAAAAAGAGATGTTATTAGTTTGGACAGTTCTTACATTTATTTTAGTCTAGGACTAGTCTAATCCCTGTCCGGGAAACCGCCCCATAGAGTTGAGAAATAAAAACCCGCTATGTCCAGCTACAGTATGATCAGCTGTTATGCCGAGCTTTCGATGTTGTCATGGAAAGGTTGGTTGTTTTTTAGTCACATGACCAGCAATCGCTTGCAGCTTCCAGCACTCTGTCAGTAATAATGCTGGAAAAAAATCTGCGAACACGGCAGCCACGTATCGACCGATGCCGATACACATAACACATAAAATACACACACACATAAAACTGGCAAATATCGTCCTGATATGCCCGGCCGATATATTGGTCTATCACTACTGTAAATGCGAAAAAGTGTTTCCATTGCAGTTTTGTGATTTATTCATTTTTTCTAATTGCTTGAAAACCACCCACTGAGTAAAAATAAATTATATGCGATATATGGGAGTTTTTACGAAATTAACATGTTTCTATTGGCCGTATTTTCAATTCACTATTTCAGTTGGGAGTATAGGAAAAAATCTGAGAAGCAATGACTTGACTTCAGAAGTCTTAAATGTTTGGAGAATCATTTGAGTTATTTAAAAGTTATCTCTGGGGTTATTTCGCTTTCCTGTGAGACTAGCACACAGCTGATAAACCTTCAGGAATCTTGTTAAATTGGACTTTAGGTTTGTGGTATATTTGTTTTCGGTGTATCGACTGAGGCATATGCACCTGCCACATGTTTGTCATAAAGTCTGCAGGATGAACGGCTCTCAGACCTTTGATTTGGTTTGTTTCAGAAGAGACTCTATCACTGCTACTTCACTTTCATTGTTTGGCTTGCGGTGTTTTTATTTAATGAAATCCCAACGACACATTCAGGTTGACTGCAGGTTGCTTTCAGTAAAAAGGCCAATATAAAAGTACTTTCTGCTGGATCCCAATAACCTTTATTCACCATCACTCTCCGAATGAATTGCTGTGAAGATAATTTTTTAAAAACCGGCATGACCCCTATGTAAAACAGGGCAAGAGGCTGCGAGGAAATTAATTTCATCAGTCAAGCAGATGAGGCCTTAATTGACATTGTGATCCATCATCAGCCTCTTCGTCCTTATCAAAGATAAATGACTTGAAATGTCGCTCAGATGGCGGATTTGTCTTGTAGCTATTTAGTCGACTACTGGTACTATAGGTGTCTTACGTACAGTATTGTGCCGAATCATCTTTCATTCAGCTAATGATTTATTGAGTTGTGTAAAGACATGTTCACCCACTGTATTCGGATGTGCAAGAGTGGTTTCATCTTATAAATTGACATGAAAGAGATTTTCTTGGGTAGGACATGAACTAAATCACCACAGAGTAACTGCACGGTTTTAATTAAAGCGCCGTGATTATCCTGAGAGGTTGACGTTGCATTAAGCGAAACTTCAAATGTACTGTATGTAATGCATATAGATGAGATTGACTAAATGATTTTAGTCTTTAATTCAGAAGCAGGGACACTATGCAAGCCCTAGTTGTCCCATTTTATAAAATTTTATTTAAAAGCTACCTTTTTACGTTGTATTGAGAGAGACCGTAAATGGTAGTTGCCCGTGCAAAACTCCCACTAAGATGCAAAGGTGTGTTGGTTTGATGTTTAAAAAGATTTTTATTATATTGTAAGGTGTCTGTCAGAACATTTTAGGTGCGAGATAGGTGGTTGTTTAATAGACCGGATCAAAGACCACAAAATATACAGAATTTCCTACGCCAGTGGTTCCCAAACTTTTTCAGCGTGTGGCCCCCCTTGTTTACGGTGCATTCCTTCGCGGCCCCCCCAAAGAAAATGTGTGACAAAAAACTGTTCTAAAACTCAACATTTTAATACAAACAAATTAAATTATACAAAAAAAGTAGTGCTTTTGGTTAGTAGCCTTATTTTTTTAGGTTTAATTACACAGAATTCATGATAAATTAATGTATTTCATAAAATGTCATAAAACTGGGGCCCCCCTGGCACCATCTCGCGGCCCCCTGGGGGCCTTGGCACCCAGTTTGAAAACCACTGTCCTACACGACGTTCCTTTTTTTTAGGGCTGCCTAATGATTAGTCACAACTATTTGTTTGCAAAATAAAAGTTTTTGTTCATATAATTATTATACACAGTACATCAACACATAATATGTATATATATATATATAAACACATGTATGTATGTATAATTTTAAGAAAAAATAAATTGATATAATTTATATAATTTCATATGTAAATATAAATATTTATTCTAAGTAAATATACAAATGTTTTTACACATGCAAATATTTCTTAAATGTATACATGCATGTGTGTGCATTTATATACATAATTATTATACATATTACACACACATTTAATATGTAAACAAAAACTTTTATTCTGCAAACGATTAGTCGCGACTAATCTTATGCTGCATTTACACCAGCCGCAGTTGAGGCGGCAAGCGCGGGTGATTTACATGTCAAGTCAATGCAAAGACGTGATTAAACGAGGATTATTATCCTGCGACACGATGCACGAGGTAAGCGCAGCGCGAATCGCGGATAGAGCATTGCCGCGGAAAACGCACGAGTTGAAAAATCTGAACTTTGGCGGATTTCCGCGCCGCGTTAACCAATCAGGATCTTGCTGTAGTAGTTACGTGATTACAGAAATTGAGCGGAGTGGTGGAGTCGCAGAAGCCCCTCCCATGAAGCAAATTTCTGCGTGAATTTCTCGAATGACTAGAATTTCACGCGCGGCTTTCATGCGCAAATGAAGCGAGTGAACTCAAATGTTCAAGTGTCCAACTACGCCCGAATAGTGCGTTTTTGCCGCCTCTACGATGGCTGGTGTAAACGCAACATTAGGCAGCTTTATTTTATTTTCAAACCTTATACATGGATTGCAAAGTCTTTCTTTGCATCCCAATTTGCATACTATAAATCCTAAAGAGTTTTTTAAATAGTATTTTCCAAATCGTAGTTGGTTCCTGTAGCTCAACTGGCAGGACATTGCATTAGCAGCGGTAATGTTGTGAAATTAATTCCCAGAGAATACACACACTGATAAAATGTATAGCTTGAATGCACTAGGGGAGGTTCACATTTCGTGTTTAAAACCGCACAGAAAACGACACCAGGCTTTTTACCCTCTTTCTTTCAAACGCACTTTCAATGTGGCATTCTAAAATGTGAAGTATTGTAACTGAAAAAAACGTGTGTGTTTGGCCACGTTGTGACCGTGTTACGACTGCGTCACTCTCTTTTTGAGCATGCTTGCCACGCGGCTACATTCAGGCCACGTTTACACAGAAACGATCTGAAAAGAAAATGCAAAAGTGGCATGCGTTATCACTTTTTATTCCGCCTTTATACGAGCACTTTGAGGGGGAAATCTGCGTGCACATGGTGACGCAAAAGTGTGTGATATTCGGTGTAGTATGAACTCCAGGCAGCTAGGTGGCAATGTGAAGCACTGACACACAACAACACCAAGTCCGCGAACCTGCATAGAACCTTCTTCCTTGTTCTCCCAGGTCTTGTCCAAAGCTGTCTGGTTTGCTTCCGACAAATTGGCACATTAATTAATGCACCTTCTCTGATCAGTAATACTAGCTGAGAATATTTCGTACAACTGCTGGAAAGACTCTTGTATATTTATCAGAGCTGCTATGGCAACTTGAAGGTCTGACGTATGGAAATAATCCAACATGTTTGTTGTTATTTTCCTGAACTGGCTCATGCCTGTGACGTAAACGCGTACGCAACGAGAGCCACCGTGAACAGAGTTTGCGTTTTTTCCCTTTAGAAGAGAACGCGCTGATAGTTTTTAAGATTTCTACTCTGGAGGGTGGTTTCACTTTCTTTGGTTTTTAAGCCCCAAAAACGCTGTCGCCGTGTAAACGAAAGGCACATCCGATAAAATATTTTTAAGTTTTTACCCTCGAGCATTCTCGTGTAAACAGGCCCTCAGAATAAAATATTTGCGCCCCTAGGTCACGTTGGAAGAAAGCATCTGCCGAATGCGTGACACCAAATGTAAATATAAGTATTTTACAAGAGCATATTCTTAACTCTTTCTCTGCCATGACAAGATATCTCGTTAATCAAGAGAAAAACGCTTCCCTGCCAATGAAAAGCTTTTACAGCAATCCATATTTGCGCTATTATCCACTAGGGGGTGCTTTTATTAACTTACAAAACACTGAAGCATCCACTAATCCAAAAACAGTAAAAACTCTGTTCATGTTTTGATCTTCATTCTAAATCTGATCTCTACGGAAGCCGAGAGAGGTCATCGATATTTTAATTTTTGCTCGCTTGTTTTCTCATGATCACGACATAAAAAAAGTTGTTTTTTTGTTATCCTGACATGATAATCCAAATGTCATTGTCATTTCCGATCCATAATATTTCGTTTATTTTGAAGTGTACTACGGATGCATATGAGTTGGGGTCTTCTGGGGTCTTCGCCGTTACCACAAGTGTACAGTAGCTGGCGATAGACTTAATAAATAAATAAAGGATGTTTGATGTTTGTGAATTTAGGGACCATCTCTAAAGTAATAATGTACATGTTTCTACCTTCAATAGTATTTAACAGTTTATTTAAATAAATATCAAAAATCTAAAAAGTGTGCATTATATCTGACAACCACATGAACACTGTAGGCTACAGTTGGTTTTGTTGGAATGACTTAAAAGTAGAAACATATATTATGGAGTTACTTTAGAGATGGCCCCTAAATTCACCACTATCAAATTGTCAATTATTGAAAAAACTATTTCAGCTTGAGCGAATCCCTGATCCAAGTAAAATCTCATTTGTTCATCCATGCTAATTTATCAAAATATGTTTTTGCTGTCTACAAACAAAACAACACGTTCTATTTTCATAAGCTTTAATCACAAGAATACAACTTTTGTTATCTTAAGATAACGAGAAATTAAGATCAAGAGAAATCAAGCAAGCAAAAATAAATCTAGTACACAACCTCTCTCTGCTTCTGTAGATCTCTAAACAAAAGCCCCAGGTGTTAGCATGTCTTAATATTTACATACTCTTTTGCTAAGCATTTAGATGTATTTGAATGATGAATGTATGATGCTTTTCGGTCATCTTAATTGTATATACTTTCCCATAATCAAAACCAATACATACTTTTAGGGCAAAGTATGCGAATTACGACCCTACTTTTTGTTTTAGTAATCTTTCTTTCAAAGCCTTGCTCGGTTATATGGTTTCTCAGCTCTGTACGCCGCTCACTGAAGATCGGCTTGATTTGCAAAGTCCATTACACAAACTGCATCTCCTGCCTTTTTTCCAGGAATCCTGGTCTTGGAAAGGCAGCGCTTTCTGCCCATCTCACAAATTGAATAACAGATGGCAGACCGGGGCGATCGGTATTATTCACTAGCAAATCAGGAGAGATTTCTCATTTATTAACCAGATCAGGGCCAAAAGTAAAGCCACAGTCTATTATAGAGGAACAGAGGCTTTGTTAATTGACTCTAATGAAGTTTGATAAGTTGCGTTGAGGTGTGCAATTTAACGCCCCTCTGAAGACCCTCGGAGTAAGCTAAGGGCTTTTTAATGGAAAAATATGCAGTGTTTGGGCTCTTCTCAATAATATCATTAGAATAATGTTTTCAATTTTGATTTCGCTTAGATCCTCTGTTCCCTGTCCGAGGATTGTTTTGTGTCAAAATGAATTAGCTTTGATCAGTACCTTGGTGGTTTTCTGAACTTTAATTTAATCTAGATATATTGCTTTTTTGAATGTTGCTCGAAGTTTATTAGATTTAGAAATTCTTTGGGCACTTTCCACTTTACAAGTCAGGGAGACATGAGAGACTTAGTAATGTGTTAAATACGACTGCCATTGCATTACATTACACCACCTAAGAGCAACTGGTATGTGGATTAGTGGATGTATAAAGTCAGTTTAACCACAGGTGTAGTTCATCATCAGGGCAGCAAGATATATCGCAAATGTGCATATTGCATTATGCATATTGCAATGGTTTGCAATAACTGAATAAATGTAATACTTTACAAATCCTATGTATTGTCAAAGTTTAAGCAGTATTGCAAACTTAGCCATTTTGATTTAGCAACTTTTCCGACTACCCTAGCAACTTTTTCCCAAATGCACCTAGCAACAAATTTAGCAATTTAAAAAAAAAAATTGGCTACTTTTACCAACTTTTAAAAAGTGACTCAAATCTAAACAGCATGTATAATTGTTGTTTATTTAGGTCAATTAACTACCAATACAGTGCTTTAATCAATGGCTTTTTTTTCAAGGGCTATTTAGCCCTTTTTAGTGTATGTAGCCTGTCATGTTTGTGGTTTGTCATTTCAATATATTTGTTCGGCATGTCGAGTGAACCTATGTGCATCACGTGTCAAAATATGTGCCTGCTGTCGGAGCCGATGGTGAAGTGGGCAGCGCTCCGACATGTGGTGCTTTCGCACTTTCGGCGACCCAAGTTCCCCTTTCTCCTCCCTGTACTTTCCTATCATCTCCTAAAAACTCAATATTAAATAAAGGCACGTGTCTATGATAAAAAAGAAGCTCATTGTTGCCATACTCGCATAATCTCATGCGTAATCAGAGTTTAGTGTTAAGTTAGTATTTTGCGAGTATTTTGTGAACTTGAGCACCTAATTTATCAGAAAAAAAATGTCGATGCATGTGCAGCAGGCACTTATTTTGACAAGACACGTGATGCACATGGTTCACATGATGCAAAAAACACATATTTTAAAAACACGAGAAAAAACAACTGACCCTGCGAACACATATTTTGAAGAAGAGCGGTCACCAGCCGCCAATTGGTTCAATTGTTGTTTAATTTATATATATTTAATTGTTAAAACAATGTTATTTTGTGTATTTGGGATAATAAAATGTGTCTGCGTTGTTTATGGTTAAAAAACACATTATTTTCCACATACCGTACATTTTTGTAGCTCCAGATTTCATTCTCTTCATTGAAAAGCTCTGTGTCCCTGATTGGCCAGCTAATGTACGTTGTGATTGGCCTGAATACCTCTGACATCAGGCGGAAATGTGACACTCCTTACCATGATTCGCTCACAGTGCAATGCTAATGCCGAGTTCAGACTGCGTGATTTTCAAAGTCGTGTCACCTTTGGTTTCACACTGCGTGATTATCTGGGGTAGCGTTCAGTCGCTGCTGTTTCAGACTGCATGATGGATTGGCGACAGGTGTTTTCATACTGCATGACTTTACCGTAAGAAGAATCGCCGATAACTTGGATTCCGGTCCAGATATTTAGATATAACTAAATATCCGGTCCAGATATTTAGCATGCCAGATATCTCACTGGTGTCGGCGACTGGTCGACGATTCTCTCAGAACGCGTCTTTTATCATTCACATTGTGTGATTGTCACTCGCTTGCACGAGCATCGATTTGCCTGTGAGTTCGGGAATTTGTCTGCGATTTCTCAAAACCTGTCGGCGAGTCAAAATCAGGGCTAAAATCGTGCAGTCTGAACTCGGCATAACAGGAGTTAACTTACAGGCTGAGCCTGAAGCAGGAGGAATTCTGATAATGTCGGTCTTGTCTACGTCACCAATCCCAGGAAGTAAACTGTTGCCTACAATTCATGTCTTTGTTGTAGTCCAAGAAAAGAGATTTACGTTGGAGACGATAACTCACGCTGTACCTTTTGCATATCATTATGTCTTTCCCCGCCATTGACGAGATATCTCGTCAATTAAGAGAAAACGCTTCCCCGCCAAAGACGAGATTTTCCGTCTTTCCGCAATACCGCTATTATCCACCAGGTGGCGCCCTTCCGCAACTTTTTAAACCCGGAAGTATTGCCCTATGGCAAGCTGCTGCTTGTCCGTGTCTGTTTTAAAGATCGCTCTGAGTGGGATCTCTATGAAAAGTCCGTCACAAAAATGGAATTATCTCTTATTAATTTTTGCTCAAAATGTGGTGTTTTTGCAAAAACCTACCCATATTCAAAAGCTGATTGCAAAAGAACCACTAAAGGTAGGATGAAACGGTTTTTTTTTGTTTGAAAGCAGAGGGTCTGTTCTTTCATTTGGTGTATTGTATGTTTAAATATTTAAAGAAGAACATTTTCTGGAAGGCATTAAACTTTGGTGAAAATCATGAAAAACGCTGGCGCTGGCTGGTAACTTTTTTTAAAAACGCTGGCGGTGAAAGAGTTAACATGTACTAATACACACTTACACACCAAAGTAAAATTGTGAATTAGACCATTGGTGCTCTGAAAGTTGGTCGGATGAAAGTCCGTGCTTCCATGACAAAATAAAAGTTTAATTATCATCAAGTGTTTCTCTAGTTGTTCACCTAGCTTTCCGAGTCATTGATACACTGTTTGTTGTAATTATAAGCACACAAAGGGCACTTTTCCCGTTGTCACCTCATCTTTAGACATGCGGTGTAGTTTCAGCAAAGATGCTTATATTACGAAGATTTCAACCTTCCATTAAAAAACCTGCAACAGTGTTTAGCACCTCAGCCAGTCAATAATGATGATCAATAATATATGTTGCGGGCGTTCAGAGTGTAACGACAGTCAGTTACAGTTTTTTATATTTTAAGCTTTTTCAAGTTTTACATTTTAATCGGTTTATTAAAAACAGCTTCTGGTCTCCTTTCCAGTGAATAGCAGCGTTGCTATGCTAATCTTGTTGGCTTCCCTGAAGAGGGTCTTTGCTTTCAGTAACCGTGTTTGCATTTTCGGCATCGGACCCTCTCAGATCCACTGCCAATGCCATTTCGTTGCGTTAGCAGCCAGTCTCGTCTCGAATGAGGTTAAAAAGCCCAGGTGTGTGTTTGGCATCGAGCATCGTTGTGATCATGGCTAGTTTAACTTCTTCGCTCGTTTAATTTTTTCACCAGCTGTGTATGTGCTTTGCGCCGCCACACGTGCTTGCTTTTTCGACAATCGTTAAGTTTTATCGATTTAATTCTTATCGACAATTAATCGAAGATTAACATCGCTAGTTTAGAACAACATGAGGATGAGAAAATGATGACACAATTTTCATTTTTGGGTGAACTTTCCCTTTAACAGTGTTTTTGGACATGTTTTAGTGCATCAAGAATGTTCCCATCAGTTGTTATCTAACGCAATGGCAGTCATTAATTAGTATGCGTACAAATGATTTTATTTGCTCTCTTTGTAAAATTGGGTTTGAAGTTTGTAACGGAGATAAAACCAGTAAGGAAAATAACTTTTGGTCCTTAACCCAACGTTTGGCCTGTTTCCTGGCTTCAAAGGGCCATCTGCTCCGTTCTGATCAATTTCACTCATGTTGAGATCCCCGTTGCTTCATCTACCCGTCTGCCCTGTTGAGAATCAATACTGGCTTTGAATCGTAAAGCCGATGATAGTTTGTTTTGTGATACAATGAGCAGATTTAAACAACAGACGAGTGTCAGGCTGACTTAAATAACATCCGTGCGGATTTGACAATGATTGATCCACGGGTGTGCAGTCGATTGTTTTCATCTTAGCGTAGGACATGTGATCTCTTAGCTGGTTTCATCCTGTTGTAAGCTGGTGCAGTTAAAGTTTTATGTTTGAAGGAAGAGTTTCTCTAACAACTACATTTCCAAATATATTAAAAGAGGTTTCTGTTGCTTAATGGTGGTGCAAAGACCACAAGAAATGTAGCCTCCTAAAATGAGACTTTTATGTCCAATGAAAAGTGTCTGCTAAAAAACACAGCGTTGGCGCTTCCCACTCGGGAATACCTTACTTAAAGTTGTCTCTGCACATTAATGTGGTGTAAGAGAAAGTACTTTAACATTAAAAATTATACGCATTAAATTCTTAAAGCAGTCCCGAAAGGTCTAGTTTTATTTCGGTATGTTGAAAGGCTGTGGAAAATAATTACCGTTTTTGGAGCCAGAAAGAAATACTAACATTATAAGTCGACATCAGGGTAAAGAAAACAATGATAAAACTGGTAAGTAACTTACCTAACGATGACAACCAATGAATCAGGCTTATACATTTTTGCACCTGAGCATTTTCTGCTATGAATCACGGAGATACAGTGACCTTTCAGAAGAACGACACCGGCAGCGACATGTCCACTTATTACAGTATAAGTGCCTTTCAGCTTGTTTCCTTATGAACTCACTAATAAATATGGGTATTTTGGAGCTTGTTTTCCAGTTTATAGACTACATACGGTGTATTTGAACTTGATATTGCCTGACTCCAATTGCACAATAAACTAGATATTTTTGTAAACAGAATTTAGCAATGTTTAAAGGGCCAATATTATGCCCATTTTTACAAGATATTATAAACCATTTTGCAAGATGTAAACAACACTGGTCCAGAAGCACTTCTTGTTGTTTTTTTAGTTCACATTTATTTTACATTTTGATTAAGTTAAACATTTTCTGTTGGTTGTATTTTGTTCTAATATTAATTATTATTATTATTATTTTGTTAAGTGTTAAAAAAACTAAAACAGGTTTTAGTTTTTAAATCCTGCAAAATGGTCTATGTAAGTCTCAGGTGTGCCTAGACTGTGTTTCAGCTAAAAAAAAAAACACACAGATAATTTGTTATAGCAATTATCAAAAATGCCCTTATTTGGGCAAAAAAAAATTCTGTTTTCTCATTTGTGTACCTTTTTAAATGCAAATGAGCTACTGGTTATGCTTTTGGGTCAAGTTAACCAGTTAGTCAAAGGCTGTGGGTGGGGTTTTATCAGTGTGATGTCATATTAACAATAGAATAAAAACAGCATGTCTCATTCTGTTTGCTCTGGTTTAATGGGGATTAAAAAAGGTGTGGGTGGATTTTTTTCATTGTAGGGTTACATGCTGCCAACAAACCCCATATGGCAGAAAAAAATTATTTGGCCCAACATATGTTTTAAATATATGCTAAGTACATTTTGTAGAAAGTAAAGCTTAATTAAATATTTTTAAATGTGAAAATACATTTAGTTTTAACCTTCATGTATCAGCATATATTTCAGGGGGAACAAATACATTTCTAATTTTAGAACTCATACAGCAAAAATATTTTTTTCCTGACCAAGATATACGTTTGTATCAAATTTATGAAGTATAAAATGTATATGCATGTATAAAATACTAAATTACAATATTTTATTATTATATAATATATAATTAAATATTTAAATATTTTAAAGATATAGATTATATATTTTTAGTTGAAAATATATTTAATTTTACCTTTTCAAACCTGAAAACAAAATTTTTCCAATGCGATGTGAATATAAATGCTTTAAAATATATATTTATTTATAAAATATATTTTAAAATGTACAAAAATGGCCAAAAAATATATTGGTGAAAAATACATTCTTGTAATGTAAAATATATTTCAGCAGGCCATTTTTTGTATATTTTGAAATACAATTAAAATTACAGCCCAGTCACACGAAATTACGTACCTATAGTCACGTAATTTTTTTTTTTTTTTTTTGATCCTGTCACGAATTTCCCCGTTTTTTTTCTTGATCGTATCACGATTTTCTGTTTATGTGTCATTGTTATGTATTGGTTTTCTCAACTGTTTTGTCCTATTTTCTTACCTATTTTTACATAAATGAAATTCTAACCCTAAAACCAGGCGACAATGTTTTAAAATTTAGAAAATATAAAAAATAAACCAGAAAAAAAAATAGTATAAACCAATACTTAAAGTGACATCCTAACGCAAAGACCAAATCTAACCCTAAACCGAAGCGACAATGGTTTGAAAATAGGAAAGCAGTTGAGTAACCAATACGTGACAATGACAAGTAAACAGAAATTTGTGACACGATCACAAAAAACGCGGAAATTCATGACAGTATCATGAAAAAGAATTAAAAAAAATATGTTACAATAGGTACATAATTTTCTGAGACTGGGTAGCAAAATGACTGTGTATTTGAAAATGTGTTTTTTGCTGTATGGTACATTTATGTCTAAACACCTTGTAAAAGTGGAATTTGCATAATATGGGCCCTTTAAAGTATGCTTTATACTACAATTGACCAGATCAGTCAATCAAACTTTGATCTATAAACAACCTGCTGGCTCTTTAAAGACATTTTTCAAATCGGGCTGCTTGATGTTTGCTTGATCTGGACAACACAGGGTCTGGACACGCATATTTTCCTCACATCTACTGTGAAATACCCACATATTTCATGCTGTTGCTGAACATTTTTGAGCTTGTCAATTCTGTTTCTTTCCTGGCCATCTGGTTATGCCTGTAGAAATAAGATTGAGGTCTATTGTCATCTGTTCGCTGCTTCTCCACTAGCAAAACAAATCAGTTTTGATTGAGCTTTCGTCCGCCTCTACGATGGCTGCTGGGTGTGGACGACGTGTTAAAATCACCCTAGGAGCAGCTGGTTCCCATCTCTGCCTTGCGTTTCTATTTAAATGAGATTTATGTGTTTAGATGTTGATACGAATGACTGACCCATTTTCCCTGCTCTGCCAGCGCAGCGTGATGGTAATGCTGTTTCTCGTATGAATTTATGGCGGGCGGCGGCGGGCGTGCCACCATTAGGGTGTCAGTGGTCACCCCGGGGAGGGCAGCGCATAATCGGAGTGATTGGTGGATGAGACGAGAGACGCCCTGCCTTGAAAGCAAAGCAGAAATAAGCAGTGAGGATAAAACATCTAAATGCTTTTGGGGGGCCGTAACGATGCATTTTTAAAGCAATGGGAAACGCAAAATTTGCAATGATCAGTAATGGATTTTGTTCCAGAAGGGCTTATTTTTGTAGTCGGTTTGATGCTTTATTTGTATGCCGTTTGCACTCAGTGCTCGGTTAGAGATTAGATGAACCGTACTCTTCAAAAACAACAAGAAAAATAAAAAAGCGATTGCTTTACGGGTCAGAAATCTTTTATTAAAGACCTCGTTCACACAGCAGCGCACATATCAACAGCTTACGATATTTGCCCTGTAAAGGTACAGTTAGATACTAGGCCTATTTTTTGCCATTTGGAGGTGTGGTTGTAGTAAATCTTCACAATAATCATAAATGATAACAGCAAATTTGTACTCATTCTTATCCACCAACCATTATGGGCATTAATAAATGTAATGCTTCATTTAGTAACCTCAGAAGTCATTTTATTTCTCTATAGAGCTGTCGCGGTGTTAACCTGCAGAACGATGTATGTGTGCAATGTTGGGCAAAGTGGTTACATTGCTGCTTCACTTAACACACTTTCTCGCTTGTCTTAATGCACGTTCCTGGTCTCATTGAATGTGATTTATTGGTGCACGTTGTTTTAAAGGTTTGTCTTCATAATCTTTTATTGCAATATAAACACACTGCCTCTGAAACATCTTTCCTGTTAAGATACGGCTCATATATCTTGGATTTCACATATAAACGCTGCCGCGCACTAAAAGATAATCGGCCCGAATTTGGGTTGTTTCCCCCTTAAATGTGACATAGAATGATTGAACGGGGTATTTATCCTTGTTCTGTGATGTGACATGTAGACAAAACAATTTTTGTTTGGGTCTGTAATGCCTTAGAAGCTTCCTAAAAACCTCTCTCAGATAGCTCTATTAGGGTGGGGGATTTTAAACAAGCGGTTTTGCACCTATTTGGCTCCCCCTACTGGCTTAACTTGCAATCTCATTACTGATTGGCTGACTTTGCTGCCACTCAAAAAATGTAGCCAATTATTTTAAAGTGGAGGGGCAGTGAGATGCCTGTGATGTCATAAGCATCAGTTTTTCAGATTGGGCCGTTTTCTGGCTGACATTTCTAAAAGAGGAATTTCTATGAGACTGAGATGTTTAGCATGTCTAGCACTTTTTGTATGTTAGTGAATGCGGGTAGACTACCATTATTCAACAAAGACAAGGTAAAAATGGTTTTTCATTCTCTGTCCCCTTTAAGACAATCCTGGGTAAAGTTCTGATCGTGTTGGTAGTCGTACTGATTATCTTATGCGATTTGTGGTGTTCAACATGTTGAATATTTACGATCAGAAATCCTGTGGGGGAACATCAAAAGCGCACACACGCTGTAGATTGTCACATTGCATGAAATATTACCCAATCAGAAAGCGAGCTGATCTTTATGCCTGTCGTCCACCAGGTTTGTTTACTGTGAAGTCACGTACAGTATGACCCAGTGCCATTGCCAGTGGGCGTCTGAAATATCAAGAGGGGGCGATCACACTAATGCATATAAAATACATATAGCTTTGGTACGTTCCTTAGTTTTACCGTGTTATAATCAAACATCTTGGTAATATAACCACAAAAACTGCGGCAATAGTGAGCAATGTACAGACCTCTTACTATAAAACAAAAACGCTTACCTACATATTAGCACAATACTGCTTATTTGGACCAGAGGTAAGTTAGTGCCATTTGCTACAGTTTCTTTCTTTTTAATTCATTTTCCAATGTCTGTGGTGAAATTAGTTACTATAACAGGGTTTCTCGCAGAAAATTTGTTAGTTAAGGTGGTAGGGTTGTGCAGGTGGGCGGGCCGGGGGCGTGGCGATCAAAGGGGCAGGGCTTACGCGTCATGATGAAAATATTTTATTTAAAACACTCAAATAAAACTCAATTTTGAAGAAACTATGACAGAAAATGAACACATACTAGATTATTAATGAATTAAATGTTTTATCAACAGGCTAGTTATCCTCCAGACAGTTACAGACCATGTCTTTCTCTCATTTCGGTTATGTGGTGTTTGGTGGAATTTTTTTGGGGCGACCTAGTTAAGGTGGTAGGGTATCCCACCTTAGGTGGGCCGCCCGAACTGAAAAGTGCTGCGGGAAACCCTGCTATAAGGTTGCAATATACTACCTTAAAAATTATGGAATGTTTGTAGCCTTTGTGTTTGCTTTCCGTAGTGCAAGAAATTTTGCGTAATGTTATTAGGGTGGGAAACATGCTTAGTCAAGCGACCAATCAAAATTCGACTTTGCCTCACAGACCATCCTTAAATAAAATTTCGCAATTTTAGCTTATCATTTACTCTAGGAAGACAATACACTAGGCAAATGTGCACATTTTATATTAACCCTCAAACACTCCTCGTTCTATATGACCCCAAAATTGAACGCATAATTGTAAGAAAAATATACATTTTTAATAATACAAATCATATATATATTTTTTTTACTTCTCATCTATACAATAAAGCTGTGTTTTGAGAGATTTGAAGTACTTTTGTACCTGTTTACCACTAAATTCATCAACTACACCATTGGCTTGCCTGAAAAATATCAAATTTTTATGAAAATTCACATAAATTATTATGTAAATTTGATTTAAATTGTTTTTAGATATTGATATAGGTGTTAGGTGTTGAATTCAGCCATCATTTTTAGAAAAAACATAAAAGAATTACAGTTTAGGAATTAAATAATTTGACCAGCAGATGCAATCACTACTTTAGTGATACATTTTTTGAATATAAACATTAGAAAGGACATTAAAAATAAATATTATTTCAAATAGTAATTTTTTATAGTTTTTGATGCATTTTGAAATGTCTGTTTTTGCAAAATGCCACAGAAATATGACTGAGTATAAGTGTGTGTGTGTGTGTGTGTGTGTGTGTGTGTGTGTGTGTGTGTGTGTGTGTGTGTTTGTATTGCATTTGTGCACAAGTACCAGGCCTTCATTTCTGTGTCACAATTTTCAGATTTATGCTGGAGTTTTTTTTTTGGCAAATGAAAAACAAGTAAATATTTTTGCATTTCCCATTCACTTTCAATTGGGGTCATATTGACCCCAAGGGACAGATAATAAAAAATTTTTTACATACCTTTAGAACAACCGAATCAAGCCCAGTTTTTTTTGTGTTTGTAAAGATAGATTATTTAGGAAAAGTCACAAAGTTTTATATCTTTGAATAACCAATGAAATGTCGTTTGGGGTTATATAGACCCCAAGGACCGTTTGAGGGTTATAATCCCATTCAACATTAATCGTGATCTAAGGGGGCGGGATAGTGCCGATGAGGGGGCAACGCCCCGTGGTGCCGGCCCTGGTATGACCACGAGAGACTTTGCGAGATTTCCCATGCCCTGTGTTTGGGTTGTTTGTGAAGGGAATCTTTTGGTGTGTGGTGTGCTGTCATGATCACATTCATCGATCATCGATTTCTTTATCGTCATGTTTGTGGTCTTTTCTACATCTTAAAAGTCTGATAAGATTTAAAAAATCTAAAATCTTTTAGTGTGGCCCAACCTTAAACATTTGTCATAAGTCCAGGGTTTCCCACAGCACTTTTCAGTTCGGGCGGCCCATCTAAGCTGGGATACCCTACCACCTTAACTAGGTCATCCAAAAAAAATTTCCACCAAACACCACATGGTCGAAATGAGAGAAAGACATGGTCCGTCACTGTCTGGAGGATAACTAGCCTGTTTTGAGTTTTATTTAAGTGTTTTAAATAAAATATTTTCATCATGACGCGTACGCCCCGCCCCTTTGATTGCCACGCCCCCGGCCCGCCCACCTGCACAACCCTACCACCTTAACTAACAAATTTTCTGCAGGAAACCATGAAGTCATAAAAGTGCATTTGTATAAATGTACATATAGATTTGTCATTAGATTCACTAAAGAGGAAATTATCTCATCCACAATCTGTTCATAAGTCTGTATTTACCTTATGTCACCATTTGCATTCATTAAAAAGATAACCGAGAAGAACATGACGCTCTTGAGCTATGAAAGAGCAACATCTGAGCCCACACAACCCCATGCTATCTATCATTAATCGAGTAAAGTTTGTCACATTTGTTTCATTGGTTTGTTGAAATCTACTCTCTTTAGTGTGCTGAAGTACCCTTGTTTGGGGGTCCCTTAGGATTGCTTCAAATGACTGTGTTTAATGCAGAACTTAAATGACCCGTGTGGTTATAAGCTGCAGTGATGTCAATGAGATGAGTTATGGGTCCACCAAACACTGAATGCTAAATGAATGTGCACGGTGCTCAATAGCTCTTGAGAAACAGCTCCGAGTCTATCTTTACACCTCTTTTAAAGGCGATTGAGGACTAAAATCACCTCATGATGTGACACTAATCACAAAGACAAAGGCCGATTTTGTCCATGATTGCCTCCAATTGGGCTGCCCGAAAAAATTACTAGTTTAGTATTTAGTATTCAGACAGAATTACCCCTTTTCACCACAGACACATAGACAGCTCCCTGCTGAAGCGTTCAGAGACTGAACATTATGAAACATTTAGTTCAGTGTTCCGATTGGACAAGGATCGTGTGATGACGCTGTTAAATAACAAAATACGGTAGCATAGCGGATCAAATGTTGATGATGCACGCTGGGATTCAAACATGGAAAAAGCAAAATTCTCCAATATTGTATGGTGTGCTGAATTTTTCTTACTGGTCCCCTCAAAGGCCGGACCTCAAACCCATTGAATAAATTTGGGGCTAATTGGAAAATAAACTGCACTTGTACATTCAAAGGAAAGTGTTTGGCTTGAGTTGCAGAAGGCATGAGATAACTTGGTTACATTTCATTGAAGATCTGATGAAATATATTGACACCATGTACTGAGCAGATGTCCTGCTTTAATTGTGACAAAAATACCAAATATTTAAAGGTAGGGTATCACATTTTGAAAAATGCTAACGGTAGCCGTCTAGCAATGAAATTATGTTCCCACCTTCCAGTCAAATCGTCACGCCTCTTTCAAAACACATCAACATGCACAGATCAGACGGTCACATCTCATGTCTCATTCACCAGTGAGAAAACTTTGCAGTACAACATTTCCAAAATAACCAACATAAACAACTGGTTTACATCAGAATTAGTTTAAGCACACGTTCGGTTGTGCAGACGTAGTAACTATATCGTTATGCTAATCTGTAAACGAACACAAATTTCATAAGCAACACAATGTTTCATCAAAGTAGAATATCTGAATCCATCTAAATACAAACATATCGTGTTATACATCAGACTCACCTGACCAAAATAAACTGTGCAACGACCCTTTCAGACCCTTTGCCTCCTGCGCTGTTTGCATCTGGTGGTAAAGCAGTAAAGTTACCGATGTTAATTTGGGTTTTTGCTCTTTGCTGATCCAGGCAGTTTTTGCTGTTGTTGTTATAAAAGATGTCTTTCGTTTTGTGGCTCCTGCGCAGGTTGTCAATTCAGCATGAAAGTTTGCTATTCTCGCTGTTTACAGACAGGAGGTGAGCACACGTGAACGCGCCAATGACGTATGGTGTCTGCGTGGACTAGCTGCGCGGTGGGCATTCAAATTACTCTTACGTAGGAGGGACAACAAAGGCAACGTCCGGTCGTACTGAAATCTATGATTGGTTGAAAAATTTTTGGTCCTACCTACGCCTTTCACAGATGACATAAATTCCTACAAAAAAAACATTTAAACAACTTAACACAGTGATTGCTAACAGGATTATGGCTGCAACTAACGATTATTTTAATATAAAAAGAGTTCATACAACTCTCTCTCAATGTTTTATTTCTTTGTTTAATATCCTTGGAGTTTTTTTTCGTTCTAAAAACTTTTTTTACTCGCTGTCATCGCTCCTTAAAGCATAAGCGTGTCGTCTTTGTTTAATTACCTCTTTGCCAGCTATAACTTCCAGGTGACGCGCTTACGTTTGGGAGGAGTAAAACACTGACATGTGGTTTTCCTCTACCTTTGCTGTTTTTTATCTTTTCTCCACCACCCTGTCATTTCTCAGCCCTGTCTATGAGGCACCGAACCTGCAAGCAACCGTGCGCGAGAGAGACCGACGCTCCGTCCCAAACAGCATACTTCCATACTATATAGTAGGCGAAAAGCACTACTTCTCGTACTCTTTGCCTACTATATAGTATGGAATTAGGCAGTTTGGAGCGCAGTGCGAGTGTGTTTACTCCGCTCCGCGCTTAACTGAAGTTTTTTTCCTTTTTTTTATTAAACGTCTCTGCGTCACGCGACACAACGAATCGATTATTTTGTTAAATAATAGAGATATTATTATTATCTAAATAATTAGATAAATTTGTTGCCAACACTTTTAGAAATCGATTTTATCGATTTAACCGATTCGTTGTTGCAGCCCTAATCAGGATGTGAGGAGACTTTTAACCTGCATTACTAAAAATGTTTCAGGATCATGTGTTAACCTACCTTTAAGTTAAAAGTGGATTAAAAATAGTAAGACTCACTTCATCTGATATTTGTTGTGCTCAGAGCAACCATCATTATAAAATTAAATCATGTTTTGGAGGCAAAAAAGCTCAATATTTTCACATCTGTTAGGTGATCTAATACGTTTGTTCAACCACTGTATCTATGTATGTATTTTATGTCTATGGTTGCAAATATTTCATCACACGCCTATGCTTTTGCATATGACATCAGAGTACTGCAAAAGCAATTCAGAAGCATACAGAACTGATGTTTGATGTCAGATCATGTGGCACAGCACAAAGTCGAACACACATTGGTGAAATTATCCCTTTAGTTATTGAAATTTGGTATTGAACGAAAATGCATTTTTGATACTCTATGGCAGGGTTCCTCAAATCCTACCCAGGTGGGAAGGTGCCCTACAGAGTTTAGCTTCAACCCTGATCAAACACACCTACACGTGATTTTTTTTTTTGTGATCATGAAAACATTGATTAGCTTGTGTGTTTGATCAATGTTGGAGCTAAAATCTGCACGGCACTGGCACACCAGGGTAGGATTTGGTATCGAAAAGTATTGCACTCAATACCTAGCCCTAAGGGCGCACTCATATCATACGTAACCCAACTAAACCATGTCCCAGTGTGATTGTCCCCTCTCTCTACTCCCCCCCCAGAAGCACGCACTTACAGGCCCTGTCCCAAATGGCGCATCATGTGGACTTTCAGTCTCGTGGCCTTAAATTGCGCATGCTTGCTTAGTCTACGACTCCGTAGGCTGTCTCATTTGTCATTTTTACGCTCCCAAGTGTTCTCTTCAGTGCCCCCTTTGCACCCTTGGTGCGGTCTTCGGTCTTTGCGCACTTTACCAACCCAGAAGTCCTTGCGAAAGAGCAGTCAGACCAATCAGACGACAGAAGGGATGAGTTCACACTGATGGACAACTTCTTCTCTTCCTATTTCCGGCGTGACGCTCGAGTCTGCACCAAAAAACGACTCCGGTGCGCCCTCTTGGACTTACGTCAAGGGTCCCTAAGGGCCCTGTCCCAAATGGCGCACTTCATGTGGACTTTCGGTCTCGTGGCCTTAAATTGCGCGTTCTTGCTTAGTCTACGAGTCCGTAGGGTGTCCCATCTGTCATTTTTACGCTTTGAAGTGTGCTCATCAGCGCCTCCTTTGCCCCCTTGATGCGGTCTTCGGCGAAGCCCGCACTGCAGCAGGCTTCGCGCACTTGGCCAACCCAGAAGTCCTTGCGAAAGGGCAATTAGACCAATCAGACGACGGAAGGGAGGAGTTCACACTGACGACAACTTCTCTACCTATTTCCGGTGTGATGCTCGAGTCTGTCCCAAAATACGACTCCGGTGCACCTACGTGGACTTGCATCAAGGGTCCCTAAAGTCTGGACTACGTGATGTCATCAAAGTGTGGACTCTGAGGAAATCCATAAGTCTGGAGTGTGCCATTTGGGACAGGGCCACACTGTACTTTGACTGATCCGAGCCCGGGCGCGCTTATGTCATTAGGATGCGATTGTTTTGAAGAAAACAGGAAGTAAAGCGCACTCATAACACTGGAACCCATCGTAATGTTAGATAATGCCTAATGTTCACACAGTATACCATACCTTGGTTACATTATGTATTTGATCTTAAGTGTGGCATGTAATCTACATGTAATTTACATTCAACCAAATCAATCACAAAACCATTTTGATCTTACCGGTTTTTCTCGTGAATGTTTGTGGGTTTTGTTTATTTCCATAAAAGGATTGTGGAATAAAGAGGGCATTTGCATGATTTTCAAAGACTTTGCCGCCGTTTGTTTGATGTTGGGCTTCTAAGCCTACAACCAATGTATTAATGTTTTTTTGTTTCCTCAAAGTCATTTTGGCAATAGCAGGCAGTGCAATAGATATGCAATAGAATGTGTTTTCTAATTAACATTATGAAAGGGTTTGCTTCCGCTCCTGAATGCTGAGGTCAATGGAACATTGTAGAAATGATCAAATATAATAATGGCACATACTATTTTCAATGACATTTAGCACAGTGCCCATTAATTCCTACTGTATCACCATTTTTTTCATTTTGAGTCATGCATAGATCTGAAGAACTAGTAGGGGAGAGCGGGGCACAACCTAACGCTTTTTAGTTTTGGCTCAATCATTCAAAACGTATTTGAGTTTGATTAATTATATTTTTACACAAGCAACACACACATCTCTGCTACAAATGACCATTTGAAGTTTGTTTCTAGTACTTAACATTCTTGGACAATTACACCAAACGTGACAGAAGTTAAAACGTTACAACTTACCCCATAGGTGGGGTTAAATGTAACAGGCAGGGGGTTAGTTGTAACACTTGCTAAAAATAAAGTTTGCAGGCAAATATTTCAATACTATTTTGTCTATATACTTGAAGTGGATATTGTTTATATATCTGTCTATAATAGACATGTATCCACACTATATTCAGTCATCCAGCTCTTTTCTAACAATAGTTCAATTATAAATGGATACAAATGTCTAAATATGTGAGAAAAAGCAACACAATTATGACAAATTTTTTTTATATGTGACCCAGTCTGTAATAACCATACTACAGTTTCAAAATCAAATTCTGCGATAATGAGCATCAAAGTCTGATTTTAGCTATTCATTTCATGATGATTTCAATATTTGACGTGACCGTATTCAATCAATATTAAAGATATGAACAAATATATATTTGACACGTGATTTTTGATAAGACAGGCACATTAATTTTGTTGGCAGCCAGCAATCATTCATGTATAGCCTATTTAAAACAACGACAAGAATTACGCTAACATTAGCGGTTTTCATATTGTAATTGCTGAGGGGTTAGTTGTAACACACCGTTACAATTAACCCCGCTGAGTCAAAATATTTTCAAGCCCACCAAAAAAGTTGCTAAGAGCTGCAGACATATTTCAAAATGATGCCATGTTTTAGTCAACAAGACACTGATTAATATGACATAGCATTGGATTTGGTATCTTACACACCCAAATTAGAAACTGGAAGAACAGATGATGAAAAAATTTAATTACATGCCACCAAAACACTCGTTCATCAATAACTCTCTGGAAAAACATTATACATTTCCAATAATTTGCGGGAGATTGTCTTTTGGCAGCATGGAAAACTACTAGAAAACCAAAATGCTCAACCTTTTGCAACAATGTAAACAGTGCTTGTTACAACTAACCCCGCGTTAGGTTTTGCCCAGCGCACCCCTACTCATTATTCAGTATAAAATATATCATACAACGTGTATCTATCTGCACAAAATGCAAGACTTAAACTAAGTTATGTATTGGACAAAAAGTTTAACTCCCGTTGTGGATGCGCATCATAACCATAACAGCGCGCTTTAAAATACACCCAGTCAAAGCACAAGGATTCATAACATTAAGCAGCTTTAAGTCTTTTGCTATCATTTTATCTGTGTTGTATCGTCGTCTTACCTCTTCTCAGTCAAGATGTTATGTTCTTATGGCTCTCTGGTATCTCTTGACATTTGGTGTTTGAATATGAGATGATAAACATTGATGGCAGTGTACAAATTTTAATTCTCATTACCATAAAATAGAATATGTAAAATATGTAATGTAATTTAACATGCTGTACATGCCGTACTTCATTTTGCCGTACTTCATTTCAGTATTTTTTTTACTTCTACTACATTCACTTTTTGCTGGTTTCAAATTGTGTATGTGACCATTTTGCTCAAAATACCCCACAGATAATTTATTATAGCATGTTAAAATTATCACTTTTTAGGTGTGACCAGAAATGCATAGTTTTGGGTTTTTTCCCTTTAAATGCAAATGCAAATGAGCTGTTGCCCAAGGCTCGCTTTCCAGAGGAGGATGGAGTGCTTTAGCAAACAGCCACAACAAAGCAGCAATATAAGCAAAGCCTTATACAGTAATTTTGAACTATACATTGGATAAAACAGGGGTGGGGAACCTTGGTCCTGGAGGGCCACTGTCCTGCAGAGTTTAGTTCTTCTTCTTCCTTTTTGCTATTCCAACATCTACGGCTATATTCATGGCGAGAACAAGTTAATCCATACACAAGTTTTATTCAGACAAGTTGATCCATACACAGGTTGGGGGAGGGACAATGTGGCATCTCCAATCTGCCTTATTTGCATGTTTTTGGCCTGTGGGAGGAAACCAGAGTACCCGGAGTACACCCACACTGACACAGGGAGAACATGCAAACTCTACAAAGAAAGGCCACCTGGCTCAGCCGGGGCTCGAATTGGGGACTTGCTGTAAGGCAACAGTGCTATCCACTGAGCCACTGTGTTGCTATTTCAGAATCTAATTCAAGTCTTCAGGATTACTTGCAAATGAAATTCAGGTGTGTTTGATTAGGGTTGCAGGACAGTGGCCCTCCAGGACCCAGGTTTCACCACTCCTGGTATAAAACATGCATGTAGTGTCTGTGACGTCAACTGTATGTTTCTAAAGAGCGTTTTTTAAGCCAAAAGTGGGCGGAGCCAGCCATCGCCATTTTGGCAAACACGTCACCATGTGCCAAATATGTGGGTGGAGCTGAGCGGATAGCTGTGGCAATCTTACTTATTCAGAACTTTAACGGCGCATTCACACGGGGCGAAAGCGTTAACGCTTGACGGAAGGCTTGTCTGAAGTGTGGCCAACAGCCAATCACAGTGGCCGCAGCACATGCTCTAGTCTTCCATAAACGTAATTGGCTGGCTCTGCCTAGGTTATTTGGATAAGGCAATCTGATTAGCTGATGCTCGCGTTGTCACTTCAAAAGTTGAGAAATGTTCAACTTCCGCCGCGAGCTACGGCAGTGACGCGGCGCCGACGGATCCACGATAAAGTTCACCAACGCTTAACGTCAACCATTTAAGGTGAAAACATTTTATTTTCTACTGTTAAGTTGGGCATTTTAACATGGGGGTCTATGGAAATTGACTCCCTTTTGGAGCGTCTAGTGGCCCGTGGATGAATTGCAGTTTAGGTCACTTCTGTGTTGACTTTATAAGAGAGATCTGAAGGTTGCCCCTTTGGTTTGAACCAGTTTAGAAAAACTGTAACTATGATATTCACCATTTGGGTGAATGGGAGAATCTCATTCCGTGCATTTCCCCATCAACATAGTGAATACTTTTAACCAGCACAACAAAATATCTTTTTGTAGAGAATCACCTACTGCACCTTAAAATAAAATAAAATCACTATCACCAATAAACAATTAGATGCAATACAATAATGATAATATTATGCTAAATTAACACATGACATTGTGCTAATTGTAATGACCCAGACATGTTTTTCTGCTGAATGTCTCCATCGCTTGCGTTGTTTTCTGGATCTCCAGAGTGTTATTGTGCCGAATTGGAGCTCCGGTTGGCTGTGAATCAGTGCCAGCGTCTCTCACCAGCGTTCATACTTTCTGCTCTCCTGGCCAACAACTGAGGAAAAAAATCAGTAGCGAGAATAAGATCCTTTATCTTCGAGAGTCAGTAAAGCTAATTATGCCTTAAGGGAAGCGGTAGGGATAAACAGAAGAGCTCAATTAATGCTAGTTGTCATTACGAGTATATTCGCTCACGTTGTCACATAAAATGCAGCTAATTTGTGTGTAGCAGGTGGTAGATGAACACCCACGATGCTATGCGGGTTGAAATATGTGGAACGGTCAGTAAATGAAGCCACTATCGTCTCCAAGAACAACCATCTGATGAAGTTAACTCAAACATTCAACAGTATTCTTGTAGTAATTCATGTCACAACCCAACCAAACCATTACCATTATCAGAACAGAAACCGGCACTGTTTGAGCAATGCGAGCGCAACGTCAGATGTCACCAGTTGAATTTTTTTTTTAGATGGGAGACTTGAAATGCATGTTGTGGAGATGAATACTAACTAGCTATAGAAGAGGTTTCCCAGAAGATGTGTAATGGCTCTGAGGTTGCCTTTTCACAGCCCAGAAAGATTGCTAAATTTAATCCTGAACAGTCAGCCGTGTTGTCACTTTGGCATGCTGCGAGATCCAAACTGCAAATATTTTCTTCCCAAACTATGATTCATTTAAAAGTGTGAATTGATGTTATTGTACTGTGTACAAGTGTTAGGCACATTAGATGCTTTACCAATACAAATATTTGTTTGGTATGTTTATTTAATTACAGTATTTTGCTTTGGTGTGTGATAGCAAGTATCGAAAAGAGTTTTAAGTCTTATTTCGTTCTCTTTTTAAATATTATGGGTTACACAAAGGAAATGAAAATGCCGTTTCATGGTGACTTTGAATACAGACTTTTGACAGCGCACTAATATTTCATTCTCTTTTCTTCCCGTCTTTTTTCCAGGCTTCATTTATACATGTGGTGGGACATTAAAAGGGAAAAATGGGACCATTGAAAGTCCAGGTTTTCCTCAAGGATACCCCAATGGAGCGAACTGTACTTGGGTTATTGTAGCAGAGGAGATGAACAGAATTCATATAGTTTTTCAGTCCTTCGCTGTGGAGGAAGAATATGACTTTTTATCTTTATATGATGGACATCCTCATCCTGCCAACTTCAGAACGAGGTAATGTAATGTGCATGGGCATTGTAAAGGGCGGCAACAATTTACAATAAGGTTGGATTAGTAAATGCATTAAACCAACTAACATGAACAAACAATGAACAATAACAAGAATTAATAAATAATAAAAAAATTCAAATGTCATGTTAGTTTATGGTGCATTAAAGCATTAGTCCATTTTCTTAAAAAAATAATCGAGATAATTTACTTACCACTATCTTTTCTTTGTACAGTAGAGAAGAAATTATGTTTTTTGAGGAAAATATTCTAGGATTTTTCTCATTTTAATGGACTTTAATGGACCCCAACACTTAACAGTTTTAATGCAGTTTCAAAGGACTCTAAATGATCCCAAACGAGGCATAAGGGTCTTATCTAACGAAACGATTATAATTTTTCGCAAAAAAAAAAAATTTGCACTTTTAAACCTCAACTTCTCGTCTTCCTCCGGCTGTGTGATGCGCCAGCGCGACCTCACGTAATTGCGTAATGCCGTGGAAAGGTCATGTGTTACATATACTGTATGAAACGCACATTTTAAACAATAAACTGAGGCATTAATTAGTATCATTCGACATACAACAACGTCTGAACGGTCCTCTTTCTTCACACTTGTAAACACTGGGGAGTAGTTTCGATACGTCATCTGTGACCGCTTGATGTGATGACGTATTACCGTGAGGTCGCGCTGGTGCATTACACGACCGGAGGAAGATGAGAAGTTGTGGTTTAAAGAGCATATTTTTTTATTTTTCTTGCCAAAAATGACAATTGTTTGGCTAGATAAGACCCTTATGCCTCGTTTGGGATCATTTAGAGTCCTTTAAAACTGCAATTTTAAACTGCATTAAAACTGATAAGTGTTGGGGTCCATTAAAGTCCATTAAAATGAGAAAAGTCCTGGAATATTTTCCTCAAAAAACTGAATTTCTTCTGGACTAAAAAAAGAAAGACATCAACATTTTGGATGACATGGTGGTGAGTAAATTATCTGGATTTTTTTTTAAGAAAATTGACTAATCCTTTAATCCACCATGAACATGAATGTTAACAGCTACAACATTTGATTTCAAAAATACATTAGTAAAAGGTGAAATTAACATGAACTAAGATGAGACTAGATTAGTTAATGTTAGCTAATGTATTAACTAATTGTTAACACATACAACCTTATTGTACCTAAGTGTTACCGGAAAAAAATAGTTTTTTAGCAGTTTTAACATCTTTCTGAATGTCTCCTGCTTATAGGTGTGTGCACATTTTTTAGGGCAAGTACTTATATGGAGCAAAGTATGAGATCAGACAGATATGGCGCACCAGCAAAGCTATTTAAAAAATCAGTTTAATAGGATGATGGCAAGTATATTGTACTTAGCAAGATCCCTCCTATTACTATGACAGACGTCCCACCTTGTAGTTAACAGAAACAGTCATTGATCGATAAAGGCTGATGATTTTCTGACAGAGAGGCTCTGTACAGAGTCATTTGAGGTGCTTGTCAACCTGTGTAGCTAAAACGAATTTGAAAAAGGTGTTTGTAGTGCAATTTGAGGTTAAAAAACTAAAGCTATGGTACAGTTGATGTCAGGTTTAATTTTTGGTCAGAGATATGTTGTTTAAATGTGATTTTGGAGAGATCTGTCATTCCCCATTCAAGTAGATAGTAGGGCTGTGCAATTAATAGTTTTTTTCTATTTCGATTGCAAGCTGCACCTCGCTCTCTTTCTCTCACCCTCGCTCTTTTTCTTTCTCTATCTCTCGCACCTGCACGCGCTCTTGCATCTGGTTTTATGCATCTCAAGTGACCTGTACTATCCCTCTTGTTTAAAATATAATCAGCTGCACCGTGGGGCGTCTCTCTATCTCTCTCTCTCTCTCTCTCTCTCTCTCTTTCTCTCTCGCACGTGCAGAGAACTGCGCTCTTGCATATGTCCGAACGTCAGATAACTAGGTAGTAATCCTGTTTATGTTTGTAAAGTTATATGCATTTCACGCAAGCTGACATCAGTCTTTAAGTAACCATGTTAAATAATTGGAATTATGATTTTTACCAAAATAGTCCGGACCATGATTTTGCCTATAATCGAGCAGCCCTGGTAGATAGGACTTCAGTCTTGCATGACTTAACTAACTGCCCGCAGGCATTGCAAATATGGTCACCTAGTTGCATGACTTCCCTAAGAAAACTTTGATGTTGGTTAGTAATACTACTACATTTTATAGTCATTAAGCAAAAAATACACATTCAGTTCTACAGTTCTAGCCATAGACAACAGCAGCAGATCTCCTGAGCTGAAATTAGTTTTTACTTCCATTCATTATGATGATTGAACGTATTTGTTTGGTGTCAATCTGGCCTTGAAAGTTTCTCTATCCAAACATTATTACGCTTTATTCAGAGTCATTTCCTGATTTCTGGAAGTTAATATCCTCATCTTTCAAATGAGTTTCCTGTGCTGTCCAACAACTAACATATTTGTATATTCTGCCATAATGTTCCAATAGTTTGATTTGTATACTTAAACCAAGGGCATATGGTTTAATATTGTCCTATCTCTTATGATTCGATTATGATTTTTTACTGCTTCATGGAAAGTGCATTTCATAGCCTCATAAAAGAAATGATATACACAGTTTTGTACTTTTTATCTATTTATGCAATGTTGTGATACATCTTAATATTGACTTATTTGAAGTGCCTGTAGGGAAAATAAATCAAAAGTACTTGCGGCAAAGAAGAAAGGCTTGCATAAATGCTTGTTTTTCCTCAAAATACTTCGGTTTGTTGTTGTATGTAGTGATAGATTGTTTTGATGGGGATAAAATTGTTTGTTAATTACTGTAACCCTTCAGTTAAAACCTTTCATTTTCTGCTGTTAGCTTTTTCCATGTTTAAGTGCTATAATTGGGTCCCCAGTGCTTCTATCAACCTAAAAAATGTGAAAGAACAACCCAGTAACTTAGTTTTGGTAAACCATTCTCTGCAAGTATGTGAAAAAATAGGTAATTGAAATTTGGCTCCCCTTGTGATGTCAGAAAGGGGTTAATACCGCCCCTTAATCTGCACTATCCAACCATGGCACTCCCATTTAGTGGAAAGGTCAGCACATTTGCCTTTAAAAGGACACACCCAAAAACATATATATCCCCATCAAAACAATCTATCACTACACAAACAACAAACCAAGCATTTATGCAAGCCTTTCTTCTTTGCCGCAAGTACTTTTGATTCATTTGCACACATAGATTATATACGAAGTAAATGCAAAAACGTGAATAGACGTGAACTCACGAGGGGCGATGCGAATAACTCAAATTGCGCTGCGATGTTTCGCAAAAACGCATGCTTTTTGCCTCAACGTGTCTTTGCGCAAAAAATATTTTTTCTTTTTTTATTGCTCAAAATACCACACAAAAAACAATAAACATATTTTTAGCTTACAAAAAGGTCCAAATAGCATAGCAGCAAAAATATAAATAAGTAACATAAACCTAGAGAATATAAAGAGAATAAATACAAAATAAAATATAACACAAGGGGGTTATACTCAAAATATACCTTAAGAAGAACAACACAATATTGTTCACCAAGAATTCATGATCATAATTCAAAGAAAAAACAAATATTTTATAGTTTAAAGAACGCTATCCAACATTCCCTTTAAACGCAAATCAAGTTCATATACATTGAGGTTTCTTATGAAAACATTTTAATTATTATTTACATAAAATAAACGTAATACAGCCACACAACAAACTTATGAAAATATTTTAATTGTTATTTGCATGAGAGTTTTTTTAACGCAGCCAAACAATAAATAAAAACTATCACCACAATGCTCACCACAATGATTTCCCTTATCTCATGTGTTAATATTTTTTATTAAAACAATTTTTGATATGCAAAAATAACTGTTGCATCTGTGTAGATTAGATAAGCAAAGTGTGTGCGCGTTGTGCACGCTATACATTATGGTCAAGCATGCGCCCTTAAAATAGCATAATGAACAACGCACAACGCGCCACTGACTTTAAACTTTTTTTTCTGGTCAGTAGCGCAATTGTTTTTTGAAGCTGCAAAATAGCATCAGGGATGGTTTGCGCTGAACCGCCCAGGGAGCGCAAGTTCATTCCCTAGTTTGCCGACGTGCGTCTGTGGAGGGAAAAACCCGCTGTGCGCCGGTGCAAAATACGAATGATACATGCGTCACTGACAAAGTCAATTGCGCTGGGTGCAAGATAGGGCCCTATGTCTGCTTCACAAAAAGTGCACTCATTACTATCCATATTTAATCTGTGTCGGAGGAAATTATTATAAGGATAAATATTATTAATAATCAAGTTGAAAATATTCAACTTGAGTGAAAAATTCGCACGACACAAAGTTAAATCCAGCGAGTAATCTAGAGCGAGGAACGCAATATTTTGAGTTTGGTGTGTATGCAGCTTTATGCTTTCAAAGCTAACCGACTATGGCTAGCCCCTTGGAAATTTTTATTAAAATGTGCTTACAATAAAATTAAAATAGATCTTTTTTTATTAGGGTTGTATTTTTCTTCTTGTCTCACTATTATAAAGCCCCCAGCAAAAACATCTTACTATTTTTATTTAATTGCTGCATAGGAACATTTTTAAGGATGTATAGACTTTGAACATGCCAAGACACGTTTTCCATTAAAACAAAACTGACGTCAAAGTGCAAGCACAAAGGCATGGGTGATGTCTTTTATTTTTTAAAGATTTTGGAAGATACTTCTCAGATAATGTCTGGTCACCAACCCTGTGAAGTTTTCCCATTATACTCTTCAAATTAAACCAAGTAATGAATACAGCAAATCTTCACAAATGCATTAAGGAGTAAGAAAGAGTTTTATTATCCAAGCTGCGAGTAAATCTATAGTTATTCTTCTTCTCTGCAGGCATGGCAGTTCATTATGCACTTATTAAAGCATTAATCTAACTGTGGTGCTGTCATTTATATGGTTTTCTTGGGTTTAACAGGTATTACTCGATTCATTCTGGATTATTTGATTGTTTTGTTCGAAGAGTCTGATACGAGAACATCAGAGTGTTCGTTTCATTAGCGGGAAGTAATGGCACAACAATCCAAAGTGTACAATGGGACTCGTAATGCTTCCTGGAACAAGTAGGTTCAGACATTATTGAAGCATGAGAACATTATATTCTTCTGACGGATCTGTCACTTCTTGAGAAGTTACTGTGTCCCGTCGAGAGGAGCACTATTATATCTTTTGCCATATGAGTTCTGTTTGAACTTTCCCTGGAGTTTCTATGCCTGCCTGAGGCCTATCACAAATGTCAGGTAATACTCATTCCTGTAAGTCTGTACAAGATGGACGATCTCCAGGGTTCAGTCTATAGGATAGACACTTTCGTATCCTTTTATTATTTACACGTAATCACCTACAGGTTGTTAGAGGATGCTGCCTGATTTGCATAAGATATTAAAAAGTGTTTTAAGATCCCATAAAATCTTTAATAAAAAGACTGTGATGTATTAGAGGTGCAAATATATATCGAAATTACCACAATATTGTAAACCAGTGGCGAGGCCAGAAATTTTAAACTGAGAGGACCTCTGTGAAATAGGGTGAACCTTAATGCCTACTCTCAAATTACAGATTACATTACGTTTCATCATGGATCGACTCATTTTCGGATGAGGAAAAAAGTGAAATAAAGAAAATAAAATAAGAACAAATCAAGAAATTATATGCATATGCAAATAGAAAATAACAAAGTTACAAATAATGTAAGGTCTAACAGTATTTAAGAACACTGGGTCTCGTTAACTAAGCATGCATACGCACAAATTTGTTCGTAAAATGTGCGTACCGACATTTTAACTTACAAATCATGATTCAACAAAAGCTTTCGTACTAAAATTTATTTTAAATGTATGCAAAAACGCAAGAACAACGTAGACCATGTGCACAATAATCATGAACAAGGAAAAATAACCCTATAAATACAAACCCAAATAAAAAATGTTGGGACACTGTAGAAATTGTGAGTAAAAAAGGAATTTAATAATTTACAAATCTCATAAACTTATATTTTATTTACAATAGAATATAGATAACATATCAAATGTTGAAAGTGAGACATTTTGAAATGTCATGCTAAATGTTGGCTCATTTTGGATTTCATGAGAGCTAATTTCACGTGGATGTGTCCTGTCATGCGTAGAGAGATTTATAATTATATAATTTATCGTTTTGTGCAGTATATCACATCATTTAGCAAGTTAATGCATATCGTATTTTACTCCAATATCTTGCAGCCCTAAGATGTCTTTTTTTATCGACTCCCTTAACATTTGTTAAAAGATTTAAAGTCTGTGTAAAGTCATTTCTGACAGTTGTTTCTAAACACATCAATGTTAGAAATGTATTGCTGAAACGCGTTGCAAAGATTGTAAAAAATGTAGTACAGAATTTTTCCAGTTTTTCCACATTTATGTATTTAGGATTGTTGGGGGCGTGGCTAAAATGCAAACAATTGCGAGAATCAATTCAGGCTGTAGCGGTATTTGAAAGTTGAGATAGATGGCAGCTTTCCCGCGAGTGGGCGTGGTTTCAGCGCCGACAGCGGACACGCCCCCGGCGCTTGAAAGCAGAGAATGCTGCTTATTTTTCCCAGATTTGGATAACTTATTTAATTTACTTGCCGTTTATTTATCATTCATATTTGGCTGGGTGTTTAATAACACATTTTTATGTGGTGTGACATATTTAATATTGCTTTACACAGACTTTAAGAAATCAGTTTATCTTTTCTACAGTGCCACTTTGAAAACATGTTTCACAGAAAGGTTAGTTTATCTGTTTTCTTCAGTATACAGTAACTTAATCTTCTCCTTTCTCACACTTTATATCTTATTTTGATACAATTTTAAACCAATTGCCTGTGTAACCATCTAGATCAACAACTTTTTTAACAGAAGTGGTTCTGTTTGAAGGTCTGACAGACAACATTTGAGGACAAAGAAAAGATTCAGCAAATAGGGAAATATTTAGCTTTTTCTTGGCAACCCTCGACTTCAACGCATTCTAGAAAAAATCCATTTATCAAAGCAATTCAACCAGATGCTTTTGACACGGTACTTATCCAACTGCTTCCTGACATTGCAATCTGTCATTTTTCCGTTCGGAAGGTGCAAGCCCAAAATAGAGTTTCTTCGACATCACATGCGTCTGTTTTCAAAGCATCCCGACTGAAGGATAAGGACGGATGTACGAAGAGCTGTTGTCTTCTTATTAAAAGTTGACCTCCTGTTTGTTGAGACGGAAATATTAATGGACTAATTACTGGTATAGCATTGTGTTAGCAGTGTAAAAGGTCATAGGTTCAAACCCAGGAAATAAATATAATGATAGAAATATATATCTTTTTATGCACCGTGAGTTACTTTAGATAAAATCATCTGCCAAATGTGTAAATAATTGTAAATGTAAATGCATTTCAAGCTAATGTTGCAAAAAAAATTAAGCTACATGGGGACAGATTTACTAACAGCGTGCACTAGCGCAAACTTTCATTTTGTATTTACTAAAGATAATTAGGGCTGAAAAGGTGGGGTCTAATTATTTCCGTGACTGACCTTATTGCAGATTTGTAGGAGTTTCCCTTTCAGACACTAAATTTATGGAAGGATATTATTTTAATGATTCCCGCAACACGGTTTACTAAAGTTTGCACATGTGATATTACTGGTATTTGCCCCATTATTTAATGCCGAAACAAGCATGTCTTAAATCATTTGTGCTTGAGGCCTAGTCCACACGGACACAGGTATTTTTATAACCAGAGTTTTCCTTCCAAAAAATCCCGTCAACACATGCTCATCCTCATGAAAAATCAAAAACAAGGTAACAAGCTCTGTCAAGAGCATCTCAGACCAGCATGTGCCATTATAACCCAAGTCGTAAAGCCACCTTGGCCAGTCAGAAACAAAAGTAATGTCGCGAGGCAAAAACCCCGGTTTAACTGTCTACATGACAACACTGCAACCAGCGTCTCTTAAAATCCTCACCCTGGCAGGTGTTTTCAAAAAAAAACTGTGTTTAGTGCCCTGATACTGCGTTTTCGCGTGGATGATCCGCGTAAAAAATATCACAGTTATAAAAATATCTGTGACCGTGTGGACTAGGCCTGAAATGTCTGAAATTGTTGCTGATAGCGTGTGGTACAAGGCAGAGGATTTTTTCTAACATGTATCGGTTTATTTGGAATGCCAAGGAACATATTATTCAAAAATATTGTTTGCCAAGCCATGTTATTTTTATTTGCTGTAGGAAATAAAAGAGGAGTCACTAGGAGACGTCACACTTGTAAACCTTCGTTTTTTTGTCCTTCGGGTCTTTTTTTAGTGTACTACACTGGTCCTTCGGGTCTTTTTTTTTCAAGAAAAAAAGAATTCTTAGTATTTTTGTCCTGTTTTCAGTAAAAATATCTAAAAATTCTTAAATGAAGATGCTTTATCTTGATGAGCAAAACGACCCAAGAAAATAAGTCTAGTTTATAGACCAAAAATATCAAATTTAAGTAATTTTGTGCATAAAACAAGCAAAAAAAAATCTGCCAATGGGCTAAGCAAAACATCTTGAAAATTTTTCTTAACACTAAAATCAAGAAAAATTCAATAAAAATTTGCTTATCCTATTGCCAGATTTTTTTGCTTGTTTTATGCACAAAATCACTTAAATTTAATATTTTTGGTCTAGAAACTAGATTTATTTTCTTGGGTCGTTTTGCTGATCAAGAAAAAGCATCTTAATTTAAGAAGACAAAAATACTAAGAATTTTTCTTGAAAATAATTTTATGCAGTGTATGGCTTCATAAGCAGGGATTTCACGCCCCAAATTTACCGCTCCCATGTCCGTGGTGCTGAACTCAAGTGCATCAGGTGTTAGTAGATCACTCGCACCTCGTCAGCTCTGCTTACAGTATTTCCTTAACTAATTTGCGCTGCTCTTAGTAGATTGCGTTGGTCATTATGGAAATCAGCGGCTGTGCCTGTGTTATTTAAATTGCGCCCATAAATATTATCACTTCCATCTGAAGTAAATCTTGCCCCTAAACCATAAATCTGAATGACTTCAGTTGATTCCATGTTTGCCACAAATAAACAAAAAGTCTGAACTCCAACATATTTAAGATAAGAATATAATCAGAGCGCCTACCAGCAGAACGTGCAGAAATAACCTCCAATGTATGTGATAAATGGTGGGGAGAGGCTTTTCGTGACCTGATGAATGAATTTGAAGTACGCACGAGTAATGAATTTGTTTCTCGCCGAGCGTTTAGCGAGATTGCTGAATCGTATCTGAAAGAGATTTTTCTTTCTCACCTGCAGGCTTCAGGGATGCGGGGGGCGGCAGTCAAATACAGATTAACGGCGAACGGCCAAAACATGTCAGAATCACTGAGCTTTCTAACAAAGTCTGATTAGTGTGATGGTACTCTATATGCAAGGCCGATATGAAGACGGTTATTTACTCAACCTTCAGATCGCTCCGTGCTAATTGGATAGCGAGCTCTGGTCAGACACGAGCGCGGTGCGTTTGAGTAATTGGCCTGTCTCGCTCCTCCTAAATAGTCTCTGCCCAGTCATTTAACTTTGAAGTATCTCATACAACGCTCTTTCTGTCTCGCAAACACACACACACACACACACACGCAGCGTTTATGATGTTTTGCACTCTTAGTAGGAAATTGGTCAACTTTGTCTGATGTACAGTGTCATCTTGTAACCATAATTCATCGTACAAGTCTAGAAAAAGAAGCGTAGTCTCTGTGGGCAGTGCCATGTTGTTTGATGAATGAGACGTCAGCGGTGTGAGTCTGCCCGCTGAAGCCATTTGCAGCAGATTGATGTAAATGTTCACTGAGGTCACAATACATTTCTTAAAGGATTTGTTCTTCCAAAAATAAAAATTCCGTCATGATTTACTCATCCTCATGTCGATCCAAACCCGTATGCTGAAACCTGCGGTTGCCTCTTTTTTATACAAGAATGGTTATGTGTCTGTATAAACTAATAAAGCAATAGTTGTATATATTATAAATTAAAGTAATACATACTGACCAAAACATTGGGTAAAAATGAACCTTATTGTTTGTTTGTTCATTAAAGTTGACACCCACTTGATTTTTAATGATGTTATCTGGATGTTATCTGTTTGTTTATGTTTTGTGATAGTTGTTAAGTCTCTTTTATGATCTGATCCATTAAACGATCCACTGCGACCTTTAGACTAACTACGTTTTTGCTTTTCCAAAATCTCATTTAATTCTTATATGATTCATATATGACCTCTTTTTAACAGTACCAATGATTTTGAGATTTATCTTTTCAAACTAAGGATATTTAAGAGACTCATGCACACCTATTTAAAACATTTAGTGATGCTCAAGATGATACTACACTGTAAAACCTAACAGTTAACTCAAACCATTTAAGTAAACCGGTTGAATCAGACCATTTAAGTTTTAAAACGCATAAATTTAAGTACTTGAGTCATGTACAATTATGCACTTATATTTAAGTAGTGTGAACTTAAATATAAGTGCAAAACTGCATATGACTCAATTTGTTAAAGTTCACAGTACTCAAATGTATGTGTTTTAAAACTAATGCAACCGGTTTACTTAAATGGTTTGAGTTGAGTTGACTTTGCACCAATATATCGGCCAATAATAGGTATCGGGAGATAAAGGCAATTTTTCCCGTTATCAGACATCGGTCGACTGTTTAAAACCAGCTGATGATCAGGGCAGATGATTATAACAATCCTGATAATCAAAGAGGACAGAAACGCATCAGATGCATCAGAACTCATACTGTGTGATTATTTTAATGACAACAAAATTGCAGTTTATACGCTCTGTACTTCTAGATTTCACAACATCATATTTAAAAAAAAAGGGATGAAAGCAAAACTATCTGTATATGTTGGCATCCTTTAACAAGTTTATTGGTGTCAATTGTTATTATTTATCTTTTTGGTAAGCATGTAAAATATACATTTGCTAAAATGTATGAATATTTTATACTGATCATTCTGTTCAGAAGGTTGCATAAAGTTTTGTTAAATATTCAACTTTTGTGTTATGCTGGATAAAATAATAGCATTTTGGTTTAACATTAAATGTGGGTCTAACTGAATGGTAATGTTAAGTGGCACTAATTCCTTTAAATGTGCTTTTAACATTTGAATTTAAACAGGATAAACTTTCCTTTGCAACCATTTTGACATAAAGTCATTAAATGTGAACAAACCATGTGCACATTCATCATTCAACATCTACCATGAGAAAATTCATCATTCAACATCACAGTATTATCTCCATAAAATTTTTAATCTGGTTTCTATGTCACAAACATTTAACAGATCCTCACAGATGAATGATTGGATCAGTAGTTCGAGTCCTAGATATTGGGCCCTATTTTAACGATCTGAAACGCAAGTGCGAAGCGCAATGCGCAAGTGACTTTGTGGGCGGATCTTGGGCGCTGTTGCTATTTTCCCGGCGGGAGAAATAACTCTTGCGCCAGGCGCAAATCAATAAGGGGTTGGTCTGAAGTAGGTTCATTATTCATAGGTGTGGTTTGGGCGTAACGTCAAATAAACCAATCAGAACGCTATCCAACATTCCCTTTAAACGTAAGGGCGCAAGTTCCATGGCGGGTTGCTATTATTATGACGGATTTACCAGGCGCACGCCAGGAGCGGTTCACAGCCGAGGAGACGTTCTTGTAAGAGCAGTCAAAGACAGAGAAGTTGTTTTGAATGGGGATAGGAGAAACCCGCCCAAATCGGCGTAGGTTAAAAAGGCGTGAGAGGAAATAGCCACAATTGTCTCATCAGCTGGCATCCCCAGGACGTTGCGCCAAGTGCTACAATGATGTCAGGAGACGGGGGAATCCCAAGCTTGCCAGCATAAATTGGGCACGCCGTGTAACGGAAGGTGGATCTGCCTCTACACAGATCTGCGTTCACCGTCACCGCTGAAAGGGTTTGGGGGCTTTGAAATCGGACCCAAGAAACGCAAGCAAGGTCCAACCCCAAAGTACACTTACAAATCAAGTTCATATACATTAAGGTTTCTTATGAAAACATTTTAATTATTATTTACATAAAATAAACGTAATACAGCCACACAACAAACTTATGAAAATATTTTAATCATTATTTGCATGAGAATTTTTTAACGCAGCCACACAATAAATAAAAACTATCACCACAATGCTCACCACTATGATTCCCCTTATCTCATGTGTTAATATTTTTTATTGTAACAATTTATGATTTGCAAAAATAACTGTTGCATCTGTGTAGATTAGATAAGCAAAGTGTGTGCGCGTTTTGCACGCTATACATTTTGGTCAATCATGCGCCCTTAAAATAGCATAATGAACCACGTGCAACGCGCCACTGACTTTAGACTAGTTTTGTTTGGTCAGTGGCGCAGTTGTTCTTTGAAACCGCAAAATAGCATCAGGGATGGTTTGCGCCGCAACACGCCTCCTTTTTTGCGCTGAACCACCCAAAGAGCGCAAGTTCATTCCCATTAGTTTGCCGACGTGCGTCTATGGAGGGAAAAACCCGCTGTGCGCTGGTGCAAAATACGAATGATACATGTGTCACTGACAAAGTCAATTGCGCTGGGTGCAAGATAGGGCCCATTATGTATAGATGCCGCATAGACTCGGCGCTGAAACGATATATCATGAAAATCTGAATTTTTTCATGTTTAAGTGCTATAATTGGGTCCCCAGTGCTTCTATTAACCTAAAAAATGTGAGAAAGATCAACCCAGTAACTTTTGATAAACCATTCTCTGCAAGCATGTGAAAAAATGGGTCATTGACATTTGGCTCCCCTTGTGATGTCAGAAGGGGATAAAACCGCCCCTTAATCTGCACTATCCACCCACAGCACTGTCATTTAGTGCATAGCGAAAGAGAGAACATAAAAAACAGCACAATTAAGTTTTAATCCATCATAGCGATCAGTGTTTGCATTTCATCAGCTCATTTGCATTTTAAAGGTCACACCCAAAAATGGAAAAGTTTTGCATACACATACAAAGTGGCAATTTTAACATAAATTATCTATGTGATATTTTGAGCTAAAATGTCACAAATGTACTCTGGGGATACCAAAAATATTTATTTTACATCCTAAAAAAGTCTTGTGAAATGTCCGCTTTAACATCAGCGCTAAAAAGAATGCTGCAAACACGCAGTTCATGTATGCATGAATGTAGCATCTATTTCCATATATATCTATGGTCCGAGGTGATGTGAGAGTTGAGGCGGGGCTAATTTGCATATTCATAACTAGGGGCTGAGCCGTGCAATTGAGTAGAGGCGGAACTACTTTGCATATTAATAGATCCGTGTATACTAATTGAGGCAAGGGTGTAGAGATACATTCAAGCTGTTTTAAAGCATGAAGAAATGAGAAAACTTTTATATATGCCATTAAGAAGGTCGAAGATGAGTTTTAAGTGATAAAATTATAGACTTCAGGGGGACTTGAATTTCATTTTACCCACCAGAAATCTGCACAAAGTGAATTAAATCTGCCCAAAACCCTTTTGATATTGCTTCGATTCTCTTGCGTTCCTCCGGTCCTTAATCACTTCTCAATCGCTTTTTCATGCCTGATTGGGTTCCAATTTTAAAGTAAAAATGTTTTAAACTCCACGGGTTTATCAGTTTGAGGAAATTGTCAGTGTGGGTGTCCATATCATTTCTCTCTGTGTGTGGAAAAAATGGAAACTTAACTGTCCAAACTTTACTTTGAAAAGTTGCTTGATATGTTGTGTTTGCAGAACTGATTTGGTGAATATCAGCACAAGTTTGATTTGCCTGTCAAAAGTCACAGCAGTACTGATACTGCATGACAGACAAATTGTCAGGGCATATTGTGTGCTGTTACTGTGAAACAGAACCTGGGCAGAGAAAGCGACAGAGTCAAGCTATTGGTTTTATAAAAATAAAGAGAAGTGATCTTAAGGGGTTTTCAAAAAAATTCTTATTTCTTTCTATCATATAGAAATCTCGAAAAAAACTTTACAGTAAGGTTGTATTTGTAGGGACATTCCACTTTTTTGAAAATAAGACTCATTTTTCAGCTCCTCTAGACATTAAACATTTAATTATTACAGTTTTGGAATCCTTTCAGCTGATCTCTGGGTCTGGCGCTAGCACTTTTAGCATAGCTTAGCATAATCAATTGAATCTGATTAGAACATTAGCATTGCACTAAAAAATAACCAAAGAGTATTTAAAATTTGACTCTTCTGTAGTTACATTGTGTACTAAGACCTAGTATTTCTAGGCAGATATGACTATGAACTATACTCTCAAACTGGCGTAATAATCAAGGACTTTGCTGATGTAAAATGGCTGCAGCAGCCGTAGTGAATATCACTGCACTGCCCAAAAATAGTCCCCTTGGTTACTTTCAATAGCTATTTTTTATTAGTGATGCTAATGTTCTAATCAGATTCAATGGACTGTGCTAAGCTATGCTAAAAGTGGTAGCGCCAGACCCAGAGATCAGCTGAATGGATTCCAAAACGGTAAGAATCAAATGTTTAACTCTAGGGGCCCTATCTTGCACCCAGTGCAATTGACTTTGTCAGTGACGCATGTATCATTCGTATTTTGCACCGGCGCACAGCGGGTTTTTCCCTCCACAGACGAACGTCGGCAAACTAGGGAATGAACTTGCGCTCCCTGGGCGGTTCAGCGCAAAAAAGGAGGCGTGTTGCGGCGCAAACCATCCCTGATGCTATTTTGCAGTTTCAAAAAACAATTGCGCCACTGACCAGAAAAAACTAGTCTAAAGTCAGTGGTGCGTTGTTCATTATGCTATTTTAAGGGCGCATGCTTGGCCATAATGTATAGCGTGCACAACGCACACACACTTTGCTTATCTAATCTATAAACAGATGCAACAGTTATTTTTGCAAATCAAAAATTGTTACAATAAAAAATATTAACACATGAGATAAGGGAAATCATAGTGGTGAGCATTGTGGTGATAGTTTTTATTTATTGTGTGGCTGCGTTAAAAACTTCTCATGCAAATAAAGATTAAAATATTTTCATAAGTTTGTTGTGTGGCTGTATTACGTTTATTTTATGTAAATAATAATTAAAATGTTTTCATAAGAAACCTTAATGTATGTGAACTTGATTTGTAAAAGTACTTTGGGGTTAGACTGCTTGCGTTTCTCGGCTTTCAGTGAGGGTGGATGCAGCGATGTCCTCTGCTGGCGTCAGGTCCTGTATAGAGGCAGATCCACCTCCCGTTACACGGTGTGCGTCTCCTGACATCATTGTAGCGCTTGTGGCGCAACGTCCTGGGGATGCCAGCTAATGAGACAATTGTGGCTATTTCCTCTCACGCCTGTTTAACCTACGCTGATTTGGGCGGGTTTCTCCCATCCCCATACAAAACAACTTCTCTGTCTTTGACTGCTCTTACAAGAACGTCGGTCTCCTCGGCTGTGAACCGCTCCTGGCGTGCGCCTGGAAAATAGCAACCTGCCATGGAACTTGCGCACTTGCGTTTAAAGGGAATGTTGGATAGCGTTCTGATTGGTTTATTTGACGTTACGCCCAAACCACACCTATGAATAATGAACCTACTTCAGACAAACCCCTTATTGATTTGCGCATGGCGCAAGAGTTATTTCTCCCGCCGGGAAAATAGCAACAGCGCCCAAGATCTGCCCACAAAGTCACTTGCGCTTTTTGCTTCGCACTTGCGCTTCAGATCGTTAAAATAGGGCCCTAGGTGTACAAATCTAAATAGACTCATACAGCGTACCTAACGTTACCTTTCCAAAAGAAACACTGCAACTACCTTTTCAGACTTTTTGTCTTATGCAGCTGTCTCAATCCCATGAAAAAGCAATAAAGTTACCAATGTTAAATCCGGTTTTTGGTCTTTGCTGATCCAGATGTTTTTTGTCAAAAATGTCTTTCGTTTTGTGGCTCCTGTGCAGATTGTCGATTTAGCAGGAAAGTTTGTTTGCTTGCCATTCTCCCTCTGTTTACAGAGCGGACATGAATGCACTGATGACGTACAAAACACGTTCACAAATGAGGAGCAAAAACTGCATGCGTCCAATTATTAATTTCGGGCAAAGTTCGATGATTTGTTTTAATTTTTTTGTTCTTTGCCTTTCACAGATGACAAATGAAAAGTTTAGTTGTCAAAACATGTTTATTATTATGTTATCATGTTTTTATTGTGTTTTATTTTGCTAATTAGCTGTGGTTTCTTTTAGTTATGATGGCTTAAATCAAAACAAACCAACTGCAGTTTGATTGATATTAATTGGAATGCACAATCAAAAAATGTGAGTCATCTCATTTTGGAACTAAAGTCTTCATATATTTATACAAATACATTAAGATACTTTAGTGACTTTCAACCATAAGCTTAAATAAACCCCTGGTCAGAGCCTGACTCCACCCACTGGCAATATTTGAAAAGCAAGAGGGGACTAACTGAGTTCATACCAAGGGTCTGGTGAGATCGTAAGAAGGGCATGGTGAGCTTGAACCTGCTTACGTAGGGTCGTACTGCTTACATCACGCAGTACCACAACACCCAACGGGAAAATTCAACTGCAGTAACCACCGTTCAACCTAAAGAGGGCAGCACTATGTTTTTACACCATATATTGTAGCATTGAATCACTTTATACCCACATGTCAAAAAAGTTACTCAAATCAATGAACAGCACTAATAAAGCCCCATTCTTACAGATCATTAACTTAAAAAAAGTTGGTTTAGGGTTTAGTTACTCTTTAACTCTTCCACCGCCAGCGTTTTTAAAAAAAGTTGCCAGCCAGCGCCAGCGTTTTTCATGATTTTCACCAAAGTTTAATGCCTTCCAGAAAATGTTCTTCTTTAAATATATAAACATACAATATACCAAATGAAAGAACAGACCCTCTGCTTTCAAAAAAAAAAAAAAAAAAAAAAAACGTTTCATCCTACCTTCAGTGGTTCTTTTGTAATCAGCTTTTGAATATGGGTAGGTTTCTGCAAAAACACCACATTTTGAGCAAAAAGCAGAGATAATTCAATTTTGTGACGGACTTTTCATAAATATCCAATTCAGAGCGATCTTTAAAACAGACACGGACATGCAGCCGCTTGCCATAGGGCAATACTTCCAGGTTTAAAAAGTTGCGGAAGGGCGCCACCTGGTAAATAATAGCGATATTGCGGAAAGACGGAAAATCTTGTCAATGGCGGTGAAAGAGTTAAATAAGATTATAAATACTAAAAAAAAAACTACATTGCACATTGACAGTTCATGTTAGCTTATGCATTTATTAAAGTTAGCAAATGCAACCTTATTGTAAAGTGCAATCAAATTCTGTTAAAATTAAAGCCGTTACTGTGGGTTCACACCAGCCGTTTTTGAGGCATCAAATTCGTGTCTAGTTTGCAGCTTGAACATTTTGAGTTTACTCCCTTCATTCACGCGTGAAAGCTGTGCGTGAAAGTCATCGAGACATTCACGCGGAAATTCGCTTCATGGAGGGGCTTCTGCGACTCCGCTTGCTTCATGTAATCACGTGACTACTAGAGCAAGCTACTGATTGGTTAACGCGGCGTGTTTTTTCGGCAAAGTTCAAATTTTTTACATGCATGTTAACATACAGCCTCGGTAAAGGCGTGAAGCACGATTTCAATGTTAAATCAATGTAAAGAGCATTGACGCACATCTGGAGGTCTCACGGCGCGAATGAGGCATTTAGCGTGCCGCGGTAGACACGATTCTGTCTCATTCGCGCCGCGAGACCTCCAGACCTCTTTACATTGATTTAACATTGAAATCGTGCTTCACGCCTTTACCGAGGCTGTATGTAAACATGCATGTATATGTTCAAAATGCAATATATTTAATGAAATACTGTTAATTCTATGTTTGTCACTCTTTTGTGGATGTGCATGAAATGAGTCATGGTTCGTCATTGATTACATTTGCATGTAAGTTTATGATAGCATATAAACGAAACCTTGGGGTGAAGTATCCCAGATGTATTATTAAACAGGCATGTGCATGCTTGTGTGTGAATATGGAGGCACAGCCAGGAGAAACTAATAAGACAAAGAATAATTGTGCACTCATTGGGATAATTCATGACTTTTCTCTAGTGTTTGGTTGCTCCGTAGTTGTGATAATTAATCCCTTAGATGCACTCGCTGTCTGCACGCTCACGGGTTTGTTTTTCAATACAAACATCACTCACCAAATTGTTGCAGGTATCTAAAACTCACTAAGGTGTTTCTGTGTGACCTGATATAGCGATGCTGTGCTTGGACATTATTATTATCACTTTATATTTACCCCTTTGCCTGTTGGCAACTCCAGTTCAGTTTGCTTATGATTTCAGTGTGCTCTTGACATTTCTGTGCGTTGGTCTCAAATGGGCGGTCTGTAAGTGTGCTGTGTAAGGCTGAGATTACTTTGCACTTTTAGTGACCTTTTTTTAACTACACATATGTTTGCATGAGGCTTATCCCGCTGGACCTCACCATACAATTTTCTTTTAATTGCCTTCAGGCCAGGTAAGAGATGAGCTTCATAAATCATTAACCTGAGCTGCAGACTTACACGGACTTCCCAATAATTCAATTTCTCAGTTTCAATAAGCAACGCATTTAACTTCTGTAATGTGATGTATTCCCGCGTGAAACCGACTCTTCTGATCATTGACAGACATTAAGAAATGCTGTTGTGCAGATAGCGTAACCTTATATATTTAATTTCATTTTTAAGAAGTTGTTATATTGTCTTTGAGCTCACTTTGGTATAGCTGTCATTGATGGTATTTTTGTGATTTATGTTTTATTGATCTTCTCTAAGCTTAATATAAATTTTAAAAGTTTTAAAGTAAGACAATGAGATCTGTGTTAACCTAGAATAAAGCAGGTGTACGGTGTATAACAGGCACGACTCATGGGAGATGCTATTGTTAAACAAGCTATAAATAAAATACCTTTAAAAAGTACCTGGACTCGTAAGCCACACTTAAAAATATACAAATGTCATTGCATTAGATAATAAAATACAGAAAAGAGGGATATTTCAAAGAAAAGTAGCTTGTTTTCTACTATATCAAATTTGAACTATAAAATGTTTTTTCTTTGTATCTGAAAAGAACTTGAGCTCGATAACGTTTTGTGGTACAAAAGATTTGATGGAAATTAAATTGTAGTACTTTCTGGAATACAATGAAATTCTCCATTGTCTTGTATGTTATAAAATTAGCCTTAACATTTTCGTCGGTCTGTCATTTACACAATTATGCCTAATCTGTCAAAATTACAGCTTGATTGAATGAAAAACGCAGTAAGAATGGGACCATGACAAATGCTTTTTCATCCTGTATTATACAGTATTGTCTCAAGCATGCTTTATTGGCGCTGTTGTTTCCTTGGTTATTTTGAAACTTTATTACAGAATAAAATATGTTGGATATTATGAAAAATAACAAAAAAAATCAAGGAATGGTGAAGACTGAGGGAGAGAAAGATCATAATTCTAATATATATATATATATATATATATATATATATATATATATATATATATATATATATATATATATATATATATATATATATATATATATATATATACATGCATGCATACATACACACATACACACACAATTTTTCACAGAATATTAGGTGAATTTTTTATGTTTGTTTCAAAACTAGATTGTTTGTGCAAGATGCTTACAATGCACAGTTACGTGTTAGGAATAAGCACCAGCAGCTACAACTTGTTGTTAAGTTTTAATGTTGTTTGCCTTATATTTGATGCTTACCCAACATCAAGGCATTTCATTGTATAGTAAACAAAATATTTGATTGATTTATTCACGTTCATAGACATGATTTTCTGCTTTTTTTCGTGTCACTGAGCATGCATGTCTTTTTCGTGTGACTCGGCACGCATTTCTATAAATAGTTTTTTGTGTCCGTAGCACGACTTTCTTTTTCGTGTCATTTTATGTTTAGTTTTTTTCCTTTTTTCTTGTTTTTAAATCATTGATGCTTGGGGTTAGATTTGGGGTTCGGATGCAATTTTATGTATTGGTTTTTACATGTTTTTTTCCTTCAATTTTTAAAGTGTTGTCGCTTGGGGTTAGGATGTCTGAAATTGAAAGTCGTTCTAGGCACAATCCCAAGCGGCAATGGTAAATACAAAGAAAAAATACATAAAATGACAAGAAAAAGAAAGTCTTGCTACACTCTTAAAACGAATGTGTTAAATTAACACATCTTGTGTCTAGTTAAGGACAACACACCTAGTGTGTTGTCCTTAATTTAACACATCTCTGTGTTATTTTTAGAACAACACACTTTGTGTTGTTTTAACACATCTTGTGTTGTCCCTTTTATTTATATGAACTCTAAATCAGCACGAAATAACACATAATGTGTTAAAAACAACACATAATGTGTTAAATAGTTTAACACAAAGCAATGTGTTAAAATTAACACATCCATGGTGTGTTAATTTTAACACATTGCTTTGTGTTAAACTATTTAACACATTATGTGTTAATTTTAACACATTATGTGTCATTTCGTGCTGATTTAGAGTTCATATAAATAAAAGGGACAACACAAGATGTGTTAAAACAACACAAAGTGTGTTGTTCTAAAAATAACACAGAGATGTGTTAAATTAAGGACAACACACTAGGTGTGTTGTCCTTAACTAGACACAAGATGTGTTAATTTAACACATTCGTTTTAAGAGTGTACGGACACAAAAAACTATTTATAGAAATTTGTGCTGAGTGACACGAAAAAGACAATGCATGCTCAAAGACATGAAAAAAAGCAGAAAATCATGTCTATGAAGAAGAATAAATAACTTGCCTTGAGATTGGGTTGTTGAAGCATTAATTTTCTGAATGTGAATTTGTCTCAGTCTGTATTTGGATTTATTTTTAAAATGTTATTTAAAGGATGGATTTTCTTTACTATTTTATGATTAACTCTTTCCAGCGTTTTTAAAAAATTAAAATGATATTTTTCATGATTTTCACAAAAGTTTAATGCTTTCCAAGAAAACGTTCTTCTTTAAATATATAAAAATACAATATATTAAAAGAACAGACATATGCTTTAAAAAAAAAAAAGTTTCATGCTACCTTCATTAGTTCTCTTTATCACCTCTCAAATATGGGTAGGTTTCTTCAAAATCACAAAATTTTGAGCAAAAAGCTGAGATAATTCCTGGTAAATAAAAGCGACATTGCGAAAAGCCGGAAATTCTCGTCATTGGCAGGGAAGCATTTTCTCTTAATTGACGAGCTAAAATTCTGGGCCATTGTTTTAATGTAACCTTTACAATGCACTTAATGGACTAAATTCTGCTGGGTTATTTTTAACCCAATTCTGTATTGGACTAAAAACATGTTGGGTTGTAAATAAACCTATGATGGGTTGTTGTTAAACCAACCATAAGTTGAAACATCCCAGCATTGCATTGAAACAACCCAGCATGTGTTTGTTTATTAACCCAACGTGTGTTTTGTCCAATATTTACCCAGCATTGGGTTAAAAACAACCTGATTTCACGAATTTCCGTGTTTATCACAGAATATTTTGCTCATTTATCTGTGTCATTGTCACGGATCTCCGCATTTTTCTGTGTCCATACCACAGACTTTTATTTCCGTGTCAGTTTCACATATTGGTTACTAAATTATTTTCCTATTTTCTTTCCATTGTCAGTTGGGTTTGGGGTAAGAATTACTTTGTTACATAAAATGACATCCTATCCCAAACCCAACACTAACCCTAACGGCAGGCGACAATTGTTTAAAAATCTGAAAAAAATTGTATAAACCAAAAGTTAAAGTGACATCCTAACCCAAACCTCAAATCTAATCCCAATCCCAAGCGACAATGGTTTAAAAATAGGGATGCACCGATAGGACTTTTTTGGCCGATACGATACAGATTTAAACAAATAACTTCTGGCCGATACCGATGCCGATACCGATATTAAACACTTGTATACAATACTATACAGTTGATCTATTGGCTAGTTTATTTCTGCATCAAATTATTTTTACTGAAGATGGATTTGATCTAATTAACATTCAACTGACCAACATAATAAGAGAGGCACAAATTAAGCTAAAACAAATATAATAAGACAGCATGACAACCTTCAAAGGTGGTTTTTGCTATTCAGCATTTATTTTATTAACAACATTAACTCATTTTTTTACATATAATGGATTTCTTTATGCAGTTAATTAATAAACAATCGGTATCAGCCTTTCTCGTGCTATTGCCAATATGCCAATGGTTTCAAATTCATCAAAAATCGGCCGATAAATATCGGTGGCCGATACATCGGTGCATCACTAAAAATAACTGATTAACCAATACGTGAAACTGACACAGAAAAAAGTCTGTAGTACGGACACGGGAAAATGCTAAGACTCGTGACAATGACACAGATAAATGAGCAAAATATTCCAGGATCATACCATGGAAATTTGTGAGATCATGTTGCTTAAAAATAACACAGCAGAATTTAGCTTATGAGTGTATGAAAGGCAAAAGTGTTTAAAGGTTTATCTATTTCTGGGTAGCTCTGTAAACACCCTAATATATTTTTACTGTAACTTACTGTAAATCTTTATAATTTCTCTTTTCCCACACAGGTTAACAGGATTCCAGGTTCCAGCGCCTGTCACAAGTTCTGGATCCATTATTTCTCTGCGTCTTACCAGTGACTTTGCTGTAAGCGCTCATGGATTTAAAATATATTATGAAGGTGAGGCGCATTACATAACCTTTCATTATCTCTGCTGTTTACCATGGCTTTAAAGTTTGAAGATGGCAAATCGTGTACAGTTGCAGTCAATTAAAAGTTTTTTATCGCTTAAGTGTGCAGTTAGACAGCAAGCGGTGGGTGGAAAGCGAGAACGTTGATTATTAAACCGAGATATACGCACTGTTTCATATTTTTTTTCTGAAGTTCATAGTATAATGTTAGTCACTTTGTTTACTGTTTTGTTCATTTTTGCTGCTTACTATTTAGTGATCTTTATGATAAGCTAACTTTACTTGTATAATTAATAATCACAGGATATTATTTATGTACAGTTTGCACTGTTCTGCTCATCAGTAACATCATCAGATGTTTCATTTTATTTCATTTCATTTTAGTAACTAGGTTGCAGCTAGAATTGGGTCAAATTTACCAGACTTGCCTGAAAGTTTATAAAACTTTGAATGTGAAGTGTAGTTCTTAGGTTGATAAAAATCATATCAAAAATCATGGCACTGTTTAGGGAGTCTCCGATTTTGAGAGCTCAGTCACAATATTCTTCCTGTTCCCTAAAAATCAACGTGAAAACCAGGGAGCATCGATGATCCCTATGTTTCCTATGGTCCCTTACCAGAAATCACGTAACATTTTCTCAAGCACTTCAACCGAAATTGCACGAGGCAACTCAATAGACATATAAGGGTGGTTTCCCGGACAGGGATTATCTTAGCCAGGACTAGGCCTTAGTTTAATTGGGAAATAGTTTTAACAAACATGCCTTACTAAAAACATTACTTGTGTGCATTTTGAAGCAAAACAAATGGCACTGATGTATTTTTAAGATTTCTCAGTGCAAGTTGTTTTTAGTTTGAACAGCTAATCTTCAGTCTAGGACTAGTCTAATGTCTGGGAAACTGCACCATAGTCATTACTCCATATTACTGTTTCTGTGTAACAAAATGTAGTTTTAAGATAGTTCAGGCAAGAATATACAGTAGATGTGTAATCTTTATATATGCAGTCAATTGGTAAAGATAATGGCTATTTAAAAAGATGCTCTGATGTTTTCGGATATTTGAGTTTCACTTGTTTACCCCGCTGAGCACAGCCTTATCTCGGACACTCCACTGGCTCTGATGTACCTGTCAAAAATTAGATTCTCATGAATCCCAGTCTTTGGTCTCATGAATCCCGTTATTTGTTTATTTTATTAATAGTTAGTCTGTTAATTGTTAGTGTTGTTTTTTACCGTGTTCAGGGCTCAACATAAAGGACTGCCCGGTGGCCTGGGGCAAGTGTGAGAGACGTTCGGGTCAATAAAAAGTATTGTCACTTGCCTGATCGAGCCAGCGCTTCACCCTCAGTCACTAAAACATATGTTCATCAATGTATATTATTCAACATCTTGAAAGCAGACATTTACTTGGGTAAAACACGACGAAATAAACAATGCAATATTTGGCACAATTTGCTGTCAGTTTACAGGTAAAGCAGAAAAGTTGGGAGCCATTTTTTGTCCGAACATGTCTGTTTTACACTCAGCTAAAGGATTATTAGGAACACCTGTACAATTTCTGTACAATTTGCTTCAATGTATTTAGGGGTGTGGTCCTGGTCAAGACAATCTCCTGAACTCCAAACTGAATGTCAGAATGGGAAAGAAAGGTGATTTAAGCAATTTTGAGCGTGGCATGGTTGTTGGTGCCAGACGGGCCGGTCTGAGTTTTTCACAATCTGCTCAGTTACTGGGATTTTTACACACAACCATTTCTAGGGTTTACAAAGAATGGTGTGAAAAGGGAAAAACATCCAGTATGCGGCAGTCCTGTGGGCAAAAATGCCTTGTTGATGCTAGATGTCAGAGGAGAATGGGCCGACTGATTCAAGCTGATAGAAGAGCAACTTTGACTGAAATAACCACTCGTTACAACCGAGGTATGCAGCAAAGCATTTGTGAAGCCACAACACGCACAATCTTTAGGCGGATGGGCAACAACAGCAGAAAATCCCACCGGGTACCACTTATCTCCACTACAAATTGGAAAAAGAGGCTACAATTTGCACAAGCTCACCAAAATTGGACAGTTGAAGGCTGGAAAAATGTTGCCTGGTCTGATGAGTCTCGATTTCTGTTGAGACATTCAGATGGTAGAGTCAGAATTTGGTGTAAACAGAATGAGAACATGGATCCATCATGCCTTGTTACCACTGTGCAGGCTGCTGCTGGTGGTGTAATGGTGTGGGGGATGTTTTCTTGGCACACTTTAGGTCCCTTAGTGCCAATTGGGCATTGTTTAAATGCCACGGGCTACCTTAGCATTGTTTCTGACCATGTCCATCCCTTGATGACCACCAGGTACCCATCCTCTGATGGATACTTCCAGCAGCATAATGCAACATGTCACAAAGCTTGAATCATTTCAAATTGGTTTCTTGAACATGACAATGAGTTCACTGTACTAAAATGGCCCCCACAGTCACCAGATCTCAACCCAATAGAGCATCTTTGGGATGTGGTGGAACAGGAGCTTCGTGCCCTGGATTGTTAGGTAGTAAATGGTGTGGTTGGAAAAAATCAGTTCTTATCTCACAAATGTTGATTTCCCCTCCATTATTCGATTCTTCAGGCCTTTTTGAATCCTAATTCAGACAGAATCAGGTTAACACAGACAGACAGGTTTAAAAAATTGTACATTATCAGTCATTACCCTTATTTCAACGTATCTGCCGATCGCTAGGGTCCTATTTTTCACTGTTCCCCAATTTAGAAAAACAAACACAATCTGTCTGTGGCACCCAGATCAGCAAACAAGTTTTAAATCACCCGTGTCCTGTAAATAACTCAACACACCCAAAAGGGAACGTTTAATAATAACGGAGCAGATGTTGTATTTAGTGAACAGGTTTATTTCAGTCTGTGACTGTGGATTGGTTCCGTTCGCAGTCGTATGGGTCAAACCGTCGTCATTTCTCAACCGGTCACCATCTTTCCATCATTCACTCCAGCTGACCGGACCACAGCATGTTAGTCCATCTGCTCCTCCCCTACAGTCTAAATTATTCAAACCCACGGCTCAGGCCAGGCGTTTACCTCCTGCTTTTGTGTTTAATGTCCTTTGGAACTTTATGGGCCTTGGAATATTAATCCTGCAAGATATTATACTCTAGAGGGCATAAGATTGCAGTTGTATTCACAATTACCATGTGTCCTTTCCGTTTATCTCTATAATTTAATATATATACTGTACTTTACACACTGAGTTTGAGGGCACTTATAAACCTGGTGTGCAGGTGCAGGTATTTTGGGACGTGACCGGTACATGAGTGTTTGCTGTAAAAGATTTTAATTTGAGACATTTGTGAGCACAAAACTCATTTCCCAGTGCTAGCATACACTGCAAAAATGACTTTCTTACTTAGAATTTTTGTCTTGTTTTCTGTAAAAATATCTACAAATTAAATAAAGATGTATTTTCTGCTTAAAACAAGCAAACAAATCTGCCAATGGAATAAGAAAAAAAATACTTAAAATAAGTGTTTATGAAAAAAGTAAACTTATTTCAAGAAACTTTTTCTTATTCCATTTTTTTTTTGTGCTTGTTTTAAGCACAAATTTACAAAAAAATTATATGTTTTGTCCAAAAACTAGACTTATTTTCTTAGGTCATTATGCTTATTAAGAAAATACATCTTAATTTAAGAATTTTTTATATTTTTACTGAAAACAACCCAAAAAACTAAGTTAGAAAGTTATGTTTTGCAGTGTATTGTGATTGGTTGCAGAGACCTTGCCACACACAAAAATGATTTTCAAGAAAAAAATTCTTAATTGTTTTCTTGTTTTTGGTAAAAATATCTAAAAATTCTTAAATTAAGATGCTTTTTCTTGATGAGCAAAGCGACCCAAGAAAATAAGTCTAGTTTTAAGACCAAAAATATCAAATTTAAGTGATTTTATGCATAAAAACAAGCAAAAAAAAATCACTAAATTTAAGAAAAATTAAAGAAAAATGTGCTTACCCAATTGGCAGATTTTTTTTGCTTGCTTTATGCACAAAATCACTTAAATTTGATATTTTTGGTCTAAAAACTAGACTTATTTTCTTGGGTCATTTTGCTCATCAAGAAATATCATCTTAATTTAAGAATTTTTAGATATTTTTACTGAATACAAGACAAAAATACTAATATTTTTTTCTTGAAATCATTTTTTTGCAGCATTGTCTAAAGTCTAAGGGCCCTATCATAAACCCGGCGCAATGCGCGGCACAACTGTCTTTTGCTAGTGTCAATCCCGCGCCATTTATAATTTTATCAGTTTAGCGCCACCTTGCTTAAATAAAAAATGGCTTTAGCTGGGTTTTCACAATCTCTTGACTGATTGTAAATCATTTTTAAAGTGGCAAATTTGTATGTTTGTATGATCACCCCAGTGACGATGGGTTTATGGGTGTAGATTCGTTCTTGCTTTTTCGTGACAGTTGTGTTTTTTGTACGATGTACAAGATCAGGTTGACGCATTAGTCCTGCAGCTGTGAACAAATAAACATCCAGTTTTTTTATCAACCACTGCAATTTCAGTAGTAACTTCTGTATTCTGTTCACACCAAATGGTTGTCACTCCCGAAAAGCTGTGTACGTGGCATGGCTGAGATATTTATTCAGTTCCTCTGTCTGTGGGATTTGCTGCGTGATAAAATAGTCCCACAGCTGAAATTCGCAAGGCTGATTGCTTAAAGCACTTATAGCGCACATCTTTCCATCAATGCACTCAATCTGATATCATTCCTGTCTGTAGCATAAAAGTTTTTTTTTTATGACGGATGTAAGTGTATGTAAGCCCCAGCCGCCAGCACCACTAACACGAGTTTAGTCTGCGTCCTAGGTTTTTTTCTGTTTAAGTTTTATGAGAGAGATAGACGTAGTGCCAGAGAACACACACGGGAGAAGAAATCTCATTTTGGTTCCTGTCAGTTTGCCGTCACATCGGAACAACCGAAATCATGTTTGACAGTCAGTACGTATGCTTTGATTAATGTGTCTATTGCCATCCTGTACAAGTCGTCTTCTCAGCATAGATTCAGAATCTTAAACCTTTCTGTCTGCAACACGATGCCCTTCAAATAAATGCCAATGACTTTGATCGTCATGATCGACATGCTAATGTCCCGTCATCACAGTGTGCAGCAGCAGCAGCCGCGAATCTTGTGATCGAAATGTTAAAAAGACCCCCGACATTGATTTGGAAATATTTTCTGGACCGACTACAGCGCGCTCCTTTATGGAAATGTGAGCAATATATAAACAGTGGCAGAAGTGGCATCTCCTTTTATTGCAACCTTTGAAATGTGCTGCTCGTGGCCTGTTGTGTCGTAATGTCTCCGAAACGCTCGCCGCTCTCTGTTGACCCATGTGGTTGGTTTCCCCCCTGTGGATACTGTGAAGGTTTTTGTTTAACGATTGCTCGTATTCGATGGAAAGCTCAATAATTCTGAATGCGTGGAGAATATTGACGGGCTCCCGGGGAAAGATTGCTGTGTGCTTGCTGCGGCGTGGACGCTCCGACAAACTTCCATCATCTTCAAGGGCAGCGGAGTCATTAGACGTATAGAGGGATAAATAGCTCATCTCCAGGGATCAGTCTGTGGCCATTACCTCAATGCTTTCTCGTTGTTCTCTATGCCCTGAGGTCAGAGAAATGATGTACGGTATTTCATCTGAAAATAGATTAATGACCGGAGTAATAGAAAGCCTTCTGCAGTGTTTTGGTTTTGTCATTATGATATCATTTAATTTCAAAATGTTTTATGTCTATAAAGAGATCTGTTTGTTATTTTTAAAGTGTTAATTAATCTCTCAGCAGTTTAACTATAATTAAATGTTTGCATGCATAAGAATTTTGTATTTTTTAATGAATATATTTGATCATTGTGGATGCAACATTTTCAATCAAAACTTTGGTAACACTTTACATGAAGGGGTGTTCATAGGACTGACATGACACCTTCATAATCATGACAATACACGTGTCATAAACATGAAGGAGATTTTATGCACGTTTATGACAACTGTCATTAAGTGTAATTTGTTCAGTTATGTCTTTTTTAATGCAAAGATGACATTGTTTGAATTGTCTTTGTTGTTGTTGACATAAACCAATACATCATAACTTGTCATAAATCTGTCATTAACATGACATAGCAGAATAATTATCAACATTAAGAAACAACCTATAGCATTAATGGGTTAACCTTACATTAAACAGTTATTTAAATGTCATTAAGTGTTAATACTATGTCAATTAATTTTAAATACCTTAAAATGCAACAGACACGTCAAAATATTATACTTAACTTTGTGCACAATACAGTTGACAACAAACAGAACTTGTTCTTCCTCACACAGAGGGTTCTGACACATAAGAATAAAAAAAGATTTATTATTAATTAATTATTTTAATGTAAATAACAGTTTTTCCAGTTATATGGACCCAATGCTGCATGGCTTAACCCATTATTTTATAATTTTTTATTTAATTTTAGGTGAATCCATCTCCAAATGCAATAAAATATAATTTTATCAATTTTAATAATAATAATAGTTATTATTATTATTATTATTATTGCATGGTTGAATTTATTTTTTAAACACATGGAGGAAACTTAAAAAAACATTATGAACTGAAGAATATTCATGATGTTGTTATAAAATTATATAACAGAGTATAAACACTTAATGACATTTTAATGATAAATTATATTTGTACGACTGTAGTTGAGGTCAAGAAAAATATTCATGACACTGTTATAAAACTATTTGACAGAGTATTAACACTTAATGACATTTTAATGACAAATTATATTTGTACCACTGTAGTTGAGGTCAAGAAAAATATTCATGACACTGTTATAAAACTATATGACACAGTAATAACACTTAATGACATTTTAATGACAAATTATATTTGTACCACTGTAGTTGAGGTCAAGAAAAATATTCATGACGCTGTTATAAAACTATTTGACATGACAAGTTATAATGTATTGGATGAATGAAATGAATGAAACTTAATGCCGCCTTCATGGTGCGTTCATTAATAAAATGTTCATGCCGCGTGTCATGTCATGATTATGAAGGTGTCATGTCAGTCACATGAACACACCTTCAAGTAAAGTGTTAGCAAAACTTTTAATATAAATTTTCACCCCTTATGATATACTCCAGACATCATAAAAATGCAGACGACTCCCGGCCGGATCCGCACTGGAGATGCTGACTTAGGCACAAATCCTGTGCGGATCCAGCCCGGAGCTGTCTGCTGTCTGGGGTAGGCCTATACTTCTGTTTTCTACTTTAGATTAGGGAAGCATGCATGCCCTATGGATGTAACAAAAAAGGACAACTGTTTTGGATTTCTGTGAATTAAAATGCACAAACCAGAAGCAATATACCCAACAAACGGAAATGAGATGCCTCCTCAAGGAAGATAAAATCTTCAGTTTATTTTATATTTGTGGTTGTGTGTTATGGATGTAACTGCAGACCTAACATAGATTTTTAAGCCACCAAATATTGACATCTATATCCGAGTATGGTTTAAAACTGTATTGTATCATGATAAGGTTGACATTTGCGTGGCGTTGCTCGTTTGTAGTATTTAATGAAAATGAAAAAGCGTGCTCCGCTTCTTAAGCGAAAAAGAGTTTTGTCACCACTGGCGATCATGTTTCATTAAAAAAGGCTTCAGATTACAGCAGTAAAATTGGCTGTGAGAGACCTTTCACACTGACTTTACATTTACATCTGAAGAAATTCATTAAAAGTGATTTTAAGAGGCTAAAGTGTTGTCTTAAACATTTATCTTGGCAAGTGTAACTAAACTAGCTGGTTTGTCTTTATTGTATCGAATGAAAAGTTAAAGGTTTCAGATTCAGGAAAGGCCTAATGGGTGCTCCATTTTCTTTTTTACATGATTACAAATAAAATTGTCATTATAGTGTTTTTGGAGGTCTTTTCATGGACACTTTGGGAGCTGTGATGAACGTCTCCGGCTGCCACAAGTGGTTTAAAATAGCCCAATTTCTCCTCATAAGGGAGCCGAGGTCAGTGTCAGGACCTCTTTGTGTCTTACCATCTATCTAATCCGTTTATTTCAATCCAACTTTTAAGCCCTGTTGTTTTTTTAAACAAGCAAAAATCTCTCACAGTGAAAGTCTATGGAAAACACTTTGGAGTTCTTGTGCATCTTTTGGTTTTGTTTAATAATGTTAATGTTTGTTATTTGCGTTGCTCATTGCCTTTTAGTGCATGGTGGAATTAATGTATGTTTTGTAAATGGATGGAAATTTGGTTGTGTGGCATATATGTAATTCCCTATGGATGGAGTTTGAACCTTGTAACATGATTTATATTGTGTGCTGTTTCTCCATTTCTAGCGTGCATTTGTCTAAAATTTGTCTTAAAGATGGAATGACATCAGACTTGGAGCTGTTTAACATTCAGAGTTCATTTTTCAAGAATGTATCTTGAATTTTATCTTTTCGTTGACTTTCGGTCAGTACAGATCACTTGGCAGCGTTGATTTTGACAGAAAGGTGTCATTTGTTGAAGGTTGGGGATGTACAATCTTCCCTGAGTGCTTATGACAGGTGACGTGCGGAGGTTTCTGGCATGTTTATGTTGGTGTTGATGGTATAAACTGTCATGTTAAGTGATTGGAGGGAAAAGCGTGCTTCATAAGACGGTTTGAGAAGCCACTGTGGTGATGTAAGTAGAGTAAAGTTGAAATTAACTACTCAAATCATTAGCTAATCATGAAATAACAATGAACAATATTTTTACATTTATTAATATAATTTAAATTTAACATCAAAGGTTGTATCCGTAAATGTACAATGAACAATTGTATTTGCATTAACTTACATTAACAAAGATGATGATAAACTATATTGCTCGTTGGGTCATGTTAGGTAATGCATTTAATAATGTTAACAAATGCAACCTTGTTCTTAAGTGTTTGGTGATGTCAGTTGGGAAAATGTTTTATAAATATAAAATATTAAACATAGTAGAACGTTTTATACTATTTTCGTTGGAAAGCTTGAATCTGATTGGCCAGTCGCTACATTTGCAGGTTTGTTATTCCCAAATACAACCGCTCCAAAAAAATAACACACTGTAACCTGGATGCTGCAGATCATTTTGACAGGTACAGTTTAACATTATATTTACAAATGATTAAACCAAATAGTGTGTTCGTGGCATTTGAACTAGAGGTCTTCACAGGTCCACAGAGGTTCGATGCAAGACCTGAGCGTGTTTGGGTCTAAAAGTTTCATGTGTGCCTTGGACACGGGTCAGGTATAATATTAGCTGCATCAGGTCTCGAGTAATTTAACTTTTTCCCCTCCAGCCTTTTTAAAAAAAGGTGCCCGCCAGCATTTTTGGTGACTTTCACAAAAGTTTCACAAAATGCCTTGCAGGATTTATTTTATAAATATATAAACATACAATATATTTAAATTAAAAGAACAGACCCTGTGCTTTTAAACAAACAAAATGAAAATTTTATTTCATTTCATTTGTTCTCTTTTTATAAACTCTCAAATATGGGTAGGTTTCTTCAAAAATACCAAATTTTTAGCAAAAAGCTGAAATAATAGTATTTTTATAGCAAGGACTTTTGTTAGAGATTAGATTCAGAACGATGATGAAACATACATGGCGTTTACAATGTTCCTTCAGTTGTTTATAAATCGTGTAAAAGCGCCACCTAGTAGATAATAGTGGAATTATAGATTACTGTAAAAACTCGTCAGGGAAGCGTCATTGGCAGGTAAATGTTTTCTCTTAATTGACGAGATAAATCGTCAATGGTGGGGAAAGAGTTAAATGAATGTTTTTGCCAAACGGACCCAAGGAACTATCTAGCGTGTGCGTCGAGTCCCTTTCCAACCCCTCCTTGTAATGACACGAACTGAGCGGAAGCAATTGCAGGTGAAAACACAATGTTTATTTATAAACACAGAGAGAGAAAAGACACAAGCAGGAAATGTCCGGTGTTGTTGGCAATGGTGACGAGGACTACGGTGGTAGATGATTATTGAGTGCGGCGTTGGTGGAGTGGTGAGCAGTGGTAAATCCAGACTGTGCACGGAACATCCACACGGAGACGACGACGACAATAAACAATCCACAATGCGACTCGTAATCCAAGACAGAGACGAAGAACCACACAACACGAGGACCAAACAGAAAGTGATCATCTGGCAGGGAACAGAGAGTCATGTGAGTATTTATGGAGGAGATGTAATGATGAGCAGCTGGAGCGAGGCAATCAACACACAGGTGAGCGGCATCAGCCTAACGAGCACATGGCAGAGCTGTGAGTAACAAACACACACACAAACATGACACGGAGGAAACAGTGGATTTCCTACCGTGACAGTACCCCCTCCCCTAGGAACGCCCCTTGACGTTCCCAGCCTGCTTTACCTGTTGATTGTAAACATCAATAAGGCGGTGATCCAGTATGTCCCGAGCAGGAACCCACCTTCTCTCCTCCGGACCGTAACCTTCCCAATCCACCAAGTACTGAAATCCGCGTCCCCTCCGTCTGGAGTCCAGAATACGATTAACCGAATAAGTCGGTTCCCCATTAACGAGACGAGGCGGGGGGGGGAACCGGGGCAGGCGGATTAAGACGGGAAAAAATCACCGGTTTAATTTTGGAGACGTGGAACACAGGGTGAACCCTCCTGTGCGCCGGAGGAAGGCTCAGATGCACTGTTACCGGATTAATGATCTTGGTAACAGAAAACGGGCCAATAAATTTGGGAGCAAGTTTATTCGAGACGGAACGCATCGGAATGTTCTGGGTAGAAAGCCACACTCTTTGACCGACGACGTAACGGGGAGGCTTCGACCGGTGGCGATCGGCCTTAGCCTTGGTGCGCGACCTCACCTGGAGCAGAGCTCTACGAGCTCTGGTCCAGGTGCGGTGACACCTCTGGACTAATGCGTGTGCGGAGGGGACCGAAACCTCGGATTCCAGACTAGAAAAATTTGGTGGTTGGTAACCTAGACTACACTTAAAAGGAGACATGCCCGTGGATGACACTGGCAGAGAGTTGTGTGCGTACTCCACAACTGAGAGTTGTTGACTCCAGGACGAAGGATTCTTGGAAACCAAACATCGTAACACCCTCTCGACATCCTGATTGGCTCGCTCGGTTTGGCCATTGCTCTGGGGATGGAACCCTGAAGAAAGACTAACAGTCGCTCCTAGCAATTTGCAAAACTCACGCCAAAATTTGGATACGAATTGGGGACCTCTGTCAGAGACCACGTCTGTCGGGAGGCCATGTATACGGAAGACGTGGTCAATGACAGTTACCGCTGTTTCCTTGGCTGAAGGTAATTTGGGCAAGGGAATAAAGTGAGTCGCCTTCGAGAACCGGTCCACTACGGTTAAAATCACCGTATTACCCTGGGAGGGTGGGAGGGCGGTAATAAAGTCTAGCGAGATGTGGGACCAGGGTCTCGAAGGGACTGACAGCGGTAAAAGTAACCCATCTGGAGGACGATTGGAAGTCTTACCAGTGGCACAAACCGAGCAAGCCAAGACGAAATCGTGAGTGTCACGAGCCATACCTGGCCACCAGAATCGTTGCTTAACTAGGAATCTAGTCCTACTAACCCCTGGATGACAGGCAACACTGGAACCATGACCCCACTGAAGGACATCTGACCGTAACTCCTCCGGCACAAATAAGCGGTTCGGTGGGCAACGGGCCGGGGGCGTTACCTCTTCTAAGGCTGTCAACACCTTCGATTCGACCTCCCATCTGAGCGCGGAGATAATGATGGTCTCCGGTAAAATCCGCTCGGGAGTGGCAGTACGATCGGAACGCTCAAAAAGGCGGGATAAAGCATCGGGTTTGATGTTCTTGGAACCCGGTCGGTAAGAAAGAGTAAAATCGAAACGACCGAAAAACAAAGCCCACCGAGCCTGCCTGGAGTTAAGTCTTTTGGCGGTTCTAATGTATTCGAGATTCTTATGGTCCGTCCATACAATAAAGGGTACCCCTGACCCTTCAAGCCAGTGACGCCATTCTTCCAGTGCTAACTTGACTGCCAACAACTCTCGATTGCCAATGTCATAATTAACTTCCGCAGGAGATAAGCGATGAGAAAAATACGCGCAAGGATGAACCTTTCCGTCTGAGGATGCGCGCTGGGAAAGCACTGCTCCTACCCCCACCTCTGACGCGTCGACCTCCACTATGAATTGACGTGTGCGATCAGGTGAGACGAGAATGGGAGCTGAAACAAAGCAGCTTTTCAGTTTGGCAAACGCAGCCTCGGCTGCGTCTGACCACCTGAACGTCAAACTAGGGGAGGTCAAGGCGGTCAGAGGTGCGGCTAGTTGGCTGAAATTGCGAATGAAACGCCGGTAAAAATTGGCGAACCCCAGAAATCTCTGCAGGGCCTTGCGAGACTCTGGGGATGGCCAATCAACCACAGCCTTAACCTTCTCAGGATCCATGCGAACACCCTCAGTCGAAATGATGTGTCCTAGAAAAGAAACAGACTGTGCATGAAAAACGCATTTTTCCGCCTTGACAAAAAGCCCATTCTCTAGCAACCGCAGAAGCACTCGTCGTACGTGTTGCAAATGTTCCTGGAGAGACGAAGAAAAAATCAGTATGTCATCCAGGTAAACATAAATAAACTGATCTACCATGTCTCGCAACACGTCATTAACGAGTGCTTGGAAGACTGCTGGCGAGTTTGTGAGACCGAAAGGCATCACGCAGTACTCAAAATGGCCACGAGGGGTGTTAAAAGCAGTCTTCCATTCATCCCCCTTCCTGATGCGAACCAAATGATAAGCGTTACGTAAGTCCAATTTAGTGAAGAGAGACGCTCCCTGCAACCTCTCGAAGGCTGAAGACATCAACGGCAAAGGATAAGTATTCTTTACCGTTATGTTATTCAGCCCTCGGTAATCAATACAAGGTCGCAAGGATCCGTCCTTCTTCCCCACAAAAAAGAACCCCGCCCCCGCTGGAGAAGAGGAAGGACGAATGAACCCCGTTGCCAGAGAATCAGAAATGTATTTCTCCATGGCCTCCATCTCAGGAACGGATAGAGAGTATAACTTGCCTTTAGGCGGAAACGTACCTGGCAATAAATCTATGGCACAGTCATAGGGACGATGAGGAGGGAGAGAATCACCCCGAGACTTACTGAACACCTCCTTCAGGTCGTGGTACTCCGCGGGCACGTTAGCCAAATCCACTGCTTCCCCCTGAAACACAGACTCAGAAACAGTAAGACACGCAGAGACAAGACAAGACTTATGACACTCCTCGCTCCAGCTGGTGACTGAGCCCAGTCTCCAGTCGACCTTAGGGTTATGGGTATGGAGCCAGGGATGACCAAGGACGATGGGAGAGAGTGAGATGTCTGTAACAAAAAAGGAGATCTTCTCGGTATGGTTGCCTGAGGTGATAAGAGTGATGGGGGCAGTGGTGTGACTGATGGTGGGTAATTCCTGTCCATTGAGAGCGAAGGGTGCAATCTGGTGAGTAAGTGGGATGACGGGGATTTGTAGCTTACGTGCAAGTGAAAAGTCAATGAAATTCCCCTCTGCCCCGGAGTCCAGTAGTGCGTGGTCGGTGTGTGATTTGGTGGACCACCGTAGTTTCACCGGAAGGAGAGTTGATGTCGTCGAGGTCTTGCGAGCAGAGATCCCGCCCGATAGTAGCCTCCGTCTTACTATCGGGCTTGGTCTTTTACCGGACATCTCTGGCAGTTATGACCCGTCTCGCCACAGTACAAACAAAGACCAAGGGATCTCCGCCGGTTCCTCTCCTCCCGGGAAAGCCGAGCTCTACCCACCTGCATGGGCTCAGGATCGGGGAGAACGTTGCTAGGCGTCTTTCTGGGAGGGCTGGACGACTCAGGTCGGCGCTGTATGCTGGTAGGTCTCCGTCTACGGTCCGCTACGGTCAGCCTAGCGTCGACCCGGATAGCCAGATCCACCAGCCCGTTGAGAGATGTGGGTAGTTCAGAGGTGACGATCTCCCGCTGGATACGCTCCGAAAGCCCATGCAGGAAATGATCCCACTGCGCCTCCTCGTTCCACTTACACTCCGCCGCCAGGGTCCGGAACTCGATCGCGTAGTCAGATACAGTTCGGTTCTCTTGTCTTAGCTCGGTGAGGAGGCGAGCAGCTTCTCTCCCGGCGACGGAGCGGTCGAACACCCTCTTCATTTCCTCAGATAAGAGGGTGAACGAAGAACAGCAGACGTCATTATTCTCCCACACCGCCGTCCCCCAGAGGGCAGCCTTGCCCTTCAGTAGGGAGAGAGTAAACGCCACCTTGGTCTCCTCGAGGAAGAACGATCGGGGCTGTTGAGCGAAGTGCAGAGAACAGTGAGACAGAAATGTACGGCAATAATTAGGCTCACCGGAGTATTTCTCAGGGATCGGTAATCGAGGCTCCGGAGGAAAACCACCCCCTGGAGGAGAAGATGGTGCGGGCGGTGTGGGTGGCGCAGTGGGAAGCGAAGGATGAGAGGAACGCTGAGAGAGCTCGGACACCTTCGTCACCATTGCATGGACGGCCTTTCGCATTTCGTTGATCGACTGGTCCTGAAGATCCATCCGAGCCAGAGTTCGCTGGAGAAATTCCTCCAGCGTGGCCGTGGGTTGGTCTCCTGCTGCTTCCATGTATGGCCAGATGATTCTGTAATGACACGAACTGAGCGGAAGCAATTGCAGGTGAAAACACAATGTTTATTTATAAACACAGAGAGAGAAAAGACACAAGCAGGAAATGTCCGGTGTTGTTGGCAATGGTGACGAGGACTACGGTGGTAGATGATTATTGAGTGCGGCGTTGGTGGAGTGGTGAGCAGTGGTAAATCCAGACTGTGCACGGAACATCCACACGGAGACGACGACGACAATAAACAATCCACAATGCGACTCGTAATCCAAGACAGAGACGAAGAACCACACAACACGAGGACCAAACAGAAAGTGATCATCTGGCAGGGAACAGAGAGTCATGTGAGTATTTATGGAGGAGATGTAATGATGAGCAGCTGGAGCGAGGCAATCAACACACAGGTGAGCGGCATCAGCCTAACGAGCACATGGCAGAGCTGTGAGTAACAAACACACACACAAACATGACACGGAGGAAACAGTGGATTTCCTACCGTGACACTCCTCTGTTTGCCAAGAGCGATTGCGAAATTGTGTGGATGGCCGTAGGTCAATTTTAATCGAGCCAGACCTGTCAATCAATTTTGAATGCACATTTTTTTTTCTGTATGACTGGTGCATGCGGGTTTACATTTGGGTCCAGTCGGTTTAAAAAAATCCCACTGGGTCGGAGTCGGGTCTTATTTCTCTCTTTAAAAATAAAAACGATTTATGCACCTCGGGTTTGGGTAAAAAGTGATTTGGGTCATTTTGGGTCCGGTACATTTCTTTTGAAATCTTGTCTTATCTTAAAACCAAAAGTAAAGGGGTCCTCGATAAACAATCCTCATGGAATGTCTGCATTCTTAAAAAATTCTATATTTCAAATCAATATTTAATGTTACTTACCTTACTTATGAGGTAAATAACCGTGTAATAACTGGGATAATGTACAGGGGATTATCGTAAAATAATTCCCGTCAGTGCGATACTGTTGGGGCTTATTTATGAGATAACAACTGTCTGCGTATGCATTATCCCTTACATAACCTCTCTACTATATTGAAATGAATTCTGAACTCATGTGTCATTTGTTAGACTCTAGACGAATTATAAATAATCTAACATGGATGCCATGGAGGGTGGCATTACCTTATCCTTAAAACCCATGAATAAAACTACAAAAGGTTAAAAAACATGACCCAGACTTGTACATTAAATATAAATATGCTTGCAATGAGTGTAAACATAGTTTATGCTGAGCACAATGTGTTTCGTGTGGTGAAATATTGGCTGCCTAGAGATAGTAAATTATTTGAGTCATTTTGTTCAGGTTAATTTTTGAAATCTGGACTTTTATAGCCATGAGGAGTATTTGACAATTAGGCTTTTCATATTTTCACAAATCACAACTTCTGAGTATCAATTATAAGGTCTGTGTGGAAATGTAATCTCCATTTTCAGATGCGTTTCGGGCCTGTCGATCCAATGAGACTTTTATTATGTCCGTTCTGTTTGCATTTGACTTTATTGAGCCTGCTAAGGGACCAACTTTGTAATTGCTTCTTTGGAAGTAAAGAAAAGATTTAAATAATTAAAATCCTCTTTGGAAGGTAATACTTCACTTCAGCTCTTTTACCGTACGAAGCCCGGCTCAATTTCACATTGGGCCATTTGTTTGACTGCCATAATACAGAATGCCAACCTGTAATGAACAGGAAATGCCTTCATTACCCCGGATCAGGGGCGTGAAGCTCTTTGGGACCATTTTCATGCGAGTGAAGATGGGCTGACAGATGTGCCACGTTTCTGCGTCGTGCCCCGCCATTGAAAACAGATAGCACGTAAGCGATGATTGCTGCCAGCAGCATTTGATCAACTTCAGGCGCTATCGTTTAAACAGCGGGGTTCCCGGAGCGTTTGTTCAAAGTGTTGTTCCCAAAGTGCTCGCTCTGTTGTTAAAGAGAGATTAAGAGAAGTAGAAAGAGTATCTTTGACTGACATGAAGATAATGTTCTCACAGGTGTTTGTTAACTGATGGGGAATTTTAAGACACTTTATATTGATGACTCCAAAATTAATGGTTCGGAAACAGCGTATCGGAGATAAAAGTTTTATGTCATAACTGCCAAATGCCGGCTATTTATCATCTGCTCAAAATATAACTTCGCATGTCTGTTGGTTTATGATCTAGATTAGATTAAGATGATTTTGGTCCCTAGCTTTACTTGTGTTTCAATAACACAATAGCATAAGAATGATGCATAGAAGTGTTATAGATATATTTGAATGATGCTCACGTGCTGTGAAATTATATAGACTTTGCATTAGAATGTCACTTTATATATTGGTTTATACTATTTTTTCTGATTTATTTTTTTTATATGTCGCCTGGCTTTAGGGTTAGAGTTGGGTTTGGTTAGGGATGTTATTTTATGTAAATCTAACCCTAAACCGAAGCGACAATGGTAAGAAAATAGGACAAAACAGTTGAGTAACCAATACGTGATAATCACACGAAAACAGGAATTCGTTATACGATCACGAAAAAACAAGAAATTTTGTGATAATAGCACGAAAAAAGAATCAAAAAAATACATGACTATATAACGAAATTTCGTGAGACTGGGCTGAAATGTGATATGCGATAACCTCTTCAGACCCTGCATCCACTGAAATTAACATCACATGTTGTGTGGTTCAAACCAATCAAAATCAACCAATCGAAATAAGGCACACTGATTAATCATCTGAAAAATCTGATCTGAATATGTGACCATGGACCACAAAACCAGCCATGTGTGAGATTATAAATACGATGAAAAAAACCTCTTTCCATTGATTTATGGTTTAGGATAAGACAATAGTTGGCTCAGATACAAAAAATCTGGAATCTGAGGGTGCAAAAATTTTTAATATTGATAAAGGTGATTTAAAGTACAAATGAAGTTTTAGCAACACATATTACTAATGATAATTAATTAAATGTACAATAAGCGATACAATAATGATTTTATATTGTAAAATCTATTTAAATTATAATCAAATGTATAAAAAAGAATACTTTTAAAACAAACATCCAATGTTGTATTAGTGTTATTATTATTATTATTATTATTATTATTATTACATCATCATCATTATTATTACCGTTATTATTATTGAGATTACTGTTGCCGTCATCACAAAATATTATTTTCATCAGCATCTTTTAATATAATATTGTAGTAGTTTTTGTTGTTATTATTAATATTAAGTTGTTATTATGGATAGTACTATTGTTATCATCATCATATGTAGTATTACTTTTAGCTTTGTAATCATTACTGTTATTATTGTTGTTGTTGTTATTATTATTATTATTATTATTATTATTATTATACATATTATTGTTACTTAAATACTTAAAATATAATTTGTTTATCATTTTTGCTTATTATTATTATTATTGCTATATAATAATATCATTATCATAATTGCTGTTTTTTTGTCTTGTTTTTTTTTTGTGTTCTGTTTTGCCTTATGTTGAATGTTTTGCTCTTCTAATAAAATAACAAAAAAGGAAAAAAATCATCCCTCTCTGTTTCACCAAACTCTGCTATCTGCACCAACCTAAAACTTTGACTTTACATACATATGTAAAGTATTAAAATCATTTAGTTATTGGAAACCATTGCAATATACATGTTCAGGTGTGCACATTTGCGATATGACACAAAATGACACAAAAGCAGCCATGTGTGAGATTATAATTAAGCTGGATAAATACTCTTTCCATTAATGTATTGTTTAGGTTAGGACAATATTTGGCTGCGATACAACTATTTGAAAATCTGGAATCTGATGGTGCAAAAAAAAATTAATATTGAAAAAGGCACATTTTATGGCCCTATCTTGCACCCAGCGCAATTGACTTTGTCAGTGACGCATGTATCATTCGTATTTTGCACCGGCGCACAGCGGGTTTTTCCCTCCACAGAAGCACGTTGGCAAACTAGGGAATGAACTTGCGCTCCCTAGGTGGTTCAGCGCAAAAAAAGAGGCGTGTTCCGGCGCAAACCATCCCTGATGCTATTTTGCCGTTTCAAAAAACAATTGCGCCACTGACCAAAAAAAACTAGTCTAAAGTCAGTGGCGCGTGGTTCATTATGCTATTTTAAGGGCGCATGCTTGACCATAATGTATAGCGTGCACAACACGCACACACTTTGCTTATCTAACCTACACAGAGGCAACAGTTATTTTTGCAAATCATAAATTGTTACAATAAAAAATATTAACACATGAGATAAGGGGAATCATAGTGGTGAGCATTGTAGTGATAGTTTTTAATTATTGTGTGGCTGCGTTAAAAAATTCTCATGCAAATAACGATTAAAATATTTTCATGAGTTTGTTGTGTTGCTGTATTACGTTTATTTTATGTAAATAATAATTAAAATGTTTTCATAAGAAACCTTAATGTATATGAACTTGATTTGTAAGAGTACTTTGGGGTTGGACCTTGATTGCGTTTCTTGGGTCCGATTTCAAAGCCCCCAAACCCCTTCAGCGGTGAGGGTGGACGCAGCGATGTCCTCTGCTGGCGTCAGGTCATGTGTAGAGGCAGATCCACCTCCCGTTACACGGCGTGCCCGATTTATGCTGGCAAGCTTGGGATTCCCCCGTCTCCTGACATCATTGTAGAAAATGTATAATTTTGACCCACATAATGCATTGCGGCTATTGCTACAAATATACCCTATACGACTTATGACTGGTCTAGGGTCACATACCGTATATCTTGCACCCCTAGCATGTAGGCCTAAGTATTATCTACAATATGACCATACATTCACTACAATTACTAGTGTACTACTGTCGTTTACAATCGCATCCCATAATGCCCTAACCTGATCTGTAAACAGCATCTATACAACCTGATAAAAATTCAGTTCCCTTTCAATACGGTTCACTTCGCATTGCGTCAGTTAGCTGACGCTATGGGGGGAAACTCCTGTTTACTCCGTGACTGAAGCCTATTGGTTAACGTCTGTACAAAGTACAGACCAATGACGTTTGAACCCGCGCGCGGGAGGAACGCGTCCCTATATAAGCGCGGTTCAATCGTCAGCAGCTCATTATTTTTCTCCTTCAGCGCGAACCTCTCGCTGCTCCGAAGAAAAAGAAGAAGCCTTACCTCGCCGTTGACAAAAGCCCTGCAGCGGAGTCCAGGCCTAGCGTCTTCCCCTGCCGTTTTCCGGCTGAGAACCGAAGATAGCAGAGTCCAGGTCTAGCGTCTTCCCCTGCCGCTTTCCGGCCGAGAACCGAAGATAGCCTTCGCTTGCCGTGGTACGAGCCCTGTGCAGCGGACACACGCCTGACGAGGTCTCCCCTGCGGCCGCCCGGTAAGATCAATATTTTTAATATAAAGCTATAAGCTAAAAGAGCAGGCGCTGTTGTAATAGCGTCCAGCACAGCGGCTCGGTGAGCCTCTCTGCTATGAATTTCCTCCGAGCGCGTTACCGGTCTGGCACCTCCCACGCCGGGACCGCGCTTATGCTTTGGTTGTCTTATCCATGTTTCGTGCTCCCCCTGCTGTTCCTCTCTCGCCGGGATGAACACACGGCGAGCCATGAGACTAGATGGATGCATAGACAAGCACACACGGACTAACCCCCCCTGTGTTCTGTCACACCGCAACCGTTCATGCTTACAGAGTCCCTTCGCTCCTCTTACATTCAGTGGCGAGATCTCTGGCACATATATTAATCCCCCGAGTGCATCGGGTGATACCGTCACGACGCATGGCTGTTCTGTCTGTGTTGCTGCTCCCCTCTGCCGTTCCTCTCTTGTTGAGATGAACAAGCGGGGAACCGTAGACCTGGATAGATGCATACGACAAGCAAACACGGGCGGTCTGCTCCTGTCTCTGTCATAGCAGAGCCACTCGTGCTCCACGCTCGCGGAGTCCCTCGCTCCTTTCCCCACAGTGGTGAGGTCTCTTAACGGCTTAGCTAGCACGCGGTATTACGGCTCGCTGCCTCTAAATGCAGCTGTCCAGTGTTCAACGATTACAGAGCTTCATGCCCCTCCCCTCTGGAGCGGCGCGATCTCATTCGTCTGCTCGATAGGGCCGATTCGCCGCTATTGGAGCACCAAGAACACTCATTATAAGAGAGCTTCATGCCCCTCCCCTCCTGGAGCGGCACGATCTCATTCGTCTGCTCGATAAGGCGGACACGCCTCTATTGGAGCGCTAAAACACTTATTATAGAGCTTTACTGGCCTGAGCCGATCTCACTTCAGATAGCTCATTTTTCGTCTGCCTGGTAATTTCTCTCTGGTTTAGACGGAATCAGAGGCAGAACGAATTTGTTTATAATATACTGAGACCCGAATACCTCCCTTTATTCAGTCCCGTCCTATATCAGTGCGCTGAATATTGGTACATTCTTATATATATACCCGGTTTTTCTGCCCTTTTAATAAACGGCAAAACCGCGGGCCTCACGGCAGACTTCCTCTCTGCGATGGGTTCAGTCTGACATTAAACCACCTAGACATACTACCCTGCTCCGTGAGCCGTTCGGTCACCGTCACTACTGAGGCTTGTGCACCTGAACGGCTGAGCTCTGGTCTCCGCAGCACAGCTGCATCAACAGAGAACGAAACTGTCTGGGAGAAAAGGGGTTATGTCGCGCCTCGGCTGGACTGCCCTGTAATGTTTTCTGTGTGCTGTTTATCCAAACATACTGTGTAATACTGTCGGTTATGCGACCTCACTATAGTGGCGAACGGTATTTAATTCCTCTAAAAAGAGTAATTTCCGTGCTTACTATACTGTGTATTGACACCCACGGTTGTACGGTGTCTCTAAACACTTTATCGCCTTACTGACAAGCAATCAGTAATACGCACACACGGTCCGCTGTCCATAATTCTATCGACGCTAGCCGAAAAGACCCCGGTTTGGCCATATACTGTGTATTGACACCCCACGACTGTACGGTGTCTCTAACACCTTTCTGCCAAATTCGCTCGCAGCCCACCTCAGTTTCTCCGCTACGATGCTGATGGCGCAAACGAGCACGGTCTTACGGCTGTTATTCTCTCTTCCTAGAGGAAGGACAGCCTCAGACTTTTGCATGGCTCCAAGCGTTTGAATCGCGCCCTCTCCGGACGGCCACTCAAAGGCTTACAGCCAAGCGGTTTATGACGTTTTTCGGCCATATAGCTGATTTATATTAGCGGATCCGAAGACGCTCACACCTCCGCTCCAATACTCGGAGATATTAAGGGTAATATCAACCTCAAGTGAGCTTGCTACCCGCCACAATAAGTTTCAAAGCTTAAAGCGCGCGCACAGTCAGACGCGCGCGGCATCTCGTTTAAGACGGGCACACGTACCCCTCTAACGAGCCTCAGAGAGCTGAATATCGTGGCATTCTGTTCATAAGTCCACTTCAGTTTGACTAAGCAAAGGTCCCGCCCCGAGCTGACGGCCGGGAAGCTTGCTTAAGTTACACACGGCTGCATGAAGTGCTGTCATTACGAGCTAGCCCAGCATTTGCTGTGGGTTGAACACGCTTTACGACGGCAATCAGCCTTCGGCGCGTGGAACGCCGTTTGTCTCATATAAATCACCTTGTACTGTGAATACGGTACATTATGAGGATGATTTAGCACTGCAGCACTCTCGACCGTGTTATTGTGATAATGCGGTCGGGCAATCTACGGTGGTTTCATTATTTACCGAACCAGACTGAGATCTCGCCCCCTGAACAAGCTGACGAGTCATCTCCTTTATAAACCCATTGCATCGCTTTATAAGCTATGTTCAATCAGGGTGATACGCATCTCATGCTTAAACTACCAATATTAACCCATTACGATGGGCGTGCGGAGATGGCATCCGTGGGACACGACCTACATTACGTGCCTTATGACACATTGACACAAGCTGCTAGGACACCTTTCACGAGGCGTCCTTATGCAAAGTCTGATCCATTCTGTCTAGTGACATTTGAAAGTAAAAACCCCCCGCGAATCGCCGGGGGAACACTTTTCTCCTCACTACAGAGGCACGGCGGCTCTCTCCCCTACCTATATCTATGTGGCCGTGATAACAGCGAACCACGCTTTTACGACCGACCATTCATTTAATTCACAAGCCTGTCATCTCTCAGATGCGGACGGCGGCGGTAACAGCGAACCATGCTTTTACGGCTGGCCATTCACTTTATTCATAAGCCTGTCATTTCTCAGATGCGGACGGTGCCCGAGGCACAGCGCTCTGGAACTGTCCAAGGTCCTGTATGACACATACGTCTGACGTACATCAGACGATCAGCTGTTTATCTGCGTCACAGATCACTCACTAGAGCACCTGTCAATACAGGCTATTTATGGATCGTTGACGTTATCACCTCCCGTGACAATTATGCTCACTTGTCTTAGAGCATGGGCATGGTCTTAGAGGTTTCTCATTTGACAATTGTGACACGGCCGGCTGGTCCCCGCCGTCCACGTTGTCAGTTTACAGCTTCGACATCCCTGCTTCGCGCACTACTGAGGTTTGTTGCATTAAAGGTGCGCCCATTAGCTCACCTGTATGCACGATATGGGTTTTAATTATATGCGTCCACCGTGCGCTTAGAGAAGCTCACATGTACACGCTATAACATTTTGGTATACAATAAGATGCGCTTGGGAAAGCTCACCTGTATACACAGCTGTGTTATGCTTTGTGACACATACATTGTTGTTCATCTGTGTACGTTCACGGTGCGTTGGGTGCCCACCGTTACGTTCATCAATCATATCTGTACACATTCACGGCGCGTTGTGTGCACTGATTTATCTATACGCATTCACGGTGCACTGAAGAGTTCACCCGTGTGCGCACAATTTATTATCAGAACACATGACGGCGCGCTCGAGAATCTTGCCGGCCTGTGCATTATAACACTCTGATTCATCTATATGCATTCACGATGTATTCAAGTGTTCACCTGTGCCCGTGCAATTTATAGTCAATACACATTTACGGCGCGCTTGGAAAGCTCACCGATCTGTGCACTATAATACTACCTATATGCATCCCGATGCGCTCGAGGGTGCACCGGGGTTCACACTATTGTGGTATCTGTATAATCCCACGCTACGAACCGTTCTGCCGCATATTATAGTCAGATCGGCCGTTCGTGAGCTGCGCAGATCACTCACTACGTATGTCTGTTGCTAACAGTGGTTATTTAGATGGATCGTTGAAACCATCGCACCGGCTCACGCCCCTCTATGAGCTATGTCCTATAGAGCCCACTCTGTGCGAGTTTGGCTTCTTCATGAACTTGGTCTACAGGGGTATCTATATCTATATTTGATATCTGCTACGCGGCCGGCTGGTCTTCGCCGTCTACGTTGTCAGATTGTACAGCTTAGACGTCCCTGCCCTACGAGCGCAGGTTCTCTCGGCTCAATCATGCACGCTCATGCGTTTTATGTGTACACCACGGTGCGCTCAGCGAGCTCACCAACGTGACTCTGAATTTACTTATCTCGCACAGCCGCGGCGCGTACCTCGCCGTCTTGTGCTATGTTATGTGCCCCCGGTGCGTTTAAAACCCCACCGTGTGCGCGTCAACAATTTATATGGTGCTTACACATTTGCTTTTAAAGCTGTGAATATGCCGGGTATAGGGCCACACGCAGTGTCTCTCCGGTAAGGCACTTCAGTACGTTGTGTATGCACGGCGTGATGGGATTACGTTCCCCCATAGCGTCAGCTAACTGACGCAATGCGAAGTGAACCGTATTGAAAGGGAACGCTTAGGTTACTCACGTAACCCCGGTTCCCTGAAATAACGGGAACGAAGTCCACTCTTGCCGTGCTACAAACGTCTACGCAGCGAGTGTTATTCGGCTGCGCGCTTCAGTCGAATAATAATGAGCTGCTGACGATTGAACCGCGCTTATATAGGGACGCGTTCCTCCCGCGCGCGGGTTCAAACGTCATTGGTCTGTACTTTGTACAGACGTTAACCAATAGGCTTCAGTCACGGAGTAAACAGGAGTTTCCCCCCATAGCGTCAGCTAACTGACGCAATGCTTCGTTCCCGTTATTTCAGGGAACCGGGGTTACGTGAGTAACCTAAGCGTTTTGTTTAGTAAAGAGATCATTTTTGCATGTCATTTATAGCTTGGTGAATACCATATATTGTGATGTAGTAGACAGTAAACACCAATATATATTTATGGCTGATTCATTATGATTCGGTTGAATGCTGATGGTAGTGGTGGTGGTTTGTAATGGGACGAGCATAGCTACCGATTTTCAGTAGAGATCAAATGGACGTTTTTGATGGCAGCAGCTGTTCAGAGATGATGTACGATGGTTTAAATCAAAGATAAAGCAGCTTAACATGTCATATATCCAGACATATCCAGACACGTGTCCCAGAGGATTAGAAATGTCACATCAGGTGTACTGTATTAGTCTAACGTCAGATGGCTGAGAAGAAAATAAGGACGGTCTGCTGGTCGCTTTCACTAATAACTCTTTATACGACACATGGTCAGTAATAAAGTATTTAAATTTTGAATGAATTTTTTCCCATTTTGACAATCAGTATGGAGTTCAGGAGATTGTCTTGACCAGGACCACACCCCTAAATGCACTGAAGCAACAGCCAAGTGATTGGTTGATTAGATAATTGCATTCTTAAGGAAATTGAACAGGTGTTCCTAATAATCCTTTAGGTGAGTGTATGTGAACAAAGCAAGTGATCTTTTTGACATGTGAAAGCAATGAGGTCCCGGTCTGCTTCGGGTGAAATCAGAATCAACTGCTGCACAGAAAGCTGGGGTCTAAGTCCGTATAAAGTTGTGATGTGAACAAGAAAGGTTCTGAGATCACTTCAGTTCTGAAGAGGGCCAAAAAAAGAACTGGGTCCTCTTTTGAGTCCACTATATTGTGAACACCAAAAGGACTGAGGTCACATTCGGCTAGTTCCATCGGATTCATTTTATGGTTCTTTTAAAATGAACTATTTGTGAAAAAACCCTTATATTCTTTTAATATTGCTCATTGGATCTTGGGTATTAATAGGCTACACATAACTATGCAAGACAGCTTATAATGGGAAAACAATCTAGTAGCAACAGGTGAAAAAACATCTGTCACATTTTTACCAAAAGAGCAATGAAACATAACAATGAAATCATTACAGCAGAAAAGCCGTTTTAGAGAGAAAATTATAATTATTAGGTAATGCAGAACAAACCCGGTCATAGCATTTTCTTTCCTAAGCTAAATGACTGCACTCATTAGTGTTCAAAATGTTTATTTGCAAAGGAAAGAAAATGAATTGTTTTATTTATTACTGTGTTCATGTTGATTTTAAGAGGACTTATTCAAGTAGGTAAATTCAGTTCTTTACTAATGAGCAGTTGTATTTTAGTTTGTATGGTTAATGTCAGCATGATAAAGTTTGGCCCTCATAAGGGGAAATTTTTTCAGATCCAGCCCTCAGCCCAAATTGTTTTGAACCCCTGTGCTAGATAATCGTTTATCAAACATATCTAATCCATTTCATAATTAAACACATGGGACTTGTACCCTTGATACTCAAGACCATAACCACACCTTGAATATTGAGGGGACCAATTTAATAGTTATACACTGAAATAAAAATTATGGGCTGAAACCAAAATGACTTTTTGTATAATTGTTTCAATTTTACACTTTTAAACTTCATTAATTTAATGAATCTCTGACACTAGACACATTAACACGCGATCACAGACAGTGGAACATCACGCAGAACTTGTGTGTCATTTTTGCACACATATATTTGTATCATAAACCATATTTTTACTACATGGTTTATATTTTTGGTCGTATTTTTCTTACAATGCTATTTTCAGCAGCCGTAATTTCGATGCATCCCTTGGACCAAAACATTCATGGCTATATGTATGTTAATTAAAGTAATCAAATATTAAGGTGGATAGTCTAGCCGTATTTGATTATTGGGAGGGAAATGTCCCCATCAATAGCCTCTTTCAGACAGTAATTTTGGTAAATTACCATGAATTTACCAGAATGAATTTACCAGTAAATACAAAAATGTGCTGTTCACCAACGCAGTGACCCAGTACCTGTGGCGTGCGGCGAGCTCAGTGTTGTATTTGTAAACAATGGTGGGTTATGACTTTATATCTACGGTCCATATTTTGTTGTTTTCACAAATGTGGCAAACGCTGAAATGTGGATGTTAACCATGTGTGTAAACGTCCGTAAACAGTGCGGGGGCAAATGCGTCATCTGTATCAAAACAGTATGATTGGCCCAAAGCTGTCAGCATGGTCTGACGTTGTCTGTTCTATATGCTGGTAATCTATATTTTTTGTTTACAAATACTGCTTACCGGTAAATTACTGGTAATCTTACAACATTTCTTACTGATAAATTGCCATCACCGATTTACCAGAAAAATTCTGTTCACACAGGACCTGTTAACTGCAATATACCAGTAAATTACCAGAAAAAGCCTTTGGGCCCTATCATACCCCCGGCGCAATGCAGCGAAATGTGTGACGCAAGTGTATTTTCCTAGTTTCAACTCGGCGCAATGATCATTTTCACGTTTAGCGCCACGTTGTTTAAATAGCAAATGCATTTGCGCCCAATTTTGCGCCCATGGCTGTTCTGGTCTGAAAACGAGGTGTGTTCAGGCACATTGTTGGCGCGTTGCTATTTTGAGGCAACTAAAATAGACTACGCCATTGATCAACAAAAACCTGGTCTTAAGTCTAAAGTCTATGGCGCAATATTGTTTTTGTTATTTAAAGAGCGCATTACTAATATGTGCCTTTAAACGGGACGACAACGCGGGTTTGCTTATCACATACATGAATGCGCAGCAGCACAAAAACGCTTTTAAATATGAAAGATTAAAGGATTGAATGTAAAAGATTATTATTGAGTCTCTTGGACATAAATGAGGACTAATTATGAGACGTTAGAAGGCGTAAAGAGCTGCTTCACCCGTAGCTTGATAAGTAAATAAAGGCTTTGCTTTAAATAAATGCAAATCTTTTTAAATGTTTTTTAATTGCTACCCCACGGATTTATTGTATATGATGACTTTGTATATGATGAGATGAGAAATTTTTTTAAGTAATGTTTTAAAAAAAACTGTCCGAGTGCTGAAAGCTCCCAGCATGTTTGTAAATTCTTTATCTTCTGTTTGTTACAAATAAAGTATTTTTAGAGTACAAGCCTTTTCTTGCATATTTGCTAAGTTATTTTATGAGATTACAATGATTTTGTAGGATATCCATACATTTACAGCAATTAAAAGCCTGCTAATTTTACTTCCATGACTTAAAGAAAACAGGTTTTCCTGGAATTTTTTTAACATTAATCTTAAACTAAATAGGGATTAGGCATGGCACCAGGCGCAACTGGCTTTTAAAGGGGATTAGAGCTGAAACTCATTGGTTTATTGCACCTTTCGCTCAAAACACACCCATTACTCATTATGAGAATAGGAACAACCCTTTCAGTCCGTGCGCTTGGCGCACAAATCATTTTTCCTGTGGTAAATTAGCAAAAGTGGAATCGGACACGCCCGTTTAGACCGTGTGCTTTAGACAATGCGCTTAGATCATTAAAATAGGGCCCTGTATGAGCGAAAGGGACTGTCTATTGTGGTTATGGCCCTGCTGATACTTGAAGTAATGGGACACAAATGTGCACTCTTTTGGAACATGTCGACTCCATTTATGTTTTTATGTGTATATCTTGAGACTTTATATTTCATTAGGATTTTTATTGGCCATTTTCTGTTATTTTTCATTGCTTTTTCTGGTGAATGTAGATTTGTCAACTGTGTAAATGGTCTGTTACAACCAGCAGAAATCTGTGAAGTGTTCGTAATAAAGTTATTCTCATCCGTGACATTAATATAATCTTCGGTCTTCTCTCTGCAGAGCTACAGAGCAGTTCGTGTGGGAATCCAGGAGTTCCTGCCAAAGGTATCCTTAACGGAACGAGCTTCAATGTGGGAGACAGAATCCGATACCACTGTGTCTCTGGTTACACACTTGACGGCCACGCGCAGCTCACATGTGTCACCAGCACATCTAATGTAGCCGTGTGGGATTTTCCTGTTCCCATCTGCCGAGGTAAGAATCGATAGTTGGACGCTTGGGGAGCTTCTTTTCGTTATTCAGAATTTTCTCTCTGCTTTTGTGGACCATCTCAGTGTCTCACATTTCAAAGTCACATTTAAAAATGCCTGAAAATAGCATAAAATTACAGGAAAAAACATTTGGGAAGAAATGATAGCTTTGCTTTTTGTAAGTTTTTGCAATAACAACATTAGGCTGAATGATGCTGCTGAAACAATTATAGTGCAATATTTTTTTTAGCCTTTCGGCAATATCCATCTCAGATATTTGCGTTTTTGTCTAAAATTCTTAAAAGATTGATTTTTTTACTGATTTAACTTTACATTGGTACAAATCATTGAGAATACATTAGATTTTTGGCCCAACACTTATTACCAGTTGGTGTCAAGGTGATGTTTACTGGATGCAAGGGTCTAAATACAGTTTTTCTTAAACAGTGTGTTCATGTTTTTAGACACACAATCAAAACCCAACAAGCTTATTTTGGTGAAATGTTTTGCTTGTGTTATCTTTCTTTAAAAGAAGAGCCACTTGGTTTGATATTTTGTTATCTAATGCAAGGGCATGCAGCCATTTCCGAGAGTAGCTCATTGCTGCTGTAGGTGATGTTTTTATGGAACGGCACACAGAAAATATATCCATTACCCAACAGATATGACTGAAATGGCCGTCCTGAAGTATCACTCTTGTCGTTGTGACAGCACTAGACTGTCTAAATAGACAACATTAAAATGGCTGCAGGCCCAGTCAGATGTGTTGTTTAGCCCATTAGAGGTGTATTTTGTGTGCTTACAAGGTAAACTCATATATGTTAAGCAGTGTATATACTGATAAATACAATGTGAGTCACTTTGGAGTCAAATGCAAAAAATATAAAATATATATTGATTAAAACCACTGTAGCTCAATTGATAGAGCACTGCAGGTTTGATTTTCATAAAACACACACATGCCGATGAAATGTGTAGCTTTTGATAGCCGGCATCATAGTACCGTACACAAGGTCATTGTAAATTGTTCATTGTTGGAGTTTGATGTTTATTTGATTTGTCTTGCGTGTGACTTTGAGATGATGGACGGGGTGTTGATTTTAGTGGTTAAGTCTTGCAGATGTTTTAGAATGAGTTACATCACTTTCAGCATTCTCTTTTTTGGGTCACTGCACACTCTACAGGTACATGAGGAACCTACTAGTTATAAACGATACTAGTGCAGTGTTTCTGCACTCTTTTGATATGTGCTCTTTTATGTGTTGCGAATGTGGCTTTGATATGTGCCTGTGTTGTTTTATTCTGTTTTATTGAATTTCAAATGAGCTTTGTTTTTAAGTTTTTCTTGCTTTTTGGGATTGCATTAATATGGTGATTTATGAATTATTCTGCAGTGCCTGTTTTAAATTCGTGCTGTATTTTGCATTAGTTTTTTTCACATAACACAATCAATCCAGAACCACAGCATTCCCGCTGCGAAATTCCTCAGTGTATCTGAAATCCAGTTGTTCATTTTGGTGTTGCTTTAATTATTAGTACAAGGATCTTGTACGAGGCTCTGTTTACACCTGTTATTAAGATGCGGTTTGGTCGATCGTATCAAAAGTGAGCAATGATTAATGCAGACGTAAATGCGGTGTACCGCAGGGATCAGTTCTAGGCCCTATCCATTTCTCGTTATATGTTACCTCTAGGAGATATTATCAGGAAACAAAACATCAGTTTTCATTGCTATGCAGATGATACTTACTACTGAACCAAATAGCTCCAAACTATGGTAATTTTTTTTTAAATATTTTGTTCATAGACAGTTGCACTGTTGTGCCACCCTTCCATGCTGAATAACTTAGATGTGATGTTCAACAGTAATATATCTTTTGTTAGTCATATCTCAAACGTCTGCCACACAGCATTCTTCCATCTTAGAAATATCTCAACAATACGCTATATGCTGTCTGTCTGCATGAGATGCAGAGAAGCTTATCCATGATTTTATGACCTCAAGAATTGACTATTTTAACTCATTACCAGTTCAGTTGGTTCATGTTTTTTGAATGTAATGAAAATTGAATTGTTTTGAGCTCGTCCACTTTCGACCACATTCAGAGGTAGCAGAAAACGCATTCGACCGGATTGCTTTTGTAGGGTAGACGCTCATGTGGTTGAATGTGTTCAAGCTGCCACAAAAGACTAACAACATTGCTCGCACATTATATTAATGCACGTCAATTTACTCATCATATCTCCCGCTCATGTTTTAAGTACTTGACCAAAATCCATCTCCTTGAAGTAATCAGGACGAAAGCGGTCAAAAGTGGACAAAAGAGATACATTTAAATACCAGGTGTGAACCAAAATGTGTCTCTTTCATCCACTTGATACGATCGTTCAAAACGCATCTTAATACCAGGTATGCATCTGCTGTTTGATGTTTACCAAGGTATTATGGTTTGCATTTTTTAAATGAAAATAAAATTATGCTTAATATACACACAACATGAAAATAACTAGAGTTTATATGTTGTGCTTTATAGCCAATATGCGGGAATCGGAGCATGCCAATCAAAACAAACACTCATTAAGAAGTGTTTGATGTATTATTGCCTTTCCTTTTGTTTCAGTCACTGACGATTTGGCTGAATAAACAGAAATCGAACTTGTGACCTATTTATTACGATTTTTTAAATGGGTTTGCATTTACAAGAACCATCAACTGTTTCATTTGATCACAGGGAACGCATTAGCTCTGTTTCAAATCCTGGTGAGCTGCATTGTAATGCATGATAAGTAGGCTTGTGATGCAAATGCTCTTTTAGTAGAAGAAGAGTGCGCTGTAATTACATTGGCTTCAAAGATACTTTGTTAAGGCCAGATTTTAAAGCAGTGTTGCTTGTATACTTCACAGAGAACGCAATCCCATCATGCATTGCGTTTTAGGTTTCTGCCTATGCAGAGCATTGGAAATGAGTCACAAAATGCCAATCCAATTAGGGATACGGCCATGGACGGTAGCGGCTGATGTAGGCGATAGACAACAAGCTTGCTAGGTTTTGAATTAGAGCCTGCATTTATTTTAATTATGGTCAGCGATGTACTGGCCATTAAAAGCACCATGGCTTTTCTTAATGGGTCATTTGGGTTTTAGAAATGTACAGAGATTATTAAAGTTAAGACATCTTCTGGCCTACGCAGTGTTGAGTCCTTATGTAGCCGTCACACGTTGCCAACCAACAGAAAGCTGTGAGATGCACGTTTAACATTCTTCACACATTTTAAGAGTTAAACATGGTGAGGAGCTGAATGTTGTTAACAGCATGGTGCAGTAAAGGTCATGTTAATCAAGTGAATAAATGTACTACTTAGTGCAGACATTTGGTATTTTAACTGTAGTTTGTATATCTGTCTTTCTAGAGCTGGGTAAAAAATATTGATTTGACTTTTTCTTCAATTTAATGAAACAATTTCGATTTGTGAAATCCCTGGTGGCCAATGTATGCACATATTTATGTTTTTTTTCCAGTGTTTTTTACTCTGAGTAGAAGTAAAAAGTAATTAAACAATAATTGTGTGGGCCTATCAACAATAAATTTGTATTAATGTGTATGTATCAGTGTTTATTTCAGTAATATAGCCAAGCCATTCAAGATGTTTATGTCTTTTTTTCTTGAGTCTAGAAGAAGTTTTCTTTGAGGAAAACAAACATTCCAGGTTTTTCCCTTATAGACAGTTTCAACAGTAACATAATAAACAAGCGGCTTTTGTGGTCAACATGTAACTTCCGGTAAACCCCGTTAAGAATAAATAACAAAGTCCTTTAAAAGTAGTTTATTTATATAACAAGCAAAATAAACAACACGTAGATTACCTAGGAAACCAAAACATTTGTTATTTTCGACAAGGTTTTTGGTTCAAGAGTTCAGTTAAGCAACTAGTCAGACCATTACAGGGTTTCCCGCTGCACTTTGCAGTTCGGGCGGCCCGCCTAAGCTGGGGAACCCTACCGCCTTAACTAGGACGTCCCAAAAAAAATCCCGCTGCACAAAAGGCCCTCAAGTGCATCTCGGAGAATAGCGCGGACGCGCTTCTCACCGTGAGGATTGCCAGATGGTCAATCCGCCCATGTCCTTCAGACAGCGACAGTGGACCACGTCTCCTCCTTTCTCTCATTTCGGTCGTGTGGCGCAAATGAGAGAAAGAAAGAAATTAGATAAAGAAAGAGACGTGGTCCACCGCTGTCTGAAGGACATGGTCGGATTGACCATCTGGCAATTCTGGCAAATGCCAGAGGGGCCGGGCAATTTTTTATGTAGGGTGGTAAGATTTTTTTCTACGTAAAGAGGTTATGCGGACGCAGTAGCGAACTGGTCATGTGGAGCACCGAGAGTTTTCCCAGTGGGTCGCATGGCAATACCTTACGGATTAGGTAAACACGTTAAAAGGTCAAGCATGATTTATGCGAAACTACCTCTCAAGTGAGGAGAAAGAGGACTTTTTTGCATTGAAACTGTTAACTGTTCTGCCCTACAAAGGCTAAGTGCAGTACTTACGCAAACACTGAATCTGAGAAAAATGCCCTTAAAGATTTTTACACCAGCCAGTCAAACATGTTACTGCAATTTTGGCACACACGTTTCTCCGAAATGGGACAACATTGAACCAGGAGACTTTGTCACAAGACACAACAGATCTTAAAAGGCCCATTTCAACCCTTAACTCAATTTTGACCAAATGCGTAGTTACTGCGCTTTAGCTTTCTAGAGCAGCAGTTGAGGTCCACTAAAGTTCATATGGAGAAAAATCCTGGAATGTTTTCCTCAAAAAAACTTAAGTTCTTCTCGACTGAACCAAGAAAAAGATAAACATCTTGGATGAAATGGGGGTGAGTAAATAATTAGAATTTTTTTATGAAAGTGGAATAATCCTTTACATTTAATGAAATTAATGAAATATTGATTACTAATCTATATTGAATTGAATCTGATCGAAACCCTATGATAGTGGTCGCAGTACCCAGCCCTATATATCTCTATCTGTCTGTCCAATTGTATGTTTGTCTATGTCTATCCGTCCGTCTGTCTGTCTGTCTGCCTGTTTGTTTCCGTCTGTCTGCCTGTCTTTGTCTGTCTGTCTTTCTGTTTGCCTGTCTGTCTGTCTGTCTGTCGCTCTTTCTTTCTGTTTCTGTCTGTCTGACGGTCTGTCTGTCTGTCTGTCTTTGTTTGTCTATATGTCTGTCTATGTCTGTCTGTCTGTCTCTGCCTGCCTGCCTGTCTGTCTGTCTGCCTGTCTCTGTTTCTATATTTGTATGTCTGTCTGTCTCTGTTTGTCTGTCTGTCTGCCTGCCTGCCTGTCTGTCTCTGTCTGTCTGTCTGTCTGTCTGTTGCGCTGTCGCTCTGTCTTTCTGTTTCTGTCTGTCTGCCTGCCTGCCTGCCTGTCTGTCTGTCTCTGTCTGCCTGTCTGTCTACCTGTCTCTGTTTCTATATCTTTTGCTCTGTCTGTCTGTCTGCCTGTTTCTGTCTGTCTTTCTGTTTGCCTGTCTGTCGCTCTTTCTTTCTGTTTCTGTCTGTCTGACGGTCTGTCTGTCTGTCTGTCTGTCTTTGTTTGTCTATATGTCTGTCTCTGTCTGTCTGTCTGTCTCTGCTTGCCTGCCTGCCTGCCTGTCTGTCTGCCTGTCTCTGTTTCTATATTTGTATGTCTGTCTGTCTCTGTTTGTCTGTCTGTCTGCCTGTCTGTCTCTGTCTGTCTGTTGCGCTGTCACTCTGTCTTTCTGTTTCTCTCTGTCTGTCTCTGTCTGCCTGTCTGTGTCTGTCTGTCTGTCTCGGTCTGTCTTCCTGTCTCTGTTTCTATATCTGTCGCTCTGTCTGTCTGCCTGTCTCTGTCTGTCTTTCTGTTTGCCTGTCTGTCTGTCGCTCTGTATTTCTGTTTCTGTCTGTCTGTCTGTCTGTCGTTCTATCTCTGTCTGTCTGCCTGTCTGTCTGCCTGTCTCTGTTTCTATTCTGTTGCTCTGTCTGTCTGCCTGTCTGACGATCTGTCTGTCTGTCTTTGTTTGTGTATATGTCTCTCTCTGTCTGTCTGTCTGTCTGTCTGTCTGTCTGTCTGTCTGTCTGTCTGTCTGCCTGCTTGTCTCTGTTTCTATATCTGTCGCTCTGTCTGTCTGTCTCTGTCTCTGTCTGTCTGTCTGTCTGTCTGTCTCTGTCTTTTTGTCTGTCTGTCTGCCTGTTTGTCTCCTTTTCTCTGTTATTATGTCTGTTGCTCTGTCTGTCTTTCTGTTTGCCTGTTTCTGTCTGTCTGTCTGTCTTACAGTATATGGGGATCAACATCTCTAATTATTTAGCAAGTGATACATTTTCTCTCACACACATTGTTTCACTTGAGAAAACATAAACCCACTGAAGTCATTTGGATTACTTTAATGATTTTGCATTTTTGCTTTGCTTTTTTGGCGCTTTACCATTTTGAGCCCATATATTGTATACAAATATAACATGATGGCAATTTAATATAAAATTATTTGTTTGTGTTCAGCCAAAGCATTAAGTCATATACATCTGGGATGAAAGTAAATAAATTGAGAAAATATGAATTATTGGGCAAGCCAATAATTTCCTTTATTATAAATATAAAGTAGATCAACCCTGCTGTAAAAATATGGGCTTATCACAGCCTTAGGTACCCCAGTCTGGGCCAGCTGGTTAGGTTGATCTGCTATTCTGGTTTTAGGCACACGTCAGCTGCTCAGACTGGGAGACCAGCTGGTCGACTAGGTAAACACCAGCTTTGCCAGGCTGGCCAACCAATGACCCACCTTAGGCTTATGTAAGCATTGTTTATTTTGCAGCATGGCAATCATTTATATTGCGTGCATATGTGATTTTTATAATCCTGGTTTAGTGTGATTAGTGTGTCGATGGTTTTTGACCGTCGCTCTACTAACATGATTAGCATGCTAACAACCTCAAAGAGTCTTCTCAGATGCTTAATGAACGTTTTATCAAATTGAAGACATGAAAATTTGCCACAAGTGATTCTGGATGATTTATAAGAGGGGAAAACTAGCGCCAGCCTAATCTCTAAATTGCATTCAGTAAAACTCAGTAGCCTTGCGCTGCAGCCAAACCGGTCAAACCAACCAGACGAATCTTTATCATAGGGAATTCAGACCTCGTGCCTTTTAGCACATGTTTTTTTATATCTTCAGGCAAGGGAAATTTATCCTCTTTGATGGGCATATCTGAGCCTGGAGGTTTGCCCCTACTCGCCGTCCCCTCTGGATGTTGTTAAAGCAAACCATATTGCAACGCACAGGGAGAAATTCTGCTTGAATGAGAGTGGGCTCTTATGCTGTGGATGGCTTGTGTGTGTTTATGCCAGCTGGGTGAAAAACCTGTGACAAATGCGGCTCTCGGCGAACCAAAATGCTAGGAGATTACTAACTTGTCGACTGCTTACATTTCGGGAAATGCTTATTTCTCGCTCTTGTGTATTTCATGTCTTTCAAATGAAAAAACAACTGTAAAGGTGAACATAGAGGATTACAGCACCATTGGTTAGATCGGCCATGGTGAAAACAAAACCGTGGTGAGATACCATGACGCTTCACCATATTCTTGCATCATTTTCTTCTGCACTCCTCACCACACTCCCGTGTGACAGATATCGCAAAATCCAGATGGAAGGAGCCATATAGAGGAGCAAGTGCTCTTTAAAATCTTTGAGTTCTTGTCGTGCAAGCAGATTCTGACACGTGTTTCCAAAAACTGTGTTGTCTGTCTGCATGAACTTCCCAGAAAAGAGTCCCAGTGTATCTGCAGGAGGAGATTTGAATGGCCCCATCAAATTTTCACACAGCCTTTTTCCAACGAGCAGAACCCTGCAGAACATGTCAAGATGTTTGCCTCGCTGTGACAGTTTAGCGTCGGCAAAGCAAGCTTATCTTATCTCTCCTCACCTCCTTGCTCATTTAGCGGTTAATACCGGCATTGACTACATCAAACAGATTTTCACACAGTTGCTGTTTGTCTCAGAGCGGTGTTCCAACCATGAATGTTGAAATTCGGCATAAAAACATAAAAACGTATCTTGGCGAGAACATTATCATTTCAAAGGTTCCTTAGGACTCACAGGCTGCCAGTCATAGTGCCTGCTTTAAAAGTCACGCAGAAGCAGCGCGTAAATCTAAAAACTTCTCAGGATATTAAATAACATTAAGGTCGTAAGTCAGTTTGCTGGGAAAAATGACTTCGCCAGACTTGATTTGAATGCAAAAGGGACCAAAAAATAAATAAAATAGTGTGATACTACTTGATATCATGATACCTTAAGGTTAAAGATAAATTAATAAATTATTAAGGTAAATTAACCCTATAAAACCAGATGTCTTATTGCCGAAACATTCTAGAAAGCACAGTTCATTTATAAATTTTTTTTTACAATATATGGTGTATTAAAATAATTTCTTGCTTTCTGTCAGCCAATCTCTGCTTTTCGTGGATTGCAGAAGGGGAGATTTGAACAGTGAGTTACGGGGCGCATTAGGTTAGAAAGCACCAGATTTCATTTAAGTGAATGGAGTTAAAACACCTGGAGGACTGGGGTAAAAATCAGTAACACCATTAAAAATTTTTTTTTTTTTCTAAATAAAACAAGTCAGAAAAAATCATTTATTTTTGTCTATTTAAAGTCTATTTACAAACTTATAACACACAGTAATGATCAATGATATTAATTTTTTAAAAAACGTTAAAAATTAAAATACGTAGATTTTTCAAAAGCCAAAAATATATTTTCAAATATACTTATAAATATAGATATAAATAAGTAAAAAATGGCCTGAACTGAACTGATATGTACTGAAGTATATTTTTTAATATGTTTACAAAAATGTGTTTTTCACCAATATATTTGTGGCAATTTTTCGTATATTTTGAAATATATTTTAAAGCATTTTTATTCGCGTAGCATTGGAAAAAAAACTTTTTGTGTTACAAACTTGTAAACATAACAGGTTTAAAAATATTAAAACTAAACATATTTTTAACTGCAAAAATATACTTATTTTATATTTTATACATACTTACACATTTTATACTTAAATTGTATACAAACTTTTACATTTTGGCCAGAATTTTTTTTTTTTGCCATGTTGGTTGTAAAACCAGAATCGTATTTTTTTTCTCTGAAATACATTTTGAAATATATGTTAAAACTAAATATATTATCAAATTCAAAAATATATTTAATTAAGCGTAACTTTCTACAAAATGTATTGCGCATAGTATATATATATATAATCATCAATAATAATAACCGCAATTTCAATATCAAAGTGAATAATCGTCAAATATGATTTTTGTCATAATTGTGCAGCCCCAATAAGCAGTTTCATACAAATAAATTGAATATTAATATGCCTTTAATTAAATGAGATTTATAAATCATTTGAAATAAATAAATAACCTTTCAACTGATGGTTTGTTAGGATAGGTTTGTTAACAATATTTATAATATAACAATATTTGAGGGTGCAAAATAAAAGTTATTGAGAAAATTGCCTTTAAAGTTATTACTAATGTCATTAACAACATATACTGTATTACTATTATAAATATTTTTTATATATATTTATGGTAGGACATTTTTACTAAAAAAAATTTACATAATATTTTAATGATTTTTGACATGAAAAAGATACATTTAACTCATACAATGTATTGTTGGCTATTGCTACAAATAAACCCATGCGACTTATGACTGGTTTTGTGGTTCAGGGTCACATATACAAAATCAATATTTCATGTCCATATATTTATTCATGTAACATGTATCCATGTAATAAGCAGGATAATATACAGCCAGCCAGTTGTTATTGCAAATAAATCCCTTCATAGTGATACAAAGCTCCCTTTGCCTAACATCGGGGTCCGGATCGCACTGTGCATTACCCCTTACTTATTTTTGGGAAGCTGCAGAAAATTATAAAAAAAAAATTTGTCCCACAGGCCTGTTGCCTTTGAAACGCAGATTAATGAGAAGTTTTTCCTGGCAAACTTGCTAGCTGTTCTTCATTAGCATACAAAATACGTGCAAGCTAAATTGTACGCTTAACATTCACAATTAAAACATAATTATAGGCAATATCAACTTGCATCAACTGGTTTCTTGATTCTCAGAAAGGCTCTCAGGGGTCTCTCAATGCTTTAGTTTTACACAAGTCAATACGGCATCGGTGCCCATACCATCAATATAAACATTCGGACAGGACTACATTGAAACGTGTTACTCAGACGTTGAACTTTCATCACACAGATGCTGTTTTCCGGCTATAGTGTTTTCAATTGAATCGTGCATCAGAAACTGCCCAGTGACCATATCCGCCAAAGTTATTTGTCCCCTGCAGTTACAAGGTCCCTTATTTAGGGATGATAAAGCATCCGCTGACAGAGAATCTCGTATATTGTTATTATTGATTTCATTGTGGTTGACGGTGTAAGCATGACACAGGTGTTTGATTTAGCCGTAGTTTGATTCTCACAGCCTGAGCCGTGGCACATTCATTATACTTCATTGTTCTTGCATGTTGAACCTTGTGCCTGAACTCTGCGGTTTGGTAATAATAATGATAATTACCTGCCAGTGTATTCAGCGTGGATTAGGTTTGCATAATTGAGAGTTGGATGGAAAATGGCAGGCGTTATTCATACGACAGGGATTTAAACACCGGAGTCATAATTGCTTACTGAGAATTGCCTTTTTGTTTGAAGTCAGCGTCAAACGACATTCAGGACCCATTGTAATTTTGTAATATAATATAATTTAGAGTGAAAGAGGATATTTAAAAAAAATGCACAAATATCTTGGGAATAAACGAAAAGTAAATCAAGCAGAAAGTCAATATGAAATCCAAACTTTACTTACTTTTTACCTGTTTCTTATTGTCTCACCCAAAAATATATCTCATTGAAAAATCTCTCTGTTGTGGTGCAAGTGCATTGCTTATCTGTGCGTTTCAGTATTACGTTATACCTGTAACTTAAACATCTGCGTGGTGCAGATCTGGACCCTCGCGAGGCTAAAACTCATTCTTTATATCCTCCTCGCATGAGCTGTCCTGTGATGAAGCATGAGTTTGCCCAAAATAGCTTTTTAGGCCAGAATTGCAGACATATAAGGCAATTTTCAGCTTTGGGAACATAAATTGCCAGCAGACATTAATAGATATATAAAGCTGAGGCTTTTTATTGGTGAATATTCTGCTCTTTCGGATGGTTCCTGAAGAGATCTGTATTTCTACATAATCATTTTAAATGATATGTTTAGTGCAATTTACAATTCAGGCAATCATATGTTTTGCTAGGCGATCATATCAGATCAAGTTATTACTTTCTGTGTAAACTTCTAGTTCTGTTATTCATTCTCTATAACAGCAGCTTCATGCAATCGGTAACAGTGATTTGTTGCACAATAGGATCTGACGGTTCATAAAACCAGTATAAAATTTTAAACTTTCACCATAAGCTTTCTTTTGCATCCAAACTTACACCTTTTTTGCCATTAATGTTTAGAATATAGTATATAGTTTATTATTTCATAAATAATTTCCCTCGTTTCTATTACTTTTTCATGTAATTTTTTTTGCATTTTAAAATAAGTCTAATAGCCATCCAAACACAGCTGAGACGTTGATGCTAAAGAAAGGCAACATTTGGTCCGTCAGTGAAATTTCATTTCCAACAATTATTTTATAAATGTTATTAATATATTGTTGAAACATGTTACAGAGACTGTAAAATATGTAATACCGAATTGTGGAGTTATACCATTAACTCATTCCCGCCAGCCAATTTTTGAAAAGTTGCCCCCCAACTTTTTATGGTGGTTTTAACAAATGTTTCACAAAATGCCTTCCAGGAGAAGTTTCTTCTATAAATATATAAACATACAAATATATAAAATGAAAGAACAGACCCTCTGCTTTCAAACAAACAAACAAAACAGGAAAAAAGTTTCATCCTATCTATATTTTTTCTCTGCTTATGAACTTAAATATGGGTATTTTTCTTTAAAAAGATTTTTTTTTGCAAAAAGCTATAATAAATGCACTTTTGTGAAGGGATTTTGTTAGAGATCAGATTCAGAATGATTATCAAAACATACACAGAGTTTAAAATGAGTAAATAACGTTTTTGCTTCAGTTTTTTATAAATTGGCTAAGGGCGCCATCTAGTGGATGTCGTGGTATTACATATAAATTCATCGGGAACACTTTTTTTATGCAAATGTTTTCTCTTAATTGACGAGATAACTTTTCCTAATTTCTGTGTTCAGGGTTATTTGGGCGGAGCTAAAACAGGGACTCAATGACACACTGGAGCCACCGATCATGGCCACACCTCTAAAACAATCGCGAACATCTATTCTGGTTATAGGGTTATAAGTTTAGAGAGACGACAGGTCTGGATAGCAAGTGGGCGTGGTTTTAGCGCTGACAGCGGACACACCCCCACTGCTTGAGAGAAGAGAATGCTGCCTAATTTTCCCAAGATTTTGATAATTTGTTTACTTGACTTTTTTTTAATCATTCAAATTTGTCTGGGTGGTTAATAACAAATTTTTCTGTGGTGTGACAACCTGAGAACATTATATTGGATTTTATTAAACGTCTAACCATAGCGCAAAAATAAACAAATAAATGAAGCCAAATACCTTATAATCATGTTGACTTTGCTTACATGATTGTGCGTCTCAAGTTATTTTGGCAAAAATTCAAGTTGATTTTGACTAGAAGTGGATTACTCATAGCCGGACTATATTGGGTCTATACTTAACCTAGACACTGAAATGACAACTATTGATGCTGGAGCTACTTTGAAACAATGCAACATCGTTAAATGCACTGTATAAATACATTTTGGTTGGTTGGTTGGTTGATTTGATTGGTTGGTTGGTTGGTTGGTTGATTGGTTAGTTAGTTGGTTGGCTGAAGCTCTGAAAGCAGAACACCCCATCATTCTCTGTGGTAACAAGAGTATAAAAAATTCTAAGTAAAGCATCATTTACATCCTTTAATGTTTATTTTGTTGCATTAGTGCAAGCCTCACGTTTGATGCCATACCGTGAAAATCAAGTGCAGTTGTTGCATGTCGTCACATTTTCAGTGTGTACAAATCCTGACATTGCAAAGCTCATTAAGTAAAGGCAAGTGTTTGGATGAGACAAACTCGTGTTATCCTGCGTGTTGCTAATTCAATTAATTATCTGACACTGTTTCTGTTTCAAGACCCTAGCTGCCTAATTAAGCTCTCATTTATTGTAATTCTTGTTTTCGAGAGAGAAATGCTTACAAAACCTGTACAATATTAATTAAACCAATCAAATCTCTTCTTCTGAACGCAACCAACAATTGGCCTGAGAAACCTGAAGTAAAATACTTCATTTTTTGCTTTGTCTGCAGAAACACAAGAGCATAAACCCTTACCGTGTGGTGCTCATAATAAGTCATAATGTTGTATGACAACTTTTGCACTCCACAACTCTTGACAATAAATGTGTTGCAAACTTTTTTGTTTTGTTTTTTGGGGTAGTAAGCATAAAATGTCCATAGCACTTGACAGATATCAATGAAATGGGTGTCTTGAGAAATCTCACCTGTCTCAGCGAGAGCCAGGGACTCTGTAAAAAGCCGAACAGCCTACGCTTCTCAGACAGTTAGAAATGCTTTATGCCTTTGAATCATTTTGTGCATTTGAGTTTGCTGACATTCTTTATGGAGAGAGCAGATGGAGGATGTTGGTGTCATTCAGTGGCAAAGTCTAGAAGAAGATACTAAACGTATTTTTATTCATGATTTTAGTCTTGTTTACTGGGAAAAAGATCTAAATATCTGTAAGGGTTCGGTCATGTTTTTTATCTTATCTTAGCTCTTTGTCCATGTCTTTTATTTTAAAGTTCCATGTTCATGTCTTTTATTTGGAAGTCTTGTCTGGTAGTTTCATAGTCATGGGCTGTGTCCGAAACCACCTACTTCCATACTATATAGTAGGCGAAAAGCAGTAGGCAAGGTGAGTAGGAGAGCGGGACACAAGCAACACACACATATCTGCCACAAATGAACATTTAACGTTTGTTTCTATTACTTACCCTTCTTGGACAATTACACCAAACATGACAGAAGTGCAAACGTTACAACTTACCCCATAGGTGGGGTTAATTGTAACAGGCAGGGGGTTAGTTGTAACACTTGCTAAAAATTACGTTTGCAGGCAAATATTTCAATACTATTTGTTGAAGTGGATATTGTTTATATATCTGTCTATAATAGACGGGTATCTACACTATTATTGGTAGCTGTGATACATAAACCTCGATAAACATTGGTTAATGGTAACATTGTCTTTTTGCAATAGTTTGATTAAAAAGTCAGTTAAGTTGTGCATTCATAAAAATTGAACAAAATTTGTGCATTACGAGACAAAGTAAACTGGATTAATTAAAGGCTATTAGCTGAAATGAGATTACTTATTTTATTGCATTGTATTTTGTTCCTGTTTTGAGTGTAACCCCTAATGAATTTGAGATTGGTTTCTCTGAAAACAAGACTTAATGTAATTGTGCTTCTTAAGTATTTTGTTTTAAGGATGTTTCAATTATTCTTCACGGGAAACAAGACATAAATACTGATTAAGGAAGTTCTTTTTGCAGTGTAGCAGAATGATTGTTAAGCTCACGACTGTTGAGCTTCAATTGCTCGAATTCCTGTTGAGTCATTTTTATTTTCATAAAACAAGCAGTTTAACACAGACTGGTGCTTTAACTCTCATTGAGCACTTTAAAGGTCAACGTGTCAATGAAAAGCTGTTTAAGGTGGTTAATGTATGTACAGTGGTCATAACGTAACAGTTTGCTAACATAGCAAATGAGGCAAAATAAGAGTAAGTTAAGTTATTCATCCAGCTGAACATGAAAATGACCTCGATTTTGCAAAACTACCATTCCTGCAGGCGATAAGGTATTGTGTGCAAAATAGACCCAAATCTTCAAGAGACTTAACACACGGTCCATGCTACTGTTCTGGTCATATTTTTAACATTACATTTCGTGTCTTTGATGGTTTAATCAAATTGTCTGTCATGCGGTGATAAAGTAGGACGAGGAAGAAACACTGAAAGGACGGCTCTCTTACTTATCTGGCACATCTTTTGCTCTAGTGGGAGATTCTTGGCTGGAAAATGCCATAATATATAAAGTCAGTAAAAACAAAGTCATGTTTACAAGGTGCCTGGTTGCTATAATGAGGGTGTTCAGGGAAAAATAAGCACTGCGTTTGCCAAAGTGTACCAGGATAGTAAAAATCATTTTTAGTAAGGATACTCAGAGTTTTGTGTGAGGCACTTGGCTGGATGAGCAGTACTGTATATTTTACTTTATTTCACGTGTTATATAAAATGATACTCAAAAAGGCAAGCAGAACTGATCGACAAAATAAACAAGATGACATGAAACGAGAAGCCAAGCAAACCAGGAACAGAACGGAGCATCCTATGATACAAAAATACAAACAAGATCTGACAGAAGACACAACACAAAAAGAGCGTGTAAATACACAAGAGACTCATCAAAATAACAAGACATAAGCCAGAACAATACGAAACGGGAAAATAGGATAAACCTTCAAAATAAGAGTCCAGAGAAAAATATCAGTAGAAACAAGACAATGTCTGAAATATTAAAGAGCACCTATTGTCTGATTCACATTTTTACATTTCCTTTGGTGTGTATGAGTACATGTTAACGGTAGTCAAAAGGTACAAACCCCAAAGTAAACGAAGACGCGAGTTATCGTCTCCATCGTAAATCTCTTATCTTGGACTACAACAAACACACAGATTGTAGGCAACAGTTTACTTCCTGGGATTGGTGATGTAGACAAGACCGACATTATCATAATTTATCCCGCTTCGGACTCACAGCCTGTAAGTTAACTCCTGTTAGCATTCCATTGTGACCGAATCTTTCAAACATGGTAGGAGTGTCACGTTTCCGGCTGATGTCAGAGGTATTCAGGCCAATCACAACGTACAGATAAGCTGGCCAATCAGGGACACAGCACTTTTCAAAAAGATGAGTTTTGTTGTTTTTTAGCAATGTAATAGGTGCCCTTTAAATGCTTCTTTTAGGACCGACAATATTCAGATCACTTAATAAATAACTTTCACAAATGTAATGTTTATCAAGAAGCATAGGTGTCAATCCCATAGGTACTTCGGTGCTCGAGCACCCACTAAAATGCCGAGCACCCACGGCAAAATCCCAGATATGCGCCGAGAAAATGAGAATTAAAAAAAAAAATGCTTTTGAAATGTGTAAGCCTCTCTAATCAATCTCGCAAGTCATAATATCTACAATGCTTTAATGAATAAGCTAAATAAAGGACGGTTCACATTTCACATCTAAACCGAACCACTTTCCTCCTTCTCAGAGCCTGGGCACTCCTGTAGCGTCTGCTGTTGCTAAGCAACCTATCGGCGGAAAATTGTCCTCTAAGTCGGGGAGGATGTCTACTTCACATTTACAAACTTATAAAAATATCAGTTTAAGATGGTCCAATATTTGAATTAGATTTTGTCAATATCTTAATCGAAAGTAAGACAAATCACTTTGTAGTGTTTCCTTACTTTTGTAAGTTAAGTAAAAACATCTGCTAAATGTAAATGAAACACGACCATAGTACTACACATAGTAAATGTTTAAAAAAAAAAAAAACTTTTTTGTATAACAACCATTGGTTTACTGGAAATACGTTCAACATATTAAAATATTTAAAGGGGACATATCATGAAAATCTGACTTTTTCCATGTTTAAGTGTTATAATTGGGTCCCCAGTGCTTCTATCAACCAAAAAATTTGTGAAAAAGATCAAACCAGTAACTTAGTTTTGGTAAACTATTCTCTGCAAGCATGTGAAGAAATAGGTCACTAAAAATCTGGCTCCCCTTGTGATGTCAGAAGGGGATAATATCGCCCCTTAACTCTTTCACCGCCAGCGTTTTTAAAAAAAGTTGCCAGCCAGCGCCAGCGTTTTTCATGATTTTCACCAAAGTTTAATGCCTTCCAGAAAATGTTCTTCTTTAAATATATAAACATACAATATACCAAATGAAAGAACAGACCCTCTGCTTTAAAACAAAAACAAAAAAAAAACCCGTTTCATCCTACCTTCAGTGGTTCTTTTGTAATCAGCTTTTGAATATGTGTAGGTTTCTGCAAAAACACCACATTTTCAGCAAAAAGTAGAGATAATTCCATTTTTTTGACGGACTTTTCATAGAGATCCCATTCAGAGCGCTCTTTAAAACAGACACGGACATGCAGCCCCTTGCCATAGGGCAATATTTCCGGGTTTAAAAAGACGGAAAATCTCGTCATTGGCGAGGAAGCGTTTTCTCTTAATTGACGAGATATCTCGTCAATGGCGGTGAAAGAGTTAATCTACACTATCCAACCACGGCACTGCCGTGGCACTTTAAAAGGACTTGCTTACACCTACAAAGTGTCAATTTTAACATGTTATAATAAACTATCTATGGGGTATTTTGAGCTAAAACTTTACATATGTACTCTGGAGACACCAAAGATTTATTTGAAATCTTAAAAATGTCTTTTAAATTGTCCCCTTTAAAAAAATAAGCATAAAATTAAATGGTTAAGTTTGATTATTCCCTTAAAAAAACACAGTAAAGTGCACACAGTTACATGTGCTACATGAAATAAATCACGTTTAAGGAGATTTTCGAGTTTGTTTCCAGAACATATTTCTTTTACAACAAGATAGAAATGCGTATAGCCAATGTAATCCACCTTATACACTCGTCTTCTGTAAAAAGATGAAAATATACTAAAATGTTGCTTGTTTCTTTGTTTGACAGCTGAAGACACCTGTGGTGGGACTTATCGTGGGTCCAGCGGGATCATCTCCAGTCCAGACTTTCAGAAGGACTACCAGAGCAGTGGGGAATGCACATGGACTATCCTCGCTGATCCAGGAGACACCATCTCACTGGTTTTCACAGAGTTTCAGATGGACAGCAAACTGGACTCTTTGGAAGTCGAGGGATCTGATCCGCCAACCATATGGTAGGATTACTGCATTATGATTTTTATAATAGAAATTGGATTGGTTTTAATGGAAAGTATAGTGCTGTTTGTGGGTCTCTACTGGTAATGTGTTGGGGTCTACTGGTAGGATGTTATCTGGGAATGGGAACCGATGGAACACCATTAAATCCTACTGGAATAAGATGCACAACACAATATATAAAGTAGGGCTGCGTTTCTGGCAGTACGATACATATCAGGATACATGTGTTGAGATACGGTGCACTGCAATGCATTAAGTGAGGCTATATATTGGGATATTTCTTATTTTGGGAATAGAAAAGGATATGATTTTAGGAAAGTTTTCATCAAGAACTCACCACCATTTGCAAACCATTGCAAGTACTTCTTGTCAAACTTGAAGTTTAGAGACTACAAGACTGCTATCGATAGTGTTTTTGAGAATTGATACCGTATCGGCAAACAAAATATTCCTAATATAAAGTTTTCTTTTAAAGGGCATTTCTTGCATATCTCTGTTAGTTTCATGTAACTAGAATCATTTAAACCACTTACTTTCCATTGGTTTTGCTTAATGACCCAGATTTGACACAGGACATCAAGTGGCCACCAAGACCAGTACCAGTTTTTCTTACAAAAGTAGACACAAATGTCAAATACAAGACATTTTCATCCTTGTTTAATGACCCCAAGCTTAATATAGCCTGGGTCGTATTTTCTTATTTCTTTAGCTATGATTTTGTTTTTAACGGATGTTCTAGTCTGGGTTGCTTCCACCAATAAATATTTCAAATATTGCCATGTAATAAGCAAGATAATGTACGGTCAGCATTGTGTTTGTTTTTTAATTTTCACACACAATGGCGTATTAGTCAGAGAACAGATGGTTTCAGGTCCATTCATTTAGAGAGCGCCATTTAAAATGAATGCACGCTCTGATAAGCTCATGAGATTCTTAATTTCAAAGTGTGGAAATGGTTTTCAGATGACTGTTCAAGAGACGGGAAGGTGCGATTTCTGTGTTAGATTGTCCAAAGAATCTACTCAAAAGGTGCCAAAATTCCCATCAGAGCTCTGAAACGACATTGTAAGGTTGTGAGAATGCAATGAAATGCAAAACATGCCCGTAACTTGATTCAATACCACCGGCATGACTTCAGTTTTGTATTTTCCGCCACAGAAAGCACCGCTGAGTATTGAAACTAACAGCTATTGTTGAACTTGGAATGACAGTCAAACACTCTGGCTCGGTTTCAAAAGCTAGTCAGCTGCCTACATAGGCAAGATTTTGAGGCATAATACCGTAGGCCACTCTCAATCTAAGACCAATTTGGAAAGGTAGGAAGCATACTTGCAGTATTTTGCATTTTATAATGTATTGGCAATATTGCATGTATGCTTCACAATGAAAGCAATCCCAGAATGCACTGTACAGAACGAACGGATAGACGAAGTGAGAAAAATATGCTTATAAGTTGTTAAATACGAAACTTTCAATAAAATAGTTATTATGTATATGTTTATTATAGTATTGTTGAGTTAGCATTATTCTAATGCCAGATTTGTTGCATTATACAGTAGATATAATAAAGGGCTTATACACTCACCTAAAGGATTATTAGGAACACCATACTAATACTGTGTTTCCCTTCAGAACTGCCTTAATTCTACATGGCTTTGATTCAACAAGGTGCTGAAAGCATTCTTTAGAAATGTTGGCCCATATTGATAGGATAGCATCTTGCAGTTGATGGAGATTTGTGGGATGCACAGCCAGGGCACGAAGCTCCCGTTCCACCACATACCAAAGATGCTCTATTGGGTTGAGATCTGGTGACTGTGGGGGTCATTTTAGTACAGTGAACTCATTGTCATGTTCAAGAAACCCATTTTGAAATAATTTGAGCTTTGTGACATAGTGCATTACCCTGCTGGAAGTAGCCATCACATGATAGGTACATGGTGGTCATAAAGTGATGGACATGGTCAGAAACAATGCTCAGGTAGGCCGTGGCATTTAAATGATGCCCAATTGGCACTAAGGGGCCTAAAGTGTGCCAAGAAAACATCCCCCACACCATTACACCACCACCACCAGCCTGCACAGTGGTAATAAGGCATGATGGATCCATGTTCTCATTCTCTTTAAGCCAGATTCTGACTCCACCATCTGAATGTCTCAACAGAAATCGAGACTCATCATACCAGGCAACATTTTTCCAGTCCTTAACTGTCCAATTTTGATGAGCTCGTGCAAATTGTAGATGAGATGAGTGGTGGGATTTTCTGCTATTGTAGCCCATCCGCCTAAAGATTGTGCGTGTTGTGGCTTCACAAATGCTTTGCTGCATACCTCGGTTGTAACGAGTGGTTATTTCAGTCAAAGTTGCTCTTCTATCAGCTTGAATCAGTCGGCCCATTCTCCTATGACCTCTACATCAACAAGGCATTTCTGCCCACAGGACTGCCGCATACTGGATGTTTTTCCCTTTTCACATCATTCTTTGTAAACCCTAGAAATGATTGTGCGTGAAAATCCCAGTAAGTGAGCAGATTGTGAAAAACTCAGACCGACCCGTCTGGCATCAACAACCATGCCACGCTCAAAACTGCTTAAATCACCTTTCTGACATTCAGTTTGGAGTTCAGGAGATTGTCTTGACCAGGACCACACCCCTAAATGCATTGAAGCAACTGCCATGTGATTGGTTGATTAGATAATTGCATTCATGAGAAATTGAACAGGCGTTCCTAATAATCCTTTAGGTGAGTGTATATATACATACTATAGAGCTACAGTAGTGGCCAAAAGTGATGGCCAACTTGAACAATTTCATCTTTGCTCTATTTAAAGTATAACCTGTATAAACTGAAGATCAGCTTTTGAAAGAATTAAAGAAGTTGTGCATTATGTCAAAAGCCAGTTTGAGCCATTCACTCTACTGAAGTCGTTGATTTTAGTGTGTCTTAAAACTTCAGTGAAGCAACATAAAAAATGAATCCAACTTTTGCTCTGCTAGAATGAGCTTCTCTCCTGTAATATTGCACAAGGCAAACAAACAAATCGATGGGTTTGCTGGAATGACCTTTATTTAAGTCTGCCATACTTCCTGTGTTGGTTAGAAAGGGCAGAGCAACATCTTGTAAGTTACAAATCACTCAGAGAAAGGGCCAACACGAAGCGATCTCTTTCGCTCTCTGTTAATGACCGAGCTCTCTGTGTTTGGGCAGTATATTACCTATATTTGTGGATGCTATATGACCGAAATGAGACACCTGGGACACAATTTTCAAGCGTAATGCGAGTGTTTGTAGGTCAGGGTTTGGTTTTGAATGGATGTGCTATTTGTGCTCTGATTCTGTGCTTTTTTGATTTAGTATTGACAGTGAAGGGTGACAAGGCTTTGTTAGTTGCTGTATATGAATCATTTTAGAGAATAGTTCACTTAAAATCAGACAAAAATGCACAGTTAAAGAGATGGTTCACCCATAAAGTCTGTCATTATTTTTTCATCCTTATGTTGTTTTAAACCTGTATGATTTTTTTATTTTGATAAACACAAAAGAAGATATTTTTCCATAGTAGAAAATAACAAATATTCTGGAAGTATTTTGATAAATGATAAAGAAGATAAATGATGCAGCACACAGTTGATGTTAACCATTGAATTCCAATTTGTTTTTCCTACTATGGAAGTCAATCAGCTACTGTGTGCTGATAATCAGATATAATCATAATATCTTCTTTTATGTTCATCAGAAAAAAGAAATGTATACAGATTTAAAACAACATGAGGATGAGAAAATAATCTGTTAAAATAATAATTCATTTTTGGGAGAGCTATTCTTTTAAAGTTGTCCATCTGACTCACATTTATGATGTTATTTAATCTTCTGATACCTTGCAAATCCTTTGTGTGACAAAAATCAACTGTGCAGAAGGGATGCACCAAATTTTTGGCAACCGAAAATCTTAGGCCGAAAATAGCAAAAACAAATATTCCTGAATACATTTTTCCGAATAATTAGGTCTTTTGATGATGCCATCAAATAGCAACCAGCACTGAGTGAGAGATGCGCAAATGCAGCAAACATGTTGGTGAAAGCATTTTAAAGACGTGAAAACATACAGCACAACATGTTCCCTTTATAATTTAAAATCAAGACATCCTGAATACCATGCACCGGAGGAGAAAGGCACGGCAGGTTCAATCCTGCTGAATCTACAAGCACAGAGAACGAGAGACCTTGACTTTGTACTACAGCAACTGCAGTGCGTAATAAAACTTTCTAGAAGCAGTAAAGTCCTACAATGACAAACGCGCTTATATTAAACCAGAAATAAAACCTTTATTAACAAGAAGCTTTTTGTGAGACCGCTTTGTTGAGCCCTTTTCCCTCTTTAATCTCTTGTCAATCTTGCCGCTCTCTCTCTCTCTCTCACCCTTTGATCGTCCTTGACCGTGCACGCAGGTGCGCATCTGCATTGCTCAACATACAGTGCTCTATAAACATCGTTGTAAGTTTCTTAAAGGATTAGTCTATTTTCTTAAAAAAATTCAGATAATTTACTCACCACCATGTCATCCAAAATGTTAATGTCTTTCTTTGTTCAGTCGTGAAGAAATTATGTTTTTTGAGGAAAACATTCCAGGATTTTTCTTATTTTAATGGACTTTAATGGACACCAACACGTGAAGTTTTTTTCAATGGAGTTTCAAAAGACTCTGAACGATTCCAAAAAGGCATAAGGGTCTTATCTAGTGAAACGATTGTCATTTCTGACACGAAAAATAAAAAATATGCACTTTTAAACCACAACTTCTCGTCTAGGTCCGGTCCTGTGATGCGCCAGCGCGACCTCACGCAAAACGTCATCACGTCAAGAGGTCACGGATGATGTATGTGAAACTAGTTACAAGTGTGGAGAAAGAGGACCGTTTCAACATTGTTGTATGTCAACTGATACTAATGAATGTCTTTGTGTCAGTTTATTGTTTAAAATGGTCCAAAAATGTGCGTTTCATGTAGGTAACACGTGACCTTTAAAACGTCACTACGCAATTACGTGAGGTCGCGCTGGCTCGTCACACAGCTGGAGGAAGAAGGGAAGTTGTGGTTGAATAGGGCATATTTTTTATTTTTCTTGTCAAGAATGACAATCGTTTCGCTAGATAAGACCCTTATGCCTCGTTTGGGATCGTTTAGAGTCCTTTGAAACTTCGTTGAAAAAACTGTTAAGTGTTGATTTAAGTGTTAAGTGTTGGGGTCCATTAAAGTCCATTAAAATGAGAAAAATCCTGAAATGTTTTCCTCAAAAAACATAATTTCTTCATGACTGAACAAAGAAAGACATCAACATTTTGGATGACATGGTGGTGAGTAAATTATTTAAATTTTTATTTAAGAAAATGGACTAATCCTTTAAGGAACAATAATGAAGGTTATTTGCATTTTGCGTGGGAATAGAAGATCGGAATAATATTCATTTAGCCAAGATTCATTATGTGGTCGAATTTAAATGGAAGAGTTTTAACAAGTCTATCTATAGCTATGTGATCAGAGAAGTAACCATGTTTAAGGTCCTATAATGACTACTGAAATGTAAAAAAATGTTATTGTTAAAAAATGTGAAATATATATATAGTAAAAAGTACATTCTGGATGTAGCTTGTGCAATGGTAAGAAAAGTGGCAAAATAATTTGGTTTCGGCCAAGAATTTTCTTTTCGATGCTTCCCTACTGTGCACATATTGCAATTTGACGTAGTGTACCTAATAAACATGGTAAGATCTCACAATTAGGTTGTTTTTGTTGACATTAGTAAATACATTAGCCAGACACTGAGCAATTGTTATTGTTAGTAAACGTCAATTTAAATTACAATTTAAATGTTAGCTTAAAGGGACACTCAACTTTTTTGAAAATATGCTAATTTTCCAGCTCCCCTAGAGTTAAACATTTTGATTCTCACCATTTTGGAATCCATTCAGCTGATCTCCGGGTCTGGCGCTAGCACTTATAGCATAGCTTAGCATAATCCATTGAATCTGATTAGACCATTAGCATCAGGCTAAAAAATAACCAAAGAGTTTTGATATTTTTCCAATTTCAATCTTGACTCTTCTGTAGTTACATCGTGTACTAAGACATTCAGATATTCTAGGAACTATACTCTCATTCTGGCGTAAAAATCTGCTATTGAAAGTAACCAAGGGTACTATTTTCGGGCAGTGCGTAATATCACTACGCCTGCTGCAGCCATGTTACATCAGCAAAGTCACTGATTATTACACCAGTTTGAGAGTATAGTTCCTAGCCATATCTGCCTAGAAATTGCAGCTTTTAATTTTCTGTCGTTCTTAGTACACGATGTAACTACAGAAAAGTCAAGTTTTAAATACGAAAAAATATCGAAACCCTCTGGTTATTTTTTAGCACGATGCTAATGGTCTAATCAAATTCAATGGATTATGCTAAGCTATGCTAAAAGTGCTAGCGCCAGACCCGGAGATCAGCTGAATGGATTCTAAAACCGTAAAACTCAAATGTTTAACTCTAGGGGAGCTGGAAAATGAGAATATTTTCAAATAAAGTGGAGTGTCCCTTTAAATGTTGACATCATGCCTGACATCTCTCAAGTTCACACAAATTTTGGAACAGCAGTAAATGATGACAGAATTGGCATTTTAAAGTGATCTGTCCTTGTAAAGTCAGTAGTTTTTGATGTTTCCACACAAACCGCTGTGAGAGAGAAACAGGCGGATGGAGTGTTTGTAATGGTTAACTCCTCTGAAGTTTTACACGGCGGTGATGATTGCAGCGGGCCTCTGCATACAGGATTCGTCCCATATCCCTGCACCACATTGCTAATAAAGAAATAATAAATTCTCTCCACATGCACTCAGATTATGTTGCATGGGGAGAGAGGTTGAAAGTCGCCTGTGGCAGGCGTGTCGTCATTATTTTGTGACGGGTCCTTTGTGAGAACTTAACTTTTTTATTGCCGCATAGATCTAAAGCACAGCCAAAAATCAGTTATTTGATTTTAAAAGTGAGAGGTTTTAAAATATGAGCCCCTTGCCAGATTTTATTTAGCACCAGCAGAGGTGGAAGCTTTGCTCTTTGATCACATTGATTGGTTTGGCAACAGTGTCACTGCGGTTCTGCTTTTATTTCACCAAACATCATTAGTGCTGCTGCTCATATTTACTGGAGGATTACAGATTTGAACAAACATTCAAGAATCCATCTTTTCATTTATACATCAGTCTTTTCATGCATTCATTCATTTAATTAATTATTCTTCTATTCATTTATCTGCCCATCTCTCTGTTCATCAATTCGTTCATTTGTCATCTATTCTTTATTCATCTGTCTGTCTATTCATCCATCTATTCTTCCCTTAACCTATTTGTCTATTGATATATCTATTCATTTGTTTATTCATCTGTCTGTCTGTTCATCTATCCATCCATCTATTCTTTCATTCCACCACCTGCCTGTCTGTTATTCTATCTGTTTGTCTGTCTTTATCTGTCTGTCTGTCTCTGTGTCTCTCTCTCTGTGTCTGTCTCTATTTGTCTGTCTGTCTGTCTGTCTGTCTGTCTGTCTTTCTGTCTGTCTGTCTGTATGTATGTCTGTCTGTCTGTCTGTCTGTCTGTATGTCTGCCTCTATCTAATTGTCTGTCTGTCTGCCTGTCTCTATGTATCTGTTTCTCTGTCTGTCTGTCTCTATCTATCTGTCTGGCTGTCTGTCTGTCTTTATCTGTCTGTCTGTATGTATGTCTGTCTCTATCTATCTATCTATCTATATATCTATCTGTCTGTCTGTCTGTCTGTCTGTCTGTATGTATGTATGTCTATGTGTCTGTCTGTCTGTCTCTATCTGTCTGTCTGTTCATCTATCCATCCATCTATTCTTTCATTCCAACACCTGCCTGTCTGTTATTCTATCTGTCTGTCTGTCTTTATCTGTCTGTCTGTCTCTGTGTCTCTCTCTCTCTGTGTCTGTCTCTGTCTGTCTGTCTCTATTTGTCTGTCTGTCTCTATTTGTCTGTCTGTCTGTCTGTCTGTCTGTCTGTCTGTATGTCTGTCTGTCTGTCTGTATGTCTGCCTCTATCTAATTGTCTGTCTGTCTGCCTGTCTCTATGTATCTGTTTCTCTGTCTGTCGGTCTCTATGTATCTGTCTGTCTGTCTGTCTGTCTTTATCTGTATGTCTGTCTGTCTGTCTGTCTGTCTGTCTGTCTGTCTGTCTGTCTGTCTCTATCTGTCTCTCTGTCTCTATCTATCTGTCCGTCTTATCTGTCCGTATGTCTGTCTGTCTGTCTGTCTGTCTGTCTGTCTGTCTGTATGTATGTATGTATGTATGTCTGTGTGTCTCTCTCTGTGTCTTTCTCTGTGTCTGTCTGTCTCTATCTGTCTGTCTGTCTGTCTGTCTGTCTGTATGTATTTCTGCCTCTATCTATCTGTCCATCTGTCTGTCTGTCTGCCTGTCTCTATGTGTCTGTCTCTGTCTGTCTGTCTGTCTCTGTCTGTCTGTCTGTCTGTCTGTCTGTCTGTCTGTCTGTCTGTCTGTCTGTCTGTATGTATGTATGTCTGTGTGTCTCTCTCTGTGTTTGTCTCTGTGTTTGTCTCTGTGTCTGTCTGTCTCTATCTGTCTGTCTATCTCTATCTGTCTGTCTGTCTCTGTCTGTCTGTCTGTCTGTCTCTATCTATCTGTCTGTCCGTCTATCTGTCTGTCTGTATGTCTGTCTCTATCTATCTGTCTGTCGGTCTGTCTGTCTATCTGTATGTATGTATGTCTGTGTGTCTCTCTCTGTGTCTTTCTCTGTGTCTGTCTGTCTCTATCTATCTGTCTGTCTGTCTGTATGTATGTATTTCTGTCTCTATCTATCTGTCCGTCTGTCTGCCTGTCTCTATGTGTCTGTCTGTCTCTGTCTTCTGTTTATATGTCTGTATGTCTGTCTCTGTCTGTCTGCCTGTCTCTATGTGTCTGTTTGGCTGTCTGTCTCTATCTGTCTGTCTATATCTGTTTGTCTGTCTGTCTCTATCTATCTATCCGTCTGTATCTATCTATCTATCTTAATGTATGTTTGTATGCATGTCCTTTTGTCAATCTGCCTGACTATTCTTCTATTCTTCCATTTGTCCATTTTATGTCTGTCTGTCAGTCTGTTCATCCACCTGTTTTTTGTTTGTTCATCTATCTATGATCTTTTTTTGTCATGCATTCATTTGTATGCGTGTCTGTCTGTATGCCTGTCTGTGCATTCTTCTATTCATCCATTTGTCTCTTCATCTATCCATCTTTCTATTCTTCCATTTATCCATTTTATGTCCATCCGTCTGCCAGTCTTTGTCTGTTTGTCTATCTATCTTTCTGTCCATCTGGCTATCCATCTATTAATTTATCCACCCATCTGTTTATCAGATATCCATCCATCACTCACTGCACACAAGCATAGTGGCGATGGGTTCTGCATATACAAGCACCTCACTCGCAAATCTAATTTTCTCTTCTTTTTTTAAGGCCTCTATTTTGTTTATTTCTTTGAAAGAGAAATAGAATGACTACAGCCTGCATGCCATTTCTTCTTGATTTATTACTGACATTTCAATCAGAATCTCTCTCTGTGTCATATTGTTTGCTGTGGGTCAGTATACAGTAGATGGGCACAAACACACAATTGCTCTGTTGATATACATTGTGTCTGTGTACTGATAATGTTATCAGCTGGAGGTTACTGCACAATTGGCTCTGATTTTCAGTCAGTTGCACAACTTCTGGGGTTTAATGTACACAAAGGGACGATTTCTTCACCTTCAGGGCAGAATGTTTTAAATATACACAGGGTACATCTGTTTCTTACAGAGGCACACAAAGAGCTCATCTAAGAAAACACAGAGACATCAGTCCCAGCATTCATTCTGTCTGCTTAATGATGCTTGCAAAGTCATGCATCACCTATTAGTACTTACCACTTTAACTTTCTTGTATCTATCTGTATGTCGGTCTGTCTGTCTCTCTATCTGTCTGTCTGTCTATTGATCCTTCAGTCTTTTTCTGTTTGTTTGTCTGTCTCTCAGTATATCTGTTTGTACGTCTGTCTGTCTGTTGGTCTGTCTCTCTGTCTCTCTGTCTGTCTGTCTGTCTATCGATCTGTCTTTCTGTGTTTGTTTGTCTGTCTATGTCTGTTTGTCTGTCTGTCTGTCTGTCTGTCTGTCGGTCGCTCTATCTATCTGTCTGTCTGTCTGTCTATCGATCTGTCTGTCTGTCTCTGTTTGTTTGTTTGTCTGTCTGTCTGTCAGTATATCTGTTTGTACGTCTGTCTGTCTGTTGGTCTGTCTCTCTATCTGTCTGTCTGTCTATCAATCTGTCTTTCTGTGTTTGTTTGTCTGTCTATGTCTGTTTGTCTGTCTGTCTGTCTGTCGGTCGCTCTATCTATCTGTCTGTCTGTCTATCGATCTGTCTGTCTGTCTCTGTTTGTTTGGCTGTCTGTCTGTCTGTCAGTATATCTGTTTGTACGTCTGTCTGTCTGTTGGTCTGTCTCTTTATCTGTCTGTCTGTCTATCGATCTGTCTTTCTGTGTTTGTTTGTCTGTCTCTGTCTGTCTGTCTGTCTAGCTAGCTTTCTGTCTATGTCTGTTTGTCTGTCTGTCTGTCTGTCGGTTGGTCTATTTATCTGTCTGTCTGTCTATCGATCTGTCTGTCTGTTTGACTGTCTCGGTTTGTTGATGTCTTTCTTTGTTTTTTAAGGAAGACATAACATTTTCTCTATATAGTGTACTTTATTGGACCTCAACATAAGCTGGATTTACATCGAAACGTGTAATTAATCTTTTAAAAATTCAATTGGCAAAAAAATGGCAATTAGGTGCGTTTCCATCAAGTGGAGCAAACGAATGACGGTGGTATTGTTAACCCTAACCAACAGTAAATAAAACAAGACACACTTGGACTGCATTTAGTTACGATTTGGCAAGTTATACATTTACTAGCAGTGCAGCTCATAATTGCTAAACTGAATGCTTTGCTCATAAAATAAATGCATTTTTAATGCAAGTACTAACAGCATTACGACGACATCAAACCCCATATATGGTAAAGACAACATCAGCTGATACAGCTAGACAGATCAGTCACGTGTGTTTAATGTTCACTACGTCAGAATTTATTCGGCAAGTGCGTTTTTATCTCCCATTATTCGCATTTCCTCTTTTTCGCATAAGTCGTTTTTCAGAGTCGTGTTTGTGAAGCTAGCAGAGGTTTTCTGAGATGATTAATACTAATCATGAAGTGGGTCTTAAAACATTTCACAGACGTTCAGGCTATTTAAAACCACTCACGCATCTATTGGATCAGAATGAGGGCTGGATACAGGCATTGCCTTGGATGGATGGAAACAAGTCGTTTTTCCTTTCAGGTCCGTTTTACAAATGTACAAAATCTGTCGTTTGCCCTTTTCAACATTACAAGCCTCAACCACTGTCTGAGACTTCAGCATGAGCAGTGTTTTTCTGAACGGATCGCTCTCGTCTAATTGCGGTTCTGTGTTTTGACTGACAGACAGCAGGGCAGACCGAGGTTTAATTCACCGCAAAGCTTTGCTATGAATGGAGTCGTTCTTGAAAGTGCGATGGCTGAATTGTTTATTGTTCAGATAGTTGAGTTTTACCGTTGTTGTCGATTTGCTCAAAGGTACGGCGAGTCCTTGATGTGTATGCAGATAAAAACAGTGTTGTTAGTATGAGTGCTGATCAGTAAATAGTATATATAAAGGTCACATTTTATAGCATGTTAACCTTCAGATACTTAATCTTTAGCTAAAACTTTTCAATGACATTGCCTAGTCTTTTTAGCTAGGGCTGGGCAGTATATCGAAAATAGGTAAGATATCTGGTATCAGGTATTTGGATGAAGGCAAGACAGCTAAAAGCGAGTCATGTTGACAGAGTTCAAGAATGTTTAGTAATTTTGCGCTTTAGGTGTGTGACAAAAATGCATGCGTACTTCAGTTAGTGTGGTATAGATGCGATTAAACATGGTAGTGTATTGCAATTGTACAATTAAACTTGCTATGAGCTTAAAGGTGCAGTGAGTAAATTTTAGCGGCATCTAGTGGTGAGGTTGTGAATTGCAACCAACGGCTCAGTTCACTGCTAACCCCTTGCTTTTGAAACACAGAGAAGCTACTGTAGCCACCACCGCACAAACATGTCATCATCGGAGACAACTTAGTAAAAAAAAAAGTTTGTCCGTTTAGGGCTTCTGTAGAAACATGGCGGCCCAAAATGGCGACCTCCATGTAAGGGGACCCTCTGTGTGTAGATAAAAATGTCTCATTCTAATGTAATAAACACATAACGGTTCATTATGAAAGGTCTTTGTACACCCCTGATAATATACTGTAGTTTTACATATTATTTTGCATTTCTGTCAAAAGATCTTTCTAAAAATTACACACTGCACCTTTAATTGCATTATTTTGATTATGCATCGCAATATTTTCAAAATCTTGTTACAATTGAATTATAATGGGGCGTGTGAACAGAGTCAGCGTGACAGCTCACATGACGCTTTCTGTACCATGGTAATCAGATGGCAAAAGCATGGCACTTTAATGTATACCAAAGCTAAAAAAAACTTTAGTATTATTAAAAATATATTTTTCATTAGTGGTGTTTAGAGAATTGTCTCCTCTTTAGTTTGAACCCAGTGCTAAACGGTGTATGATTTGCTTTTCAAACAAATTAAACTGTATTTACCTGTATTGCAGTGTATGTCATACTGACAGTGAATCAATTCTTGAGTCAACACTGTATTTATTGATGTATTATTTATTTTGTTTGCTATTTCTTATTTATTCAGTCAGCAGTTATGTTTAGTGACTGTCAGTATTATTTTACTCTGAGGTTGCTGTTTTATTGCTCGGGAGACTCATTCTTAGTTTCTCAATTTCTTGGGAGAAATAAAAATAGAAAGAAGTGTCTCTATCGTTGGCATATTTTAGGTGTATATTCTGTCAAATTAATGCAGATCGCATAGCGAAGATTTTAATTTGGTCTTGTGAGAATTTAATGGGGAAATTATAAAACTCTTTTTAAAAAGATAGAGTTTGGTATCTTTAAAAGCAGCTCTAAAGCAGACTGGGAAAAATTGAGAAGCAAACATTTCTGTAATGTTCAATATATCTCAATGCTGTTCAGAAGTAACATTGACATATGAGACATAAAAGAAATCTAACTCGTGGTCGCCCATAATGTTGTTGAGCAGAATGAATGAACAAGCGCAGTTTTATATGCATGTTTAAGGAAATACTGCTGTCATTTGCAAACGCTATGATGCAAGTTTATCATATCTTACTTTATTTATTTGACACACTGCTGAATATATACGCTCATCAAACTGTTTTGTAGATTTCAGTCATTCTCAATTCTAGTAAATAGACGCTGTTATGGTAGGATTGTGGCATAGGCTGTTTTCAAGATAGCCACCAGATAAACTGATTTGCGTTTTAAGGACATTGATAAGGGTGCTTCTCAATCAGCTTCCTTGTTCAGGACTGAGGCACTGATCCGGATGTCAGCCAGTTTAAGGACTGTTTCGGTTGCAAAATCATTTCAGTGCATTAAAAAACACACATTCCCTTAAATATCCCACAATGCAATGCAAAAACAAGGCATCTCTGCTCACTTCAGAATCATTTTACATTAAATTAATTATTTTTTTTAAATGAAAACCGGGGACACTTACTAGTTCAATGGTCAAAATATAATTACAATCTCCTTTGTTGTTATCTATGAATAAAAAATAGGGGAAAAACTTTTTTGAATGTTTTCGTCTTTTTATTGTTCTGTGCACTGCAAAAATTATTTTCAAGAAAAAAAAATTCTTAGTATTTTTGTCTTGTTTTCAGTAAAAATATCTAAAAATGCTTAAATGAACAAGCAAAAAAATCTGCCAATGAGGTAAGCAAATTTTTCTTGAATTTAGTGTTTAAAAATTTCAAGATTTTTTGTTTACCCCATTTGCTTGTTTTATGCACAAAATTACTTAACTTTGATATTTTTGGTCTAATAACTAGACATATTTTCTTGGGTTGTTTTGCTTATCAAAAAAAGCATCTTAATTTAAGAATTTTTAGATATTTTTACAGAAAACAAGACAAAAATACTAAGATTTTTTTTTCTTAACACACTGCAAAAAATGATTTTTAAGTAGTTTTCTTTTGTTTTCAGTACAAATATCTACAAATTCTTAAATCAAGATGCATTTTTTGTGATGAGCAAAATCACAAGAAAATAAATGTATAGCTTTAAGACAAAAAATATTAAATGTAAGTAATTTGTGCTTAAAACAAGAAAAAAAAAACATTGTTAATGGGTGTAGAAAAATCTTGATTTTTTTCTTGATTTTTTCTTTTTGTTTTCAGTACAAAAAAGTAGAAAAATCAAGATTTTTTTTCTTGATTTTTTTCTTTTGTTTTCAGTACAAATATCTAAAAATTCTTAAATCAAGATGCATTTTTTGTGATGAGCAAAATCACAAGAAAATAAATGTACAGCTTTAAGACAAAAAATATTAAATGTAAGTAATTTGTGCTTAAAACAAGCAAAAAAAAAAAAAAAAAAAAAAAATTGCAAATGGGTGTAGAAAAATCTAGATTTTTATCTTAAAGTGTAAACTTTTTCAAGATTTTTTTTAGGTTACCCCATTAGCAGTTTTTTTTTTTTTTTAAACGCATATTCACTACAATTTAATATTTTTGGTCTAAATACTAGACTTATTTTCTTTATTTTGCTCATCAAGAAAGTGCATTTGATTTAAGAATTTTTAGATATTTGTACAGATGTGGCCTTTAAAAATGCGCGTCTCTGAGACCAGAATGCCGCGGAGACTTCCGAAATTCTGCGAGATCCCGCAAAAGGGGGGTTCGGTGGGGGACGCAGGAAATATAAAAACCTGTAGAGGGCAGGCGTGTTTCTTGTAGGCCATACTGACGACAATGTGTGTGCTCGACTTCATGCTGAGCGTATACTGTATGATATTGAAGTAACATGACACGGATTATCGATAGACTTTGATGTCATACAAATGCATGCTTTTTGGCAAACATTTTGTTGGCGAAGTTTTCTTTTGCCAGTTACATAAACAGTCACATATTCTTCATAAAAATCCGACTCAAACGCGCATCATTTGTCTTATTTTTTTCCGTGTACTTACAGTGAAGAGACGTGATGTATGATAATCGAGTCTTATAACAAAATAATTCGCGAAGACCTTTGAAGAGACCGAGCGCATTTACGCAATATCATTAACTAGTTTATCTAATTTTACATTTAGTTCATTTTTGCATCTGAACGTTTTAATAGCTTTAACATGGTTGTGGTGCGCTTTTCTGCATTACTGAACAGTAGGCTACTTTTTATATTATCATGTTTCCCTTTACATGGTATGAAACACGATAAAAAGTATGCATTGGTGTTTAATACATTTCACTGAGAATTTGTATAATATGTTATACTTGTACTAAGGAAATAAAATCATATTGTGAGTGTAAATATTCATAAATTCGAGGAGTTTCTGAGGTGTTTGTCATCGGCAAAATGCGCAGTTTCTTTGTTGCCGATTAAAAACCGTTGGCTATGTGATTGTTTAAAATTGACATTTTTTCTACTTATTATTAATTAATTTTTTGCCTACATTTACTCAAATAATATCAATGTGAAAATATAAGTAAATCATACTTCAAGTTAGGCGTAAAACTAACACATTTTTTATGTCAAATAGAAATAATAATAATTTGAAATATGCAATTATTACAGTTTTAAAAACTTAAATATATTACTCTGACCTTTTTAAATATATTGACTAAAATAATCTGTAAATCTAATACTTATATTATTAAGGCGTATACATCAAATAATATATGTACATTTTACACAAAATATCTGTTCTATTTTTAGTAATTTATTTTCCAACTAAAAAAATCGCATTACTGCATTAAGAGATTTTATTAAGTTACTTTAATCATTTATTTTAGAGATATTTACAAAGCCACTGAATCAATTTTAACAGTGTGTACATTATGACCTTACGGTAGACTATTATTAAATGCATATAAATAAAAATATGTAAAACTAAATAAAAAAGATATCATACACGGACTGTATGTAAGCATACGTTTTCTTGTTCGGTGCACGTGGGTTTAAATGCCGTTTTTCTAAAGAAGAATTTTAAAACTTTATTGGTGGTAGTTGAGAAGAATTCCTTTTTCCATTTCTAAATCATTTTGAGCGCAATATAAATATATCATATTGTTATTCTTATTATATAAGAATACGCAATTTTTACAACATTTTTAACATATATAAAATATACGTTAAGCATGTTGTGTGTATTTCCTAATTACAAGCTTTTGATGAAATTGCACCAAAACTAAACGTGCATAAAAACATAAAAAAGTCAGTTAAATAAGCGAAAAATCTTTTTTATGAGCTCAAAATTTTGAATATAATGTGCTATTGCTGAAAATTGCCCATCTCTAAAGGAGAATATTCATCTTTAAAGTTTAAGAAACAAAAAAGTACTGATAAGCATTCTCAAACATATATATTCTGCAAGCACTCATTTATCCATAATGATGTTATTTATTTTTTAATAACATATTGTCGCTGTCGGGCAAAGATACTCTCTGGACACCAAGACCATGTCTATGGGTTCAAGAATAACAAAATATTGGCCATTTGAAACTCGAAAGTCATCACTTTATTTTGTCCCATTGTTTTCCATTTTGCGTGTGGTAAAACTCCTGTGCGCGTCGTTCAAATCCATTGAAATTTCGTTCACTTGTAGTTTAGCAAGTATGTGTAATACAATTTCAATAATGTTTTTACACTGCACATCGTCTGAGGAAATCCGAAGTTGCGTCGAGGGGAACCAAGCTGACAGCCGCGACAGCAGAGATTGTCACGTACCTACAAAAGGGTACTGGAAAAAGTTTGCATCTGACCTGCAGCGATATCATTCTGGCTTGGTGGGATGTCAGCCAGCGAGAGTCCTCTGATTCTGACCTTGTTCTTTTACTCCTCAGAGTCTAAAACCAGGAGGCCATATTAAGTATTAGAGCAGCTATGGTTGCGCGTTTCACACACCTCTCCAAACCACGTTGTTAACACCATGCTTGTTCGACTTCATGCGGCGCCGCAAGAACCGACAGCCGGATGACGTCAGAGTACCGCGAGAATGATTCAAGAAATCATATTTCGCCTCGCTCTCGCGATACTGTGACGTCTTCCGGCTGTCGATTCTCGGGGCGCCGCATGAAGTCGAACAAGCCTATTGACAGCAGCAAAAGCTACGCATGCGCTTTTAACTTGTAAAACTCAATGGTGTATGGGTAATGTAGTCTCTGCTCTCGGTGGGACGAATTAGGTAGCTATTGTGAAGGGCGCTTTGAAAAGCGGCAGCGCAGCCAAATAATTAAATTAAGCCTCTGATTTAAACAGATGTGCAAATGAGCGTTCTGGTACGCTAGAAGTACGTTCTGGACGCAGGGAGAGTGGTACGCTCAAGAGCTATATTTGGAAGTGGCGGTACTGAGTACTGGCGCCTACCGGCCCACATTAAAGCACTGGTGGTAGCAAAGGTAGACGGCCCTTTAAAAAGCAAAAGAAAGCTGATAAAAATGAGAAACCTACACTGAAATAAATTGGAGTAGGATTTAGGCTACTTAACAAAATCTAAACATTTTTCACTCAGAAAATGCTAGTAAATATAAACAAAATTATCAGCAGCTTTAACTTTATTACTTTTTTAATTTTAATTCACTCTTTGTTTCAGCGATGTTTATAAATATACTATATTTTTGCATTTTGATGACAAACTGTTCAACACTGAAAAGAAACTAATGTAATCTTCCTGATTTAATCACGTAAAACACAAGTCTAAACACAAGCACCACTTTTCTGAATGATGATAATCACAAACATCCCAGAGTTTGTAAACCAATTGTTTGTAAAACATATTTAATGCTAACTTTACTTAAAAATTCAGAAAATATTTTTTACAGTGTATAAATAAAAAGACATGAAGGAAGATAATTCCAAAATGTAATTAATTGTACATGGTTTAGCTGCTTGTTTTAGCAGCTACCAGTGACACAGAGTCAAGAAATTAAAAACCACCCACCCCTAGGTCTGCCAATTCTTTGCCAACCCCCAATGCTAATCGATCACCTCATCAAAGAAAACCGGTTTATCCAGTTTTCAGCAGCGTGTTGGGTTTTAATATCAACCCTTGCAGTTTCTTTGTTAAAATGTAATTTAAGCAAATAGGCCTAATACATACGCTGTATGTTATTTTAAATGAATGTTTATAACTTATAAAATTAAGTGGATATCAGGTAACTTAATTTGACATATGTTGATATAACCTACACTGTAAAAAATCCAATTAATGAAATGTTGGACGGGCAAAAATATATAAGTTAAACCAATTTTTTTGTTTGAGCTAGTTGAGAAGACATATTATTTTAAGTCTAGATAAATCTGTGTTTAAAACATTAAATGAATGGTTATTTTCAAATCCAGTCAACATTCAGAATGGCTAATGTTGACTGAACTAATTAAGACAAATCAGGTAAATATGTGGAGTTATGACAGCTATGTTTTCTGACAGCAAAATGCTCCTAATATTACTGTTATTTGGTCACAACATGTAATTGTAAGAGTTGTTCAGGCGTGAATGTATGTGCTTAAAGTTTAAATATGCGGTCGGTTAATAAAGATAGCGTCTATTTAAACGTGTGCTCTGACACTTTCGGACGGAGATGAGCTCCATATGAGCTCCAGAAAATCACCAGCGCTTAAGCGCTCACACCCCGCCCAGCGCAGCCTCGCCTCGGCAAGCGCATCAGAAATCGACTGCTGGCTCTGATATCTCTGTGGCGTTTAAACGTGATTTAATTCATTTTAATTTCTCATACTTAACAATGAAAGGGTTATGTTTTAACCCTTGTTGCTCATGTTGCTGGTACTTTGCCTTAAAGAGTCAAAGGGCGTTTCTATGTGGCGCTGCGCAGACAGTTCGGCAACGAAGACATCAAAGTACCGCGAGAGCAAGTCGAAATGTTACAAATGGTCCGACTTTACCTTTGCTCTCGCGGTACTCTGATGTTATACGCCGACAAGTCAGCGCCGCACCATTTAAAGTCGAACACACAAAGCGTCAAGGCAGGGCCGCTGGAAGTCATTTTGAACAGGGGGTGCTGTGAATTTTTTTACCAAAAAACCTATGAGCCTATAGGCCTATTTAAAATACATTTTAAAAATAAATATATTGAGATTTACTACTTTATTGTCATATACACTTCAGGGCACACAGCCAGGGTCTGAAACACACAGACATCATCAGTTCTCAGATGAATATGCGCTATTAATCAGAAGCAAAAATACTTATCCCAGGGGGAATTACTTTCGTTACAATTTACATACAACATATAATATTATAACAACATATAATATTAATTAAACTTCACAATTTTCAATGTCCATGCGGACGAACATATTTTACTTTCGTTTTTAAGTTAGAATCACACGACAGATGTAAAACATTCTCACATTAACATACCTAGTATATTTTTATATAGATCTTTTTTTTACTAAATAGTACTATTACTGTCTTTTTTAAACTTATAAATAATTCATAATTTGAACAAAAATAATGATGGGTTTAGTTCTGATATTGTATACTTTTATAAAGAAATACATGGTGTATAATTACATTTTTAGAATAGGCTTTATATAAGGTTTGTACTGTAAAAATACTCTATTTGTTACAAACAAAAGATAAAGAATTTACAAACGTGTGGAGAGCCATTTCAGCACTTGGACAGCGAAATGTTTTTTTTTAAAGAATTACTTAAAATGTTTTCTCATCTCACCATATCTACAGGTGCAGAGTCATTATATACAATAAATCCGTTGGGTAGCATTTAAAAAAAAAAACATTTAAAAGTAGATGCATTTGTTTAAAGCAAAGCATTTATTTACTTAGCTTACAGATGAACTTACAGATGAAGCAGCTATTTAAGCCTTCTAACCTCTCATAATTGGTCATCATTTATGTCCAAGAGACTCAATAATAATCTGTTACATTTTAATCCTTTAATTTTTCATATTAAAAAGCGTTTTTGTGCTGCTGCGCATCCATGTATGTAATAAACAAACCCGCGTTGTCATTCCGTTAATACGCATATTATCAATGCGCTCTTTACTCGCGCAGAAAAAACTCGCGTTTTCATGAGCTAGGGGACGAATGTCCAGGAAGTTCAGTATTTCTGTGTGGGCATGCATCAGGGGAAGGTGTGTGAGTCTTTTCTGGGTCATGGTGCTGCTTACCAATGTCTTCAAAAGACGCAAGGCAAAGAAAGTGCGCTCGGATGAGGCCACGGATAGGCACAGACAGTAATGAAATTAAAATCCAAAATACACGTAATAACCTACGTGTGTCAAAAATAATTTCCTAAAATATTCATAAGTAATATATCAATTGTGCAAAATATTTGTACTTAAAAAAAATATATTTCTCGCTTTCCCGCGACCATGCTTCAAGGTCTGAAGGAAAGGATACCTGCCCGGATCCCACGCACGCATCTGCAGTTATATACATTTTACAAAACCAGTATTCATTAGATTTTAAGAACTTTTTTGCCACTTTTAAAACTGTAAAACTAAATAAAAAAGATATCATATGCCGATTGAGCATGTAAGCATATGTTTTCTTGTTCGCTCCACGCAACACGGGTTTAAACGCCGTTTTTTTTTCTAAAGAATAATGTTTAAACTTTATTGGTGGTGGTTGAGAATAATTTATATTGCAGAATAATGTATATTGCATTTTAGCGCAATATAAATGTATCATATTGTTATTCTTAATATAAAAGAATACTAATATATTTTTTACAACATTTTTAACTTTAAAACATACATATAAAGATGCTTTGTACAATAGCTTTGCTTCTGACAACAATTTTCTGTAATAAATCAGTAAATCAACCACAAAATGTGTTGAAAGTGGCGAATAAAATGTTTGTCAATTCAAACAAAGGTGTATAAAACCGCTTTAATTAACAATAACTAAACTGTGCTCTTTTGCATACCTCTACTTTTCTCATGTCTTTCTTTATACCACCTTTATCTTTTTAAAATCTTGCCGCTTTTAGAAATAATTTGTTTGCATTTATTGTATACTGCACACTTTATTTGCATCAACTATACCCATAATAACATTTTCTACGTTTTTCTTTCAATAAAAATAAACATATTTATTATTGTCTTAACTTAAAACTTTGTTTTTTAATATATATATTAGATTTTATATAAATATGTTTTAAAAGTGTTGACTGCGAACGTCTGAGATAAGATATCTGGAAGGACATATAATATACGCCTATAATATATGTACGTTTTAAATTAAAATGTCTGTTCTATTTCTAGCCATTTATTTTGTTTTGACCAACTAAAAAATACATAAGTGACATTAAGAGATTTTATAAAGTTACTTTAATCCATTATTTTAGTAATATATTTACAAAGCCACTGAATATTTTTACTGTTATGAATAACGGCTAAAAGGATTAAAAAAAATCATAACACTGACTGCCTATATGCGCAAGAAAGGTATTATTAAAGTTTTAAATATGTCAAACTAAATAAAGATATCATATGCCCACTGTACAGTATGTAAGCATAGGCCCATGTTTTCTTGTTCGCTCTGCGTGGGTTTAAACGCCGTTTTTAAAGAATATTTTTTAAACTTTATTGGTGGTGGTTGAGAAGAATTCCTCTTTCCATATGTAAAGCAATTTAGCGCAATATACATGTGTCATATTATTGTTCTTAATATATTAAGAACAATAATACTAATATATTTTTACAACATTTTTAACTTTAAAACATGTATTTTTATACCACATGAATCTCTTTAAAATATTAATACTTTTAGAAAAACTGACATAATTATTAATATTATGAACAAACAATGAAACGGTGTCAAAATTCGACAACACAAATAATTAAGATATTCATTGTAAATAGAGTTAAGTGTATTAGGCTCACACTAAATTCTTTGTTGCACTTAGTATAAATGCCCATTGCACGTACAGTCATCTTAATATATGTATGCGCTGTTATGCTGGCAAGAAGTGGTTGACGTCACTTTGCTGTTTTAATAGAAATGTTAAATATTCAGCAATGCCCTTATTAACTTCTGGAAACAACCGCAATGACAACGCATATAAAAATGTAGTTTTTTATGCGCCACCTGGTGGATTTTCTGTGAGGCGAAACACATTAAGGGAAAAGGGAAAGTAGCCCCCCCCGAAAACACTTGCAGAATTCTGCGTGACTCCGCGAGACGATTTGGCGAATGCCGCGGGAGAAAACGCGCGTTTTTAAAGGCCACATCTGTACTAAAAACAAGAGAAAAATACGAAGTAAAAAATTATTTTTCCAATGTTTCTAATTCAATTAATTGAACAATTTCTGTAAATTATAATTTTTTTTCTTTTATACAATGCACAGACATAACATACCATATTAAATCTACTTTAAAAGTACTACTTCATCTGATTTAATAGCATTGTAAACGCAAGGAACAGAAGGAATAATAACAAATGCTCAGTACCATACTGTGATCAGTTCACTTGGTTGATTACTTTAATTTAACATGAGTAGTTAGTAGTACCTTAACCCCGATAACTGTTTTCATATCTTATGATAAATTGATTGATGATTAATTGATGATGCTTTCTCACGTGTCTCGTAATAATTTCTTCATCACTAAAGCGATGGTTCCAGTTGGGGACAGAAAAACAAAAAACGGGACTGTCCCCGGAAATTGGGGATGTCTGGTCACCTTACATTAAATGCATTACATGTACAGAGTAAGCAGATACCTATCAAAAATCTGCTTATAGAAACATGCTTTCATGCATTTACATGCTAATCAATAAACCTTTCTTAATAAGACCGTCTACTGCACGCCCATTACGGCATTGTTTCTGCGTCTAGTTTACACAGACGGCTTTATGGGAATGTTATGGGAATGGTACTAGACCCTCTTTCCGGTAAAGATCCGAGAACATTTACGGGACATGTTTGCGTTCACACAGAAGCCTGTCTTGCTAATTTTACAGGGATATTCTCATACCAAAATTCTGTGTGAATGAGTTTAAGTTAACAGTTTATTAACTATAATTGGCGTAAAACTGTGCATTCATTTTCTGATGCTTTTGACGAGGCAAACTTGGATTATATTTTATGTATAAACTAGGGATGCGATACCACTTTTTTGGAATACGAGTATGAGTACGAGTACTTGCATTTCAGTACTTGCCGATACCGATACCAAGTACTTAATAAAAAACATGATTTAAATTTACAGGTAACAGCTTTAGTCATATAATTTAACAAAAAAACAAGGGACTTTTTTTCCAGTTTGTTGTAAACTCTGCCTCTTTGGACAACACAAGAGGCATTAACCCCTTACACGACGCTGAAACATAGACATTTCTCAGACCGTGGTATCGATCCCTGGTATCGGGGGACTTTTAACGAGTACGAGTACTTTAGAAACTGTGGTATCGAGGCCGATAACCGATACCAGTATCGGTATCGGTGCATCCCTAGTATAAACACACATCACCAGACAGGTATAAGAAGACAGTCTAGTTAACATTTAAATTGAACATTTGGCAGAAATGTTATATGGATGTGTGACAGAATATTCAAAATATTTTGATTTGTTTTCATCTTTCTCACAGGCTATCTGGAATAAATCTTCCTGTGCCCATCGTCAGCAACAAGAACTGGTTACGACTTCATTTCATTACAGACAACAGTCATCGGCATAAAGGATTTAGTGCTCAATATCAAGGTACATTTTGAATTGATATTGTTATAATTCACTTTACTTTTTTTGGTTAAGTCACAGTTGCTTAAGTTGCTTGTATACAAGCTTTATAATCTCAGCTGTAAGCAGTGATATTCAATCTAATTCTCTTTGTTATTTATGTGTTTTTCTTGAACAGTGAAGAGATCTGGGGATGTCAAGTCAAGGGGAGTAAAGTTATTACCAGGAAAAGACAACACAAGTAAATTTTCAATAAGTAAGTGCGCCTTTGAAATATACATTTGCATCCATCGATCCAGAATAAAGAAGGAAAGTTTTTTAGAAAATAAACTGCAAAAAAGATTTTCAAGAAAAAAAGTTCTTAGTATTTTTGTCTTGTTTTCAGTAAAAATATCTAAAAATTCTTAAATGAAGATGCTTTTTCTTGATGAGCAAAACGACCTAATAAAATAAGTCTAGTTTTTATAACAAAAATATCAAATTTAAGTGATTTTGTGCATAAAACAAGCAAAAAAATCTGCCAATGGGGTAAGCAAAAAAAATCTTGAACATTTTTCTTAACCACTAAATTCAAGAAAAATTCAAGAAAAATTTGCTTACCCCATTGGCAGATTTTTTACTTGTTTTATGCACAAAATCTTAACTTAATCTAACTTAAATTTGATATTTTTGATATTTTAGACTTATTTTCGTTTTGCTCACCAAGAAAAAGCATCTTAATTTAAGAATTTTTTGATATTTTTACTGAAAACAAGACAAAAATACTAAGATACCCCACACATACGCAACCCATGTAACGGATTTGGTTAGTAGACACGTCCCTTACTGCTGATTGGCTACAAGTGAGTTTTGGTACTCAGCCAGACTCCCTTTTCCAAAGCGTTTCTCAACAATCACGCACCCCGCCTTTATATTAAACATTCAATTAATGACGCTGTTAAAATGCTAAAAACAAAGTTGTGACTGCTGAGTTAGCGCTATATGCTAGTTAATGTTATATGCTAGCGTTCAGGCTGAAGTTCTTCTATTGATGTTACAGTTATGATTTGCAGGTCCATACTGGAAAAAAACCAAACATTTTACTCTCAGAAACATCTATTTCCAATCTCTGAATAATTTATTTTTCCTCAAAATCTGTGTCTTTATCTGATACAGGCTCAAACGTAAGGGGCCCTATTTTAACGATCTGAAACGCAAGTGCGAAGCGCAAAGCGCAAGTGACTTTGTGGGCGGATCTTGGGCGCTGTTGCTATTTTCCCGGCGGGAAATCGATAAGGGGTTGGTCTGAAGTAGGTTCATTATTCATAGGTGTGGTTTGGGCGTAACGTTAAATAAACCAATCAGAACGTCATCCAACATTCCCTTTAAACACAAGTGCGCAAGTTCCATGGCGGGTTGCTATTATTATGACGGATTTAACAGGGCAGGCCAGGAGCGGTTCACAGCCGAGGAGACCGACGCTCTTGTAAGAGCAGTCAAAGACAGAAAAGTTGTTTTGTATGGGGACGTGAGAAATCCGCCGAAATCAGCGTCGGTTAAACAGGCGTGAGAGGAAATAGCCACAATTGTCTCATCAGCTGGCATCCCCAGGACGTTGCGCTAAAGCGCTACAATGATGTCAGGAGACGGGGGAATCCCAAGCTTGCCAGCATAAATCGGGCACGCCGTGTAACGGGAGGTGGATCTGCTTCTATACAGGACCTGACGCCAGCAGAGGACATTGCTGCGTCCACCCTCACCGCTGAAAGCCAAGAAACGCAAGCAGTCCAACCCCAAAGTACACTTACAAATCAAGTTCACATACATTAAGGTTTCTTATGAAAACATTTTAATTATTATTTACATAAAATAAACATAATACAGCCACACAACAAACTTATGAAAATATTTTAATCGTTATTTGCATGACAATTTTTTAACACAGCCACACAACATAAATAAAAACTATCACCACAATGCTCACCACTATGATTTCCCTTATCTCATGTGTTAATATTTTTTATTGTAACAATTTATGATTTGCAAAAATAACTGTTGCATCTGTGTAGATTAGATAAGCAAAGTGTGTGCGCGTTGTGCACGCTATACATTATGGTCAAGCATGCGCCCTTAAAATATCATAATGAACAACGCGCAACGCGCCACTGACTTTAGACTAGTTTTTTCTGGTCAGTGGCGCAATTGTTTTTTGAAACTGCAAAATAGCATCAGGGATGGTTTGCGCCGGAACACGCCTCCTTTTTTGCGCTGAACCGCCCAGGGAGCGCAAGTTCATTCCCTAGTTTGCCGACGTTCGTCTGTGGAGGGAAAAACCCGCTGTGCGCCGGTGCATTATACGAATGATACATGCGTCACTGACAAAGTCAATTGCGCTGGGTGCAAGATAGGGCCCAAGGTCTGTTTATACACACACCGAGCTACTAAAATGAGCTGCTCTAAGAAACAGCCAATCAGAGCAGAGCTCAACATTATTATTCATGACCCTTTCAAATAAAGTATTCATTCTGGGGACAATTTTTGCACTTAATAAAGTCACAGACCATTTATGTAGATATCAGAGAACAATTTAACAGATTATTTCAATGCATTCTCTGGCACCTTTAAAGAACAATACTGTGGCAGTATGGCATACAATGATGCTATCACATGGTAATAATGTAATGTAAATGTTATACAATGTCACCGTGATAACACTGTAGAGGTGTTCATGTGACCACAGTGTTGTAATTTATTATCACAGTACTCTTATGTATCTTAATATCTTTGCCATAAATTCAATAGAAAAATGGGTCATGTATCAAATTACCATGTGGTAATGCATCTATATTTAGAGTTTCAGTGTTTTAATGAAGGGTACTTCATCTCATTTGTCATTAATAGGAACTAACCATAATATAAAATTATTCATAACAAATGAATGATGCACCTGTCATCACTGCAAAAATAATTCAGATAGAAGCATTTATTTGTTAGCATGATGACTCACACAAGTAGAAACCAGGCAAGTTTAAGATCTTCTCTCCAGTTGTACGCATGTCACACACAATTAAAGCTGTTTTTGTGTTGATCAAACTGCGTGAAAGCTATTTTCTTGTCACATTTGCATCCCTGTTAATTGTTTTAATATTCATCACAAGCGACCTTGCATCTACGCCTTCAAAGCTTGTAATTTATAAAACGCCAACATTATTTGTAATTCTCTCGCATGCCGTTTAGCAAGCGGATCAAAGAAAATAAGCGCTTCCCACGAAACGGAAATCAGCGTTTTGAGAATTGGAGCTGGGTCCCTCGCCCGCCGAAACCCCTCGGAAAAGAATGTAAAATCCTTCAAGCGCGTGGCTGCCCTTCATAAGGCGCACAGGTGGCAGGAATTCTTTCCAACCGAGTTTTAATTACTCGACCGAGGCGGCCATCGAGTCCAACGGTCCATCCGGGAGACGGACCTGAACCGCGTGCTCCATCAAAGCTGGTGGCAGATGCCCGATCGCTATCTATGGAAATTAATTGTACACACAAGCTCTTTTTTATGGTCGGTCGCCGTAATGAAGCGTCGAACCCAATGATTCATTTTGTCTCAACAATGTAGCACTCCAAACACTTAATTACAACCGGATAGAATTTTTATTAGCCTCTATTTCACAGTGTCTGCATCACATATTTGGAATTATGAATTACGAGTAAATTATCGGGACTTAGTCAGGGCCCTTGTGCACTGCCAAACCCCTTTTTGTAAATGCTTCCCTTAAATTACCAGCATAACGTTGTCTCCTTCAGTAATTATCTTGAGCTAACACCTATTTATGGACGGGATGTTGTGCCAGCTTGTTCTTTGATTGACTATGGAAACTGGATATCTGTTCACGGGGCCGTAAAGTATGTTAGCAGCGTGATTTCCAGGTAATGAAGCGTTGGCTGGTGGTTTTAGGTTGGCTTAGGTCTCCGTATGATCTCTCCTCCTGTAGTGAATGAGGGCATGGTCAAGCAGGTCTCCAACTTCTGCCCGGACCCCGGAGAACCGGAGAACGGCAAGCGTGTTGGCACCGATTTCAGGTATGGCCTCTCATCTCTGCACCAGACGGGTCATTCATACCATGCAGAACATATTTATATGATTATGATGATATTTTTCGGTAGCACCTTGCATTTTGTTTCATTAGGTAATGCATAAGCTAACATGCTAAGAATATTTATACAGAATTTATTGATATTTATTTCACTTAATTTATTAATCTTAAAATTAATGTAAATTTTTATCATTTACAAAAAAAAAAATTGTAGTTGTACATTTTGCAACTAACATGAACTTTTGTATTGACAGTTGTATTGACATTAATTCACATTAACTTTATGTAACTTTGAAAAGCCACTTGCATATGCAAGAGAGCCATACACACTGCAAAAAAGATTTTCAAGAAAAAATGTTCTTCGTATTTTTGTGTTGTTTTCAGTAAAAATATCTAAAAATTCTTAACTTAAGATGCTTTTTCTTCATGCGCAAAACAACCTAAGAAAATAAGTCTAGTTTTTAGACCAAAAATATCAAAATTAAATAATTTTGTGCATAAAACAAGCAAAAAAAATCTGCCAATGAAGTAAGCAATTTTTTCTTGAATTTTTCTTGAATTAAGTGTTTAAGAAAAATGTTCAAGATTTTTTTGCTTACCCCATTGGCAGATTTTTTTGCTTGTTTTATGCACAAAATCACTTAAATTTGATAATTTTGGTCTAAAAGCTAGACTTATTTTCTTGGGTCATTTTGCTCATCAAGAAAAAGCATCTTAATTTAAGAATTTTTAAATATTTTTACTGAAAACACCACAAAAATAACAAGAATTTATTTTCTTAAATCTTTTTTTGCAGTGTACAAACAACAATACAAGATATAGACTGCAAAAAATGACTTAGTATTTTGTCTTGTTTTCAGTACAAATATCTAAAAAAATTCTTAAATTAAAATGCATTTTCTTGATGAGCAAAATTACCCACACTGCAAAAAAAAAAAAAATAAGAAAAAACAATCTTATTATTTTTGTCTTGTTTTCAGTAAAAATATCTAAAAATTCTTAAATTAAGATGCTTTTTCTTGATGAGCAAAATGACCCAAGAAAATAAGTCTAAGACCGAAAATATCAAATTTAAGTGATTTTGTGCATAAAACAAGCAAAGAAATCTGCCAATTTGGTAAGCAATTTTTTCTTGAATTTTTCTTGAATTTAGTGTTTAAGAAAAATGTTCAAGATTTTTTTGCTTACCCCATCGGCAGATTTGTTTTGCTTGTTTTATTCACAAAATCACTTAAATTTAATATTTTTGGTCTAAAACTAGACTTATTTTCTTGGGTTGTTTTGCTCATCGAGAAAAAGCATCTTAATTTAAGAATTTGTAGATATTTTTACTGAAAACAAGACAAAAATATTAAGATTTTTTTTCTTGAAAATCATTTTTTTTGCAGTGCAAGAAAGAATTACCTAAAAACAATTTTTTAGACAAAATATATACAATTACAGGGGATTTGTGGTTAAAGCAAGCAAAAGCCACATTGGCAATTTTTTTTGTTTGTTTTTTGCTCGTTTTAAGCACAAATTCACCTAAATTGTATATTTTTTGTCTAAATGCTAGAATTATTTTCTTGGGTCATTTCGCTCATCAAGAAAATACATTTTGATTAAGAATTGTTAGATATTTGTACTAAACACAAGACAACAATTCAAAAATGTAATCAAAAATGACGACTATTATCAAATATTCGATTAGTTGTTGCAGTCCTTACATTTACTGTAATAACACACTGTAAAAATGTTGCGACCTGACACTCTATATCCCACTTTTTTGCGGGTTTGTGTAAATGCATTGATTAGCCATGAAATATGATTATGTGTTGGTCTAGCAGTAGCATTTTCACATTTAGTCTGAGCAGTTCTGACTTAAAATCTGTCCTAATATAATTTAATATCTTAATAAAATGGCAGCACAATGTGAAGGTCAATAATGTATTGTCTGTAGCCCTGCCCTCAACCACACATATAGCTGCCACATACTGTAATATACTGTTGTGTGCAATAGCTTGTTCAGGGCAGTAGTAAACAGTATGTGTGTGTGTATATATATAAAACGTGCTTTATTACATCTCGTATACTGTTTCATAAAGTGATGGGGGCAAAATGGTTTCCTCCATCTGTACTTTAAATAAAGCCCACGGCCACACGGGGTTACATCCACAGCTGTGAAACCTCTGATTAGATTCCTCCTGTGACATTTGCTCAAACACGAGGTCGCGGCACGCCGGGATGATCAATCTGTGGGCACGTGCGGGAGAATTCCTGCATTGATTCTCTTGTTTGTTTTCTCCTGAACACGGCAGCATTGGCGCGACGGTTCACTTCACCTGCGATGGAGACCATGTGCTTCAGGGATCCAAGAGCATCACATGCCAGAGGGTGGCTGAGGTGTTCGCCGCCTGGAGCGACCACAGACCTGTTTGTAAAGGTTAGTCGATTGCATTCAATTAACTTGCCAACTAGAAGTCACCTACACTCATTTTTTTTTTGTCTTGATCTTGTTTGCCAAATTTCTGTTTCTTAAGTTCTTTTTATTTATGAATACTTTACACAAATAAAAATGTGATTGGATTATATTTGCATTGAATTGAAGTTGAATGTCTGTGTTTTTCTGTATGACAAAAGCGGGAGATGATTTTTACTGACAAAATTGCACCTAAATGAATGAGCTTTTATATGTTTACACACACACACAGTATTTTTCTTGCTTAAAGAAGCTTCGAGAGCAGAAAACAGGCACGGTAATACAGATAAAGAAGATAAATGAGAGCAAAATAAATAATATACAAGCATAGATACAAATGCGCTTTTTAAAAGAACTGTAAAAGTATTTTATATGATGTGTGCTGTATTACAAGTCAATAATGAAAATAAATAAGTCATACCATGCACTGGTGTACAGTACAATGAAACAGATAGATTATTGTGTTTACGTATCATGGCATTTCCATGATACTTCAATGCAGGGATAGGCAGTTTTTGCAGATGCATGTATTTTAGGGTGGTCAATTTTATAATGGGTCATTTTTTTTTTTTATAAATGTTCAACTTTCACTCCGTAAATGTGTTAGGATATCAATAAAAACACACTGTGCATAATGTTAAATTGTTCCTACAATATTTAGAGGTTGCTCAAAGCCTTTGAATATTTCCGAAATCACATATTTTTGCAAAAAACTGTACCATTTAAAAACACACAACGCACATAAAACTTGCTTCTTGGAGGGTAACGTTGTTTTAGTTATTTCAGTCTCTTCTGATCTGAGCAACAATATAGCGGCATTTCTTTGTGTTGCTTCAGCCATTGTCTCAGTGTACACTCACCTAAAGGATTATTAGGAACACCTGTTTAATTTCTCATTAATGCAATTATCTAATCAACCATGGCAGTTGCTTCAATGCATTTAGGGGTGTGGTCCTGGTCAAGACAATCTTCTGAACTCCAAACTGAATGTCAGAATGGGAAAGAAAGGTGATTTAAGCAATTTTGAGCGTGGCATGGTTGTTGGTGCCAGACGGGCCGGTCTGATTATTTCACAATCTGCTCAGTTACTGGGATATTCACGCACAACCATTTCTAGGGTTTACGAAGAATGGTGTGAGAAGAGAAAAAAATCCAGTATGCGGCAGTTCTGTGGGTGAAAATGCCTTGTTGATGCTAGAGGTCGGAGGAGAATGGGCCGACTGATTCAAGCTGATAGAAGAGCAACGTTGACTGAAATAACCACTCGTTACAACCGAGGTATGCAGCAAAGCATTTGTGAAGTCACAACACGCACAACCTTGAGGCGGATGGGCTACAACAGCAAAAGACCCCATCGGGTACCACTCATCTCCACTACAGGAAAATAAGGCTACAATTTGCACAAGCTCACCAAAATTAGACAGTTGAAGATTGGAAAAATATTGCCTGGTCTGATGAGTCTCGATTTCTCTTGAGACATTCAGGTGGTAGAGTCAGAATTTGGCATAAACAGAATGAGAACATGGATCCATCATGCCTTGTTACCACTGTGCAGGCTGGTGGTGGTCTTCATTCATTTGCTCGTTTTTGGTTTCCTTTTTTAAAGCATGCAGAATTGATAAAAAACGGACTGCAGGACTTGCTTGATGTTAAATAATTATTAAGTGGGATAAAGTTCAGGACCTGATTGATGTAAACAGAGTAATTAAGAGCGTATTTAATAACATGAATAATATGATTATTTGGTATTTTATTTTGATCTTTTATTACTGTGGTATTTGTATTTTTATGTTAAATACATATTTATGTTTTTATACCCATTTCTTCTGCAAGGTAGGTGACTACTTTTTAATCGTCCAAGACTTTTCAACATATTTATCAGTGTCTTTTCTTTGTATTTTGTCACTTGTCTAGTGAAAACTTGCGGGATGAACCTGTTCGGACCTTCAGGAACATTCACATCACCCAACTTCCCCATTCAGTATGAAAGTAACTCTCAGTGTGTTTGGATCATCACCGCCAGTAACCATAATAAGGTACTCGAACCGAACACTTTTAGATACGTAAGACTCTTAGTATCACAAGCTCAGATCAGGTTGTTATATCTCGGGCACATGTTTGCTGAATAACCTGCTGAATAAAAATGCGTTAAAGCCTCCCCAGTTTCTGCTTTGACGTCACAGAGACCGTGTACCAGCATCATACGGTCCAGCTTTCTTATGAAATCAATAATTTTATCTCATGCTTCCAGTATTGAACGAATGGATGCTTTTGTTCTCCATTTGTGAATCATTCCTGACGTTCTTTAAAACTTCCTGGAATGACGAGCTATCCAAATCTGGCATTAGTATTGTAATTTTTCTCCCGACTGCGCGGAGGCGTCTCCCGGTTCCTCTGTGTAAGACACATTACACCTCATCATCGCACCTCAGCTATTGAAACAAAGTTTGTGGTTTGAAAGTGCACGGCGAAAACCACTAAGCATATCGTTAACCGTTATATATCAGCCTGATGTATGTGCAATTTAGCTTTAATATTTCAACGATTTTTCAGAGGTGCGGAACAACCTACCTTGTGTTTTCAAAATGTATTTTTTTACGCGTTTCGTGCCAAGCCATTAACAACTTGCAGATAGCAGATTCATATCCTCAATTGCTGTTAAATATGTGCCCTCCTCTGGTGAGAAATGCAAATGAGCCCTAACAGACATCACATTATTACCTCATTTGTCTTCGCCCGATGGAATTGCAAAGTTCAAATTTTATTGCGTTTTTCCCGCGCCCATTATCGGAGACCCATGGGCGGCTCATTGGAATTATTATTGTGTTAACACAATAAATGAAGTTAATATATGAACAAACTAGAACTTCTTTTTTACGGTGGCCACGGTGTGGGTTCATCAGTCTGGCGATAATTACATCAGTGTTAAGAATTTATAGCATATATAGACACAGACAACTCCCTTAGGTAAAAGAAGATTTATAGCTGGGCATAGTGGTTGTGTCCTTAGGGCGCCATGGTTCTTCTGGACTGGGCGCCGGAGTTTAGACGTATCCACCCGATGAGTAAGTTAGGGTAGAACTGAAGAATCCCTCGCGCCCCCTGCCGCTGAAGTCGACTTCTTGGTGTTGCATTTTTCTGTAAGCTTTAAACATGCAGAAGGTGCAATTTTTATGTTCTTATTAAACTAAATGAAAAGTGGCAGCAACCCGTAAACGTGTGTCTCCAAACACACTTGAGGGTGATTATGCAAACAGGACGTTGTTAATGTACAAGCGAGCGTTTGAAATAAATACAGAACAACCCGAGCATGTCGTTCGACTGTTTAGTATCCAAGCTTGATTGAAAGCACTCTCTGAAATTTGTTTTGTCCCATAATTGATGCGCTGCCTTCCCAGCTCCAAAGTCCCCTGTGAATTTTCCACTTACTGTATAGCTGCGAAGAGGGTACGCAGAAATATACCGAAATACGCAGGCGACATATGCTGCGGGCACGTACCGTCCCTCTTGAGCTCGGGAATAGGTCTTATTTATTAAGAATAGTATGTTTCATTTATATTTGATGGCATCTGAAGCGCTCTAGAACAGAGAAACTTAATTAAAAGGCACAGTTCTCGTTGGGAGTGATTGAGGGTGTATTGAGAAATCCCCACCGGCCCTGGTGCTTCATTGATTCCAGTGGCTTTCCATTAGAAAGAGTTCAACCGCTAATGCAGTGTGTTTTTTCTCTCCCCCGTTACAGGTTATTCAAATCAATTTCGAAGAGTTCGACTTGGAGCTCGGATATGATACGTTGACCGTGGGAGACGGTGGCGAGGTCGGGGACTCGAAAACCATCATACAAGTGTAAGCTTTAATGTTATCGTTTCCAATAGTGTGCTGGTGCAGAAATGGTGATGCAATACTTTGACATGGTGCATGTCTTACTTTAAGCGAGTCAAATAAAATAACCGGCTTTAATAGACTGTAGCTACAGCTTGTATGTAGCTTTGCAGCTGTCAGCTGTTTCAACAGCACGAATGGCTACATAACCATAAAACCTGCCAGATTTTAAATCCTCTCCCTGCATTTTTTATACCTCGTACAAGTTTTCGTTCACCTTTCACAACACCTTCTGCCAGTCAGGCGAAAATCTTGGCCAGTCTCTTCGGCGAACGTCTTCCTGGTGCATTTGCTTGGCGGTATGCCGAGTTGGAATCCATTTAACACTCTCACAGCATTCTTCAAGGACAAAAGCTCTCTTACTGCCAGAGCTCTCTAATACGTACAGTATACCTCAATTAATGCCTTACATAGTGTTTATACTGGAGTGATGGTGTGGTATTTTAAGATTTTACTCTATTTGTGCACTTAGACATTGTACTGTACCATGGTAATAGGCTTTATGCCCAGCTGCACTACTTCCTGAACTTCAGCCAGCTACTTGTTTCCTGTCTGCCATTTTTGGACAAACTGATTAATCCAGGTTTGCCAGACCTCAGTAGTCACAACAACAATAATCAGACACACCTGGATTAATCAGTTTGTCCAATAATGGAAGACAGGAAACAAGGAGCTGGCTGAAGTTCAGGAAGTAGTGCAGCTGGGCATAAAGCCTATTCTATGGTTTACGGTACCATTTACACTACAGTCAGTGATACCACGGTGCTTTGGATGTAGTATCATGTTATTGTGGTTTTTTTTATTTACTTAAAGGTCACGTTCTTCCTGATCCCATTTTTCAGTGCAATGTTGCTGTAATAGCATAAATAATACATGTAAAATGATAAAGCTCAATTTTCACTGCCAGGCGTTATTTTTCTTTAACAGAAATCTCCTTTCAAAGCCTACAGCGAACGGATGGTTTTTTGACTAAACTCCGCCCACAGGAATACGCCAGTCGACCTCAATTAGTGCTCAAAACAAGCAAAAAAATCAGCCAATGGAATAAGAAAAATTTCTTGAAATAATTGAACTTTTTTCATAAACACTGAAATCAAGAATTTTTTTCTTATTTTATTGGCAGATTTTTTTTTTTTTTTTGCTTGTTTTAAGCACAAGTTCACTTAAATTATATATTTTTTGTATAAAAACTATACTTATTTTCCTAGGTCATTTTGCACATCAAGAAAATGCAATTTTATTTAAGTAAGATGATTTTCAAGCAAAAAAAATTCTTAGTATGTTTGTCTTGTTTTCAGTAAAAATATCTAAAAATTATTAAATTAAGATGTATTTTCTTTATGAGCAAAATGACCCAAGAAAATAAGTCTAGTTTTTAGACCAAAAATATCAAATTTAAGTGATTTTTTGCATGAAACAAGCAAAAACATCTGTCAATGGTGTAAGCAAATTTGTCTTGAATTTTTCTTGAATTTAGTGCACTGCAAAAAAATGACTTTCTTGCTTAGTATTTTTGTCTTGTTTTCAGTACAAATATCTAAAATTTTTAAATCAGGATGTTTTTTTCTTGATTAGCAAAATGACCTAAGAAAATAAGTCTAGTTTTTAGACCAAAAATATCAAATTTAAGTAATTTTTTTGCATGAAACAAGCTAAAAAATCTGCCAATGGGGTAAGCTATTTTTTCTTGAATTTAGTGTTTACCCCATTGGCAGATTTTTTAGCTTGTTTCATGCAAAAAAATTACTTAAATTTGATATTTTTGGTCTAAAAACTAGACTTATTTTATTGGGTCGTTTTGCTCATCAAGAAAAAGCATCTGTATGTAAGAATTTTTAGAATTTTTTTTCTTGAAAATCTTTTTTTGCTATCGAATCACAACACACTAAACAAACGACACAATCAGAACTCGTTGCTTATTTCTGAAGGAGTGACTTCATAGAACAAGAAAGACATCAGCCCGTTTTTAGGACACTGAAAACAACGCTATAGGTAAGGAATAATTGACGACGGGCCATTGAATTATAAGAAAATAATGCACTCCCAAGGTGGTGATGCGGCACGACGCGAAGCGGGGTGTTTATTATGTAAGGGATCATGTAGAGGCAGCCGGTAGTTATTGGGAAATAAGCCCCGACAGTGTGATCAGGACCCGACGCGAAGCGGAGGGTCTTGTATCACACTGAAGGGGCTTATTTCCCAATAACTACCGGCTGCCTCTACATTATCCCGCTTATTACACGGCTACTTGCCACATAAGAAAAAAAACTGGACATGAATATGAATTTTAAACATTTTATTGGCATATTTGTTTTAAATTAACATTTTTATCCTTCCGCTAAACTTTGCACAAATGATCGTAATACCTTATTAAGATCCTCTGCTTCATACTTGTCTGTCTCCATTTTTTCTCTTTTAGCCAGTCTTTGAGAAGTTTTAATCCCCATTCTGTATTTTTGTGTGTGATGGCTTCGTAGCTGTCATGCTCTATTTTGTCAAGTTCAGTCTCAGTAAGCTCTCTGTGTCTTGTCGTGATTGTCCAGTGTTTGTCACAAGATGGCGCCAAACAGACAGTAATCTTTATTGATCTTTATTGGCGCGGAGCGATTTTACTCGTGCAAGCAGTCCGGCTATGCGTTATTAATTTGGAGCGGTTATTATTTGAAAATAACGAACCTGCAAATGTCTCAACTGACCAATCAGAATCAAGCATTCCAGAGAGCCGTGTAATAATTTCAAATAATTCAATGGACCGGAGTCAATTATTCCGCGTATACCACAGTTACCACAAACATTGCTCTGGTGCCTATTTTTAAAAATTTGACAAGTTAGGTGTGTGGTTATCAAAAAACAATTCATACCCGTGAAACTTTTCTTAAACAATCAGAATACAGCATTCAACAGACCCGTGGTGTAAATATAAGTAAATTGTGTGAAAAATGTACACGTGAAACATGAACACATGTTATATTGAGCACTGTAAACACACCCAAAGCTTCAAAAACACAGGAAGAATGTCTGTGTAAAGGTATTATAAATGTTAGAATGTATTGCTAAACACGTAACAAAGAGTGTGAAAAATGTAATACTAAATTATGGAGTTAAACCATTAAACAGTTTTTTTGATTTCTGAGTTCAGGATTATTTGGGCGGGGCTATAATGGTGGCTAACACAATCTAACACAATCTCGAGCATCCTTCATTTGAAAGTTGAAAGAGATGGCACCTTTCCAAGGGGTGGGCATGGTTTCACGTTGACAGTGGACACGCCCCCAGTGTTTGACAGCAGATAATTTTTCTACAATTTTAACTTACTTTTGATAGAGATTTAGAGCGATCCTCAAAACATACACGGACATACAGCTATTTGCCCTATAGGGCCATACTTCCAGGATTTATAAGTTGCGGAAGAGCCACCTGGTGGATAATAGCAGTATTGCAGAAAGCCAGAAATACTTGTTATTGGCAGGGAAGCGTTTTCTCAATTGACAAGTTAGCTGGTTAAGACCATTGTATTCTTTGAAGGGCAGTACAATTGTAAATAGTCTAACACAGGGGTTTTCAATCTTTTTTGTCAGCCGAACCCCCTTGGGCAAAGTTATTTACATGAAGTACCCCCTGCGATTTGAAGTAAACATTTGAATAATTTAATAGCACATTTGCATGTTTAAATTTAAAAACATTTATTTGTCATCTGTAGTTTGTTACATAAGCTGTAATTGGACCGTATTATGGTCATTTTCTTTTGTTGGTACGTAAAAATCCATTTTCCGCAAGTTTACAGCTTTCTGATACATTGTAGTGTTGTGTAATGGTCACATGACGCTGATTAAACAAAAAAGAAACATTTTTGTTAGTAAGATTTTATTATTTTAAAATAATTTATTAACATTATATGACTTCATTGTTATTTATCATTTTTTATCAACTTACGAATCCCCTGCGAACAACAGGGGTTCACAAACCTACTATAAAAAGTCAATGGACCCCATCTTTAAAGTGGACTACTCCTTTAATAGTATTGTCTGAAGTATTACGTTAATACCACAGTTCACAAATTCGCTACCATTTTTTCATCACCAAAGTTTATCCAAATAGTGTGATATTACTGTTTATGTTTTGTACAGCTCATAAACTCTTTTGTTGACTCTGTATTGACAGGTTAACAGGCAGTTTTGTTCCCGATCTAATCGTCAGTATGACCCATCAGATGTGGCTGCATCTGCAGTCGGACGAAAGCGTCGGCTCTATTGGTTTTAAAATCAACTATAAAGGTGAGCCTGTTTTCTGCTCGAGCTGCACATAAATCACTGCGCTGAATCAAAACCTTTCACATCACCTCTCGTCTTTTGACTTCTGACAGAAATTGATAAAGAAAGCTGCGGAGACCCCGGCATCCCGCTGTACGGCCTCCGAGAGGGAAGCGGTTTCTCCAACAGAGACGTTCTGAGATTTGAATGCCAGTTTGGGTTCGAGCTCATCGGCGAAAGAACGATTACCTGTCAGAATAACAATCAGTGGTCTGCTAACATCCCCATCTGCATATGTAAGTGTTACATTGACCGTTTTTATGGGGAATAAGAAAATTCGGTTTTATTTAGTGTAGCGTTCCTGTATTTCAAGCGGTATAGTTGCTTCTGACAACGCTGAGGACTTGGACTGATTAAATGTTCACCCAATTGCACTGCGAGTCACTTTGGATAAAAGCATCTGCAAAGTTCATGAATGTTAATGTTAATTGAATCACCTTCAATTCAGCTTCAGTTTCAAACCCAGATGTTTTTTATTGTCTTTCATGGAGCAGGAAAACATTCAGTCAAATATTTATTGCGCTTTTTTGTAAAAGTAGATTTGAAGAGATGCAAAACCCTGTAAGTGTGTCTGACATGTTTTCTTGTAAATGAGCATTTTATATTAGGCTCTTGTGTTTAGGTTTAGTCATTTCACTTTAATGGCAATGGAAAGGTTATTAGTCTTATTAGTTTAATCATTACCGCAACAAGATATTACATCAAATATATGTATTTACAAACTCATGTTTCGGTAATGAGAAATAAAAAGTTGTCTAGGTACTTACATTTTAACTTTTATCTGGAGAGAAAAAATAAGAACTGCTTACCTGGTAGCCATCTTTAGTGTCACACTCAATTATGTCCCTTACAACAATTTTCTTTTTTTAAATGTTAGTTCCTTGAGGACTTAAACAATGATTGAAAATTGTTGCGGAAGATGAGAAAATTGGTCTTGGACACATTTATATTCCTTATTATTGTCTTATTCCTTATTAAATATTTTCATGTCAAAGAACCCAAATCCAGTCATGGACACGTTGGGGTAATGAAAATGTTCCCCTTAAATGTTGAAAAAAAATTGGTTTGTATGATGTCATTTAAAATCATGTGCAAAATAGTACATGAAGAGATGTTTGTTACTCTATGCTTCTTATTTAGATACTCTTACTTTGCATTTACTTTTTTTAACAAAATGTTTCATGACACCTCATAAGTCACAGTTGTAGCAGCGATAACACAGCAAAAGAAACAGAAGACGAGTGTGTGTTTAGCACTGCAGGTGATATTGTCCATGCAAAACGCAGTGTCCTCTCTCCTGAACATGTTGATCAGTTGATTTTTTTTTAAAAGAAAAATCTCTCAAAAGAGACGACTGCAGCACTTGTTTGACTGTGACAGATGAAACGCTTTGTTTTATATTAATTTAAATGTCAAATTAATATATTTTTTTTATTTACTATTGTCACTATTGCACATTTTGGCACAAAATACTTAAAGACTTTGACTGTTGCCATCATAAGCTTTATTTTATGTGACATTTTGCCCCTCATTATTATTATTATTATTATTATTATTATTATTATTATTTTATTTAAAAAAGTTTATTTTTGTTAGTTTGTTGTTGTAAATCAGGGGTGTCCACTCCTGCTCCTGGAGGGCCGGTGTCTCTGCAGAGTTTTATTCCAACCCTAATCAAACACACCTGATCCAGCTAATCAAGGTCTTACTAGGCAAACGAGATACTTTGAGGCAGGTGTGTTGATGGAAGTTTTAGCTAAACTCTGCAGGACACAGGCCCTCCAAGATCGACTTTGGACACCCCTGTTGTAAATGTTCCAATTGTGATAGAAATTGTGCTATTTATGAAACGTTCATATATTATATATTTTGGTTGCATCTGTCAGTTCCAAAAAATGTAACTGCTTAACTATGCACGTAATATAAAAATATCGTCAAATTAATCGATTAGCATCGACATGTAATTGCATCAAAGAAGTGTTTGATGTATCTGCACATATTGCATTACTGGAGGAGAGATATCGATATTCTATCGCATTGTAATGAACTGTCCGATTTATACCCCTAGTCTTTTCTGCTTGTAAACCATTTATGAAACACATAAAGTACTGTGCAAAAGTCTTAGGCCACCATTCCACACAATTAGATTTGTTGTTTTTGCAATGTTATAGTGATCATATATAATCGTTTCTCAGTCTCTTTATTAGAACAAAACCAGAAAATACAGGAAATGTGTATGTAGGATTAAAAACTGTATGAAAATATAAACTGAAGTGTCAAGTTTTTAGTCTAAACTCCTATTCCACTTGAGCAAAATCACGAAAACGGCTGGATCTCTTAAACCTAAATAAAATTAAATCCTAATGTCTATTTTTTACATCATTTTGTTAAAAAACGCTCAAGATGTGTTTAGTGCCAAGAGAGGTCACACTAAACACCGGCGATGCCTGAAGAAGACATTTAGTCCAGAAAATGTTTTCTGTTTGTATCTTAATAAAATAGATTGAAAAATAAATATCTATGGACATTAAAACTTCTAAAACCACAAGTCTGGTGGTGGTGGCCTAAGACTTTTGCACAGTACTGTACATTTGAACATATATGTTTAGATGTTTTCACTCAAACCCAAGCACAAATTAAGTCGAAGGTCATAGATCACAGGTGTCGTAAACGTTAAATTCAAGTTTTTCCATCAGGAAATATTAATAGCAAAATTCTTCAACTTGCTAGCATGAGAGCTCATTATGAAGATAAGTGCTGATGAACCTTTGTGTCCTTAAGAGGAGATAAGACATGTGTCTTGAAATGATTTTAAGAGGTCGGACTAATTAAAAACGTGCTTTATTTCGACACGTAAACAAAACGACTGGCGTGCTGTTAAAATGGCTAACAGCTTTGAGAAGATAGCTGCGTATTGTCAGATAATAAGAGAGGGAGCAAACGCATCGGTGTACCATATAGAGAAGTTTGGTGTACCATACAGTTTAATCAATTACTGGTTTGATAACAAAACAGTTATATTCGAAGAAAACAGGTGCAGATTTCAAAAGATTTCTGATTTATGCCAGCATTTTGCCAGCGTCTGGATGCGGTGAGGAATATTGGCAGAGCTGATGCCTTTTAAATAAACGTGAAACTGCTCTCGCAAAACATTTTTCAGCCATCTAGCGTGTTTCTGTGTAAAACAGGATAGTCATGAAAAATGAATGGAGATATTTTATCCATCAGCAATTGATTGGATCATAAAAATTCAAAACGTGGGGTTTTATACCAGAACGGAGTCGGGTGGTTTTATGGAAGGGGTATAAATTATTTACAGTACTTTTATTTAAATAAAGGATTGTAAAGACAACATTCTTATTTGGAATAAAATGCACCAATAGACGTAGAGCAGGAATGTGTTTTTTAATATTGAAGTGAGGATTGATCTGTGATGCTATTAATGTTTATTAGACTTATTAGATAGATGCGACTGACACAGCATCTTCTATCTCTCAGTTCCCTGCATGTCCAACTTCACGGCTGCAATGGGCACGGTTCTGTCCCCGGACTATCCCGAAGGTTACGGCAACAATCTCAATTGCGTGTGGTTGATTGTCGCTGAACCGGGTAGCCGCATTCATCTTGCCTTCAATGATTTTGATCTGGAGCCTCCTTACGACTTCTTGACGGTGAGGGACGGGGAGCTTGGGGATGCCTCGGTGCTGGGACGCTTTTCCGGTGCGGAAGTGCCATCCCACCTCACCAGCAACTCCAACATCTTTCAGCTGGAGTTTCAGGCGGATCACTCGATGTCCGGTCGAGGTTTCAACATCACGTACAGCAGTAAGTGTCTCCCTGTTTTAAATACCACTTGCATTTAAGCACACCTACTCTTTCCTTATTACTTGGAATGAGAGTAAAGTCATCAAAAATTTATGTAGTGACCATGTAAATAATATATTAAACAAAACTATCCTACATTATAGATTATTTAAATTACAAACTTAATGAGTTGCAACCTGGGATGCTTTTAAAAAAAGTTTTCAGTGCTTCACTGTTTACCTCAACTTTTTAATGAAAATGTTTTAAAAATAAATAAAGGGAATTTAAAACTCTTTAAAATGTTTTTCCTTGCACCAAGTTTACGGTTTTATTTATTTTTGTGGCGGCATGTAGTGCATACTTTGGTTCTGAATATGTTTATTTATTTATACCGTATTTAAGTTGGTATTTTTTATAAGGTGCATTTAAAACTTTTTTATTGTTGCCTCTATGATGCTAGGCAAACAGGAATGAAGTTTTTTGTTGGCACATACAGCGTTGTCTGATTCCTAACAGTCTGTGAGTAAGACAAATGGAAAGACATATTTACTAGATTTAAATCGTGAGCCATTTATCCACCAGCATCAAAAAGCTTAATCTTGTTCGCCGAACATCAAACCATCAGCTCAGCCAAAACAATCCGCAAATGCACGTGTGACATACGAAACACTTCGGATGATTACCCACAATCCTCTGATTTTTACAGCTAGGTATTCCTCTACGTGTCTGGTTTTCCTTTCATTTTATTAAGTAAATCACGTCACCAGCGCTGTTCTTTGATGTCATTTGTGTAGCGTTTGGACACAACGAATGCCCGGATCCCGGAGTGCCCATGAATGCCAAACGCTTTGGTAATAATTTCCAGCTGGGAAGCTCCATATCGGTCGTGTGTGAGGAGGGATTCATAAAGACGCAGGGCTCGGACACAATTGTGTGTGAGCTGGAGGCAGGAAAGGTGATGTGGAGCGGACTGATCCCCAAGTGTGAAGGTACATTGTCTGACATTTTGAATTGTTAGGCTTCAGATAAAATTCAATTAGCATCTTTTGATCCTGACAGTAAAGTGGTTTAGTTCCTCATCATGATAAAACTGTACCCACAGTCATTTCTATTGGACGTCTGGCCTGTAATTGGCCAAAAATATCATGGCATTCAGAAAAAAATTGGTTTGAATGTTGAAATGGTTTCTTTGCTCTTTCACTCCTTACAATAAAATTTTCAATAGGGACTAAAATGGTTTTTACAGAACCTTTTTAAACAGGTCATATAACTCTTTTCCCCTCAGGTCCACTTATAATATATTAGTAAAGGTTTTATACCAAATATCTGCTAATTTAGTTTCATTATGATCATTTCTCACCCCCCCTCTCTCTCTCTCTTTGAGCATTAAATGAATAATTTTTGCTGCCGTGCATTTAAGGTTTCTAACACGTCAATACCTGATTTACATATGAAACCAGAAACAACTGAAAAATGCACACGGCGGGTTTGTTGTCGAGACCGATATAGTTTGATAATCTGTTATGATTTGCATCATTTATTGTATACATAAATCCATATAGAAATAATAAAATCAGACTATAATGATCTCGTTCAAAAAAAGTACAACGCACATTTGCAAAGTTTAGCGCTTTCAGGATACAAGGAGCTCCGAGCGCTACACGCGTAATTTGTCAGACTTTCCCACATTTACTCTCAGTCAGTAGTTTTTATGGTTAGTTTGCTTTACTGACTGCATTTCCAATAAAGATTTGTGGAAAAATGTAGCCTTAATTTCTAAATGTCGACAAAAAAACTATTGCGAAATGATGCCGTTTTCATTAACCGATGTTATGGAACTAAAACATACACTGTAAAAATGGCTGGGTTATTTTTGACCCATAATGGATAAATATTGGACAGAACACACTGCTGGGTTAAAATTGACCCGATGCTGGGTTGTTATACCCCACCTGCTGGGTTGTTATACACTGTTAGACATTTTCAAGGATTTTTACAGTAACCTACTGGCAACACTGTTGCCAGTAGGCTACTGTAAATAAGATTTACAGTTCTAAACTGTATTTCCATTTTACAGTATTTAAATGCTACTGTAAATATGTAATACAGTGTGCTACCGTAAAAAACCCAGGTTTGCAGTATACTACTGTATAACATACTACTATTCTTTTTATTTTTTTATACATTCATTTTTATTATATTTAAATTAGCTATAATTTTTAGATAAAATTAATTTTTACATTTTAACCTACAGATACTGCTAACATTTAATTCAAAGAGACAATTTCAAATATTGAAGCCTTTATTTAAAACAATACAAATACTTTAAGAAGTTGTGTGAAATTACAATTCATTTAATACATTTAAAATAACATAAATTATAAACATACATACATATATCACTGATTACAGGTTTAGTTAATCCAAAAATTATAATTGTATAATTTAAACAATGATTTTCTTTAGTTTTCCAGTTACAATGGGAGTAGTCTGTGACCGCATTATAAAATGGCTCCACATTATACATGCTATATATTTCAAGTGTCCCAAAGACATACAAAAAGGGGTGATGAAAATATAATCCATATAATCAATTTTGACCCGTCATTTCTCTAAATGAGTAATGCAAGTAAACAGCTATACCTGATGGATAGGATGCTCACAGTCAAGTTTACTGTCAGGTCTGCAACAACCAGGATATACCAACAAAATATACACATCAGGAAGAATGTGTAGATGAAGTATTTGGAGAGTCTTTGGCATAGGACTTCACACACCCAATCATGTCTGCCTTTAGATGACTTTAAATTATGTCAAGTTACATGGAGTTATGCTATAATGATTTGGTGTTATACATTCTGCATCCTACTTTTGAAGCTAGAGAGGTGATCATGATCCACTACCACTGTAACCAGAAAACCCATAACACCACAAAATCAGGATCATAATAGCAACATTAAATTTTTTGTGACCATTTTATTTAGTCTAGTTAAGATCTCTTAAAATAGAACTGGTTTAAAATGAAACAATGACTGTCTGTCTTTACATTTATCTTCACATTTACAGAAAAAGGCAAATAACATACAGTGCATTGCAAAGTATAAATTTTTTATCAGCATGTGCATTCCCTTGTTTGAACCCATGGCGTTTAATGATGCTAACACAATGCTCAACCACAGAGAAAGGTCTAAGAATGTTCCTTGAAAGTTCCCAAAGTTCCAAATAACGTTATGATTGTTTTTGCTTGTAATGATAAAAAAACATTACATTCTATTATTTACAAACTGTTGTAAAACATTATTTCTTAATGTTCTGTTAAAATATTGCATATAAACATTCATAAAATATACTAAACATGTGTTTTAAACATTGTGAGTACATTTAAACATGACATTGTCTGAAAATAAAATGTAACATTCCTCTAACATTCGCACAATCAAGAAACATTCCTAAACAATTTAAAAACTGGACACTTTTATGTTGGCTTAACATTATTGGGACCTTTGGGAACGTTGTTAAAACTTAGAACTAGAACTTAGAACTAGAGGAGATATACTCTTTAGCCTTTACTTACAGTAAATACAGTAAATGTACTTACCAACTTACAGTTCTGAATGCACATCAAAATGAATTGTCATAAGAAATAATACAGTAGCTTCAAAAAAATACCATACTTCTGGTATAAAATAATCAGTCTATATATACAGACCTAACTAACCCATATATGCAGCACATACTGTATCTTATTGAGAAGTGTCTCACCTAATACAAGTTGTTTCACTCAAACTCTGTGAGGTGGTGAAGAAAGGATGGATATTCTGTTGTCCTCTTCATCCTCACTCCAGTTCTTGCAGTGTATTTTGTTACATCCTCCTTAATTTATCCTCCCAAAGAATTTTAGACAGCAGAATAAATGCAGGGAAAAAAGGACATATTTAACACATTTAATACATGATGCTAAACACTCATATTTTTCAGTAAATACTGTTTTGAAATGATAACCAGAGTAGATGTACACTACTCGAATCACTGCACATGGCCACAGGTCTGTGTGTTATGACAGTGGGACGTGGTTTTCTGATCGAGGCTGAATATTTACTGTACAGCTACCTTGTCCTCAAAAGCAATTTAATACAAAACAAAAACACATTTTAAAACTTTATTTTATGCAAATAAGGTTTCAGCATTTATGTTTAAACATATTTTAATTTAAAATATAATGTTTTTCCGATTGGCCACCACACACACATAACATAGGCTAAAATGCTTAACGTAGTTTAACGAATTTGAAAGATAAAATGTAGTTATACACCTTATTAATAACGCATAATTTATGTAACAGGTAAAGCCAAGCGGATGAGAATATAAACACAACGTGGTAACTTACACATTTAGAGTTTTCCTCCCAGCTTCATGTAATTTAGGGTACTTTGTTAAATATGCTTTTATACTAATAAATTATTCTCTCAGGTAACGTTAAATCGGATCTTTTCATATTATTGACGTATACATTAGGTTACGTTAAGCATTTCTTCATAATAGTTTTATAAAAGGAAAACACTAGCGTATAATTTAACGCATCGCGTGTGCTCGTAGGCTTGCATACACATAGTATGATTTATTAATTTGGTTTATACTGACTTTGCAAACTAATACTACCGTTATACGTTAAGCAACGCGTCCGGTTAACGGTTTTAAAATGTCCCGTTCGTGTAAACAACAACCGCGGGTCTGATAATAAATAACTTGTATAGATTATTTTACCTTGCTGGTCTTTTTTCAGTCTCTCCTCTCGTGTATCTTCAACTGAAAAGCGCCGCTGTCCCAGGGTCCAGGGAAAGGCTTGTTTGAAAACTCTTCAGTTTATGTGCACACCTGAAATCGGTCCTCTGAACACCTGTGCTGCTACATGGTTCCTTAGCTAAAATAAGTCAACGCCTGTGTGTATACAATTGTCAAAAATGATGATTTTGAGAAAAATAAAATAAGGATCTGTGTGAATAAGGAAAATACCGCCAAAAGACTGTTAGAAAATATACAGTAGCATACAGCAATTTTCAAAAATAAAGTAGATTACTGTATATGATGTATGATGTCACCGAAAATTCCCAAAATGCAACGCGAATTACAGTTATGTACTGTATAAATAGTTTACAGTATTATACTGGGTGATATACAGTAAATAACTGTAAAAATTACAGAAATGTCTAACAGTGTACCCCACCTGCTGAGTTGTTATACCCCATGGTTGCATAACATCAACCCAACATTGGGTAATTTTTAACCCAGCAAGTGTTCTGTCCAATATTTACCCATTATGGGTCAAAAATAACCCAGCCATTTTTAGAGTGCAATTTTGTTCTCTTACAATAAGTCATTCCAAAAACCATAGTGACGGGTGTGTTCGCCTCATACGGCGCTGTGCAGACCGACATGCGTATGACATCAAAATACTCAGAGAGTGACTCGAAAGCATTGAGCAGTGGACTCCCGAATAGCTTTCACTAGATTTTTATGTCATGCGATTGATGGTTCTTGTTATGCCACATGAAGTCGACCACACCTTTTCTGCCTTGCCCTCCAATATACCGCGGCATATTAAAAGAATGATCTTGTGACTTTTGCGCACGTCAGGTGACCTGTAAATGTTTCCATTGTTGTTTTGAGATATATTCCTTGTTTGAATTGCCTGAAAAAACAATTCACTCGAGCGTATACACGTTTTTGCGAGTTTATGTGAAATTGCTGTGTTTCCATTTGCGCGCATTTTCAATTCGCTATTTCAATTTTCGCAATATGAAGGGTAATGGAAACACAGCTTATTGCTCAAGTCAAGTTCGCCAAAGAATCGATAAGACAATTTGAAATTTTGCATTACTTTTGCATTAATCAGTCCTTCCAGAAAAACGTGGATTTATTTTGATTGTTGTGGGCAAAAATCCTTGATCTTGCGGCACGTTTTCTTTAAAAATGCGATGGAATATTTGGGATATTTATTAAATTTTATGCGATGAAATTGTGTGAATTTGCCAAAAACTGCGTGAACTTGCAAAAACTTTTTGCAGCTTTTCAATGATGTTCATGTTGCGTAATTTCGTCACTTCCTAACATTCCCATGACAACAGGGGACATGGCTGCGCATGTGTGAAGTAAATGCAACATTTTCTGATATATATACGTTAACATGCACCCTCATAATGTGATTATAATGGGATTCTGGCAATATTGCGATTATACTTTACCTCATGTAAACACAATACTTTGATAAAATAATGGATTAAGCGCTTAATCACAGCAAGTATAATCATATTAAAATAGGCAGCATACACAGTTTTTAATCGCAGTATGCGGCCATGTAAACACTTTAATCGCATCTAAACGCACTAACTGAAGTGTGCGTGTTTTTTATTACGCATCTTATGTGAAAATTCGTTTTTCCTGAACTCTGTCAACACATCTCCCTGTCGGCTGTCTGCTTTCATCCAGAAACAACTCAGATAACGTGGCAGCAGCGTATATAACCGTTACAGACCCTGTCATAATGGCACTTCCCAAATGGCACTTCCTCACTTTAATGAAATAATTTAGTGCAGACCTTAGGGACCCTTGACGCGAGTTCACGAGGGAGCACCTGAGGCGTGTTTTGGGACAGACTCGAGTGTCACGCCGGAAATTGGAAGAAAAGTTGCCCATCAGTGTGAACTTCTCCCTTCCGTCTTCTGATTGGTCTGACTGCTCCTTCACAAGGACTTTTGTGTTGTTAAAGTGAGCGAGTGCAGTGCAATTGCATCAAGGGTGCAAAGGGGGCACTGATGAGCACACTTCATAGCATAAAAATGACAGATGGGGACACCCTACGGACTCGTAGACTAAGCGAGCATGCAAAATTTAAGGCCACGGGACCGAAAGTCCACATGAAGTGCGCCATTTGGGACAGGGCCAATATTTCCGTCTTCATCAGGGCTTGAATAACGAAGTACGTCCATAAGAATGTGTAAATAATTTCAAATAGTGGACAATATATGCGAGTTCATCATTTGTGCTCTGCATTGGGCTTTGGGTAAATAATAAATACAATCATTAGCCAATAATCAGAAAATAAAAACAGCATATAAACATGAGTGAAGAGGCCATTAAGTTATGGAAATAATCGCATTATTGGTGTACATGTAAACTTGGTCATGTTGACTTCGCTTACATGATGGAATATAAGACATCTCACAATTTATTTAGGTAAAAAACAACATTCAAATTCAAGTTTATTTTGGCTAGAAGTGGGTTACTCATAGCTGGACTATATCAGGTCTATAGTTAACCTAGACGGTGAAATGGTAGCTATTGCTTGCTGTAAACTGGATCTTTTACTGATCCCATTAACTTTTTATGGTGCTATGAAAAAACCATGAGCCTTTGTTTTGAAAAGCGTCCTGATTCTCCTCACATATACGTTTGATGATGGACCGGTGTCTGTTTCCCACAGCGCCCTGCGGAGGTCATTTCACAGCGCCGGTGGGAGTCATCTTGTCCCCTGGGTGGCCCGGTTACTACAAAGACTCCCTGAGCTGCGAGTGGGTCATCGAGGCCGAGGTGGGACGTTCCATCAAGATAAGCTTTGACAGGTCTGTTGGATAGCTGAGAGTACAGAACACACGACGCCTTTATTTTGATACATATCTGGGGACATCAGCCCTGCAGGAGGACTAATCTTTCAGCACATATCACAGTTACACTATAAAAAAATATAAGGAAGCCAGCTGGATTTTATTTATTTAAACATATTTTTATGAAATGGCTGACAGGAAATGTCACATCTTGGTGTCTTTGACAGCTGTAGGCTCTGTGATCGGAAAATTCAACTGATTTTCATGCCCGCAATGTGACAAAAAGTCAACATTATCAATGTGAATTAAACAGCATCATTAATGCATTAATTAAATATTTGGAAAAAATGTGGCATTAAAATGAATTACTTGGGCTTTTCAAAGTTCACAAATATAAGAAATGTGCAATCACTGTTATTTCTGATGTAAGAATCCAGTTTTTTCCAGGGTAGAAATAAGCCGACGCAGCAACATTATTCATACTGTAGCTCCACTTCAGTATGTTTTGTCATCTAATCCTTTGGGTTGTGTAGGTTTTTATAGAGTATTCGGTAACAGTATGCCGTGAAATCCAAGTTAATAAAGTATAATGTCAAATGTAATTGAATGGTAAGCCCTTGCTGATCGCAAGAAAGTTCACGTGTAGAAACGTATGAAGAATGATATTGTTTCAGAGTAATGTTTGTCACAGGGTGCAGCAGACATTGTGCACGCGGGAGACGGTCGCCATTACTGTCTTTATAAAGGATTACCCAGCGTTTCATCGGCTTGGCCCGATACATGTGTGCCCCGCTAGCTGTATAAATCTGGTCCATCGCGTAGCGCCCGTTGAGCCTCCTGTGAAAGAGGAATGGAATTAAACTACAGTTACAAATGGTTGACTTTATTTCATTAGCATAGCAATGCTTCCCTCGAGTCAGGCATTGAAATGGCATCAGAGATTGAGTCTGATACCAAGACTCCTGGGAGCGAATGCCTGGAGATATAACACAAAGGAGCATTTGACCAGACCCGCTAGGATTTTGGTTCTCAGAAAGTAAGGCTTAGCAGCTTCTCCTTGACATTATGTTTTGAAATATTTCTTCTTTCATGTTCTGTCATCACGTAGTTGCTTGTTGTGACTGTTTGACATTGTGTACTGTGATAGTATGCATTGAATTTAATGAAGTACCTACAGTATTTATTGACTGTTTAAACAGTATGTGTGGGTCCGGTATGCATACATTAGAGACACTACAATTGCCATGTTTGCGTTGTCATGTGACTAATGTAACAACAATCATGAAAATAATTAACTCAGGTGTTGTAACCTAAGTACAATTTAACCACAAGCAATACATTTCACTTTCGGCACATACATCACTTACTATACATTTGAAACGTGTTGCAGGCTACTCATATGGCAAAAATATATCTTTTCACATATAATTTGGAATATATTTCAAAATATAAAAAATGGCCTGAAAATTATACTAAAATATATATTGTGAAATGTGTTTTAAAAATAAATATATTTTAAACATTTATATTCACGCATTGGTAGAAAAACGTTGTATGTTACAAACCTGTAAACATAACAGGTTTGAAAAGATATAATAATTTGATATTTTTATACATACTTATAGTTTATACATTTTATAAAACTTTGATATTTTATAACAGTAAACATATATTTTTTGACATTTATTAAATTAGAAATGTATTTGTGCCACATGAAATACATTTTCAAACTCAAAAATATATTTAATTAAGCTTTACCTTCTACAAAATGTAGTATTTTCAGTATTTTTAATTTCACTTTTTAAATCGGTAAAAAGTGGGCTCATGGGATAGAAAGCGTTCGTCCGATGCATTCTGAGGAATCTCGATGGGAACTGTAAACTAATTTGTACTAATTTTGCTTATTAAATTTTGCATACTTAATAGAATAAAAGAAGGTGAACACTAGCCCTGCATCTGAAATCACCTTGTTGCATCCTACATTGTAGGTGAAAATCAGTGTTTAATGAATAGTTTGTCTGAAAGGTTTCAGTATGCAAATAATAACATGTGGGAAATAACCGGATGGTCTAATGCTTCAAACAAGATTTCTTATTATGCATCAGAAGACTTTTTTATCCCATTAGGGCATGGTAGTTGAGGAGCTGCCAAATTCAAAAAGTTAATAAATAAAACTTTAAATCGCATGTCTCTTTCAAGTGTAGGTGATACAGTATATGTACCAAGAAATAATTTCCTTGTTCATCAATTCTACATGTTAAACAACACATTATCTTTATGATTATTGATAGTATGTTATACTGAGGTTGACAAACATGGACGATTTTTAGAAATCATATGGTTACAGTGCTCCTCAACATTACACACACACACACATATACTGTAGAGGGTTGGGGGCAGTGTTGTAGTCGAGTCTGGGTCAAGACCGAGTCCAGATAAATCTGGGTGTGGACTTGGTCTTGATTTGGACTCGACACTCTATTTCTGATCTTGATTTGGACTCGACACTCTCTTTCTGGACTTGGTCTTGACTCTGACTCTAATTGGATTCGACTACAACACTGGTTGGGTTGCTCAGATTTTCTTCTATGTGCGTGGGGGTGCAATGAAATTCAGTATACCAAATAAATAGATAAATAGAAGCTTTTCAGTCAGTATTGGCCATTTTTATTCTGGGGTGGTTCCCCTGAGGTGTGGGGTCCCCCAAGGCTCTATTTTGGCCCCTTTATTGTTTTCTTTATATGTGCTTCCTTTAACCTCTGCTATGCTGATGGAACTCAACTTTATTTGCCTCTGAAGCATTAAAATGCTATAGACTCCCTCAGTGCCTGTCTTTTTGACGTCAAAGCCTAAATGTCCTTGAATTTTTTTTTAAATCTAAGTGAGAGTAAAACAGAGATCACTGTGTTCAGCTCTGCTGAAGTCCCAACTATTTCTTTTGGAAATTTAGTTGTTTTATCCTCTTCAGTTAAATCAGGTGTTAAAAACATTTTTTTGTGCACTTAAATTTGATAGGCAAATAAATTGAGTTGAAAAGTAAGGTAAAGACCTTGCTGTTTTTTAAGCACTTGGAAATTGCAATTCAAGCTTTTATTTCTTTTAGAATTGATTACTGTAATTCTCTGTATTTTTAAGGAATAGATAGTTCTTTAATTTCTAGATTACAAATGGTCCAAAATGCTGCTGTGCGTCTTCTAACCCGTGTTCGTAAATACGAAAAAATGTTCGTACGCTTATGTCTTTACATTGGCTACCGGGACATTTTAAAATTGATTTTTGCTAATTTTTAAATCTTTAAATGGCCTCACTCCCCTTTATCTCTCAGATCTGTTGTGTGAAGGTCGTTCAGAAAGAACTCTTAGGTCTGCCAACCAGAGTCCGTTTACTGTTCCAAAGTCTAAATTAAAATCTAGGGGTGATCAAGCTTTTGCCATTGTGGCACCTAAACTTTGTAACACATTACTTATCCATATTAGAACTTCACCAACATTTAATATCTTCAGATCAAAGTTAATAAAATTTTTTTTACTAAGGCCTATGACTTGTGATGTTGTTTGTTGTCTGATATATTACTGTACAGCACATTGGTCAACTGTAGTTGTTTTTAATTGTGCTTTATAAATGAATTGAGACTTATGTACTGTCACAATATATGATTACAAACGCAGGGTTAAGTCCTTGATCTTCAGCTGTAATCTTCACAATAACAGGCTTGATAAGAGTTGGAGCAAAACTCTTTAGAAAGGTGGCCTTTGTGTCTGGGGCTAAATCACCTTGGCATATAATAACCAGTGGCTGTTAAGCTCTCACAGGAACGCAAAGCAACCATGTGCCGTATTTTAACTTCGGGGTGAATCGGTTCACAGCAATAGATCTGTGCCTATTCACCACATAACCCATTGATAAACATTGCTGCTGTCCACATCTGTGACTTCTCATTCAGTCGGCAGTGGTGTGTAATGAGCTGTGTTTGTATTTATATGTGTGGATGGAAATGCATTTCACATCTCAGTTCATACTCTATTATCTCCATTTCTTTTCCTGCAGGTTTCAGACAGAACTCAATTATGACTTTTTGGAGGTTCATGATGGGCCTAATCTCCTCTCGCCCCTAATCGCCTCTCTAAACGGCACCCAGGTCCCCCAGTTCCTGTTCAGCAGCGGAAACTTCCTGTATCTTCTCTTCACCACTGATAACAGTCGCTCCAACAGCGGCTTTAAGCTCTTTTATGAAAGTGAGTCGGCCGTTTTTTTTACTCCGTGTGCCTTTTCCCTGAGACATGATATTTCAAACTGAATCGTATCAGTCTCTCCACACAAGCAAACAGCTTGAGGATTTCTCTTTGTAACCTTCTCGCTGTATTTTTTTTAATCATGCTCCTTCTATTTATATTTCTCCTACTTTCTGTGTTCTGTATTGACAGATACTGAATCCTGCAAAACCTTTTGCTGCATAGCTGTTTACAGTGTTGAATGTGGAATAAATCTGTAACATTAGGAACAGAAGAAACATTAGGAAGTGAAAATTCGAGGCTAGTCTTAATTGGTCTCCCAGCCTGGTTTTAGCTGGTTGGTCTTAGCTGGTCAGGCTGGGAGACCAGCTAAAACCAGCTGACCCACCAGTTTGACCAACTTTGCCAGTCTGGGAGGACCATCTTAAGACAGCTTTTTCCATCTTAGACCATCCAACTACCTTAGCCAAGCTTCCCAGCAAGCAAAAACCAAGACGTTGAAATGACGGCTAACTATAGACCCAATATAGACCGGCTATGAGTAACCAACTTCTACCCTAAATAGCCTTGAATTTTGTTACATGGCATTTTTGCCAAAATAATTTGAAGATGTATGATATTCCAACATGTAGGCAAAGTCAACAGGTGTTCAAGGTGTTTGCTTTCATTTGTTTTAAACTTATACGTATCGTCTATTCTTGGGCTATGGTAGACGTCTATTAGATTTTCACTGACAGCCCAAATTTAGCCTGGTTTTAGCCCAAATTGCTTGCTGGGTTTTAGCCTGGTCCAGCTGGTTTAAGCTCAACCAGCTGATGTTTTATATTGCAAAACCTTCACAAAGATAAATGTTGCACAATTAATAAAACTACAATATAAAACTAAAACTAAAATAGTCATGTTATTCAAATAAAAAAAAAAAAACTTCTGTTTTTGTTTCAGCTTTGTGTATTCATAGTGCTAAAACTTTGGCTGCATTCAGAGATTGCATTGATGTGTGATGTTGTTTTCAGGTGTTACTCTGGACACACATTCATGCTTGGATCCTGGCGTGCCGGTGAATGGAGTTCGATACGGTAAGGATCTGTCCATTGGCTCGGTGGTGTGGTTTGGCTGTGAGCCCGGCTATAGACTGAGCCATGAAGAGCAGCTGGTGTGTGAGGAGAATCACTGGTGGAGTCGCCCGCTGCCCACATGTGATGGTGAGCTTCTGTTACACCTGTCGATCAGACATTACCAACTAATTCTTTTCATTTAAATTGTTTTAGTATAAACGCAATCCGTAACATGTGCTCTCTATTGCCACCTCTGTTTGAAATGTAAAATTGCAGGATACTTTACGTACATACACTCTGTACTGGAAATAAAGGTGCTTCATGTTGTTTAGAAGAACCATTGGCTAAAATGGTACCATAAGGTGGCATGCACACCAAAGCTTTTATGCCCACAGCCAGCGCATGTTTTCAATTGTTTCCAATGGAAACACCGTTTTTTTTTTTCAAAAAAGCCAGCAGCTAGAGTTTTTTTTCATGCTGAAAGCCGGCGCTCTGTGGTTTTTCTGTGCTTAGCACTGACCGCCGAGAGTTGAAAAATATTCAACTTTGGGTGAAAAGCTCAGCTTGCCGATGTCAGTTCTCACATGGCTGTCCAATCACAGTGGAGGAGGGGGAATAAACATCAAAACATCCAACCGGCGCATCGAACAATGACTGATAAACAAAGCATAAACAAAGTATCACAGCAACCAAAGCGCTCAGCTGAAGAAAGCTGGCAGTCGGCGTCCGCCTGGCGATTTCAGATGTGCTTAAAAGCTTTGGTGTGCACACCACCTAAATGCATCTTCTGGTAGACTTCCACATATAGTCAATAACATCAGCAATGTTTTACAGTAGTTTATTCTGATAAGGGAAATAAATGACCCTTGTTCATATATCCTATCATAACCCATATCAACTATAACACTGAGCTAACGTTACGGTATAAAATTAATGTATATAATGTTAGCTACAGGTCCTTGAAATTCTTGCCTGGCTGCCAAACCTCTCCGCAAAGTTGTGAATCAGGATCATCGTCTCCCCTTGTCTTTAGCAAACCAAAACATTTTATTTTCGACAAGGTATTTGTTTTTCGAAAATCAGTTTAGCCACTAGCCAAACTGATAAATAAATACAGACCGGAAGTTCACTTCGATGCAGGTGCATAACTTAGGGTGACCGTCTTCCGGAAGTCGTATTTGTTGACTGCATACGCCATTCAGTTAAAAACATAAGATATACAATCGTAGTTTCATTCTTACCTTAAAATGTTACGGTTGCTTTTCTGTTATAATAATAATAATCCTCTATGACGTATGCGGTCGACAAATACGACTTCCGGAAGACGAACACAAAATCCTGGACGGGATGCGTCCGGGAAGAATGGCACGTATGGTCACCCTAGCATAACTGCGACAACGGTTTGATGAAATCGTCTATAAGCTTAATTTTGTGAAGAAAGGAGACTGATTGTTCAATAAATGATTTAGTTTTTTTTAATCAGAGATCAGCTTTAAGGAGAAAAAAAATCTTCATTGATTAAATTTTGTAAAAAGTAAAGTTACAATTAGTAAAGTTGGGGATATCACCTTCAACTGAGGAGGACAATTATTAAAGATAAATTGTTAGATGTATGCCGCCAATTAGAAAGAACAATTCAGAAGATTAATTAAAAACAAGTCTTATCTTACACGATTTTGCTTCTCAAGGTTAAAACGATCTTGTTTTTTACGGATGTTTAAATATTTTTTCACTGGAAAATGGCATATTGTCTGAAATAACCTTCCTGTCCAAGTCAAGTCAGTGTTGAATCTTGCTCAACACCAGAAATGTGTATTAAAGTAAATGGGTTCATTTGAACAGAATTTTGCACAGAAGTGATGATCGCATGTCTGGCTCATTTGGCTTATTGGATTTGAATGACTCTCTCAGTATGTGTGAGCCTAATATGGAGGGAATATTTTGGGGTTCGTCACAGTGCTGGAAGGAGAACGACTGTCAAACAGACTTTGAGACTCGAGCAGATGTTGAGCCTGAGGCTGTAGACACTTTTATCATCTCATGGGGAACACCGATGACATTCATTATCATTAAAGGTGAAGTTGTGGTGGAACTCTCCATGCTTTCTTTCAATTCAAAACTGCAGGCCTTAATTTAGTCTCTACCTCACTTAAAGGGGTCATATGTTGTTGCTAAAAAGAACATATTTTGTGTATTTGGTGTAATGCAATGTGTTTGCGTGATTATTATAAAAACACTTTGGAAAAAGGAGTCGGGGCGACTACCAAAACACACTTGTAGCCAATCAGCAGTAAGGGGCGTGTTCACCAACCAAAATCATTGCCGGGGTTGTATATGTGTGGGGCTGGTCTTTAAAATGAAGGTCCAGATTCTATTGGGCTAGGGGCGTGTTTGTTTAGGTGATTTCAAATGTCAACATTGGCTTTCGGAGATCCTGCCTTTAAAGGATTAGTCAATATTCTTAAAAAAAATCCAGATAATTTACTTACCACCATGTCATTCAAAATGTTGATGTCTTTCTTTGTTTAGTCGAGAAAAATTATGTTTTTTGAGGAAAACATTCCAGGATTTTTCTCTTTTTAATGGACTTTAATGGACCCCAACACTTAACAGTTTTAATACAGTTTAAAATTGCAGTTTTAAAAGACTCTAAATGATCCCAAACGAGGCATAAGGGTCTTATCTAGCGAAAATGATAAAAATATGCACTTTTAAATCACAACTTCTCGTCTTCCTCCACTCCTGTGACGCGCCAGTGCGACCTCACGCAATACGTCATCACGTCAAGAGGTCAAGGATGATGTATGCGAAACTACGCCCCAGTGTTTACGTTGTTGTATGTGGAATGATACAAATTATTATCTTTGTGTCAGTTCATTGTTTAAAATGGTTCTCAAATGGGCGCTTCATATATGTAACACCTGACCTTTCCACGGCATTACGCAATTACGTGAGGTCGCGCTGGTGCGTCACACAACTGGAGGAAGACGAGAAGTTGTGGTTTAAAAGTGCATTTTTTTTTTCTTGTCAAGAATGACAATCGTTTAGCTAGATAAGACCCTTATGCCTCGTTTGGGATCGTTTAGAGTCCTTTGAAACTGCAATTTTAAACCGCATTAAAACTGTTAAGTGTTGGTGTCCATGTAAGTCCATTATTGAGAAAAATCCTGGATTGTTTTCCTCAAAAACATAATTTCTTCTCGACTGAACAAAGAAAGACATCAACATTTTGGATGACATGCTGGTGAGTAAATTATCTGGATTTTTTAAGAAAATCGACTAATCCTTTGAGGTAAAATCACATTATTTCCACACACCACACATTATTATTACTCCTCTATGCTTCAACTTTCTGAATTGTGTAATTTTTTACAAAGCTCATGTTTCTGAAAAGCGCAGTGAGATCTGATTGGCCAGAAATCCGGTGTGTTGTGATTGGCCGAATGGCTCAGGCGTATGATGGAAATGTTACGCAGACGGGTGTAACGATATTTTGCGATTCACATGATAAAACTTTTCCGTTATTGATTCTGAATTGCAACGCCGATATTATGCACAACTCTTTCTTATACTACGGCTATTGGATCGTTAGAAAGTCCTTATCAAGCTAAAATCACAGTTTGAGTCGTTTATAACATGCATTTGAAAAAGTAACACTCTTTAAACATAATCACTGTATATATATTTTATTATCATAAAGATACCTGTTTAAAGAACAGCGATATAAACATGCTTATACATTTCCTGCTGCCTATCTAATTGTACTTCTTCTGTGGCGCATATTGACTTTCTGCACGAGAGCGCCATCTGGCTTTTGGACGTAGCATGATTTTAGCATAATTCATTGAGACGCATAGCAAACCACCGCAGCGGCAAAATGTATACATTTGCGCGAGAGCTTGATGACCCTTCATTAAAAATCCCTACATCATGGGGTCAGTTAGAGTGTATTGAAGCATCGAAATACATTTTGGTCCAAATATAACAAAAATTAAAATTTTATTCAGCATTGTCTTCCGCGTCTGTTGTGAAGCGCATGCGCGAGACTAAAGTCATGTGACTGCAGTGACTCGTATTACGTACGACATGGCTGACGTGTTATCTGGTGCGCCCCAGCTGTTTTTTTGTGCGCCCGGGCTTCGTTTACAGTCTGAGGGAGACGCATGCTGTAAGTTTGAGAAAATAAAAAACTTCGCAAACATGTCTGAGGATAACACGTCATCCACGTCACTGCAGTCACATGACTTTAGTCTCGCGCATGCGCTTTACAATAGACACGGAAGAGAAGACAATGCTGAACAAAGTCGTAATTTGGGTTATTTTTGGACCAAAGTGTATTTTCGATGCTTCAACACATTTTAACTGACCCACTGATGTCACATGGACTACTTTGATGATGTTTTTATTGCCTTTCTGGACATGGACAGTATACCGTACATAGATTTTCAATGAAGGGTCAACAAGCTCCCAGACTAAATATAAAACATCTTTAACTGTGTTTCCAAAGATGAACAGAGGTTTTGACGAGTTTGGAACGACACGAGGGTGAGTCATTAATGACATTAGTTTCATTTTTGGGTGAACTATACTTTTAATCTAAGATAGCTTGCTAGGTTTTGCAAGATAAACTACAGATAACCCTACTGTATCAAGATTTTAGGTTGCGTGTATGTTTAAAATAGTATGCATAAAATCTGTGTTGTTTACAGTGGGTTGTGTGCAGGCTTTTTGAGCTAATATTACCCATAAGCCCGTGCTGTTCAATGTAGTTTGTGCTTGTTCTGTTTCAGCTTTCTCTGCTGGAGGAAAACAAATGCAAAGCTACCACAGCAGTTTTAAAAAAGTATGAACCTAAAAATAAAACTGAATTTTCTAGAACTAAATACAGCTGGATGTGCTTACATGCAAACAGACCCTATGGGATAAAGAGGTCTGCATCGTGATGATAAAGCAGTTTATCTTCAATTTAGTCTTACTGCATACTCAAGCATATGTACAGCACTTGGTTAAATGTATGTGAATTGGATCTCTCTGGGTTAATGGACTGGTCACCACAGTTTTTTGTAGATGAATCTAAAGGGCACTATTCAAATTTTTACTTGTATTTTCCAGCTAAAGGGCACTAAGCACTATCAGAGCACATGAAAATAGGAGCATTTTAAAATTACCTGCTGTGCAGGTTCACGATGTTGTCTGCGATTGTGACTAGTGTTTCTCATTAGAGGGTCGCTGTGGGTCTTAAATGTTTTTTTTTCTGTGGTTTGACCATTACTCAAGATCTATATTTCTCCTTAATCAATATCTTAAACCCTGGTGAGATAATGCTACAAGCTTATTTCATTTAGTGGTTTGTAGGAAAACACTGTGATAATGTTTCTGCGGACGCATTAAGTTGCTCTACAATTGATGTGTGTGAAAATTGTTTTTATGTACATACGTAGGGCTCTCAGGTTTTATCAACCGTTTGGAGTGAAATTGCATCTGTTCACTCAAATATTTGCATCAGCGGCTCTTCATTAAGTTTTTGATAAAAGTTCAATTTTACCTATTGTTCATACAGTAAGTGACCAGCACAAATCACAACAATCTGATTAAATCATCCTGAAACATTTGTGCGGTGGATGTAACTGATGCCTCACATCGTGCAGTTTGTTTAGGAGTGTGGTGTGGAGGTCTGCATTCCCGATAAGGATTCTTGTGGTGCAGGATTAAATTTCAGAGTAAACTCGGGAGCAGGTGGACAATAGTCAGCTCCCGACATCCTTTGACAAAACAGCGAATCAGCACTTCATCCGTTCTTACCTGCCACCTCTTCAGCCATTGCGTTACGTTATTTTTTGCATGGATGTTTGAAATAGTTTGTCAAAAAATACTTCATTTGTCAGTAGGGAAAGTATCTGGGTTTCATTTATGTCATATATTGCTTAGATTTTTGTGATAGTGATATGTCCTATTTCATACATTCTTCTCGGTCACATTTTGCATCAATCATAAATGTGTTTTTAAAAATTCTGCCCTGTAAACCTGGCAAGATGTCTTTGCATTCAGGTATTGCTTCTTTTAAAGAGAGTGCATTTAGCCATTGTGGTCGGGTTTTGAAGAAGATATGCTAAAACGGTCGTCGATGCATGCTTTTGTTTTATAGATGTTGGATAAATATTTTGGTTGATAGTTAATTTCACTTCGCACTATAGTAACTATAAGCCAACGTTTTCTCTTTATTCATATTTTGCTAATAATTTAAAGGGATAGTTCACCCAAAAATGAAACCAATGTCATTAATGACTCACCCTCATGTCGTTTCAAACTCGTAAGACCTCTGTTTATCTTCTGAACACAGTTTAAGATGTTTTATATTTAGTCAGAGAGCTTGTTGACCCTTCATTGAAAATCTATGTAGAGTTTACTGTCCATGTCCAGAAAGGTAATAAAAACATCATCAAAGTAGTCCATGTGACATCAGTTGGTCAGTTAGAATGTGTTGAAGCATCGAAAATACATTTTGGTCTAAAAATAAAAAAAAATATGACTTTATTCAGCATTGTCTTCTCTTTCGGTTCTGTTGTGAGTGCATGCGTGAGACTAAAGTCACGTGACTGTAGTGACGCGGATGACGTGTTATCCTCAGACATGTTTGCAAAGTTTTTTTTTTCAAAGCGTGCGTCTCCCTCAGACTGTAAACGAAGGCGCACAAAAAAAAAAAACAGCTGGGGCGCACCAGATAACACGTCAGCCACGTCACGTGACTTTAGTCTCGCACATGCACTTCACAACAGAACCGGAAGAGAAGACAATGCTGAACAAAAGTCGTAATTTTTGTTATTTTTGACCAAAATGTATTTTTGATGCTTCAACACATTCTTACTGACCCACTGATGTCACATGGACTACTTTGATGACGTTTTTATTACCTTTCTGGACATGGACAGTAAACTGTACATAGATTTTCAATGAAGGGTCAACAACACTAAATATAAAACATCTTAAACTGTGTTCTGAAGATGACCGGAGGTCTTACGAGTTTGGAACGACACAGAGCGTTTATTTTTTAAAGTTGCCAGCCAGCCCTGTGATTTTTCATCATTTTCCCAAAAGTTTAATGCCTTCCAGAAAATGTTCTTCTTTAAATATATAAACATACAATACATCAAATGAAAGAACAGATCCACTGCTTTCAAACAAAAAGGTTTCATCCTACCTTCATTAGTTCTCTTTTTATCACCTCTCTAATATGGGTAAAATTCTTCAAAGACACAAATCGTTTTTGACATTTTTATATTCTGTTGACAGTATAATGTTAGACGAATAAAGATAACTGACACAATTTTTGGATAACGCACATCTTATTTTTGTTATACCCAATCTCTCGCTCTTTCAGTTAGAGACATTTAAATGTGAGATTCAGGAAACGAGATCATAATTTTATGGGATTCTCTAGTGTGCCGTTACTAAAGTGAGTAGACTTTTGATGTTTGATTTGGCTTCAATAAAACTAAAAAGTGTCTTTGAAAATTTAATATTGCAGAAACTTAGGGGTTGTAACAACATCCTAACAAGCATTGCAGATAAGAGTTTTATCCAGAAAAGGTCAACTTAAAAAAAATAAAAATTCAGCTATCTTATTTCCTTTGGTGGAAATGTTAAACTTGGCAGGTGTAAAATATTTGGAGTCTCATAATTGCTCTCATTAAACTTTCAGTGGTATTTTCACTTCTGGTGAAGGTTAGTTTGCTTCCCGGTCAAGCACTTACAGTAAACTAAGATCTGGTTTTCCTGACAGAATACAGAGCACTGAACATAATATAAGAACGGTTGCATCTGTGCACGTATTTAGTTTCTGAGGTTTTTAAGATTCAATGGATGTCTTCCTGCAGCTCTGTGTGGAGGTGATGTGCAAGGTCCAGAGGGAATCATCCTCTCTCCCGGCTTTCCAGAGCTCTATCCCAACTCATTAAACTGTACCTGGACTGTGGAGGTCAGTCACGGCAAAGGTACGTAACTGAGATACCGCACATTAATCTTTATGTGCTGTCAATAAAACATGATGCCTTCCCTCTTAATATGAGAGCTGTACGAGCTGCAGATTGTACTGTATTCGGATCAGTCTTTATCTTAAATGTTTTTTTAACCTATGTGTCACATGATGTATGTACTGTATGTGTGTGACTCTTTAAATGTTTATACAGTAATGCTTTAACAAACAAATACCCCAAATTCAGGCTAGTTTTGCTGTGTTGGGCATGTGGGCTTGAGTTACAGTGTTTGCTTTTTAGGGGACTTGACTTTGTGGTGGAAATTCAGCAATTATCTGATAGATTGAGATGAGACAGAATGAATTCTTAAAGAAGAACAAATTAATGTTTTACTTGCAAGGACTTCCACATACAAAGCAATCAAATCAATGTATAGCAGAAGTCACTTTATCTGCCCTTGCTGGGCTTTTTATATGCCTAGTTAACCCCAAACATGCAGCCTTCAAAAGCAGATGTGTCTGCAACTCTCTCTTTTGCCCCAGACTATTTTTGTTATAACTACTTTATTATTATAAGACAGAATAAAATTAAATAAGAATCACTTTCCCATTACAACTTTCAAATGGTTTACCAGTTACGCGCTTCACCTTTAAAGATGTGAAAGTCATGAAATGAAGCCTATCGTGTCACACCATGTTTATAGAAACTGTGTGCATTAAAATGTTCACCAGAATTATAATCGTACTTTCTTGAACACCACTTACCTTTGATTAGCAATAGGTAGCAATTACAATTAGCATTAGCGAACAAAACTGGAAAACTGAGAAAGAAAGATTTTATGTGTCATGCAGAGTACCCCTGACTGTGACCAATTTTATTGGACTGCAGTGTTTTTAATGCAAATAGTCAGTGTTTAATTCAAAGACATCTTAATCTGACATTTTTAAATATTTATCCTCAAATTGTGTTTAAATGTTTTTATCCTGTATGAATTGTAAATGTAGTAGGGGAGAGCGGGGCACAACCTAACGCTGTTTGGTTTTGGCTCAATCATTCAAAAAATATTTGAGTTTGATGAATTATATTTTTACATAAGCAACACACACAGATCTCTGCTACAAATGAACATTTGAAGTTTGTTTCTAGTACTTACCATTCTTGGCACAAAATGGGCAGAAAAGGAACTCATACAGTGTGATTTTTGATATATCGGTTGGGTTTGTTCATATTTTCTTTTACCATGCCCTGAAACAACCCAAAGTGTACTATGGTGCTAAAATGAATTTGGATTCAATGAATAATATCAGTTAATGACAGGAACAGTTTTTTTCTTGTATCTATGATGACATTATGATGTAAAAACGCTTAGTGTCATGTGTCATCATCTGATTTTCCCCCTTCCGCTCAGGAGTGCAGTTCACATTTCACGCCTTTCACCTGGAGGATCATCATGACTACCTGCTTCTGACCGAGAACAGCAGTTTTGTGCGTCCCCTTGCCCGGCTCACTGGTTCACAGCGACCCCCGCTAATCAACGCCGGCCTATACGGCAACTTCAAGGCACAACTTCGCTTCATCTCTGACTTCTCCATCTCCTTTCAGGGATTCAACATCTCTTTTTCAGGTAGGGGAAAAGCTGCTTTGCACATTTACCGTATGCATTGAATATCCAGATGTTTAAGATTTGCTAAAATGTGTTTCCCACAATGCATTGCAGTTAACTTTATATTTCTTTTCCATTACCTGATTATTGAAACAGTATACTTTGAATACTACGTAGTATGCAGTGGCTAGTGTTGCATTTATAGGGCCCTATTTTAACGATCTAAGCACATTGTCTAAAGCACACAGCGCAACGTCTAAATGGGCGTGTCCGAATCCACTTTTGCTAATTTAACGACGGGAAAAATGGTTTGTGCGCCCAGCGCATGGTCGAAAAGGGTAGGTCCTATTGTAATGGGAGTATTTTGGGCGTAACGTGCAGTAAACCAATGAGAGACGCAGCTCTCATCCCCTTTAAAAGCAAGTTGCGCTGGCGCTATGTTTAATCCCTATTTAGATGACGGACTTTGTAAACTGAAAAACTAAGCGGAGGAAGAAGATCCCCAGTTTAAGATGAATGTTAAATAATTGTGTTGTTTTTCACTTGTATTGAAATTGTTTTTTTATTAAAACCTTTAAAACCCGTTTTCTTTTAGTCATGGAAGTAAAAAGCAGGCATGTAATTGCTTTAAATGTATGGCTATCCAATATCATCAAAACATAATTTACAAGTATGTAAGATAAGGTTTGTACTCTAAAAATACTTTATTTGTAACAAACAGGAGATAAAGAATTTACAAACGGCTCTCCTCACGTTTCAGCACTTTGGACAGCGTTTTTTTTAGCAAAGAGTTTTTTTAAGCATTACTTAAAAATGTTTCTCATCTCACCCGCAGGTACAGAGTCATCATATACAATAAATCCGTGAGGTAGCATTAAAAAAACATTTTAAAACAGATGCATTTGTTCAAAGCAAAGCATTTATTTACTGCAGGTAAAGCAGCTCTTTGCGCCTTCTAACGTCTCATAATTAGTCCTCATTTATGTCCAAGAGACTCAATAATAATCTTTTACATTCAATCCTTTAATCTTTCATATTTAAAAGCATTTTTGTGCTGCTGCGCATTCATGTACTTTGTGATAAGCAAACCCGCGTTGTCCTTCCGTTTATAGGCGCATTTTACTAATGCGCTCTTTAAATAACATAAAACACTATTGCGCCATTGACTTTAGACTTTAGACCAGGTTTTTGTTGGTCAATGGCGAAGTCTATTTTAGTTGCCTCAAAATAGCAACGCGCCAACAATGCGCCTGAACACACCTCGTTTTCAGACCAGAACGCCCATGGGCGCAAAAGGGGGCGCAAATGCATTTTCTATTTAAACAACGCGGCGCTAAACCTAAAAAATGGGGTGGAAACTAGCGAAATACACTTGCGTCGCGCATTACGCTGCATTGCGACGGGTGTAAGATAGAGCCCATAATATAGGGCATATTATAATTGCTTGTAAATCTCTTTTATGTAAACAAAACAAGTCCTATAAACTCTTAAACATAACCATTTATTACAAATGGGACAATTTATGTAAGAATAGAGTTAGTGTGGTTTACAAATTATATATACAAATTTGCCCCGCTCATATTTAACAATAAAACTCAGCATTTCTCATTTATTTAAAGTGCAGCATTTTACATTTGAATGCTTTTGCTAATGATTCGGGATATTCACTGGCCCGTAGCGTTTATATTTTATTTGCAAAAACAATACTAATGTAATCAGGGGACAAAATCCGAGGTTATTCCAGGATGAGAACGACCATCGCCGTCCGAGCCTACTTGTCTGTTTCTATGAAAAGTCAAGGCACCAATTAGATATAGATGCTGCTCGGTACATTGATAAAACGAATCGATTGGCAACGGCTCCAGTTGCGTCTCAGTGGCATATTGAAAGTCAAGGATTTATCAGCAGTGCCCACAGTCTGCACGTCATACTTCCGGAGCTGAACTGCTGGTGATATCAGCTCTCGCTTCAGGCTGCGTTTTTCCATTAGTCACAGATTCCCCATTGGATCGTCCTTCTGCACTGCATGGCCACCACCGCACGCCCAGCGGGTCCTGGGTTAAACCAACCTACCGTCTAATAGAATTAGTTTATCCACTATTTTGATGTGAAATGGGAAACAGATCTTACAGTACTTGACAGCTAAATATGGTTTGTAGTCGGAAACCGTTATGAAATGATTTTGAAGCAGTTTCATGTGTTTGAGCTCTGTGAGTCTTTCAAAAAAGAAGATTCTGTTGCGCTTATATTTTTTTACAGCACAGCTATATTGTACCACAACTAAGGGGTACCGCTGTCCAAGTGCTGAAACGTGCGGCCGTTTGTTAATTCTTTATCTCTTGTTTGTTACAAATAAAGTATTTTTAGAGTATAAACCTTTTCTTACAGACTTGTAAATAATTTTTTGATGATATTGGACAGCCATACATTTAAAGCAATTAAATGCCTGCTTTTTTACTTTCATGACTAAAAGAAAACGTGTTTTAAAGGTTTTAATAAAAAAATCGCAATTTCAATACAAGTGAAAAACAACACAATTATTTAACATTAATCTTAAACTGGGGATCTTATTCCTCCGCTTAGTTTTTCAGTTAACAAAGTCCGTCATCTAAATAGGGATTAGACATAGCGCCAGCGCAACTGGTGGCTTTTAAAGGGGATGAGAGCTGAAACTCTCATTGGTTTATTGCACGTTACGCCCAAAAAACTCCCATTACTCAAAAAAAAAAAAAAAATAGAACTAACCCTTTTCGACCATGCGCTCGGTGCACAAACCATTTATCCCGTCGTTACATTAGCAAAAGTGGATTCGGACACGCCCATTTAGACATTGCGCTGTGCGCTTTAGACAATGCGCTTAGATCGTTAAAATAGGGCCCTATGTGTAGGGATGCAGCGATTAACTGGTTTCGCTATTAACCGCACTTTAAAATGTCACGGTTAAGTAACCGTAAAGCCTCCGCTACACCGCGTGTTTTTGTTTCACGCACGCACACACAAACCAGATCCACAAACCACCAAGAGGCGCGTGCGGCGTCCGACATGCTCGTTAGCGCACTGTATGACAAAGCTCCGCGTTCAAAAGAATATGTGCGCGTGACACGTCTCTTGGTTGTTCGTGCATCGGTGTGTGTGTGTGCGCGTGCCTGCACGGGTGCGTGAAAGAGCCACACTCCAATCAGTCTGTGCAGCATTAACTCTTTCACCGCCAGCATTTTAAAAAAAAGTTGCCAGCCAGCGCCAGCGTTTTTCATGATTTTCACCAAAGTTTAATGCCTTCCAGAAAATGTTCTTCTTTAAATATATAAACATACAATATACCAAATGAAAGAACAGACCCTCTGCTTTCAAACAAAAAAAACGTTTCATCCTACCTTTAGTGGTTCTTTTGTAATTAGCTTTTGAATATGGGTAGGTTTTTGCAAAAACACCATATTTTGAGCAAAAAGCAGAGATAATTCCATTTTTGTGACGGACTTTTCATAGAGATCCCATTAAGAGCGATCTTAAAACAGACACGGACATGCAGCAGCTTGCCATAGGGCAATACTTCCGGTTTTAAAAAGTTGCGAAAGGGCGCCACCTGGTGGATAATAGCGGTATTGCGGAAAGACGGAAAATCTTGTCATTGGCGGGGAAGCGTTTTCTCTTAATTGACGAGATATCTCGTCAATGGCGGGGAAAGAGTTAAACACCTCCTCCTCAGGGATCAAATCCAGGCGGGGCTCCTGGTGGTCTGACTGCATTTAATAACGTTGAATTATTTTAACGCATTAATGATTTATGAATTAATAGCATGAGTTAACACGTTAATGCTGCCAGTCCAAAATGACTCGCAGTACCCAGTCCAGGATGACCCTGTGTTATTATTCGTTTTGAGAGGCTCTTATCATTTTACTAATACTTCAAACAAATCAAAATAATATACATTTATTCAGTCCAAATATAAAATTACATTTATTCCAAAGATCATTAAAATGAATAGCCTACAGGTTTCAAAAGGCACCTATACTGTTTAAGTCAAAGCCTGCTAGGTTATTATTAGTATCATTTGTCCAAGAATTGGACAAAAAATACACAAACTGAAAATACAAAAGAATTTAGCAATTGTTCAAAAATGTATCCATGTGATTTTTTACATTAATTTTTTAAAATAATTGAGTCCATAATAACCGTAATAACCGTACAACCGTGATTATTTATCAGACTATAACCGTACCATCAAAATCTATAATCGTTGCATCCCTACCTATGTGTAACATGTTAGGGGCCCTATTTTAACGATCTGAAACGCAAGTGCGAAGCGCAACGCGCAAGTGAGTTTGTGGGCGGATCTTGGGCGCTGTTGCTATTTTCCCGGCGTGAGAAATAACTCTTGCGCCGGGCGCAAATCAATAAGGGGTTGGTCTGAAGTAGGTTCATTATTCATAGGTGTGGTTTGGGCGTAACGTCAAATAAACCAATCAGAACGCTAGCCAACATTCCCTTTAAACGCAAGGGCGCAAGTTCCATGGCGGGTTGCTATTATTATGACGGATTTACCAGGCGCACGCCAGGAGCGGTTAACAGCCGAGGAGACCGACTTCCTTGTACGGGGGAATCCCACGCTTGCCAGCATAAATCGGGCACGCCGTGTAACGGGAGGTGGATCTGCCTCAGGACTTGACGCCAGCAGAGGACATCGCTGCGTCCACCCTCACCGCTGAAAGGGTTTGGGGGCTTTGAAATCGGACCCAAGAAACGCAAGCAAGGTCCAACCCCAAAGTACACTTACAAATCAAGTTCACATACATTAAGGTTTCTTATGAAAACATTTTAATTATTATTTACATAAAATAAACGTAATACAGCCACACAACAAAGTTATGAAAATATTTTAATCGTTATTTGCATGAGAATAAATAAAAACTATCACCACAATGCTCACCACTATGATTCCCCTTATCTCGTGTATTAATATTTTTAAGTGTAACAATTTATGATTTGCAAAAATAACTGTTGCATCTGTGTAGATTAGATAAGCAAAGTGTATGCGCGTTGTGCACCCTATACATTATGGTCAAGCATGCGCCCTTAAAATAGCATAATGAACAACGCGCCACTGACTTTAAACTTTTTTTTCTGGTCAGTGGCGCAATTGTTTTTTGAAACTGCATAATAGCATCAGGGATGGTTTGCGCCCGAACACGCCTCCTTTTTTGTGCTGAACCGCCCAGGGAGCGCAAGTTCATTCCCTAGTTTGCCGACGTGCTTCTGTGACGGGAAAAACCCGCTGTGCGCCGGGGCAAAATACGAATGATACATGCGTCACGGACAAAGTCAATTGCGCTGGGTGCAAGATAGAGCCCAAGGTCTCATTTTGTGTAGATTATGTGTTCAAATAAATAAATGAACAACACAAAATGTATTGTTCAATTAATAACACAGAGATGTGTCTAGGGAAAACACATTAACCGAAACTACCAATGATGTTTGCTGGCTCTGATGTCAAATCTGGCAAAATCCTCAAAACACGTGCACATGTACAAATGCAATTTGATAAGTGTTGATTCAAATTTACATCCAGGATAAAAAACATGTTGCCTTTAAATACAGTTGTTTAGTGAACATTTATGTTCGTATGGGTTTATGAAAATGAGCTGCGTGAAACTTCAACAAATTGGCTTTTTTTGTTTCACAGAAGGAATGACTACATAAATTTGGATGATGTAAAATTGGCAGACTTTGACTTCTTGGCAAAACTTTTCCTTTAAGGTCAAAGTGATAGATTTTTAGAGGACACGTCGAGAGAGTAGCGCCGAGAGCCCACAGGGTTTTGCTGGTGTTTACAGAACCATCATATACATTAATTAAGGGCTGAAGTTATGAATACTCATACAATTATCCACACCCTGACTTTCTGTATTAGTCTAATATCAATTCCCAGATGAACACTACGCTTGACCTTTTACTGGTATTGAATATTGATGGGATTGACAGAAGCAGGCATGCATAATGTGAAGAAATACGAGCTGTGAAACTGCAGACAAAGACCTTCTTCCATTAGCATTTTTTTGCATTAAGTTGAGAGAAAGTTCAGGGGGAAAAATTGATCTTTTACAGAAAATGAAATCTATTAATTTTCTGTCCGGTCACAGGCTGACATGGTGGATGTGTTGATATGCTAAACACGTCAGTCTTCCTCAGAGTAAATTTGAATATGGAGATAATTGTTGCTCAGAGGAGGTAAAAAGGGACAAACAAGCAATTTGTGTCTTTTTGCCATTGACCATCAAACTCGGTGCCAGTATCTCATTTATACCACACCTGCGGTCCTGTGCATGTCATTTACATTCTAGGAAACAATGAGAGATTTTTCTATGCTCACTCTACATTAATGGATTGTTTTAGTGTTTAAATGAAAGCCGGGGTTATCCTTACACTCCGTGATTCATGATCTTTAATTAATCAAGCAATTATAAAGGCTAAACTACCTATTGCTATGCTTAAACCAACCAATTATAAAACCAAGCTTTAAAAGGAAGTTGTTATATTAATTTCTCCATAATGGTCATACAAATATTGTCTTGCGTATATATTTATTTAAACATGACACACTTTCTTTAACAAGTAGAACATGTCTGAAAAATATACAAAGGATGCAGTGGCGGGCTGTGACTTTTCTTCTGGGGAGGCACAAATGCGTAGCTTGTCAAAACATGTATGTATCCCATCGTGTGTGTTGGCCCATCATGTTAAAATATATGTTCGGCACGTCATGTGAACCTAGGTACAGTAGTGTTCGAATTATGTCAAGATGAAAAATTTTGATCCAGGATCACATCTTATTTTGTAAAATCACGCCGACCCTATAATGATGGGGGGCTTGGTTGGGGGGGCTTAGCTAGGGGACCCCCATAATCTTTGACATAATTCGAATACGTGACGAACACATATTTTTACATGATGGGCCACACACATGACGGGGTACATACATGTTTTGACAAGCTTCGCATTTGTGCCTCGTCCCCATGATTCGTCAACATTTTTTGTTGGTCCTGGATTAAGGATTTAATGAAAGAAACCACAAATTACCCTTAACTCAAACCCTAACCATTTGATACCCCTCAAATCAGTGTGAAATATATTAATAGTTAGAAAATATATATTTTTTTAAAGCCTCTAACCCAATCCTAATTCTAACAATCTGTCAATTACTCCAGGGGACTATTTTGTGCTTAATAGGGGGTCCCTCAATGCCAATAGGAGGTTCAGGACCACCCCAGACGCCTCTGAATTCGAACACTGAACCTAGGTGAATCACGCGTCATGTCTAAATACGTGCCTACTTCAGTCGCTTTGAATTGGTTTATGATTAAAGAGACATTCGGGTGAGTCTCACGAAATCCAGATTTAGTTTTTTTTTAAAGCCCTTGAAGCCAATTTTTTGCACATATAAGATTTCTTCTTATGAACTATTTTTAAAGGATTTAAAAAAATATTTTCAATATAATTATTTAAATTTTTTAGATTATCATTATCAAAAATTATCATTACCGCAACATGATATTACATTAAAGCTCTACTGTGTACTTTATTGAGTTAATTCTTAACAAAAACCCATGTTTTCTTTCAAAAGTATGTGCTCATTCATGTGTAATTACTTCCCACCCACTAATGAAAGTATTCTCGTAAGTGTAGAATCTGCTATTTAAAATGCATACCGTCGAAGCGCTCTCTGGCTGAATCCATATTGTGCCTCCATCTTTGAAATACATTCGCCGACGAGGGACATTCCTGAAATTCAAGCTCCGCCTTTCGCGCTTTCACTCTACACTCATGCTGGCCGATAGCTGAAGCCTCCGGAGGTTGCATGTGTAGGCGGTATACGTCATCAAGACAGTCTTATTTCAGAATATTAACAATTATAAAGCTGACAATTATTTTTAGTTAATTGTAAATTGATGTAATATGCGTATGACTTGCGAATGTAATGCTCAGTTGATTTAAATAAACCAGGCTTGATGACGTATCGTATCCAGCCTGTGACCTGCGTAGCTGAATCCTTCGGATTTTACAACAACCGCACACCGTGATGAACCTGTGATCTAATGCTTTGATTTGAAAGCCTGTTGAAGACATATTCTCGAGGACATTAAAACAAATCGCCAAGGAAGCGAAACGGGGATTTTAAACGACAACGTGACAGGAAAAACATCAAGACCAAAGTCACTATTGGAGTTAGTTTTCCAAGAGGGGGCTCAAGGGACACTGAAGTTGCACTTTCTATATTCTCCACAGGTAATTCAGCATATTCGTTTACATCTATACAGTCCATGTTGTAAACTTGAAGTTTTATAGTTCCTTGGCTAACTTTAGCATGATTATGCATAACACTTGTTAGTGTAAACATGCATGTGGTTTAATGTGTTCAAACAGACACACGCCGTCTCTCCGCCCATTTATGTAATCTGAGGTACTGAGATAAATGTTTTTCATCTTTTCTGACCTCTAGCACAAACACATGGTGACAGCGCTATTTTTAGCCTTTCATTGATAAAAGCGTCTGATCTGCGCGTCTTTCGTTTCATTTTACAAGCGTGTGAAAGTTGCGCGATCTTTTTTCACCAATATGAGAGAAAGCTCTTACATATACACGGACATGTAACGTTTACTTAAAACATAAGCATTGTACTCTGACATAATGTCTGACATAATACTCTGATAAAAGCGTCTGATCTGCGCGTCTTTCGTTTCATTTTACAAGCGTGTGAAAGTTGCGTGATCTTTTTTCACCAATATGAGAGAAAGCTCTTACATATACACGGACATGTAACGTTTACTTAAAACATAAGCATTGTACTCTGACATAATGTCTGACATAATACTCTGATAAAAGCGTCTGATCTGCGCGTCTTTCGTTTCATTTTACAAGCGTGTGAAAGTTGCGCGATCTTTTTTCACCAATCTGAGAGAAAGCTCTTACATATACACGGACATGTAACGTTTACTTAAAACATAAGCATTGTACTTTGACATAATATTAGTTCGCGTCCATTTAAACCCGTCATGGTTGCTTTTTTTATGTGATTTTAAGCGGACATATCATGACAATCAGACTTTTTTCATGTTAAACATAAATCGGTGTGCTTTGATGGATCACAGGCAAAGGACATTGCAAATTGTTCATTTTTTTCTCATTGCTTTTGCTTTGTAGCTACTGGAAGCCATGTTAACCTTGGCATGACACGGCCGGGCCACCGTACGAGTTAAAACGCGTTCCGAATGGGGGGGGCTAGAAAGTATTATTCAGTTGCTTGTCATATAGACTTTCACCGCTAGATGGGAGTAGATCTTACACAGTGGAGCTTTAAATATATGCATGTACAAACTCTTGTTTCGGTAATGAGACGTTGTCTAGGTACTATGACAAACAAAATTTTAACTTTTATCCGGAGAGAAAAAAAACTGCTTACCTGGTAGCCATCTTGAGTGTCACAGTCAATTATGTCCCTTCCAACAATTTTTTTTTTAAATGTTAGTTCCTCGAGGGCTTAAACAACGATTGAAAATTGTTACGGAGGATGTGAAAATTGGTCTTGGACACATTTATATTCCTTATTATTGTCTCTACATTTACCAATGATCACCAAATACCACATGTTCTTTACTGTAAATGTTTATAGTATAACATGCACTAAAGCTTTATATTGTTTAGATTTTTTAATTATAAATATTTCCATGTCAAAGAACCAAAATCCAGTCATGGACACGTTGCGGTAATGGAAATTAACTCCTTAAATGTGGAAAAAACAACAAAATTGATTTGTATGATGTCATTTGAAATCATGTGCAAAATAGTACATGAAGAGATGTTTGTAACTGTATGCTTCTTATTTTGATAGCATTTACTTTTAGTATCAAAATGTTTCATGACACTTCCCAAGTCTAATTTCGCGGGAATGACCCGTTTGCATTTTCTATATTCTTTCTGAAAGTGTTAAGCGAGTATCTTGTGAACGCAAACGTCTCTTTAATCAAAAACCCTTTCAACGCATCTGCAGCAGCAGGCATGTATTTTGACATGATGTGCGATGCACATAGGTCCACACAACACACCGGACACACATTTTAACATGACGAGTCACACACATGACACGCCAAACACATATTTTGCTTTCTTGACACCCACACCACTGAAAGGCTGTTAATGGGGCTTTACACTTAAAAAATGTCAAATAGGTACAAATATGTACACATATGAGGTACAAACATGCACACTTACAGGTGTGGTACAAAGGTGTGGTTTTTAAAAGGGTACCGCACCAACGGCAGCTTTTGTGCATTTGACATGTTTTCTTGCTATTATGTTTGGGTTCAGTAATTTCACTTTAATGGCAATGAAAAGGTTATGAGTCAGTAATTGAAATGCCTTATTTTCACAAATGTCACTTTAGTCATTTCATTGGTATTTAACAAATTGGACAGTCACAAAATCACTAAAGGTGCAACTATAAACATGACAAATGATGAAAGTCAGAATTCATAATTCGAAAATGAAGAATCTGAACCATTGAATGCATTTGGCTGGCACATTTAGGTTGTATTCAAGTTGAAGTTCTCACAACGGACACAAGTTGAATGTGATCCACGGTCGTTTCCCATTGGTCTTCCATGCACTTAGAGGACTTTGCTAAGAAATCAAAATTGCATTTATGTAATTCTGCCAACAAACTGGTATTTCTGAATGACCTGAGGCTGGGATTAAGTGGATTTGAAGTGAAATTATTTGTTGAATGTATAATACATGACAAGAGCATTTGTTATTTTTGACTGACGTGGCATTTAGCTGCTTTTGCACCAAAATTTTTCATTTACAGATAAAATCTTGCATGCAAGTGTCTATGGGTTAAAATATCCACCCAATGCAATGCAAAAAAGTGCCAATTTGTTTTCATAGCTGTTATAGATTTCATCATGTATATTTAGTCGTTCAGTAAAGTTCAATGATGATAAACCTGTTGATGCACTTGTTCATTTTAGAATATGACCTGGAGCCATGCGATGACCCCGGTGTGCCCCAGTTTGGCAAACACAGCGGTGAAAGTTTTGGCATCGGTGACACGCTGTCGTTTTCTTGTGACCCTGGGTATCGGCTGCAGGGCGCTCGTGAGATCTCATGCCTGGGCGGCGGGCGGCGCATATGGAGTGCACCTCTGCCAAGGTGTGTGGGTACGTGGTCAGCTGTTTTAATTCGCTTTGCATCGTCTTCATGGTTGCATTAAAGTTCAACAGGCAGGGTTTTGAGATGATAAATGTCTTTATAGGACGTCATGTCGATTTGTAGTCGTTTCAGAGATAGGATTGTTAAACCTTTGTTATTCAATTTAGAGTGATTTTTCTACAAAATGAAAGTCGTGCATGTTTTTCTTTTACTGTATATTTATTTAAATGTGATTAACTTTAGTAATAGACATTCGTGACCCATCAAGATTTGATTTGTCATACGAGGAATAGATATTCGAGTTGAGCTTGTTGTATTGTTGTACACAGTATTGACTCAAATGCAGCTGCTCAGTGACAAAATATGTTTCAGTTTTATTAACCATCTGCATGTTGATAGTAAACATCCCCTTTCTGTCGCATTTGTGCCCTTTATTTATTTCCCCATATTGACACATTTGTTGTGTCTGTTCCACTGTGTCATTATGATTCCCAATTGTCTGTAGCGGAGTGTGGGGCGACCGTTTCCAAGAACGCCGGTGTCCTGCTGTCTCCAAACTATCCGCGCAATTACGAGAACAACCACGAGTGCATCTATAACATTCAGGTCCAGGCGGGAAAAGGAATCAATATCACGTCCAGCACTTTTCATCTGGCTAAAGGCGACGTCCTCAAGGTAAATCTATAAACCGACATCGGAGATGCTGTCTATTGGGTACAATGCAAAAATGACTTTCAAAATGCAAGTGAATTTGTGCTTAAAACAAGCTGCAAATCTGCCAATCTTTAAATCCCAGCTAAAAACCTATCTTTTTAGCTTGGGTTTTGAAGAGGAGTGATTGCTGGTTTTCATTGGGTTGTCTGTAAATGTATTATGTGTTTAAAATGTTTTATTCCTTGTACTTGTTATTGGTCTAATGTTTCTATGTCGCTTAGTTAGTGTGTGCTATGTAAAGTGTGTTTATGATTTGTAATTTTGTACAGCACTTTGGGTAACATAGTTGCATGAAAATGTGCTTTATAAATAAATAAGTTGAAGTTGATAAGTTGCCAATGGGGTAAGAAAAAAAATCTTGACTTAATTCAATAAAAATTAGCTTACCCCATTGGTAGATTTGTTTGCTTGGTGTAGGTACAAATTCATTTAAATTGTCTATTTTATTGCATTGTGGATGTGACATTTGCAGTCAAAACATGAAATATAAACAGGGCTCCAGACTGCCCCCAATTTGTTTGCATTTTGCCACCAAAATTTGAGAGTGTGCCTATGAATTTTACATCCAGTCGCACATGTGCGACCAGTAAATTTGAATTTTTTTGTGATGTGACACTGAATTTGAAACAGCAGATTGTACTTTCTGAATCTTTCATTAAAGTATTTATTAGTATTTGGTAAGCATGTTTATTTTTGGTGTGTGCCCCTAAATTTTCTGGTTGCGCTCCTAAAATGTTCAGTGGGGGGCCACTGTGCTCCTAGTGAAAAACGTTAGTCTGGAGCCCTGATAAATTTGATTATAAAAATATTAACAGATATTGAACCATCTATCCGTCTATTTATGAGGTTTCTATTTCAGATAAGGGAAAAATTCATGCATTATGGATGTGACAAAAAAGGACACACGTTTATTGGGAAACAACATACCGGTACTTTGTAGGAATTTTGTAAAAATAACTCATTCCCTGACAGCCTTTTTTTTTAAGTTGTCTGTCTGCATTTTTATTTTATTTTTTGATTTTCACAAAAGTTTCACAAAATTTCTTATATATATTTTATATATTCTTATATATATATAAAATGGGAAAACGGGAAAAAACTTTCATCCTATCTTTATTTTTTTCTTTGTTTATAAACTCTTAAATATGGGTATTTTTCTTCAAAAATACATTTTTTTTAGTAAAAAGCTGAAATAATTGCATTTTTGTGAAGGAATTTTGTTAGACATCAGAATGATTGTCGAAACATACACAGAGTTTAAAATTATTAAATAACTTTTTTGCTTCAGTTTTTTTATAGATTGGGTATTACAGATTACTATAAAACTGGAACACGTTTTTTTTCATGCAAATGTTTTCGCTTAATTGACGAGAAAACTGACGAGAAAATCAGAGGAATCACTATGATTAACTCTTTCCCCACCAGCATTTTTATAACAGTTGCCAGACAAATTTTCACAAACATCTAATGCTTTTCAGAAAATGTTCTTCTTTAAAAAACATACAATATATCATATGAAAGAGTGGATGCTCTGCTTTCAAACAAACAAGTTTATTCTATCTTTATTTGTTCTCTTTTTATAACCTCTCTAATATGGGTTGGTTTCCTTAAAAAGATCAAATTTTAAGCAAAAAGCTGAGATAATTGCATTTTTGTAAAGGACTTTTGTTAGAGATCAGATTTAGAATGATGATACGCAGAGTTTTTAATGTTTTTGCGTCAGTGGATGCTTTAGTGTTTTATAAGTTGGGTAAGAGAGCCACCTACTGGATAATAGCGGAAATATGGATTGCCGTAAAAATCCATTGACATGGAAGCGTTTTCTCTTAATCTTTGCTGACATATGCATGGATTTGCCTCTTATGTACTGTAAACAGACCAGTGCTGCAATGATAAAAAGCATTGACACCAGAATGATGGAATTTGAGGTTCACATTTACAGTAGTAGAATTTTATTGTGTTTTTTTATTATTATATAAAACTTTGCATTTGCTTTGCAATTCGTCTTTGTCTTACAGCTTGTATGAAAACATTAAGACAGATGTTTTAATAATGACTCTGATTTATGCGACAGTAGCAAAAACTGTGAATCATAAACTCATAATTGCCACACATAAACTGTAAATCAATTCAACACTGAACTAGTTGTTCTCTCAGCTAAAGTGATATATTATAAAATTATATATGTGTATATATATATTAAAAAAATGTTTTATTATGACTTTAATGGTGCTGATAAATGGAAAAAGCTCAAATATAATTCTTTCTTTAGTGAAGCATGTCTTTTAAAGCAAGATTTGTATTGCACACAAAAGGTTTGTTATATGGGGATGCCGGAGAAGAACCATTTTTGGTGCCCAAAAGAAGATCTTAAAAGAATCATTTTTTCTCTTTTTTTTATAATATAAAGAACCTATTACCCACTACAAAGTACTTTCTGTGCAACATGGTGTGTTTTCCTGTTTTAAAATTAACTTAGCAACAAAACAAACTGGTTTCTCTGTTTTCAGGTATATGATGGGCCAGATAACACAGCAGAAGTTCTGGGGGCTTTCACAGCCACATCAATGTTGGGTCAGTCACTAACCAGCACATCTAATCACCTGTGGCTGGAGTTTAACTCTGATCAAGAGGACACGGCAGGAGGATTTAAGCTTGTTTACAACAGTAAGTTGCCCCACACTTTCTTACTCAGACTCACAAACACATGCAGTCAATGCGTTGTTTTGTTTGGTGACTTGTCATACCCTGCATTCACACCAGCCGCTGTAGAGACGGCAAAAAAAAGCGCTATTTGCACGTAGTTGAACGCTTGAACATTTTGAGTTTACTCGCTTCATTCACACGTGAATGCCGCGCTTGAAATTCTAGTCATTCAAGACATTCACGTGGAAATTCACGTCATGGGAGGGGCTTCTGCTACTCTGTCGCTTCCTGTAATCAGGTGACTACTAGAGCAAGCTCCTTATTGGTTGCCGCATCGCAAATATCCCCCAAAGTTCAGTTTTTTCAAATCATGCTTTTACCACGGCAACGCCAAATTCACGGCCTTCTGCGTGCTCTGCCATATTGGCACGTAACGCGCAGGATGCCTATTCACGCGCTTGCCGTCTCTTCCGTGTCTGGTGTGAATGTCACAATACTGTGGATCACATAAAGTGGACAAATACATTGTGAATGGTGTGAAATGGCAATAAAACTCATAGCAAATATAAAATGTGTAAGTTTGGATTTAATAAGTTTAAAGAGTTCGAATGAAACCTGATCTCTTTATAAAATCTTGGAGCCGTTCTTACATTACTTTAAGCAGACAGCTTCTGATTAAATAAAAAGTCTTCTCATTTTATTTAGATATTTATATGTGTGACCCTTGAAAACCACTTAAAAATAGTGTGGGTATCATACCTGTCAACATTGGGGTTTGAAAATAAGGGAAATTTCCCAAACCCGACAAAAAATATCAACGTTAAAGTGAATTTGTGCTTAAAACAAGCTAAACAAATCTGCCAATGGGGTAAGAAAAAAAAATCTTGAAATAAGTTTACTTTTTGCTTAAACACTAAACAAGTTTCTTACCCCATTGGCAGATTTTTTTGCTTGAAGCACACACACTGCAAAAAATGATTTTCAAGAAAACATTTCTTAGTATTTTTGTCTTGTTTTCAGTAAAAATATCTAAAAATTCTTAAATTAAGATGCTTTTTCTTGATGAGCAAAATGACCCAAGAAAATAAGTCTAGATTTTAGACCAAAAATATCATATTTAAGTGATTTTGTGCATAAGACAATGGGGTAAGCAAATTTTTCTTGAATTTAGTGTTTAAGAAAAAAAATTCAGATTTTTTTGCTTACCCCATTGGCAAGTTTTTTTTTTTTTTGCTTGTTTTATGCACAAAATCACTTAAATTCGATATTTTTGGTCTAAAAACTAGACTTTTTTTCTGGGGTCGTTTTGCTTATCAAGAAAAAGCATCTTAATTTAAGAGTTATTAGATATTTTTACTGAAAATATATTATATATAATATATATATATTTTTTTTTTGCAGTGCATTCACTTAAATTGTATATATTTTGGTCATTTTGCTCATCAAGAAAATTCATCTCGATTTAAGAATTTTTTGATATTTGTACTGAAAATAAGACAAAAATACTAAGAGTGTCATTTTTTGCAATGTATCTTGTATCATTGTTTGTATGGCAAACATCAAATAACATGGTGGGATAGAATTGTAAAATACGGGAGAATCCCGGGAAAAACTGGATGGTTGACAGTTATTGTGGGTATACTTGTACCAAATGCCAACAATATTTAATGGGTCAAAATTATCGATTTTTCTTTTATGCCAAAAATCATTAGGATATTAAGTAAAGATCATGTTTCATGAAGATATTTTGTAAATGTCCTACCATTTCAAAACTTTATTATTATTATTAAATTTCTTTTTTTTTTTTGATTGGATTTGCACCCTCAGATTGCACATTTTCAAATAGTTGTATCTCGGCCAAATATTGTCCTATCCTAACAAACCATACATCAATGGAAAGCTTATTTATAAATAAAAAGTATCCTTATATGACTGGTTTTGTGGTCCAGGATCACATATTATTGTGATTGTGTGTGTCTGTATGTATGTAACTGGGCATATTATATGACTATTTTTTGTCTTTCTAATTCTATAAAAATTAATTGCCTGTATTAAGGTGATTAAAAAATAATGAAACAATATGCAAATTGCTTTAGTGAATGATTAAATTCAAAGACATACAAATCAACCTCCCAAAAAATCTCTGTCGTTCTGATGACAGTCGCAGTTTCTGTGAGATAATATATGATGTTGTCTTATCCAGGGCGAATCACATTTTCACTGTAATCTTTCTTAATTCCCCCATCATTAGCAGGTGCGGGATTGTTCATTTTCAAGCCTGTGTGTGTGCACTACATGTGTGAATCCCTGCGATGAGATTGTGATACAATCTCTCAATCTTTCTGTCAGAATGCACCGTTACTTGATTCACAGATGAATATATATTACCTCAATTAATGTTCATTTCTGGATTAATCTCTTCATTTCATTGTCAGCTGGAACTGTGTCATTTTCTCAGCGCTCCCAAAATCACCTCACGCCCCTCTCCACCTCCTTCCCTCTCTTTCCAGGTTTAGTGATTTTAAAATTGAGCCCTTTAAATGACCATTATTTTGTTATGGCTTAATGGTACCAGACTTTATTTTTGTTTGAAACTGTATGTCTTTTTTATGTTGAGAAATTTTCTAATGTGCACAGTTCACAGCGCAGAATAATTTGATATCTTAATCATGAGCTTTGCATTGACTCTGCGCTGTGAATTTAACTCATGGTATTGTAGCAATGGCACAGCGTGAGGTAAATATCAAGGTAAAGGAGACGCGGGCACTTTTAAAAAATGAAGGAGTGACGTGCTAACAGCAATCTCTGGAGGTGTTCAGATGGACTCGCTCATTTGCTACATGACACTCTCAGCCCTTTGCTCCAAGCATCTCCTTTATGGTGTCAGACACACCAATGCATTTGGATTTTGATCTTGAGCTGTGCTTATAAGATAATATTCAGGACACTACGTCTTTTTAAGGTCTACCTAAAATATATTTTTAAATGCAAACATCTTTGAATGCACATTACGTCACCCAACAAACTCTGCCAAAAGCTTGCAAATGTAATATAAAAATGTTTGAGAGCTGCTGTGGATGGAAAGTGTTTAATTCCAGGTTACTTGAGAGACTCTGGGTTTGCTGAATCGCCGCTGCCCTTCATCCGAGAACTGAATGTCATGGGTTGGCCATTACTTAATTATTTAACCTTTCGATATATATACTCGTTCCCAGAAGTCACGGCAGTATTTATTTAGCACAGAGGACACACGGTTCTTACTTCGAGGGTGGCAACATCACATTCTGCCAGTGACTGGGATACTACACCACTTAAATATTAATAGAAAGAGTTGAGACACCGCTGCAAAGTCGGTCGCATTGCTGTGTTATTACTTACTGCTTGGTTAATCTCGAAAAGAGTTCCCGCCGTTAGCCGAGCAATTATGCAGTTCCTACTGCTCGGTATTTTCGTCTACCGTCTGTAAAGTCTTAATTAGCAGAAGCTGTGTTTGCCATGTTATTGTCTCATAACATTATCAGTCTGCGTGTTCCCATAAATACGGATATTAATACAGCTGCGAGTTTGTAAATCTTTGTTGCATTATGTGCATAACAAGGTTGCATTATGCAAACTCGAAGTGAAATGTATAATGCCGTTTCCTCCGGGACTGGCAGACCTGAATCGAGTTTCATTCACTCGCACCTAGTTTTAATGAATTAATTAGCTGTATCATTCACTTGTTAAAATCTGATTAGGATGAAATGCTTGGAATGATATTGTTTGCGCGTCTGTAATTATGTATGTTAGGATATACAAATGAAACTGTGATTGCTCGTAAATTAAATTGAAAATTGGAGGGAAAGCCCTGTTTTGAAACTCAGAGATGGTGTTGGAGATATTTGCATGGTTCAATCTAATAAAATTATTGATATGCTTGTGATTTTTCGCTGCATGGGAGTGCAAATATTCATTCCTTTTATTTGTGCATAGTTTTATGCATGGCCAAAACTATGTGCACCCTGATGTCAAAGTTTTATTTAGGCCATTTGCTCCATGAAATTGAATACCATGGGTTTTAATCTTTATATGGGCAGTTTCTCAGACAGGGTTTACGCTAATCCCAGACTAAAATGCATGTTTGCGCTGCCTACATTTAAAAACACCTTGTACTGACATGTCTTTATTAGGGCTGTCAAAAGATTAATCATGATTAAATAATCTTTATATATATATATATATATATATATATATATATATATATATATATATATATATATATATATATATATATATATATATATATATATATACATATATACACACACACACACACAGTGCACACACACATTATTCAAAAACAAACTTTTATTTTGTACACTGCAAAAAATTATTTGCAAGAAAAAAAATCTTAGTATTTTTGTCTTGTTTTCAGTAAAAAAATCTTAAATTAAGATGATTTTTCTTGATGAGCAAAACGACCCAAGAAAATAATTCTAGTTTTTAGACCAAAAAATATCAAATTTAAGTGATTTTGTGCATAAAACAAGCATAAAATCTGCCAATGGGATAAGCACAATTTTTTGAACATTTCTCCTAAACACTAAATTAAAGAAAATTGCTTACCCCCTTGGCAGATTTTTTTTGCACAAAATAACTTATATTTGATGTTTTTGGTGTAAAAACTAGACTTATTTTCTTGGGTCGTTTTGCTCATCAGGAAAAAAGCATCTTAATTTAAGAATTTTAAGATATTTTTACTGAAAACAAGACAAAAATACTAAGATTTTTTTTTCTTGAAAATATTTTTTTGCAGTGTATGCAATTAATCGAGATTAATTTTTTTACATCCCTAGTCTTAAAATAAATCAGTGCCATTGTTTTGTCACAAGATGCACACCAGTATTGTTTATTGTAAGGTTTGTTTATAAAATATAAAAGAATATAAATATCCTGATACAACTAAGGCATAGTCCTGGATTAATCTAAACCCTGTTTGGGAAACCACCACATTAGGACATATATTTATTTCTAACTATATAAACCACAAAGGTCTGTTTTTGTTTATATGTTTATTAAAATTACCTATCATACATTGCAAAAAATTATTTTCAAGAAAAACATTTATTTAATTCTTAAATTAAGATGCTTTTTCTTGATGAGCAAAACGACCCAAGAAAATAAGTCTAGTTTTTAGGCCCAAAATATTAAATTTAAGTGATTTTGTGCATAAAACAAGCAAAAAATCTGTTAATGGGGTAAGCAAAAAAAATATTGCACATTTTTCTTAAACTCTAAATTCAAGAAAAAAATCTAGAAAAATATGCCTACCCAATTGGCAGATTGTATTGCTTGTTTCATGCACAAAATCACTTAAATTTGATATTTTTGGTCTAAAAACTAGACTTATTTTTTTGGGTCGTTTTACTCATCAAGAAAAAGCATCTTAATTTAAAAAAATTTAAAAATATATTTACTGAAAACAAGACAGAAATACATTTTCTTGAAAATCATTTTTTGCATTGTAAAGCACAATATATCATTCAATCAATGTTAAATGAGAATAATTGGCTATTTACCTTGTTAGATTATACGCCTTTCTATTATTGAAGTGTTTTTTTGTCACATTCAGCTAATTCAGCTTTGAAAAAAATCACTTTATACTAGCTGTGTATTCAACAACACTGACTTAAATGTCAAATCCAGGCTGATGTGTATACTTTTCTCTCCTGTAGGCTTTGAACTTTCTCATTGTGATGACCCCGGCATACCTCAGTTTGGATCCAAAGTCAGCGATCAGGGCCACTTTGCCGGGAGTATGGTCACGTATCGCTGTGATGCTGGATACAGTCTTCACGGCAGCAGTATATTGAGATGTATGACAGGAGAGAGACGGACATGGGACAACCCCCTTCCATCCTGTATAGGTGAGGTCACGTGACACATTCATGTGCCTGCAGTGTAGCCGTACGCCTTATTCAGTCTGCTGCCGCCATGTTGATTCCAATCTGAGGCTGTGAGCGACGGACGTCCAGAGCGTGCACTTTAAACATATTGTTTTATATCAGGATGTTGGTCATTCAGCCTTTAAAACACAGAAAATACATTGTTTTACAAATTTCCACAGGACAAAGTACCTCAGAAATCATGAATTGTTAAAATTAGAAGGGACATATGACCTAATTTCAGATGAAAGCAGCACAGTGTGTACATCATATTTGTTTTGGATATTAGCCTGTTGGCTAATCGCTATTTCTCATGTTGTAAGCATGTTTACTTTCTTTAAAACATCAATATAGTGCAACATTCCATACGTGCCATTCTTCCCGGACGCATCCTGTCCAGGATTTCGGTGCATCTTCCGGAAGTCGTATTTGTTGACCGCATACGCCATTCAGTTAAAAACATAAGATATACAATCGTAGTTTCATTCTTACCTTAAAATGTAACGGTTGCTTTTCTGTAATAATAATAATAATCCTCTATGACGTATGCGGTCAACAAATACGACTTTCGGAAGACTAACACTAAATCCTGGACGGGATGCGTCCGGGAAGAATGGCACGTATGGTCACCCTAATAACAAGCTATTTACGTGATACAAGTAATGTTAGAGGTAAACCCCCAAAGTTGTGTACAAATGTTATTTAGTTAGAAATGAATCCTGCTTCTGTTGATTCCGGTCAATGTGCTTAAAGAAAGTCACCGGAGAAAAGTTTTTAACGTATTCATGCCTTGCGTTTTTTGTAATCTGTAGAAATTGGACATATGTATTTAGTTTTAGGACTATATTAGTGTTTTAAAGGAAAGTAAGCATGCTTATAATATTAGAAATTAGTGATTAGCCAACAGGCTATTGACAAAACCGATTTTATGTACACATTGTGTTGCTCTTATTTCAAAATTGTCCATTCTTATTTTAACAATCCATGATATCTGAGGTTATTTTGTTAAATAATGTATTTTTGTGTTTTGATGCACTGCAAAAAATGATTTTCAAGAAAAAAAAAATTCTTTGTATTTTTGTCTTCTTTTCAGTAAAAATATCTAAAAATTATTCAATTAAGATGCTTTTTCTTGATGAGCAAAACTACCCAAGAAAATAAGTCTAGTTTTTAGACCAAAAATATCAAATTTAAGTGATTTTGTGCATAAAACAAGCAAAAAAAATCAAGTAAAAAAAAGTTGAAATTTTTTCTCAAACACTAAATTCAAGAAAAATTTGCTTACCCCATTGGCAGATTTTTTTGCTTGTTTTATGCACAAAATCACTTAAATTTGATATGTTTGGTCTAAAAACTAGACTTATTTACTTGGGTCGTTTTGCTCATCAAGAAAAAGCATCTTAATTTAAGAATTTTTTTATATTTTTACTGAAAACAAAACAAAAATACTAAGATTTTTTTTTCTTGAAAATAATTTTTTGCAGTGTGGCTAAATGATCAACATCCTGATACAAAACAATAGATTCACTGCAAAAAAATGACTTTCTTACTTAGTATTTTTGTTTTGTTTTCACTAGAAAACAAATATCTAAAAATTCTTAAATCAAGATGTATTTTCTTGAGGAGCAAAATTATCTAAGAAATAAGTTTAAGATAAGTTTTTAGACAAAAATATCAAATTTAAGTGAATTTGTGCATAAAACAATAAAAAAAAATTGCCAATGGGGTAAGCAAAAAAATCTTGAAAATTTTTCTTAAACACTAAATTCAAGAAAAATTCAAGAAAAATTTGCTTACCCCATTGGCAGATTTTTTTTTTTGCTTGTTTTATGCACAAAATCACTTAAATTTGATATTTTTGGTCTAAAAACTAGACTTATTTTCATTTTGCTCATCAAGAAAAGCACCTTAATTTAAGAATTTTTTTAATATTTTTACTGAAAACAAGACAAAAATACTAAGATTTTTTTCTTGAAAATTATTATTTGCAGTGTACATAACATATGAGGAAAAAATGTACTTACATGCCACCAAAACACTCGTTCATCAATAACTCAATGGATAAACAATACACATTTCCAATAATTTATGGGATATCGTCTTTTCGCAGCGTGTAAACATTACGGGAAAAACAAATCACTCAACCCTGTGCAACAATGTAAACAGTCCGTGTTACAACCAACCCCGCATTAGTTTGTGCCCTCGCACCCCTACTACAATATTCAAAAGCAGACACGCTTCAGAAACGCTCCTCAGTCCGTTCTGTGTGTGTATACCCTAATACCTTAAAAAAAATTATCTGCAAGAGTGCCCCTGTCACGTATATTGCTTGCACAATAGCTCGGCTGAAGTGTTTACCTACAGCATGATTTCTGCCTTCGCCCATCTTTCACGCTTAAAACAATTCAACTTTCATCTCGGTGAGTGCGTTGGGAGGATTTATGCAATTGTAAACACTTATGGGTCATTTTGTAAGAGAAATAAAAGCTGTTTGTCAGTGGTTGTCTTGTAAATAGTGATAACGTTTGATGTCAACTTTTGGGTCAATCAATGGCCTATATACAGATGTGGCCTTTAAAAACGCGCGTTTTCTCCCGCGGCATTCGCCAAATCGTCTCGCGGAGTCACGCAGAATTCTGCAAGTGTTTTCGGGGGGGCTACTTTCCCTTTTCCCTTAATGTGTTTCGCTTCACAGAAAATCCACCAGGTGGCGCATAAAAAACTACATTTTTATATGCGTTGTCATTGCGGTTGTTTCCAGAAGTTAATAAGGGCATTGCTGAATATTTAATATTTCTATTAAAACAGCAAAGTGACGTCAACCCCTTCTTGCCAGCATAACAGCGCATACATATATTAAGATGACTGTACGTGCAATGGGCATTTATACTAAGTGCAACAAAGAATTTAGTGTGAGCCTAATACCCTTAACTCTATTTACAATGAATATCTTAATTATTTGTGTTGTCGAATTTTGACACCGTTTCATTGTTTGTTTATAATATTAATAATTATGTCCGTTTTTCTAAAAGTATTAATATTTTAAAGAGATTCATGTGGTATAAAAATACATGTTTTAAAGTTAAAAATGTTGTAAAAATATATTAGTATTATTGTTCTTAATATATTAAGAACAATAATATGACACATGTATATTGCGCTAAAATGCTATACATATGGAAAGAGGAATTCTTCTCAACCACCACCAATAAAGTTAAAAAAATATTCTTTAGAAAAATAGCGTTTAAACCCACGCAGAGCGAACAAGAAAACATGGGCCTATGCTTACATACTGTACAGTGGGCATATGATATCTTTATTTAGTTTTACATATTTAAAACTTTAATAATACCTTTCTTGCGCATATAGGCAGTCAGTGTTATGATTTTTTTTAATCCTTTCAGCCGTTATTCATAACAATAAACAGATTTCCTTATTGAAAGAAAAACGTAGAAAATGTTATTATGGGTATAGTTGATGCAAATAAAGTGTGCAGTATACAAAAAATGCAAACAAATAATTTCTAAAAGTGGCAAGATTTTAAAAAGATAAAGGTGGTATAAAGAAAGACATGAGAAAAGTAGAGGTATGCAAAAGAGCACAGTTTAGTTATTGTTAATTAAAGCGGTTTTATACACCTTTGTTTGAATTGACAAGCATTTTATTCGCCACTTTCAACACATTTTGTGATTCATTTACTGATTTATTACAGAAAATTGTTGTCAGAAGCAAAGCTATTGTACAAAGCATCTTTATATGTATGTTTTAAAGTTAAAAATGTTGTAAAAAATATATTAGTATTCTTTAATTTAAGAATAACAATATGATACATTTATATTGCGCTAAAATGCAATATACATTATTCTGCAAGCAATATAAATTATTCTCAACCACCACCAATAAAGTGTAAACATTATTCTTTAGAAAAAAAACGGCGTTTAAACCCGTGTTGCGTGGAGCGAACAAGAAAACATATGCTTACATGCTTATTTGGCATATGATATCTTTTTTATTTAGTTTTACAGTTTTAAAAGTGGCAAAAAAGTTCTTAAAATCTAATGAATACTGGTTTTGTAAAATGTATATAACTGCAGATGCGTGCGTGGGATCCGGGCAGGTATCATCTTCCTCCAGACCTTGACGCGTGGTCGCGGGAAGGCGAGAAATATATTTTTTTTTAGGTTAAAATATTTTGCACAATTGATATATTACTTATGAATATTTTAGGAAATTATTTTTGACACACGTAGGTTATTACGTGTATTTTGGATTTTAATTTCATTACTGTGCCTATCCGTGGCCTCATCCGAGCGCACTTTCTCCGCCTTGCATCTTTTGAAGACATTGGTATGCAGCACCATGACCCAGAAAAGACTCACACACCTTTCCCTGATGCATGCCCACACAGAAATACTGAACTCCCTGGATATTAGTCCTCTAGCTCATGAGAGACTTTGGAATCTCTATTATACAACCGGCGCAATTCGCGAGGCGAGTTTTTTCTGTTCGAGTAAAGAGCGCGTTGATAATATGCGTATTAACGGAATGACAACGCGGGTTTGTTTATTACATGGATGCGCAGCAGCACAAAAACGCTTTTTAATATGAAAAATTAAAGGATTAAAATGTAACAGATTATTATTGAGTCTCTTGGACATAAATGATGACCAATTATGAGACGTTAGAAGGCGCAAAGAGCTGCTTCATCTGTAGCTAAGTAAATAAATGCTTTGCTTTAAACAAATGCATCTACTTTTAAATGTTTTTTTTTAAATGCTACCCAACGGATTTATTGTATATAATGACTCTGCACCTGTAGATATGGTGAGATGAGAAAACATTTTAAGTAATGCTTTTAAAAAAAACATTTCGCTGTCCAAGTGCTGAAATGGCTCTCCACACGTTTGTAAATTCTTTATCTTTTGTTTGTAACAAATAAAGTATTTTTACAGTACAAACCTTATATAAAGCCTATTCTAAAAATGTAATTATACACCATGTTTTTCTTTATAAAGTATACAATATCAGAACTAAACCCATTATTATTTTTGTTCAAATTATGAATTATTTATATGTTTAAAAAAGACAGTAATAGTACTATTTAGTAAAAAAAGATCTATATAAAAATATACTAGGTATGTTAATGTGAGAATATTTTACATCTGTTAATCGACGTGTGATCTTAACTTAAAAACGAAAGTAAAATATGTTCGTCCGCATGGACATTGAAAACTGTGAAGTTTAATTAATATTATATGTTGTTATAATATTATATGTTGTATGTAAATTGTAACGAAAGTAATTCCCCCTGGGATAAGTATTTTTGCTTCTGATTAATAGCGCATATTCATCTGAGAACTGATGATGTCTGTGTTTCAGACCCTGGCTGTGTGCCCTGAAGTGTATATGACAATAAAGTAGTAAATCTCAATGTATTTATTTTTAAAATGTATTTTAAATAGGCCTATAGGCTCATAGGTTTTTTGGTTAAAAAAATTCACAGTACCCCCTGTTCAAAATGACTTCCAGCGGCCCTGCCTTGACGCTTTGTGTGTTCGACTTTAAATGGTGCGGCGCTGACTGGTCGGCGTATGACATCAGAGTACCGCGAGAGCAAAGGTAAAGTCGGACCATTTGTAACATTTCGACTTGCTCTCGCGGTACTTTGATGTCTTAGTTGCCGAACTGTCTGCGCAGCGCCACATAGAAACGCCCTTTGACTCTTTAAGGCAAAGTACCAGCAACATGAGAAGTGGTGGCACGCAAAAGAAAGTGAAGGTACGCAGTACGCTAAAATATAAAGTGTCTGTACTGCGAGCACTGGTTTAGTTATTTACATCGTGTGTTGCTCTTTCACCATTGTGCACCCGCGCACTCGCTCTGTAGTTTGTAGCTCGCGCTCCGGCTTCGATAAACAATGCCCGTTTCTCAATACCAAGTAGGGGAGAGTGGGGCAAAGTGAGCCAGTGGGTAAGTTGACCCACCCCCTTTATCTAGGCAACCATACAGATTTGTAGCCGTGTGACCACAAATACAGGTAGCAACCATAATTTATATTTGGCTATGTTAAAGAGAAGGACAAATTAAAGAGTTATGATTAAAGTATGATTTAAAAAAAAAAAAAAAAACAGTTTTTATCCTATCAAAGTAAAATGTATACATACCAGGTATAATGGCTGTTATGTCAAGATTTATCCAGGTCTAAATATTTATACCATACATATTGGTGATAGGCTAATGTATAAAACCATGTGAATGATTTAGCTAAAGATTAGCCTGAATTACTAAGCTAGGCAGTTTTCCAAAACGGTGGCTGTGGGGCAAAGTGAACCAGATGGGGTAAACTGAACCAGGGGTTCAACCCCACCATGAGGCACTGTAACCATTGAACATGTTTCATAACAAAAAGAGCCTAGGTTATATCAACATATGTCAAATTAAGTTACCTGATATCCACTTAATTTTATAAGTTATAAACATTCATTTAAAATAACATACAGCGTATGTATTAGGCCTATTTGCTTAAATTGCATTTTAACAAAGAAACTGCAAGGGTTGAAATTAAAACCCAACGCGATGGTGAAAACTGGATAAACCGGTTTTCTTTTGATTCCCTGATGATGAGGTGATCGATTAGCATTGGGGGTTGGCAAAGAATTGGCAGACCTAGGGGTGGGTGGTTTTTAATTTCTTGACTCTGTGTCACTGGTAGCTGCTAAAACAAGCAGCTAAACCATGTACAATTAATTACATTTTGGAATTAACTTCCTTCATGTCTTTTTATTTATACACTGTAAAAAATATTTTCTGAATTTTTAAGTAGTTAGCATTAAATATGTTTACAAACAATTGGTTTACAAACTCTGGGATGTTTGTGATTATCATCATTCAGAAAAGTGGTGCTTGTGTTTAGACTTGTGTTTTACGTGATTAAATCATGAAGATTACATTAGTTTCTTTTCAGTGTAGAACAGTTTGTAATCAAAATGCAAAAATATAGTATATTTATAAACATCGCTGAAACAAAGAGTGAATTAAAATTAAAAAAGTAATAAAGTTAAAGCTGCTGATAATTTTGTTTATATTTACTAGCCTTTTCTGAGTGAAAAATGTTTAGATTTTGTTAAGTAGCCTAAATCCTACTCCAATTTATTTCAGTGTGGGTTTCTCATTTTTATCAGCTTTCTTTTGCTTTTCAAAGGGCCGTCTACCTTTGCTACCGCCAGTGCTTTAATGTGGGCCGGTAGGCGCCAGTACTCAGTACCGCCACTTCCAAATATAGCTCTTGCGTACCACCACCTCTCCCTGCGCCCAGAACGTACTTCTAGCGTACCCGAACGCTCATTTGCACATCTGTTTAAATCAGAGGCTTAATTTAATCATTTGGCTGCGCTGCCGCTTTTCAAAGCGCCCTTCACAATGCAAGCTACCTAATTCGTCCCACCGAGAGCAGAGACTACATTACCCATACACCTTTGAGTTTTACAAGTTAAAAGCGCATGCGTAGCTTTTGCTGCTGTCAATAGGCTTGTTCGACTTCATGCGGCGCCCCGAGAATCGACAGCCGGAAGACGTCACAGTATCGCGAGAGCGAGGCGAAATATGATTTCTTGAATCATTCTCGCGGTACTCTGACGTCATCCGGCTGTCGGTTCTTGTGGCGCCGCATGAAGTCGAACAAGCATAGTGTTAACAACGTGGTTTGGAGAGGTGTGTGAAACGCGCAACCATAGCTGCTCTGTTAAAATGAAAATACAATGAATAGGGCCTACTTAATATGCCCTCCTGGTTTTAGACTCTGAGGAGTAAAAGAACAAGGTCAGAATCAGAGGACTCTCGCTGGCTGACATCCCACCAAGCCAGAATGATATCGCTGCAGGTACCCTTCTGTAGGTACGTGACAATCTCTGATGTCGCGGCTGTCGGTTCCCCTCGACGCAACTTCGGATTTCCTCAGACGATGTGCAGTGTAAAAACATTATTGAAATTGTATTATACATACTTGCTAAACTACAAGTGAACAAAATGTCAATGAATTTGAACGACGTGCACAGGAGTTTTATCACCCGCAAAATGGAAAACAATGGGACAAAATAAAGTGATGACTTTCGAGTTTCAAATGGCCAATATTTTGTTATTCTTGAACCCATAGACATGGTCTTGGTGTCCAGAGAGTATCTTTGCCCGACAGCGACAATATGTTATTAAAAAATAAATTACATCATTATGGATAAATGAGTGCTTGCAGAATATACATATTTGAGAATGCTTATCAGTACTTTTTTGTTTCTTTAACTTTAAAGATGAATATTCTTCTTTAGAGATGGGCAATTTTCAGCAATAGCACATTATATTCAACATTTTGAGCTCATAAAAAAGATTTTTCGCTTATTTAAATGATTTTTTTTATGTTTTTATGCACGTTTAGTTTTGGTGCAATTTCATCAAAAGCTTATAATTAGGAAATACACACAACACGCTTAACGTATATTTTCTATATGTTAAAAATGTTGTAAAAATTGCGTATTCTTATATAATAAGAATAACAATATGATACATTTATATTGCGCTCAAAATGATTTAGAAATGGAAAAAGGAATTCTTCTCAACTGAGTGCTTGCAGAATATATAGGCTATATTTGAGAATGCTTGTCAGTACTTTTTTGTTTCTTCAACTTTAAAGATGAATATTCTCCTTTAGAGATGGGCAATTTTCAGCAATAGCACATTATATTCAACATTTTGAGCTCATAAAAAAGATTTTTCGCTTATTTAAATTACTTTTTTATGTTTTTATGCACGTTTAGTTTTGGTGAAATTTCATCAAAAGCTTGTAATTAGGAAATTCACACAACATGCTTAACGTATATTTTCCATATGTTAAAAATGTTGTAAAAATTGCGTATTCTTATATAATAAGAATAAAAATATGATATATTTATATTGCGCTCAAAATGATTTAGAAATGGAAAAAGGAATTCTTCTCAACTACCACCAATAAAGTTTTAAAATTCTTCTTTAGAAAAACGGCATTTAAACCCACGTGCACCGAACAAGAAAACGTATGCTTACATACAGTCCGTGTATGATAAATGTTTTATTTAGTTTTACATATTTTTATTTATATGCATTTAATAATAGTCTACCGTAAGGTCATAATGTACACAGTGTTAAAAATGATTCAGTGGCTTTGTAAATATCTCTAAAATAAATGATTAAAGTAACTTAATAAAATCTCTTAATGCAGTTATGCGATTTTTTTAGTTGGAAAATAAATTACTTAAAATAGAACAGATATTTTGTGTAAAATGTACATATATTATTTGATGTATACGCCTTAATAATATAAGTATTACATTTACAGATTATTTTAGTCAATATATTTAAAAAGGTCAGAGTAATATATTTAAGTTTTTTAAACTGTAATAATTGCATATTTCAAATTATTATTATTTCTATTTGACATCAAAAATGTGTAAGTTTTACGCCAAACTTGAAGTATGAATTACTTATATTTTCACATTGATATTATTTGAGTAAATGTAGGCAAAAAATAAATTAATAATAAGTAGAAAAAATGTCAATTTTAAACAATCACATAGCCAACGGTTTTTAATCAGCAACAAAGAAACTGCACATTTTGCCGATGACAAACACCTCAGAAACTCCTCCAATTTATGAATATTTACACTCACAATATGATTTTATTTCCTTAGTACAAAAGTATAACATATTATACAAATTCTCAGTGAAATGTATTAAACACCATTGCATACTTTTTATCGTGTTTCATACCATGTAAAGGGAAACATGATAATATAAAAAGTAGCCTACTGTTCAGTAATGCAGAAAAGTGCAACACAACCATGTTAAAGCTATTAAAACGTTCAGATGCAAAAATGAACTAAATGTAAAATTAGATAAACTAGTTAATGATATTGCGTAAATGCGCTCGGTCTCTTCAAAGGTCTTCGCGAATTATTTTGTTATAAGACTCGATTATCATACATCACGTCTCTTCTACTGTAAGTACACGGAAAAAATAAGACAAATGATGCGCGTTAGAGTCGGATTTTTATGAAGAATATGTGACTGTTTATGTAACTGGCAAAAGAAAACTTCGCCAACAAAATGTTTGCCAAAAAGCATGCATTTGTATGACATCAAAGTCTATCGCCTAAACATTGATAATCCGTGTCATGTTACTTCAATATCATACAGTATACGCTAAGCATGAAGTCGAGCACACACATTGTCGTCAGTATGGCCTACATGAAACACGCCTGCCCTCTACAGGTTTTTATATTTCCTGCGTCCCCCACCGAACTCCCCTTCTGCGGGATCTCGCAGAATTTCGGAAGTCTCCGCGGCATTCTGCTCTCAGAAACGCGCATTTTTAAAGGCCACATCTGTATTTAAAAGAAGAAGATTGAGAAACCTGTTAAAAAAAACTTAACTTTGGTACAGAAATAGTTTTCAGCAGGCATAAAATCACCAGGTTTCCTTAAGAAAAATGTCTGGTTAATATCATCAACTGTTTATGGTATGGCCTCAGCATTAAAGAAGTAGAGGTGTATAATGTTCGCTTAAATGTTTTGTGTTGGTGTTTTTCTCTCGCCGTTCTTGCTTTTATTGCATTATGCTAATTAGAGTTTACTTCAGTCCTCAGCCTAATGTGCTTTATAATAGCTTGTAATATTACGACTAGACGATCTTTACTTCGTGTAGCCTTGTGTTTCGCACAGTGCAAGGAAATTCTTGAGGGAGAAAAACATTTTGAATTCATATTCATTACTGGACTGCAAATACCAGCATATGTTGTTTTGAACACTGGTTTGCCGTTTCACAGCATGAGATGTTTGTGTGCTTATTTGTTCACCCGACAGCTTAACCATAAACAACTGTCTGACCAGCTGCTACACTACACGACTGTAGCCTAAACATCCGTACAACTTATACATTTCAGCAAAAAGTTTCATTTCAAAGTTTCTCCAAAAAGCGAAGCAAATATGCACATGGCTCTAGATTACCAGCTTTTCCCGTCATTCACGCAAATAAAACAATGCTCTTCTCCTTTTTTTGATACTGGATGTCTCAAACTGGACGATTCAATAAGCTCTTCACTACAGTAATTGGCTTGCCGACAACAGGTCATGCGAATTTCACAATTGAGGCAAGTATTGCACATTCGCAGTAATTGCACGCCCGATCCGCATCGTGAGATGTGGCACACACACTGTAAAACAGCTTTAAACAGCTCAATTTGACTTTAACAGGGAAGATGATGCTCCGCATAAAAATACAAGAGCCACTCCATCGCATCGGTAAAATGGAAGGACATTTTTTAAAATCTTTTTTCAACACTGAATCTAATAACAAACATATTTCACTTTTCAAAACGGAATATATATATATATATATATACTAGTTTATTATATTAATTTAATATGGTTTCTCAATTGAGATTGGAGTTTTTAGCATAGGTTTGGGAAATACATGAAATATAGCTGCATTGATATGTGGTTATAGCATGAAGTAGGGTTGCATAACGATTAATTGCGATTAATCTATAGCAGAATAAAAGTTTTTGTTTACATCATATATGTGTGTGAACTGTGTATAATAATTATGTATATAAATATGCACACATGCATGTATAATTTTAAGAAAAAATATATATTTATACCATGTTAAGTATTTACAAACAAAAACTTTTATTCTGCTATAGATTAATCGTGATTAATCGTTATGGATCCCTAGCATGAAGACACTGAGCAAATTCTAGTGATTTAAAACAAATTTGTATTTTAAAATAAACTGATAACATCAATTAAACAATATAGGCAACAGTACTGAACATTAAAGGGATAATTCACCCAAAAAGGAAAATTCTCATTCTCATGTTGTTCAAAACTTTTTTCTGATGAACACAAATATATATTTTGATAAATGATTGTAAGCACACAGCTGATTTTAACTTTTGACTTCTGTAGTAGGAAAAACAAATACAATGGAAGTCAATGGATACCATGAACTGTGTGCTTACCATCATTTATCAAAATATTTTATTTTGTGTTCATCTGGAAAAAAATTAAATTGTAAAAATTAAAATTTTTAATTGTAAAAAATATTTAAGATGGGTTATGGAGCAACACAAAAATGCAATAAATAAACAAAGATATTTTATGCTTTATATTTAAAGGTTTTATATTTAATTTAATTTTAAATTATATGGTTTAAATTTGGTTTTAGATTAACATGCAGAGTTAGTTTTCTTGTATTCCTATACATATAATGTCCTGGGGACAGAAATAGCATTGATTATGAGTTAAGCTAAGTTTGTTTCTATGTTCAAATCCAACATGACTCTGAATAAATAAGATCATATAAGAGATATATGTTAAACATCATAAACTAGAGAAAGACAATTACGTTGAATACAAACAAAATACATTAATATTAATATAAAAGCATAAATTTTTTATACTCTTGCTGTGTTTGCGCTGTTGTTTGACTGACTGTTTTCTACATTGTTTGAAAATTTGAATTTTCCAAGATCGATTTGTAGACATAATTTACAGTAAGAAAAAACTATTTAAATTCAAATCTCATTCATTTTATATCCAACTATTATTTATTTGGAAGGCTGCTATAACATGGTGGAAAACAAACCCCTTGATGGTGATGTGCTACATTTTTGCCTTGTCAGGGTTTATTTTTCTCATAATAACTGGACTGTTCAGTATTAGACTCTTGTTTTCTGTGTTTTTCATTCGGACCTTTGCTTACAATCTCACTGTTTTCGAATACCAAAAAGCATAAAAAATTATATTTAAGATAATTGTTTAATCTTTCTCGAGCAGACAGCGTTAATATTGGATGTCCTGTGTATGTGTAGTTTGTATATGTGATAAAATGTCTGAACAGTACAGTGGTTAAATGATTACTCCACTTTTTGATTAAAAAATCCCAAAAATGTACTCACCCCCATGTTTTTAAAGATGTTTATGTCGTTCTTTGTAAACATTCCAGGATTTTTCTCCATATAGCGAACTATGGTGGACCTCAACAGTTTCAATGCAACATCAAATGACTCTTCATTATGCCACCCCAGGCATAAGGGTCTTATCTAGCCAAACCTTCATTATTTTTTACTAATTAAAAGTACTTTTAAACCCCAACTTCTCATCGTGCACTAGCCGTGTGACGCACCAGCGTGACCTTACGTATTACGTGATCACGTTGAAAGTTCACGCATAACATATGTGAAACGCACACTTGTGCACCATTTTAAACAATAAACTGACACAAAGACATTAATTAGTATCATTCCACATACAACAACGTCTGAACGGTCCTCTTTTTCCACACTTGTAAACACTGGAGCGGTAGTTTCGCATACTTAATATACAGTGAGGAATATAAGTATTTGAACACCCTGCTATTTTGCAAGTTCTCCCACTTAGAAATCATGGAGGGGTCTGAAATTGTCATAGTAGGTGCATGTCCACTGTGAGAGACATAATCTAAAAAAAATGTATGATTTTTTTACTATTTATTTGTATGATACAGCTGCAAAGAAGTATTTGAATACCTATCTATCAGCTAGAATTCTGACCCTCAACGACCTGTTAGTCTGCCTTTAAAATGTCCACCTCCACTCCATTTATTATCCTAAATTAGATGCACCTGTTTAAGGTCGTTAGCTGCATAAAGACACCTGTCCACCCCATACAATCAGTAACTGTGCATTCAGACCGCCACCGGCGAGAGCGTCAATAAAAGCTCTGGCTGCCCTGACAACGACGCTAAAGAAAAGTTGTAGTGGACGCTCTGACGCTCGAATGCATTCTCTGAACTCCTCTCAGGCGGAGGTTTCCGCCTTCCGATTGGTTGCCGGTGAACATTTTCGCCTTCCGATTGGTTGCCGGTGAACATTTTCGCCTTCCGATTAGTTGCCGCCGAACCGCGTCATATCTCATTACCATAAAGTTGAGCTGATTTCAACTCTCCTCGACGCTCACGCTGTACATGACGCGACGCGCCGTGCCGCTGCTCGCCGGAGTTTGCCGCCGGCTCTCATTTGAAAATGAATGACTTCCGGCCACTTTGACGCTCTCGCCGGTGGCGGTCTGAATGCACAGTAAGAATCCAACAACTAACATGGCCAAGACCAAAGAGCTGTCCAAAGACACTAGAGATAAAATTGTACACCTCCACAAGGCTGGAAAGGGCTACGGGGAAATTGCCAAGCAGCTTGGTGAAAAAGTCCCACTGTTTGGGCAATCATTAGAAAATGGAAGAAGCTAAACATGACTGTCAATCTCCCTTGGACTGGGGCTCCATGCAAGATCTCACCTCGTGTGGTGTCTCAATGATCCTAAGAAAGGTAAGAAATCAGCCCAGAACTACACGGGAGGAGCTGGTCAATGACCTGAAAAGAGCTAGGACCACCGTTTTCAAGGTTACTGTTGGTAATACACCAAGACATCATGGTTTGAAATCACGCATGGCACGGAAGGTTCCCCTGCTTAAACCAGCACATGTCCAGGCCCGTCTTAAGTTTGCCAATGACCATTTGGATGATCCAGAGGAGTCATGGGAGAAACTCATGTAGTCAGATGAGACCAAATTAGAAATTTTTGGTCATAATTTCACTAAACGTGTTTGGAAGTATAAGAATGATGAGTACCATCCCAAGAACACCATCCCTACTGTGAAGCATGGGAGTGATAGCATCATGCTCTGGGGGTGTTTTTCTGCACATGGGACAGGGCGACTATACTGTATTAAGGAGAGGATGACCGGGGCCATGTATCGCGAGATTTTGGGGAACAACCTCCTTCCCTCAGTTAGAGCATTGAAGATGGGTCAAGGCTGGGTCTTCCAACATGACAATGACCCGAAGCACATAGCCAGGATAACCAAGGAGTGACTCTGTAAGAAGCCTAGCCAGTCCCCAGACCTTAACCCAATAAAGAATCTTTGTAGGGATCTCAAACTCCGTGTTTCTCAGCAACAGGCCAGAAACTTGACTGATCTAGAGAAGATCTGGGTGGAGGAGTGGGACAAAAATCCCTCTTGCAGTGTGTGCAAACCTGGTGGAAAAACTACAGGAAACGTTTGACCTCTGTAATTGCAAACAAAGGCTACTGTACAAAATATTAACAATGATTTTCTCAGGTGTTCAAATACTTATTTGAAGCTGTATCTTACAAATAAATGGTTAAAAATCATACATTGTGATTTCTGGATTTTGTTTCGATTATGTCTCTCACAGTGGACAAGTAGCCTGGTCCAACCAGACTGTCGTACATTCATTTCATTTGTACAGAGAGTCTGGCCACGCTCAATTGCAAAGTGTTACTTCCGTTAAGGAGGGTCCATTGTTGAAGTTTAAAACTATTGGATCTGCCCAGAGTCACTCAGGATCTGCCAAAGCCAATCGCTAACGTTTGGTCGTGACGTATATCATGCACCTAAACCGTCTGGAAACAACAAGTCAGAATAATCAGACAAACAAAACTTAGCAAACCTGGTTCTTGCTGCGGCTTTAACTTCTGTATATTCGGCAGTTTTGCAACAACGGACCGAATAGATTTTCTCACGTCTTTCTCCGCTGCCATTACTGAACTACAACTCAGACTGACGCACGACCTCAACGTCATCGTTCTTAGCCACCCCCATCTGTTCGCTGATTGGTCCTGCAGATTTTTGCAGGAGAAAACAAAACTCTATAGAGAAATCCCAGACGTACTGCTAAAGCGAAATGAAAATTAAGCGGAAGCACGCAGGAGGGCGGAGCGAGGCTTGTGGACATGCACCTTTGATGACAATTTCATACCCCTACATGATTTCTAAATGGGAGAACTTGCAAAATAGCAGGGTGTTCAAATACTTATTTTTCTCACTGTATAAGGTAGCGCTGGCATGTCACACGACTAGTGCAAGGCAAAAAGTTGTGGTTTAAAAGTACTTTTTGGTGAAAATGATGATCTTTTCGTTAGATTTAACCCTTATGCCTCTGTTGGGATCGTTTAGAGTTATTTAAAGCTGCATTGAAACTGTAAACTGTTGAGGTCCTCTAAAGTCCACTATATGGAGAAAAATCCTAGAATATTTTCCTCAAAAAACTTAATTGGAAGAAAGAAAGACATAAGCATCTCGGATGACATTGGGTGTGTAAATTATCAGGATTTTTTATGAAAGTGGAGTATTCCTTTAACATAAAGCAGAACTTTTCTACACAGACAGAAATCCTGTGAGCAGATGCTGGAAGCTCGCCCCAGGGGCGCACCTGCGCTTATGACAGCACATCAAAATGGCGTACTTTGAGACCGTGTTAAATATTTCATGTAAAGCTAGCTTTTAAATGCCTCACCTATTTTCCTCTTTTACAATATGAAAGTTATGAGATGCAGTGTAAAATATTAATGCACTTAAAGTCGGCATAGTTCAAGGCCGCACTGAGCAGGTAAAAGTAGTCCATCCAAGATCGAGGTTTAGTGTTTTCTCTGAGGATTAGCCGATTGAAATGTGCATTTTGAATTAAAAACAATTATCAAACCAGTTTCCCAAACACTCCTCAGGTCTGCCATTGGTTGGGCTGACTGTAATCCATGTATTCCTGTAGCTTTGTTGTTAATGCATTCTGCTAGCGACGTAAATGTCATGGGTTCAATCCCAGAAAACACACATGCTGTAAAAAATGTATAGATTGAATGCACCGTAAGTCACTTTGGATAAAAGCGATTGCCAAATGCGTAAATATAAATAACGCTATAAGGGGGGGTCTAAGATATAAAAGAGCAATATTTCTGTAAGATGTGTCTGTGTCTGTCTTAAGCTGGGATAAGAGAAAGTATTTCAACATTAAAAAAACAATAAGCTTCACTTTAAATGAGTTAACCCTTTCAATAAAGATGAATCAATAACTTTTGAAAGCGGCTGTTGGAAAATATCATCAGACATAAGTGCCAATGGCAATGCTTTTACTCTAGTCTGTAGTGTTTGAATAGCCTGTGCGTTTGTAATAGTCAGTGGGGTTTGTTAGTGTGTAGCTCATGTGATTGATGTTTTGACTAATCACAGCGTTATCTGTACTACTGCTTCGGCTTATACATAATGCAGAGAAGAGCGAGCGCTTTGAGTGATGTAGTACAGAGAGCGCCGCCATAATGAATATGATAATCCTTCTTTTATTTTGTGATATATGCAGCACTCTTCTGGTTTTTATGCACGGCCGAGCTCATAAATAACACGGACAGACTTTTAACGTTAATTAATGACATGCACAAGCAACGTGTTTAAAAGCTCTATCCCATGCATGCATAATTACTAGCGATTTTTGCATTAGCACGTTAGGATGGCTCGGTCCTGTCAAATCGAGCGACGTGCATTTCTGTAGCCCAGAGCCGGTGAAGAGGGCCGCTGAATACATCATCATCGTGTGTGGGAGCTGACAGAGCAATAACTTGTTTCTTTCTTGGTTTGCAGCCGAGTGTGGGGGAAGTTTTAAAGGTGAATCATCCGGACGGATTCTGTCTCCCGGTTATCCTTTTCCATATGACAACAACCTCCGTTGCACCTGGACCATCGAGGTCGACTCTGGCAACACTGTCAGGTGACTGTTTATGAAACCGGAGGGGAGTTTATGTATGGACTGCAGTTCATATTAGTTAAAATTTTACTCGGACACATACTTTCAAACACTGTAGTCTATTGTGTATTTAGAGAGTTTATTAAAGGCATCCTGTTGGGCTTATTGCATTGGAGAAAGATAAGCTAATTAATGTTTAACAGATTGCATTAACCTTATAAGCCGAGTGAAATGCATCGACATAAATACCTGGAAGTTTTCATCGCTTTCCATTACGGCTGAAATCCTTTACCTGCACAACTGTAGATGAATCAACAGTGTGATTGCAGCTCGCACATTGAATAATATATGAGACATCTGCTTTAAAAAAATAAAATAAAATTCATTAGATTACCATGTAGTGTTAACTGAGAACGAAAATGCAAATGTAAATAAAGCTTTTTATGTTGTTTACTGTGCTGTTTGTTCGTCATATGCTTTTCCATCTGTGCAATACAGAAATATATTAAAGCGACTGAATATAGCAACAAGTTAAACCGGCTCATAAGATTAGGTATTACATTGAGTATATTGTTTTAAAGGAAAACACCACTGTTTTTCAATATTTTACTATGTTCTTACCTCAACTTAGACAATGAATACACACCTATCTTTTTTCAATGCGTGCACTTAAACTTTGTACAGCACGTCGTGAATGTATTAGCATTTAGCCTAGCCCCATTCATTCCTTAGGATCCAAACGGGGATGAATTTAGATGGCAACAAACACACGGCTTGTAGGCAACAGTTTACTTCCTAGGATTGATGATGTAGACTTAACCGACATTATCATAATTCCTCCCGCTTCGGACTACCAGACTGTAAGTTAACTCCTGTTAGCATTGCATTGTGAGCGAATCTTTAAACATGGTACATTTCCGGCTGACGTCAGAGGTATTCAGGCCAATCACAACGTACAGATTACCTGGCCAATTTGTACAAAATCCGTGCATTTAAGGAAGACAGGGAGCTACAAAAATGTATGGTATGTGGATAATAATGCGTTTTTAACCATAAACTATGCGAACACATTGTATTATACCAAATACACAAAATAATGTTGTTTTTTAGCAATGAAATAAGTGCTCTTTAACATTTGTTAAGCCCCCCAAAACAATTTAGCACCAGCCGCCACTAAAATCAGGTGCTTGTTTTTCTGCAGTGTATTTAAATACGTTATTTTTAATTCAATGTTTTGGTCTTTAGTCTCCAGTTCTTGGCGTTCGACACCGAGGCGTCCCATGATATCCTGAAGGTGTGGGACGGACAACCTGAGAATGAGATGGTCCTGAGGGAAGTCAGCGGTTCTCTGTTACCCGATGGCATCCATAGCACCCTCAATGTTGTCACCATCCAGTTTGAGACAGACTTCTACATCAGCAAATCTGGATTTGCCATTGACTTCTCAAGTAAGTGGATTTCATTCAATCCCGCACCGTTTTGATAATCTTCCCTACAGCAGATATAAGAACAAATCTTTATCTCATAAATGGTTAACATCTCTATGGGGCCATTTTACAGGGCGACCTGTACTATGTGCAGTGGAAAATTGATGTGCATGTGCTATTAAATCCGTATGTGTACCTGCTACCTGTGCAAACCCATATGTGTATGTTTATTTATTTTGCTTGTACTAACATTTAAAGGATTTTAAAGGATTAGTCCATTTTCTTAAACAGAAAATCCAGATAATTTACTCACCACCATGTCACCCAAAATGTTGATGTCTTTCTTTGTTCAGTCGAGAAGAAATTATGTTTTTTGAGGAAAACATTCCAGGATTTTTCTCATTTTAATGGACTTTAATGGACCCCAATACTTAACAGTTTTAATGCAGTTTAAAATTGCAGAATCAAAGGACTCTAAATGATCCCAAACGAGGCATAAGGGTCTTATCTAGCCAACCGATTTTCCTTTTTGGCAAGAAAATAAAAAATATGTACTTTTAAACCAAAACTTCTCGTCTTACTCCGGTCGTGTGGCACGACCTCACGTAATACACCATCACGTCAAGAGGTCACGGATGATGTATGTGAAACTACGCCCCAGTGTGGAGAAAGAGGACCGTTCCGACGTTGTTGTATGTGGAATGATACTATTAATGTCTTAGTGTCCGTTTATTGTTTAAAATGGTCTGCAAATGTGCGTCGCATATATGTAACACGTGACCATTTCGACGTCATTACGCAATTAGGTGAGGTCACAGGACCGGAGGAAGACGACAAGTTGTGGTTTAAAAGTGCATATTTTTTATTTTTCTTGCCAAAAATGACAATCATTTCACTAGATAAGACCCTTATGCCTCGTTTGAGATCGTTTAAAGTCCTTTGAAACTGCATTTTTAAACTGCATTAAAACTAATAAGTGTTGGGGTCCATTCAAGTCCATTAAAATGAGAAAACTCCTGGAATGTTTTCCTCAAAAAACATAATTTCTTCTCGACTGACCAAAGAAAGACATCAACATTTTGGATGACATCTCCAAATTTTTAAGAAAAATGACTAATCCTTTAACTATAGTAAAACCATGGTTAATTTAATAAAGGTTTCCAGTAAATCCACATACTGATACAGTAAAAGTAATGCCTGGATGCACTTTAATTCGCTTTGGATAAAAACGTCTGCCAAATGCATAAATGTAAATATTGATTACTATTAGGAAACCATGGTTTTACCATGTTTTAACTACCGTATACTAACCATGTTTTTTGTTTTAACTGTAGTAAAATCATGGTACATTTTACTAAAGGTTTCCAGTAAATCCACATACTGACAAAAAATAAGGCCTGAATGCACTGTAAGTCACTTTGGATGAAAAGCATCTAGCAAATTTATAGGGATGAAAAGAGCCAATGGATTCTAAAAATATCAACTAATTATTCGAAGTAAAAAATAACCTTACATTTCAGAGCAAAAACCAAACATATATAAGGGAAAAAAGTGTGTATGAAGATATCATTTTGGGTAGCTATATTTCCCAGCCCTACGGTGCTTCCATTAGCGAGTGGTTTCAAGCCAAACCGGGCTGCTATAACTCCAAAACTTTGTTCCACACCTGCATTAGTCGCTATTCAGCTATGGCCGAGCTGTAAGGGACCCCATGGAGACATTGAACAGTACAGAGGCCACAAAACCTCATTTCCAAGCAGAAAATGCCACGTCCTGCTGAGAGATCTTGGCGAGTGAAAAGTGAGCACAGCTGGTACACTTTCTCGTTTCGCAGGTTCAGTGGCGACCGCCTGCCGGGACCCGGGGACGCCCATGAACGGCAGCCGCAGCGGTGAAGGGAAGGAGCCGGGCGACACCGTGACCTTTACGTGCGATCCGGGCTACGACCTGCAGGGAGAGCCCAGGATCACCTGCATTCAAGTGGACAACAGGTTTTACTGGCAGCCCAGTCCACCTACCTGCATCGGTGAGATGTTTTTTCCACCTTAGATCTGTAAAATATGGACAGCACCTCATTTCACACCTGTCAGGGCTGACGAAATGTCTTAAACGACTCTCAGGAATGACTTTCCTACTTTATAAAAAAGGCTGCGATAATAAATCTTTTGGATGGAAATATCTGATCCGAATGCGAAGTCAGCGCTTAAACTTCTGGGGGAAATTCGGATGCTTTTTTCTGAAGACGGCCCCATGATAAATGTTTCAGGGAAAACACATTTATTTGGCTCATACCTGCAGTCGGCAAAAAATATTTCTTGAGGTGTTATTGATATTATGCTGTTTTTAAAGTTCATTGCAGGTTATGCCTAGACTGTACTCGACTCTACTATATTTCCAAAGGTTTAGTTTTTTAAATAACTCATTAACTTAATCTTAAATTGAGTTGGAACATACAATCCAGGTTTGACATCGCTGGATTTGAATCAGGCAAGACAAATCAAGAAGATTATTTTAAATGTCAGTACTTTCTTCAAAGCAAAGGGGTCTCCTGTTTTTAAAATGTTTCATTAACCTTTAAAAGATCAGGGACCTCATTTATTAAACGTACGTATTCACAGATTTGATCCTAGAGGATGTCAAAAACCACATCAACGTTCATATTTATAAAAACGTCTTTGACGTGGAAAAGTGCTTGGGGCTGAGCAGACGTCCGCACTTTTGCTTGTCCGAGAGCTGCAGACTTTTGGAAATATTTCTTGCATCTCGAAAAGGTTTTAAACATTGACAGGTGCTATTTTAAATGTCAATGACATTAATTAGGCCTCGTTTAAAGGCTTAGATGTGAAACAGTTCAGCTGCGCACAATTTCAAGATCATTCGCTATTTATAGATTTCACATCACATCTGAGAGGCAAACGTGCGTTTTCTTAACGTACATTTGTTTTATGAATCACCATACGTGCTTTTGAAAAATTATCTTAACGCCGGTTTCACACTGCAAGCGTGTAGCGTACTGTTTTAAGTTCACAATTCTTTATTTTACATGCACTCCTACATCTCTTTTGATTTAAAATAATGTACTATTACCTCCAAAGAAACCGTTTCCTTGCATTAATGTTTGGATAATACTCTTACATCACCTTCGGATAAAAAAACGCCAAGTGCGGTGAATGTGATATTAACCTACCAACATCAGTCGATGTGATGTTTGGAATGACTTATTGCGAGAGGAAAACCATGTTTCAGTCACATATCATCGGTTAATGAAAGTCTTGTTGACATTTAGAAAACAAGGCTAAAGTTTTGCACAAATCTGTAATGGAAACGCAGCTGTTGTTGACGTGAGTTATTGAAAGTGAGCTGTCAAATAATAATCTAGACTTTATGAAGTTGACAGTGTCATACCTTATTATACCCACTGTGATAGTAATGTTAGATGGATAAACCTAAAGAGAAACATTTGTAGTAAATATTGTTTCAAAGCGCTACAGAGAATAATATTGCCTTACAGACTCCAGTGAGCTAAAGGCAAAGTGACATGATGCTCCCTAACAAGATACCAAACAAATACAAGCGCAAGAAACCTTTAGATGTAAACATTTACTCACAAAACTACATGCAGATTTATAGATTTTAAGTAATTAATTTACTGTTCTTGATTTTTAAAACGTTTTAGAAATGAAACAATAATAATATCAAATGTTTATTAATTTAATTTGATTTGAAAACCTAGTCTTTATTCATAATAATTCATAAAATATTCATCTCTTTTAGCTCCTTGCGGTGGAAACATTACAGGATCTTCTGGATTCATTTTGTCTCCAAACTTTCCCCACCCTTATCCGCACAGCAAGGACTGTGATTGGTTCATCACGGTTCACCCTGATTATGTCATCTCATTAGCATTTATCAGGTAAGATCTTTACTGTGTTCAATAATGGTAAAAGTGTGGTATTCTGATATATAAATATACATTGCTAGATAAATGTGGTACCATTACATGCAACCAAATAATTTGTTTGTAATAATATTGATGGCTCAATCGTTTTTGAGTCATGTCCTTAATCATGCAAATTTAATTCGTATTGAAAGGGGTGGTGTACTCCCTTTGTGATCCGATCATCAGTAGAAAAGTACTCATGTAAATGTGAATCTTAGTATTTTCTCAATTGGATGCAAAAATACATTGTGCACATGCGTAGAACAATTGTGCTCAAGTTTATGTCTTATATTTACATCTTATTTAAGTATCACAAGATTCTCATCACAGAAACACGCAATGGCAACGCATTATTAAAGGATTAGTCAATTTTCATAAAAAAAATCCAGATTATTTACTCACCACCATGTCATCCAAAATGTTGATGTCTTTCGTTGTTCAGTTGAGAAGAAATTATGTTATTTGAGGAAAACATTCCAGGATTTTTCTTATTTTAATGGACTTTAATGGACCCCAACACTTAACAGTTTTAATGGAGTTTAAAATTGCAGTTTCAAAGGACTCTAAATGATCCCAAACGAGGCATAAGGGTCTTATCTAGCGAAACGATTGTCATTTTTGGCAAGAAAAATAAAAAATATGCACTTTTAAACCACAACTTCTCTCCTTCCTCCGGTCCTGTGACCTCGCGTAATACGTCATCACGTCAAGAGGTCACGGATGACGTATGTGAAACTACGCCCAAGTGTTTACAAATGTAGAGAAAGAGGACCGTTCCGACGTAGTTGTATGTGTAATGATACTAATTAATGTCTTTGTGTCAGTTTATTGTTTAAAATGGTCCGCAAATGTGCGTTTCATGAAAGTAACGAGACCTTTTGACGTCATTACACAATTACTTGAGGTCGCGCTGGCGTGTCACAGTCGGAGGAAGACGAGAAGTTGTGGTTTAAAAGTGCATATTTTTTATTTTTTGTCAAAAATGACAATCGTTTCGCTAGATAAGACCCTTATGCCTCGTTTGGGATCACTTAGAGTCCTTTGAAACTGCAATTAAAACTGTTACGTGTTGGGGTCCATTAAAATTAGAAAAATCCTGGAATGTTTTCCTCAAAAAACATAATTCCTTCTCGACTGAACAAAGAAAGATATAAACTAATTTGGATGACATGGTGGTGAGTAAATTATCTGGATTTTTTTTTTAGAAAATGGACTAATCATTTAAGGTAATGAGGTCACGCGCTGTACATTCTTCAGCTTCATGTGTACTTTTATTACATTAGGCTACATAAAATAATTAAATAGCGTTGTGCCTTTTGAAAATTGTGTTTTTATTGCTTATATCCAACTCCGCTTTGTACATTTATCCAGAGATAAAGCGTGAACTCGACGAGAGATGCTTTGCGCTGGGTGGCGTTGCCAAGTCCTCTGATTTTTTTGAGTTTAGATTCGGGCTACTGTTTAAACGGTTTAAATCAGTTGTTTTTTTTAAGATGAAAGGATTTTGTTAATTATTTAATGGTTTTATTTGGGCTGTGAATAGTCACTGGGATGCATTTGAGCTAGTTTGAATGTCCATTGGGCTGGTTTTGATACTCGAATCTGGCAACCCCTGGCTGTGCGCTTGCCCAGACGTTTGGTTCGGATTATAAGGAATGTACATGTAGACAAACATTTTAATCGGATTGCAGTGTTTAGGGTGCATGTAAACTGTATTGTTGTAACCTTTTATTGGATTGAATTCAGTCGGATTAAAAAAAAAATTGTCCATGTAAACAGCCATTGTAAACCAGAATTATCATATTTTTTTAATAATGAACATCATTATTTTTTTGTTTGTTTCTTGCCTTACTGCATGTTGGTTAAACCATATTGAGTTTGATCTGAGAAACAATTATTGACAAATACTTTTCAAATATTAATTATTTCAAAACAAAACTGATTTACTCTTTTATTAAAAAAATGAACATTTATTTAAATCTATTTATGTTTTTATCTTGAGGCATTTACACCACCTAGACATATTTTACTTTATGGCATTGAGTCATTTTGTTGAAGAATTGCATTTTTAATGAGTTTCTGAATAAATTAATAGATCCAGACAAATTAAATGAGTGTCACATCACCGACCCATAACTGATTGTATCTTGCATCATAAATTGGAATATTATATTGATATCAAACCCAGATCTGTGCACAAAAACTCAATTAATTTGAGACTGCTGTATTACTTTGTACCTTTTATCACTATATCAGTGGAAGAAAGATATCTGTAGATAACTCTGGACCGGCAAGGTTAGAATTTCAAAAGACATCATATAGTATTTATAAATCTGTCTGATATTAATGACCTGTTTATGTTGTATTATTGCTACTGTGGTCAAATGTTCACGTTAGAACGGCCGACTGCTGTCATTGCAGCTGGGAACTGCAGTATTTTTCAGAATATGTTCCAGCATTAAACATAAAAATACCTCTACAAACAGTTTTGTGCTTCAGGTGAAGTCAAAGGTCTCTCATGAAGACCACAGGCACTATTTTAACATTCTCAGCTCAACAGATTATACTTTTATAGCCTTTATTCTTTACAGTCATTTGACATTTATATACTGAGATTGGATGGGAAAGTTGTGTTATTTTTATTTACTTGCCCTCATGTCATTTAAAACCTGAATTATCTTCAGTGAAACACAAAGTTATGGAGTGGCATATCTTCAGAAGTCTATATAGCACAGGTCAAATGTTTGATTTTAATGGGGTCTATTTGTTTACCATGAGATTCAGAGATAGAGTCTGACAAGTTTAAAACGATGTGACGGTGAATAAATGATTTATGTTTTTATGTCAACTCTCCCTTTAAAAATTAGTTTAGAAATCAGTTTTCTTACTTCATTTTTCTTCTTTGGTCATTTCCGTTCTTTCTCGCTCTTTCCATTCTTTCCGTTCCTCCTTCCTTCCTCTCTTCTTTCCTTCTTTCCTTCCCTCCTTCCTTCCTTCCTCTCTCTCTTCTTTCCTCGCTCTCTTTTCTTTCCTTCCTTCCTTCCTTCATCTTTCCTTCCTTCCTTCCTCTCTTCTTTCCTTCTTTCTTCTTTTCTTCCTTTCTTCCTTTCTTCATTCCTTCCTTTCTCTCTTCTTTCCTTCTTCCTTCTTTCCTTCCTTCCCTTCGTCCTTCCTTCCTCTCTCTCTTCTTTCCTTCCTTCCTTCCTTCCTTCCTTCTTTCCTTCCATCCTTCTTCTTTCCTTCTTTCCTTCCCTCCTTCCTTCCTTCCTCTTTCTCTTCTTTCCTCGCTCTCTTTTCTTTCCTTCCTTCCTTCCTTCATCTTTCCTTCCTTCCTTCCTCTCTTCTTTCCTTCTTTCTTCTTTTCTTCCTTTCTTCCTTTCTTCATGCCTTCCTTTCTCTCTTCTTTCCTTCTTCCTTCTTTCCTTCCTTCCCTTCGTCCTTCCTTCCTCTCTCTCTTCTTTCTTTCCTTCCTTCTTTCCTTCCATCCTTCTTGATTTCCTTCCTTCCTTCCTTCGTTCCTTCCTTCCTCTCTTCTTTCCTTCCTTCCTTCCTTCCTTCCTTCCTTCCTATCTTCTTTCCTTCCTTCCTTCCTTACTTAATTCCTTCCTCTTCATTTCTTCCTTCATTCTTTCCTTCCTTCCTCTCTTCTTTTTTTCCTTCCTTCCTTTCTTCTTTCATTCCTTCATTATTTCCTTCCTTCCTTTCTTTCTTCTTTTCTTCTTCCTTCTTTCCTTCCTTCCCTTCGTCCTTCCTTCCTCTCTCTCTTCTTTCTTTCTTTCCTTCCTTCCCTCCTTCCTTCCTTCTTTCCTTCCATCCTTCTTTATTTCCTTCCTTCCTTCCTTCGTTCCTTCCTTCCTCTCTTCTTTCCTTCCTTCCTTCCTATCTTCTTTCCTTCCTTCCTTCCTTCCTTACTTAATTCCTTCCTCTTCCTTCCTTCCTTCATTCTTTCCTTCCTTCCTCTCTTCTTTTTTTCCTTCCTTCCTTTCTTCTTTCATTCCTTCATTATTTCCTTCCTTCCTTTCTCTCTTCTTTTCTTCTTCCTTCTTTCCTTCCTTCCCTTCGTCCTTCCTTCCTCTCTCTCTTCTTTCTTTCCTTCCTTCCATCCTTCCTTCCTTCTTTCCTTCCATCTCCTTTATTTCATTCCTTCCTTCCTTCGTTCCTTCCTTCCTTCCTATCTTCTTTCCTTCCTTCCTTCCTTCCTTAATTCCTTCCTCTTCATTCCTTCCTTCATTCTTTCCTTCCTTCCTCTCTTCTTTTTTTCCTTCCTTCCTTCTTTCCTTTCTACTTTCCTTCCTTCATTATTTCCTTCCTTCCTCTCTCTCTCTTCCTTCTTTCTTTCCTTCCTTCCTTCTTTATTTCTTTCCTTCCTTCCTCTCTTCTTTACTTCCTTCCTTCTTTCATTCCTTCCTTCTTTTATTTCTTCCTTTTTTCCTTCTTTCTTAATTTCCTTCTGTCCTTCCTTCCTCTCTTCTTTCCCTCCTGCCTTCCTTCATTCCTTCCTTCCTCACTTCCTTATTTATTTCCTCCCACATTCCTTCATTCATCTCTTCTCTTTCTCCCCTTCTTTCTTCCTAAACTACATCCTACCATTTTATCTTCTCTTTTTCCCTTCTTCTTTCCTCTCTAACTGGCTTTCTTCTTTACTTCCTTTATTCCATCCTTCCTTCCTTCTATCTTTCCGTCCTCTCTTTCTTCTTTCATTTCTTCTTTCCTTCCTCCCTCTCTATCTTTCTTTCTTTCTTTTTTCCTGCCCTCCTTCCTTCCTTTTTTGCTTTCTTTCTTCCTTCCTCTCTTCTTTCCTTCCCTCCTGCCTTCCTTCATTCCTTCCTTCCTCACTTCCTTATTTCTTTCCTCCCACATTCCTTCATTCATCCCTTCTCTTCCTTCCTTTCTTCCTTCCTACACTACTTTCTGCCATTTAATATTCTCTTTTTCCCTTCTTCTTTCCTCTCCCACTTGCTTTCTTGTATACTTCCTTTATTCATTCCTTCTTTCTTTCATCCTCTCTTTCTTTTTTCATTTCTTCCTTCCTTCCTTTCTCTCTTCTTTCCTTCTTCCTTCTTTCCTTCCTTCCTTCTTCCTTCTTTCCTTCCTTCCTTCCCTTCTTCTTTCCTTTCTTCCTTCCTTCCTTCCTTAAATTCTTTCCTCTTTTCATTCCTTCCTTCATTCTTTCTTTCCTTCCCTCCTCTCTTCCTTTTTCCTTCCTTCCTGCTTTCCTTCATTCATTATTTCCTTCCTTCCTTCCTCTCTCTCTTCCTTCTTTCTTTCTTTACTTCCTTCCTTCTTTCTTTCTTTCTTTCTTTCCTTCCTTCCTCTCTTCTTTACTTCCTTCCTTCTTTTATTCCTTCCTTCTTTTATTTCTTCCTTTTTTCCTTCTTTCTTTATTTCCTTCCTCTCTTCTTTCCCTCCTGCCTTCCTTCATTACTCCCTTCCTCACTTCCTTATTTCTTTCCTTCCACATTCCTTCATTCATTCCTTCTCTTCCTCCCCTTCTTTCTTCCAACACTACTTTCTACCATCTTATCTTCTCTTTTTCCCTTCTTCTTTCCTTTCTTAATTGCTTTCTTCTTTCCTTCTTTCTTTCCTTCCTTCCTCTCTTTCTTCTTTAATTTCTTCCTTCCTCCCGGTCTTTCTTTCTTTCTTTCTTTTTTCTGCCCTCCTTCTTTCCTTTATCCCTCCCTTCTTTCAATTCTTCCTCTCTTTCTTTCTTTCTTCCCTCCTTCCCTTCTCCATTCTTTCCATTCTTCCTTCCTTTCTTCTTTCTTTCTTTCTTTCTTTCTTTCCTTCCTTCCTTTTTTCTTTGCTTCCTCTCTTCCTTTCTTCCTCTATTCCACTCTTTCTTTCTTTCCTTCTTTCCTCTCACATTCCTTCATTCATCCCTTCTCTTCCTTCCTTTCTTCCTTACTACAGCGACACCTTCCCCCTTTTATCTTCTCTTTTTGCTTAATTCTTTCCTCTCTTCCTTGCTTTCTTCTTTCCTTCATTCATCCCTTCTCTTCCTCCCTTCCTTCCTTCCTAACCTTCTTCCCACCTTCTTTCCTTCTTTTTTTCCTTCCTTCTTTCTTTCCTTCCTCCCTTCCTTTCTTCTTTCCTTTCTCTTCTCCTTTTTTCCTTCCTTCTTTTTTTCTTACTTACTTTCTTAATTGCTGTGTGTCACTAGTCTCTTTCAGTGAGGTCGTTAGGATGCGTTCCTAATTCTGGTTGTCTGGTTGTCCTAGTATCAACTACAAACAAATGATTAACCGTCTTCTCAGTAAATGACGAAAGACAGATAACATGAACTCCACTGCTTCAATCTCATTCGTAGTCACTTCCAAAAGTTGCTGGTCATTTGCATAAAGTTGAACTGTTTTCAACTTAGTCAACGGTCACTGTTAATGTTGTGTGCGAAGTCGCCAAGGTTTACATTGAAATAAACAACATTGCATTGCTCTGCAACATTACATATTTGTATCTTCTTCTCTTTTCAGTTTCAGCATTGAACCCAATTATGATTTCCTGTATATCTATAACGGACCGCACAGTAACAGTCATCTGATTGGCACATTTCAAGACAGTAAGTTGCCTGAGAAAGTGGAAAGCAGCTCCAACATCATGCACATCGCCTTCCGCAGCGACGGCTCCGTGAGCTACACCGGCTTCCATCTGGAATACAAAGGTATGTGTTGCTTTCTTCTGCCTATTGCCTAAAGATCTGGGCAGGCAACCAAAAGGTTACTGGTTTGACTTACAAAAGGCAAATCTGGAACAAGAGCTTTAAATCCTTTAGCTTATATGTGGCCAAGAGCAAATCATTTAACCCCAGACTGCTCCATGTGCATTCGCCTTTTAACTTTAAAGCATAGTCCAGCCAAAAATACAAAGTGTTTGATCATTTACTCAGACTCAAGGTGTTGTTTAACAAACTTTTCCTCTGCATAAACATATTCATTTTATATACATATACATTATTCATTGCTTTTCTTTTTCATATAGTAAAAGTGAATATAATTTAGTGTGTAACATTATCACAACAATTATCCAAAAGACTTGGGTGCTACTTCTTTTTAAACATGGGGCATTAAGAGGTGTTAAATTACAAACACCTGGCTAGTAACCAGTTCCCCATTCACTTTCATAATTAGAAAAAAAAAGTGCAAGATTATTCTTCATGCATTATGATTTTCTTTTTTAAATATCCCATTTGTTTCACTGTGCATATAAATATGGGCTTGGGAGTGTTAGCGAATAAACAATTCTTCATTTCTGGCTTTTCATTTTATTTACGATTATTACTTAATATATTTCAAGATGCTTGATGGTAAGCTGAAAAGTTTCAGACTGGTAGTGATTCATCGATTGCCATTTTATCCCTATAATCCTTTCATCTCTGACATCGTTGTCATGTGCCATATGTCTGGTGTTTCTCTCTTGTACAGCTAAACTGCGTGAGGCTTGTTTTGACCCGGGCAGTGTGATGAATGGCACGCGGCTGGGCGGAGACTATAAGCTGGGCTCCACCGTGACCTTCCACTGTGATCCAGGCTATGAGCTTCAGGGTTATTCCAGTCTCACCTGTGTCATGGGCGGCACAAACAGACCCGAATGGAACAGAGCTCTTCCCAGCTGTCAAGGTACTTTCATTGTCCCATTTGTTTTGTGCTAAAATACAGGGAGGACATGTGCAACTCGACCCGTGCAACCCAAATACCAGCGTGACGCACTATTTTTGGATATCAAAATTTTAAAGAGGCTATTTATATCTCAGTTTTGCTAGGAAATGTAAGACAGGAATGTTGGTTTTATAAGCTTAAAGGGACATTTCAAGGGTTTTAAAAAGTTGAATAAATCTTTGGTGTCCCCAAAAAGTACGTATGTGAAGTTTTAGCTCAAAATATCATATAGATAATTTATTATAGCATGTTAAAATTGCTACTTTGTAGGTTAGACCAATTTTTTTTAATTTTAAATGCAAATGGGCTGATTTCTGAACTAAATGGCAGTGCCATGGTCGGATAGTGCAGATTAAGGGGTGGTATTATTATAATAAGATCCCCTTCTGACATCACAAGGGGATCCAAATTGCAATGACCTATTTTTCACATGCTTGCAGAGAATGGTTTACTAAGTTACTGTGTTGATCTTTTTCACATTTTCTAGGTTGATACAAGCACTGGAGATGCAATTATAGCACTTAAACATGAAAAAGTCGGATTTTCATGATATATCCCCTTTAAATGCATTAATGATACAAAACTGTGTTTTTGTTGTCATTGAGACCCAATTTAAAATAATCACACAATATGAGTTCGGATTAATTGCCAGGATATAAGCATTGGCTTGTTTTTAAACAATTGGCCAATGTCCAATAGTGGGAAAATGCTTTTAATACTTATTGTAGGCCAAATATATATTTATAATAATTATATATATATATATATATATATATATATATATATATATATATATATATATATATATATATATATATATATATATATATATATATATATATATATATATATATATAAAATTTATTTATTTATTTATTTATTTATAACAACTTTAGTGTACTGACTTGCTTTTATATATATATATATATATATATATATATATATATATATATATATATATATATATAAATGCAAGTAAGTACATTACAGTTTTGACCTTTAAGTCAATAATATGTTTCAGTCCCTTAATTGGTAAAGCATTGAATTTGTAGTGCAAAGATAATGGGTTTGATTTCCAGGGAATGCACAAATTGATAAAATTTAGGGCTTAAATGCACTGCAAACTGCTTTGGATTAAGCGTCTACCGATTGCCTTAATGTAATGTAATGCTGTTTGCAACCTGTTTGCAAAAATGTAGACTGTGGCTTGTTTGTCCTTCATGAGGAATTTATTGTATTTGCATTGATTGTTGTGAAGTCGGAGGTTTGAAAAAATAAGAGAGATTTATGAAGTCACACGAAAAGAGATGAAGCAAGTCGTTGCATTTTGGTAAGATTAAGACAAAACGTGTTTTGATAACATTCACTTATGAATTGTGTTTATTAAATTAATAACCAAAATGTCTTAACATGCTTTGTGAGTTGAATTGGTTTAAGAGTATGGACATAAATGCCATGTTTGGGATACTTGTTCATTATTTTCTAGTACATTGTACGTTTCACAAATATTAGTGTTGTGTACAAAGAAATGCTTGTATGTTGATAAAGCACATAATTGGATAATACACAAAGACATGATAACAAATAGTTTGTGTCTGGCTGTGGCCCTGAATTGTTTTCGCACACGTTCGGACTGAAGGCTGCTCTATTGATTTTTTTGTTGTACGGGTGGCCTTGCGAACTCTCCACGGCTGAGCTCGTGTTTGAAATACATCATGTCGAACAAGCCGGCGGTCGGCTGCGACAGAAGCGATGGTCTTTGGTTACAGCTTACAGTGATTCGGTAATGACTCATTGTTCTTTGCTATTTTGCAAATGATTTTCACAGTGCCGCTGGTGGAAAGCATAACTCACATCTCCTAGGAGACAGCGAAAATATAATGGAAAGATTTTTTTTTATCCGGCATACTTTATGATGTTTCTCGCTATGCCTGGGAGAGGATGACTGAAGACTAAAATCTTGCTTTAGTGATAAGGATCACGTTTCTCGCTGACTAGATGGAAGCAGACTAAATCAATTCAGATCTCCGTGGACGCTTCTCACTTAAAGATGAAGTTTGGAATATTTGAATGTTAAAAACCTTCTCCTGTCACAGTTCATGGGATGGAGACTATAGGGCCATGCAATATATTGATTGTTTAAGGAATAATTGACGACGAGCCGTTGAATTATTTGAAAATAATGCACACCCTTGCTAAGACATTGCTCTGATGGTAATTTTAAGACACTTGACATGTCAGGTGTGTGTTTTACAGAAAAATAATCAACACCCTTGGAACATTTCTTAACCAATCAGAGTAAAGCATTTAATAGGCCTGTGGTATAAAATATATTGTACTATAGGGCCGTTGAAAAAACATCTATTTCTCATTGGTTAAAAAAATAAGAGGTATGCATTATTTTTGATAAAGCACACCTGATGTGTCAAATATAACCACCAGAGCAATGTCTTAGCAAGTTCTGTGATAACCATGGTATAAGCAGAATAATAATTGACTTCGGTTCTTTAAGTTATTTAAAAATAATGCACACCCGCGGTGTAACGCTGCATTTACACCAGCCACGGTAAAGACGTCAAGCGCGAGTGATTTCAATGCTAATGTAAAGACGCGTTGACGTGGTTCTGGACTCACGGCGCGAATGAGGCGCTAAGCGTGGCACGGTTCCGTCTCAATGGCGTGAATTGAGCGTTGCCACGGGAAACGCGCAAGTTGAAAATGTTTACCTTCGGCGGAAAAACGTGCTGCATTAAGCAATCAGGAGCTTGCTCTAGTAGTGATATGATTACATGAAGCGAGCGGAGTCGCAGAAGCCCCTCCCATGACGTGAATTTCCACGCAAATGTCTCGATGACTAGAGTTTCATGCGTGAATGAAGCGAGTAAACTCAAAATGTTCAAGTGGCAAACTAGACGCGGTAGACGCAAATTTGACGCCTCAAACGCGGCTGGTGTGAACTCACAGTAACGGCACTTTGGTTCGCGTTGTGACGCATTACCACCTTGCTTGTTTGTAATAATTCAACGGCCTCTCGTCAGTTATTCTTTACTTATTGAGATAATTGTGATAAGATGTTTTTAAAGAGTTTTAAAAACATTAACTCTTTCCCTGCCAGCGTTTTTTTTTTTTTTGCCAGCGTCAGCATTTTTCAGGATTTTCACAAAAGCCTTCCAGAAAATGTTGTTCTTTAAACATATAAACATACAATATATCAAATGAAAGAAAAAAACATCGGATTTTAAACAAAAACTAATGTTTCATCCTACCTTCATTAGTTCTCTTTTTATCAACTCTCAGATATGGGTACCATATATAAACACCATATTTTGAGATAATTGTATTTTTGTGAAGGACTTTTGATATAGATCAGATTCAGCGTGATCCTCAAAACATACACAGAGTTCTTACTCTTTCACGTGAGGCGTTACTTCCGGGTTGCATAAGTTGCGGAACCTGGTGGATAATAGGGGTATAATGGATTGCCGGAAATACTCGGCATTGGCGTTTTCTCTTAATTGACGAGATAACTCGTCAGTGGGGGGGAAAGGGTTAAATACTTTTGAAAATAAAACTAGTGTGCTGAAGACAGCACCAATATACAATTTCAAGTGTACAAGTAATATGGGATGTGTTGGTTTTCAGATACTAAGCAAAATGCCATAATTTATAGAAAAAGAAGAGAAATGCAATTATGTAACACAACCAATCTCTCATCACCTCAAACACCATTTCCATGCCTTCATTAAAAAGTAGTGTTAAAGTTTTTCTGCTGTGTTTTTGTACTACGCATTTTAAACATTTTGTAAGGGATAATTTATAGGCAGCAGGTTGTTATTCAATTTAATTTTATTTATATAGCGCTTTTCACAATTGTTAATTGTTGCAAAGCAGCTTTACATGAGTAGATGTTGGGGAGAACACAGTAAATCAATAGATAATATAAGAAGTAGAATATAGCGGCTAAGGTTAAACTGTTCAAGCGAGCGTATTAATAATGTAACGTATACAGTAAAGTGCTAAGTTAAGCCAAAGTTTGCTGACTCTCCCGGGGACTAAAAAACCCCCAAGGAGAAAACCCGGTGGAAAAAACTCCTAGAAGGACAAGAACCCTTGAGAGAAATTAATATATATAACACGGTAGGGATAGGAAGCAAGTAAGCGGATTAAACTGGTTCAGCCGGTGGTCGTTGGTCGCGCATCGACTGGGCATCACGTTGAAGGACAGCCTGTAGATCAGTGGTGTGATGACCTTCACAGCAAGAGGAACTAGGTCTGTTTGTCTCATTTTCCCCGGGGTCGAGGACGAGACAGGGAGACAAAAACAGAATTCTATTAGCGTACGGGCCGTTCGCATGTAATGCAAGTGTCATACATTATAGTGGTTTAAGTCAGCTCGGTTCCAGACAGGCTAACTATTGCGGCAATAGTATATTACCCATAGGAGGTATGTGAGTGCTTTGTTCTAGACAAAATAACTATTGCGGGATAAGTTCATTTACTGGACATTTTATGTGAATGCTTATCACAGAAATAAGCACAGACATTGTGATTGGAGAGTCTTGTAGGGTCTAAAGGGTCTTATGTCGCGATAACAACCTGCTGACTGTACATTATCACGATTATTACATGCCTACTTACCTCATAAGTAAGGAACATGAAATATTGATTTGAAATTGTTTATTTGCTCATGTTTAACGAATGCAGACCTTGCGCAAGGAAAAGCCATTTTCTTTTGGTTTTAAGATGAGACAAGACGTTCAAATGACACAAACACACTATTTGGTTTAATCAATTGTAAATGTAATATCATATATCTTTTTAACCAACCAATTAAATTATTGTGTAGAACAAAGGCAAAAATGATGACAAATATTTTAAGTATCGTTATTAGAAGAGCTACTGTATCAGGATAGCGCTAGTATATTTTCTGTACAGTATTTTTACACCACTAGCGTGTTGGCCAGAGTTTATCAAACATCCATCTCCTGCCGGTTTCTCACTGCTGGTGTCCCCTCTGTGTTGTTGGAGACATCAGTCATAACACTTGACATTCCCAGGCAGTAACTTCATAGGTTTCAGAACATTGATTAATAATGGATACGTTTCTGTCGTCGTCCCACCTATGTGCCTGCTCGAGCAGCCCACAAGGGCTTGACCGGCTCATGACAGCTCTCTCTCTCTCTTTCACACATCTGTTAAACCAGCCTGTGGAGTGTGAACACTTTCACTTTAGTTGACCTTTGGGAGACGCCTGCCAAACAATGTATATGTGCATTTAGTTTTGAAATGATCCTACGCTAAGCTCCGCCCCCTAGGTTACTTTTTTTTTAGATGAGCTTTGCTAAGTAAAGATTAATGAGCTAAATGTGCTGGTGAAGTGGGAACAAAATGATGTTATTCACATGTGGGCTGGAATGAAGTGTGATATTAAACAACATTTTTATCAAGATCATTATACCGGACACAATGAGATAAACACGTATAACAGTCAGACGTACAGCTGAAGCTATATCACAAATGACACTTAACGGTGTTTAAACAAACATGATGAATTTCAGCATTTAAATAAAAACCTTTTGGTCTGGACAAAAAGTGCAATCTTAGATTTACTTCACTCTTCATTGTGTGGCTCTAAAGCTGAGCGGTGGAAATGAGTCCCTATAGACCGTTTCAGCAGTAACAACATAAACAAGCGGCTGTCGCAGTCCGCACGTAACTTCCGGTAAGCTCCGCTAAGAATAAACAACAACAAAGTTCTTTTAACGTAGTTTATTTATATAACACGCAAAAAAACAACACATAGATTACATAGGAAACCAAGATATTTGTTATTTTCGAGGAGGCATTTGTTCAAGATATCAGTTTAGCAACTAGTCAGACCATTAAAAAAACGAAACCGGAAGTAAAGTTCGGATCCAGACGTGTATCGCGTGCGTCCGATGAAACCGTCTATAAATTGACCCAGGAGCATTTATGTCCTTGTTAATGTTTTACTTTTTTTGGAAAGTATCCTGATACGTCCACATTCAGTTCTTGTGTATTTTTAAATGTATATTGTATTTTTTCTCACTGGGATTTTTCTCTCAGGGATGCCTCGGCAACAACCACTTTTATGGAAGTTTTATTAAATTCAGAATAAAACGCTTTATTTTATTTGCATAAATCAGAACAACCATGTCTGTTTAATAGTTTCTTCTTTCTGTTTTAATGGTTGAAGAGCTTATGAAAACCTCAAATGTTTTTTTTATTATTTTCATAATCGATTAATCGGCAGATTATTATAATTTTTTTTTTTATTAATCGAATAACTAAATTTTCACTTCTTATAGTTAACTCTTTCCCCGCCATTGACGAGATATCTCGTCAATTAAGAGAAAACGCTTCCCTGCCAATGACGAGATTTTCCGTCTTTCCGCAATACCGCTATTATCCACCAGGTGGCACCCTTCCTCAACTTTTTAAACACGGAAGTATTGCCCTATGGCAAGCTGCTGCATGTCCGTGTCTGTTTTAAAGATCGCTCTGAATGGGATCTCTATGAAAAGTCCGTCACAAAAATGGAATTATCTCTGCTTTTTGCTCAAAATATGGTGTTTTTGCAAAAACCTACCCATATTCAAAAGCTGATTGCAAAAGAACCACTAAAGGTAGGATGAAACGTGTTTTTTTGTTTGAAAGCAGAGGGTCTGTTCTTTCATTTGGTATATTGTATATTTATATATTTAAAGAAGAACGTTTTCTGGAAGGCATTAAACTTTGGTGAAAATCATGAAAAACGCTGGCGCTTGCTGGCAACTTTTTTAAAAAACGCTGGCGGTGAAAGAGTTAAATGAGGCAATAAATTAGGATATTCACGTGTAGGCACACACTACTTCAGAGGTTTACTAATGTAATCTTTTTGATTGATAGTTTAAGCCCTAAAGGCAGGATGCACAATTTTTGAAAAACACTACGAGTCGAGCCGAATACCAAAACACACTTGTAGCCAATCAGCAGTAAGGGGCGTGTCTACTAACCGACATTGTTGCCTGGATTGCGTATGTGTGGGGCGGTTCTATCAAAAGAAGGTCCAGATTCTATTGGGGTAGGGGCGTGTTTGTTTAGGTGATTTCAAATGTCCACATTGGCTTTCAGAGATCGTGCACCACGCCTTTAAATAAAAAAGTTTCTGCAGCTTTTAATTGGTAAAACACAAATAATAAATAACAAAACATTCTGAGTCTACAGGAATGTGGTGGTGAATAAATTTAGCCACAAATTAATAAACTTATTTTAATCTTCAACTTCAGACCTTGATGATTATTAAAATTATTCATTATTAACAAAATAAATAAGCAATAATATGTGAAAGTGATATAGCTAATATTGTTGCGTTGTTACAGTAAAAACCTAGATTTTCCCCTTACTTTAAAACAGATGCTTAAGCCCTATTCAATCGGGATTGGTTTTACAGGGGCGCCTTTGAGAAAATTGTGCTTCTCAGAGGTCCGTGTTGTTGGGAATTTGTCATGTCTGGGTTTTTCTCTCTCATGACCACCGTAAAAGTTCCAGAGAATTTTTTTCGCCATACTCAGAGGTCCTGGTCTGTGTTTGCCACTAACCCTGACCCTAACCCTTTGCCATCACCATACCTTTTGAAAATGCGGTTATTGTAGTGTTTTGGCCAACGCGATCTGCCGTAAAGTAAAGCAACTCCCACACGCAAGAAACAGACACTCCCACCCCTGGAATGCCCTGTGAATTTTAGTCCCTCTGTACACAAAATCACATTGTATTCCTGTCCGAATAGCGCTGTAGTTTGTGGTTCGTTACTATTTTTATGAAAACCCAAGAACAATTAAACTAATACAAACTCACTTATATTAACTCTTTCCCCGCCATTGACGAGATATCTCGTCAATTAAGAGAAAACGCTTCCCTGCCAATGACGAGATTTTCCGTCTTTCCGCAATACCGCTATTATCCACCAGGTGGCACCCTTCCTCAACTTTTTAAACACGGAAGTATTGCCCTATGGCAAGCGGCTGCATGTCTGTGTCTGTTTTAAAGATCGCTCTGAATGGGATCTCTATGAAAAGTCCGTCACAAAAATGGAATTATTTCTGCTTTTTGCTCAAAATATGGTGTTTTTGCAAAAACCTACCCATATTCAAAAGCTGATTACAAAAGAACCACTAAAGGTAGGATGAAACGTTTTTTTTTTGTTTGAAAGCAGAGGGTCTGTTCTTTCATTTGGTATATTGTATGTTTATATATTTAAAGAAGAACATTTTCTGGAAGGCATTAAACTTTGGTGAAAATCATGAAAAACGCTGGCGCTGGCTGGCAACTTTTTTTAAAAACGCTGGTGGTGAAAGAGTTAAAAGAAAACACCCCCGTTTTTATTTTTTATTTTACTATGTTCTAACCTCAACTTAGACGAATTAATACATACCTATATTTTTCAATGCGTACACTTAATCTTCTTACAGCGTGTTGTGAATGTGTTAGCCTTTAGCCTAGCCCCATTCATTCCTTAGGATCCAAACAGGGATGAATTTAGAAGCCACCAAATACTTCCATGTTTACCCTATTTAAAGACTGTTACATGAGTAGTTACACGAGTAAGTATGGTGGCACAAAATAAAACGCGATTTTTTTAAGCGGATAAAAAATGAGAATAATATTGTATGGCGAAATAAAAAAAAACACTTAGTTTGCAGCACTTCGACCTTGGGTGCAGTAACGTAATCACTTCTGACTACTCCCCCTCTTGCTCAAACTTCTCGCTCAACTGCGCCCGAGGTTGACAGCAAATTTCATAATCGATAATTATTAATTTTATCGATTAGTTGTTGCAACCCTAAATGTGACCCTAGTCCACAAAACTAGCCTTAAGTAGCACTGGTATATTTGTAACAATTACTGATTTTTACATGGGCACCAAATAATGTAGTGCTTATTAAAACGCAGTTCACTCCAAGCCAACAATACATTATATGGGTCAAAATGATACATTTTACTTTTATGCCAAAAATCATTAGGATATTAAGTAAAGATCATTTTTATTCATGTGTTGCTAAGGAATTTTTTTTTATTTTTTTGCACTCTTAGATTTTTGATTTTCAAATAGTTGTATCTCAGCACAACATTGTCCACATCAATGGAAAGCTTATTTATTCAGATGATGTTTAAATCAGATAATGTATAAATCTCAATAAAAAGACCCTTATTTCTGGTTTTGTGGTCCAGGGTCACTAATTTTAGTTGACAAATGGCTTTTCATAAACGAAGTTGTGTGACTTTAAAAACAGCAGAAGTTAAACTCTACTCCTGTTTTGATTTCCGAAAATCAAAGCCCCAATGAGACGGGATATACTTTCATAAATAAGTTAAAGTCTGACAGTGGAGATGTTAAAATTGTCACCGAACACTGTAAATACTTTTCTGTCAGCCGTAGATATGAATGATTATAACATTAGTCACGAAGAATGATTATGCTGGAAGCTGGCAGGAATGCTTTTAAAGCTCGTATTGACTGTGTCACAGTCGTTTGTTTGCTAATACTTGGAATTAATCTTTCAAAACAGAAAATTGTTGGATCAGCAGCAGTAAAGCCACGTACGGACTGAGGGATCCGCATTAAATAATGCAAATGGAGCCGCGTTTTTTCCCATGTGTGCAAGTAAACGGCTGTAAATGTCCCCGTAAAGAAAGATCTATAGTTTTCAGAGTCGTATGACAAGAAGAAAGCTCGCCTCTGCTCCATTAGATCAAAATAACTTTTTACCCCATAATTGCCACTGTAACATTTGCACGTTTCTCTTGCGTTACGTTGAATCGTATCACTTATGGTCGACAAATAATCTAAATAGCTCCGTAATCGATGAAACGGCGCAGAGGCGTTTGCGTAAAGAGACCGTGTAAGTCGTGTTTTAGTCCATCAGATTGTTGTAATGGCTCTGGAGACGGCTGATGAATGACCGAGTGCGGTTATAACTCTAATGCTGTCACCGGAGCTGTCATAAAGTTTCACATTATAAAGATTTACATGTCCTGTTGCCTTTGTTAAACATAGTTCAAGCACAGAAATTTCTCACAATATCTGTCATCGGGTTTATGAACCTTGAGTTAAAGGTGCACAGAGCGGTTTCGCCCACTTTGCACTAAGTAAAAGCTCCCACCTAACAGAATGAATGGTGGTTTTGACAAATTCATTTCAAATGAATGTAAGAAAAGCCTCCAGGCATATCAGCGGCCCGGGAAAAGCTTTTACGCCACATAATGTCTGTCCACCCCTTACGGTGGCCTTCATTCAGTCAGTACCGCAAATATGTTATTTATTTTACACATGTTACTTGAAACAAAAATTACGTTTTTATAAATGTAATGTGGTAAAGTGTTGCGTTAAAGGGGACGTCTTTTTTAAGATGTAAAATAAATCTTTGGTGTCCTCAGAGTACGTATGTGAAGTTCTAGCTTAAAATACCCCACATATAATTTATTATAGAAGGTTAAAATTGACACTTTGTAGGTGTGAGCAAAAATGTGCCGTGATTATACAGTGCAGATTAACAGGCAGTGTTTTCCCCTTCTGACATCACAAGGGGAGCCAAATTTCATCAACTTATTTTTTCACATGCTTGCAGAGAATGGTTCACCAAAATTAAGTTACTGGGTTGTCTTCATTCACATTTTCTAGGTTGATACAAGCACTGGGGACACAATTATAGCACTTATAATATATGGAAAAAGTCAGATTTTCCCCTTTTAAAGGAATATTCCACATCTTGATAATTTACTCAGCCCCATGTCATCCAAGTTGTTTATGTCTTTCTTTGTTTAGTTGAAATGAAATTAAGTTTTTTTTGGGGGGGGGGCATTGCAGGATATTTCTCAGTTTAATAGAGTTAATTGGACCCCAACATTTTGCAGTTTCAATGCAGTTTAAAATTGCAGTTTTAACACAGCTTCAAAGGCCTCCAAACGATCCCAAACGAGGAGCACTTTTAAACCACAACGTCTCATTTTGCACTAGCCGTGTGATGCACCAGCGTGACCTTACGTATTGCGTAAGCACGTCAAAAGGTCACGTGTCACATATGTAAAACGCACATTTGCGAACATTTTTAACAATAAACTGACATAAACTTCTTCCACGCCAGCCTTTTTTTGAAAAGTTGAGCGTCAGCATTTTTTGTGATTTTCATAACATGCCTTACAGGAAAATGTTATTCTCAAAATATATAAACATACAAATATATCAAATAAAAAGAACAGACCCTCTGCTTTCAAACAAACAATAAACAAACAAACAAAAGAGAAATAAAACGTTTCATCCTATATATATTTTTCCTCTACTTATAAACTCTTAAAGGTGCACTGTGTAATTTTTAGAAGGATCTCTTGACAGAAATGCAAAATAATTTACAAAACTAAATTATCAGGGGTGTATAAAGACCTTTCATAAAGAACCATTATTTGTTCATTGCCTTAGAATGAGACGTTTTATCTACATACACAGAGGGTCCCCTTACATGGAAGTCGCCATTTTGTGCAGCCATGTTTCTACAGAAGCCCTTAACAGACAAACTTTTTTACTGAGTTGTCTCCAACGATGACATGTTTGTCCAGGTGGTGGCTACCGTAGCTTCTCTATGTGTTTCAAAAGCAAGAGGTGAGCAGTGGACTGAGCTGTTGGTTGTAATTCACAACCTCACCACTAGATGCCGCTAAAATTTACACACTGCACCTTTAAATATGGGTATTTTTCTTCAAAAATACAATTGTTTAGCAAAAAGTTGAAATAATTGCATTTTTGTGAAGGAATTTTGTTAGAGATCAGACTCAGAACGATTATCAAAAACATACACAAAATTAATAAATATTTTTTGCGTCAGTTTTTTGTAAATTGGGTAAGTGTGCAATCTAGTGGATAATTGCGGCATTACATATAACCATAAAAACTCATCAGGAACACGTTTTTTTCATGCAAATGTTTTCTCTTAATTGACGAGATAACTCGTCAATGGCAGGGAAAGAGTTAATTAGTATAAATCCACATACTCTTTGTTCACACTTGTAAACACTGGGGAAGTCCTGCGTGACTTTTAATGTGATTATGTGATACGTAAGGACGCCATAATGGCATGTAACACGGCTAGTGCAAGACGAGAAGTTGTGGTTTAAAAGTGCATTTTTTTTTTTTTAAATGACAGTTGTTTTACTAGATAAGACCCTAGAAAAGAGCCTCGTTTGGGATCATTTAGAGCCCTTTGAAGCTGCGTTAAAACTGTAAACTGTTAAGGTCGAATGAAGTCTATTAAATTTAGAAAAATCCTGGAATGTTTTCTTCAAAAAACTTAAAGGACAAGTTCGGTATTTTACACTTAAAGCCCTGTTTTCAGATTGTTTATGATGAAATAGAACGGTTTTGACTGAAATTTGGACATATGATGCTGGCCCGAGAATTTTCGCGGAGTAATACCATACCTCACAGCACATCTAATACAAGTCAATGGGGTTGGACAAAAACTACGATAAAAACTGTTGGAAAACATCTTTTACAGCGATTTTTGTGTGAGCATATCAGTGAACACCCCTGACCACTCCGTGAGTTTCACGTCTTTGTAAACGAAAGTTTAATGCATTTTAGGAAGGATTGTGCCAGTGCACCTATACACACATTGTGGGGGTTGGAGGGGGGTGATACCACAGAAACAGAAAATTCTCAGGACAGCATCATGTGTCCAAATTTCAGTCAAAACTGTTCTATTTTATCATAAACAATTTGAAAACATGGCTTTAAGTGTAAAATAGCAAACTTGTCCTTTAATTTCTTCTAAACAAATAAAGACATGGGGTTAAGTAAAATTATCTGGATTTTTATGAAAGTGGAATATTCCTTTAACAGGGCAAAAAGGTCATGGGTTCAATCCCAGGGAACACACATACTGATAAAAATGCATAACTGGTAATGGACTGTAAGTCACTTTGGATAAAAGCATCTGCTAAATGCATAAATGTAAATTAAGTTTTTTTTTTATTGTTGCATATTGTAGCGTTTTAAACATGCATTCAGATTAAATTCAGTTTGTGTTTGCTTTCTACAGCTCCTTGTGGAAGCCGGTCGGCGGCATCTGAAGGCACGGTGCTGTCCCCAAATTATCCCCGCAACTACACCGCGGGTCAGAGCTGCGTCTACGAGATCTCCGTGCCGGGAGAGTTCGGTAAAAATCAGTTTTTTTACTGCAAATGATTATGTAGTTTTATTGAAAAGACTATGCATGTTGATATTATACAAAGCATTTTGCATTAGATTAGATTCAACTTTATTGCTATTTTGCAGAGTACAAGTATGCATTAAACTTAGCTTATAATAACATACGTATGATGATGTTAAATGAACTGCTTTATGTCATTTCCAAAAATGTCTTTTCCTATAATTGCAAAAGATTGTGCATTTGTTTGTTCTGCTGCAACAAAACCACAAATCCTTCATTGTTAATGGCTTTCTAAAATCAAAATGCAGCGATGCTCACAAGCCGTCTCTTAAATAATTTTTATAAACATCAGGGAGGCTGTCGAATCTCAGCAGGATCGCAACTTCTGAGATGTTGTGGACTTTACTACATCTCTGGGGTGACTGAGATCACATTCTGAGCCCATACTCTCACATCACAGCTTTTATTTATCAGAGCCTCATATTTTATGCATGCATGCGCTGTAGTTGTTTAGTTCGGCTTGTAACACAAGCAGCTTTAACATCACAGCACAGCAAGATACCGAGCCATCCAGGAACACATAAAGCGACCTCGCGTGAACCAGACAGTAGGAACTTCAACACTCAGGAACAGTTAGGAGTAGAAACGGCAGCGTTTGGTTATTTCTGTTGTTTGTGCAATACCACAAATGTCACTTTATTGGTGTCTGGACTAACCTGATTAAAGTTCAGTTCCGGAAATAAAACCAAGCAAACCTTGAGATCAGATGGAGGCATCAATTGCAGCCTTGGATATTTTTTGCCGTTCATTGTTTGGCTATAAAGCTGAGGTGATACCTCAAAATCCCAGCTAATTCATACAGGGCGTCCGTGTTAACGCTTGGCAGAGGGCGTGTCTGATGCATGGCCCTGATGTGTTCGTCATAGTGACAACAGCCAATCAAAGTGGACCGCAACACATGCGCCACAGTTTTCCAGTCTTGCATAAACGTAATTGGAAAACGTCATTTCACACCCCGCATTTTCAGCTGCAATGTCTGTGGTTCTAAACATAAGCAAATCACGCTTTAGTAGATCACTCGCATCTGCATATTTGCGACCCTGCGCTAATTTGCGCTGCTCTTAGCAGATTGCGACATTGACATTGGTCATTATGAAAATTATGTGTTATTTATATCCCGCAGATTTTTCCAATTTCATTGACGCTTTTTTGGAATATCGCTCTAACAGTAATTTGCCCCGTTTAGTAAGTCTGTACTTATAAATGCTTTTGTAGGAGTATAGACGGTTTCATCGGAAGCACGCGCGGTGACGCAATTATGGGTCTGGTCAGAACTTTACTTCTGGTTTCTGTTTGTTTGATGGTCAGACTAGTTGCTAAACTGAGCTCTTGAACAAATACCTTGTCGAAAATAACAAATGTTTTGGTTTCCTAAGTAATCTATGTTTTGTTTGTTTTGCTTGTTATATAAATAAACTACTTTAAAAGGACTTTGTTGATATTTATTCTTAGCGGAGTTTACCGGAAGTTACGTGTTGATCACGAAAGCTGCTTGTTTATCTTGTTTCTGCTGAAACCGTCTATAAGATAGTCATGTTGTCATTGGGTTTCTTGCTGGATTATGAAAGCGTTTTGATGTTGTACTGGATCTGTATGTGGGAGGAGGACTACAGTATATAGAGTAGAAACCACTAAAGGTCCTCCAAAAATATCACATCCCACAAACCTCAGAAGTTTGTTTTGCCCACAGAAGTTTAATGCTTTAGTGTTTATCAAGAAGAAGGTTTTTCTCACTGCAAAAAATTACTTTCTTACTTCGTATTTTTGTCTTGTTTTCTGTAAAAATATCTAAAAATTCCTAAATCAAGATTTATTTTCTTGATAAACAAAATGACCTGAGAAAATAAGTCTAGTTTTTAGACAAAAAAAATACAATTTAAGTGAATTTGTGCTTAAAACGAGCAAAAAATTCTTGAACATTTTTCTTAAACATTAAATTCAAGAAGAATTTGCTTACCCCATTGGCAGATTTTTATTTAAGTTTTTTGCTTGTTTTATGCACAAAATCACTTAAATTTGATATTTTTGGTCTAAAAGCTAAACTTATTTACTTGGGTCGTTTTGCTCATCAAGAAAATCATCTTAATTTAATATTTTTTTGATATTTTTACTGAAAACAAGACAAAAATACTAAAAGTTTTTTCTTGAAAATCATTTTTGGCAAGTGTAAGAAGATTAATTATTCAAGAATAAAAATCTGTCCCGATTTATTTATTTTCTTCTACATCTGTTTTATTGTCCGAGTTGCTGTTATTGTCCAAACAACAAAAGTTGCGATTGCGAAGCTTCAAAACTGCCAAAAATGCAACACTGCAAAAAATGACTTTCTTACTTAGTATTTTTGTCTTGTTTTCAGTAGAAATATCAAAAAATTCTTAAATTAAGATACTTTTTCTTAATGAGCAAAATAACTTTGGACAATAAATCTAGTTTTTAGACAAAAAAAAAAACATTTTTAGTGATTTTGTGCATAAAATAAGCAAAAAAATCTTGAACATTTTTCTTAAACACTAAATTCAAATTTGCTTACCCCATTGGCAGATTTTTTTTTGCTTGTTTTATGCCCAAAATCACTTAAATTAGATATTTTTGGTTTAAAAACTAGACTTATTTTCTTGAGTCGTTTTGCTCATCAAGAAAAAGCATCTTAATTTAAGAATTTTTAGATATTTTAACTGAAAACAAGACAAAAATACTAAAAGTTTTTTCTTGAAAATTATTTTTTGCAGTGTAAGAAGATTAATTATTCAAGAATAAAAATCTGTCTCGATTTATTTATTTTCTTCTAAAGTTGCGATTGCGTAGCTTCAAAACTGCCAAAAATGCAACACTGCAAAAAATGACTTTCTTACTTCGTATTTTTGTCTTGTTTTCGATTAAAATATCTAAAAATTCCTAAATCAAGATTTATTTTCTTGCTAAACAAAATGACCTGAGAAAAATAGTCTAGTTTTTAGACAAAAAAAATACAATTTAAGTGAATTTGTGCTTAAAACGAGCAAAAAATTATTGAACATTTTTCTTAAACATTAAATTCAAGAAAAATTCAAAAAGAATTTGCTTACCCCATTGGCAGATTTTTATTTAATTTGTTTGCTTATTTTATGCACAAAATCACTTAAATTTGATAATTTTGGTCTAAAAACTAAACTTATTTTCTTGGGTCGTTTTGCTCATCAAGAAAAAGCATCTTAATTTAAGAATTTTTAGATATTTTTACTGAAAACAAGACAAAAATACTAAGAAAGTTTTTTCTTCAAAATCATTTTTTGCAGTGTAAGAAGATTAATTATTCAAGAATAAAAATCTGTCTCGATTTATTTATTTTCTTCTAAAACTGTTTTATTGTCCGAGTTGCTGTTATTGTCCAAACAACAAAAGTTGCGATTGCGAAACTTCTAAACTGCCAAAAATGCAACACTGCAAAAAATGACTTTCTTACTTAGTATTTTTGTCTTGTTTTCAGTAGAAATATCTAAAAATTCTTAAATTAAGATACTTTTTCTTAATGAGCAAAATGACTTTGGAAAATAAATCTAGTTTTTAGACAAAAATAAATAAATTTTAAGTGAATTTGTGCATAAAATAAGCAAAAAAATCTTGAAAATTTTTCTTAAACACTAAATTCAGATTTGCTTACCCCATTGGCAGATTTTTTTTGCTTGTTTTATGCCCAAAATCACTTAAATTAGATATTTTTAGTTTAAAAACTAGACTTATTTTCTTGAGTCGTTTTGCTCATCAAGAAAAAGCATCTTAATTTAAGAATTTTTAGATATTTTTACTGAAAACAAGACAAAAATACTAAAAGTTTTTTCTTGAAAATTATTTTTTGCAGTGTAAGAAGATTAATTATTCAAGAATAAAAATCTGTCTCGATTTATTTATTTTCTTCTAAAGTTGCGATTGCGTAGCTTCAAAACTGCCAAAAATGCAACACTGCAAAAAATGACTTTCTTACTTCGTATTTTTGTCTTGTTTTCGATTAAAATATCTAAAAATTCCTAAATCAAGATTTATTTTCTTGCTAAACAAAATGACCTGAGAAAAATAGTCTAGTTTTTAGACAAAAAAAATACAATTTAAGTGAATTTGTGCTTAAAACGAGCAAAAAATTATTGAACATTTTTCTTAAACATTAAATTCAAGAAAAATTCAAAAAGAATTTGCTTACCCCATTGGCAGATTTTTATTTAATTTGTTTGCTTATTTTATGCACAAAATCACTTAAATTTGATAATTTTGGTCTAAAAACTAAACTTATTTTCTTGGGTCGTTTTGCTCATCAAGAAAAAGCATCTTAATTTAAGAATTTTTAGATATTTTTACTGAAAACAAGACAAAAATACTAAGAAAGTTTTTTCTTCAAAATCATTTTTTGCAGTGTAAGAAGATTAATTATTCAAGAATAAAAATCTGTCTCGATTTATTTATTTTCTTCTAAAACTGTTTTATTGTCCGAGTTGCTGTTATTGTCCAAACAACAAAAGTTGCGATTGCGAAACTTCTAAACTGCCAAAAATGCAACACTGCAAAAAATGACTTTCTTACTTAGTATTTTTGTCTTGTTTTCAGTAGAAATATCTAAAAATTCTTAAATTAAGATACTTTTTCTTAATGAGCAAAATGACTTTGGAAAATAAATCTAGTTTTTAGACAAAAATAAATAAATTTTAAGTGAATTTGTGCATAAAATAAGCAAAAAAATCTTGAAAATTTTTCTTAAACACTAAATTCAGATTTGCTTACCCCATTGGCAGATTTTTTTTGCTTGTTTTATGCCCAAAATCACTTAAATTAGATATTTTTAGTTTAAAAACTAGACTTATTTTCTTGAGTCGTTTTGCTCATCAAGAAAAAGCATCTTAATTTAAGAATTTTTAGATATTTTTACTGAAAACAAGACAAAAATACTAAAAGTTTTTTCTTGAAAATTATTTTTTGCAGTGTAAGAAGATTAATTATTCAAGAATAAAAATCTGTCTCGATTTATTTATTTTCTTCTAAAGTTGCGATTGCGTAGCTTCAAAACTGCCAAAAATGCAACACTGCAAAAAATGACTTTCTTACTTAGTATTTTTGTCTTGTTTTCAGTAGAAATATCAAAAAATTCTTAAATTAAGATACTTTTTCTTAATGAGCAAAATAACTTTGGACAATAAATCTAGTTTTTAGACAAAAAAAATACATTTTAAGTGATTTTGTGCATAAAATAAGCAAAAAAATCTTGAACATTTTTCTTAAACACTAAATTCAAATTTGCTTACCCCATTGGAATATTTTTTTGCTTGATTTATTTTTACTGAAATACTAAGACTTTTTTTCTTGACAATAATTTTTTGCAGTTTATAGACCTTTCATTCACTTTCATTGTATTATAAAGACGAGCTCAGATTTTGGGTTTCAGTGAAGATGATGCATTAGGATTAATGGGGATGACAAAATGTTTCTTTTATTTTACATTTTGTTTTCATGTTTAAAAGTGACAGGCATGAAAGCAAAACACAACAACATCTCGATAAGAATAGTGTCCTTTAGAAATCAGAGGTCGCAGAAGGATAATTCAATCTACAAACACAGCTGTCAAAAAGAATTTACTTTGTATTTAAACTCTTCAATTATACAATACCTTATGAACAGAATAAAAAAGCGATTCTCTGAGTTTTGGCCGGCCTTTATGGTTTAATTATCCTGTCACAAATAATAAATCCGGACATTTTGAAATAGCATCTGTCTCTAAGAAGAAAAGGCGCATTAGAGCTGCCAAACAAACACCTTAGGCATGAATTGTCCATATTAGTCTCCTGCATGCATGTTTATAGAAAGTTGTCGACCAACCGTTGATTGTGCATCTGGGAGGGACCGCACTAAATCTGTTCCTGTTGTACTGACGTCCCTCACCAATTTCCATGGATACAAAATTTTGATCTGCTGTATTAAGAGCTGTATTAGATGAATGTGAACGGCAGCAGACAGGCTCGTGTTTCATGCGGGGTTTGAGTAGTGTTTTGTGTCTTTTCATGCCAATCACAATGTCCTAAGCCCTTCGGTAATCTTAGCTGACGCTTCGTTGGCTGTATTGCAAATGCTAATCCCGACCAGCTTCCTGTCAACACTCCAAATTATAAATTCACGCCCCTTTAAACTTGCGGCAGATGTTGCAGAGAGTGTGAACATGAAAATCCTGCCTGGAGGATAGGTTGCTCAGTACGGGGCTGTGTGTGTATGTGTTGCATGAAACAGAAGGGAATGCTTCTCGATGCTGGGAAGTCCAGATGTGTTCATTTCTGTCCCCGAGTGGAAAACAACACATTAGGTGACATTGAGTCCACATGCGATCATTCCACCTTTCAATCTTCCGTCTGAACCAAACTGCACATGAATGCAATTACCATCAGGGTTGCTGTGAAACTACAGCTTGTCAAGTTACAAGGTACTAATCATTTAAAGCAGTTAAAGTAGTAATGGTCGAGTTACTTGTCTGAAAGAAATGGAAGTGTAGTCAGCTAACTGGAGAGACAATGGGCCCTATTATACAGCCTTGGTAATGCGATACCAGGCGAATTTTTTGCTTTTTTCAGCCTGATGCAGGTATCATTTTCACGTCCTGCGCATATTGTTGAAATAGCAAATGCACTTGCACTCATTTGTTTGCTGATGGGCGTGCTTGTCTGAAAACGATGTGTGTTCAGGCGCATTGATATTTTAAGGCAACTGAAAACACCAACTAATCTGGTCTAAAGTCAATGGCGCAATATTTATTTTATTTAGATAAAGGGTGCGTTAGTGCACAACTCATTACAGACATGCAGCAGCACACAAACATGCATAATGTTAAAAATAAAAAGATTACACGTAAAATTATTATTGTATACATACTGTAAAGATAAGAATGCCTACATTTCAAAATGAATAGTCATTGCATGTATCAATGTAACCTATGGAGAAGCGTCTTTGCTCTTGCAAACTTCGCTATGTAAATAGCAGATACGGCATGATACATGCGCCGGTTTTAAAGATTATGAAGATGAGACTCTGATTGGTTTATTGCATGTGAGGTCTAAAACACACACATGACTCTTTTAGACCATGCAATTGGTGCGCCGACCATTTTTTCCATCAAAAGTGGATTTGGCTATGCACCATGCACTGCAAAAAAAAAAATTCAAGAAAAAAAAATTCTTAGTATTTTTGTCTTAGTATTTCAGTAAAAATATCTAAAATGTTTTAAATCAAGATGCTTTTTGTTGATGACAAAACGACCCAAGAAAATAAGTCTAGTTTTTAGGCCAAAAATATAAAACAATCTGCCAATGGGCTAAGCAATTTCTTCTTGATTTTTTTCTTGAATTTAGTGTTGTTGTTTTTTGCTTACCCTTTGGTATTTTTTTATTGTTTTATGCACAAAATCACTTAAATTTGATATTTTTGTTCTTAAAACTAGACTTATTTTCTTTGGTCGTTTTGCTCGTCAAGAAAAATCACGAGTTAACTTGTCAATGAAGAAAGAGTTGACAAGCTATATTGTTCATTGTTAGTTCATGTTAGCTGTACATTTACTAATGTTAACTTATACACTGTTAAAAGTGAAGAAAAAATACTTAAATTAGAAACACCTAAAAAAGTACGTTTTATAAAAAGTTTAGATTTTTTCACTCTAACCTCTCGACGCGCACAAATTTGTGGGCGGGATGACGTCAGTTTTTTTAACACTGCTAACAATGTCTATATAGCCTACTGTCTACAAACATTAATAATATTAACATTACTATACATCGTTTAAAATATCTACGGGTTTAGCATCAGTGCATGGTCTCTGTTTTGAGATACAGATGCTCTAGCATCATAAATGTAGTATTTTGTGACAGAAGTCCAGATGACAACATGCAAAATATAAACGGGACTTCTTACCTTTGTGTTGATATAACGATCGCAAATCGAATCCAGTCTGTTTCAGATGTGTGAATAACTCATGAAAACTGTCTAATAGAATACATCCAATGACCATTTTTGTCCACAAATGCGTATAATCCATGAAATATAGATATATAGTCTGTTGTTTACATCAGATTTCGCATGAACATCTTGTAATAGCATATAATATACAATTTGAGTACTATTTACGTCGTAACACTGTATATGGGATAACACTTTAGGTTCTAGTAAACACGTGCACTGCAAAAAAAGTTCTTAGTATTTTATTTTATTTTTAGTAAAAATATCAAAAAATTCTTAAATTAAGATGCTTTTTCTAGTAAACAGTAAGTCTAGTAAGTCTAGTTTTTAGATAAAAAATATCAAATTTAAGTGATTTTGTGCATAAAACAAGCAAAAAAAATCTGCCAATGGGGATAGCTAATTTTTCTTGATTTTTTTCTTGAATTTAGTGTTTAAGAAAAATTTTCAAGATTTTTTTGCTTACCCATTGGCTTATATATTTGATTGTTTTATGCACAAAATTACTTAAATGTAATATTTTTCGATTTTTTTTCTTAAAAATCATTTGTTTGCAGTGTAAACTCGCATTCAAACTTTTTTTGAAAAGTAGACAAACAGCGCTATCAAAAATCGTGACATCATTTGACTCACTCGTTCCTACAATGACTTCATGGAAAATAGAGTGGGAGTGCTTTTCACGTTAAGTGATACATTTAAGGTGAAAAATCTTTAAAATTGGTAACAATTTAACTCTTTTACCGCCAGCGTTTTTTTTTAAAAAGTTGCCAGCCAGCGTTTTTCATGATTTTCACCAAAGTTTAATGCCTTCCCACATTCAATATACCAAATGAAAGAACAGACCCTTTGCTTTCAAGCAACAAAAAAAACCGTTTCATCCTACCTTCAGTGGTTCTTTTGTAATCAGCTTTTGAATATGGGTAGGTTTCTGCAAAAACACCACATTTTGAGCAAAAAGCAGAGATAATTCCATTTTTGTGACGGTGTCACGGTGGGAATACACCGAATAATGAAAAAACAAAGAGAGAACCCAAACGCAGAGGATGTATCAAAAATAAACTATATATTTAATAAAACAGAACAGAAAATACCCACGTGGGGGTAAAACAGAGAATAACTAAACACTGGGATTAAACACAAACCAAAACACGGGAACAAAACAAGAACTGGTAACAGAGAACACGGAATACATGAAAACTCTGAAACTACAACAACGCACGCGCATAACACAGAGAACGCGAGGGCATTATAAAGACAGCACATCAATGGGGAACAGGTGAACATAATTAATCACGTAAGACACGAGTACATAAGGGAGTAGGGTGAAAGTGACAAGACACTGGGAACACGTGTCACACATACATGATGTGAAAACACACGTATTCCCACGTAAACACAATGCTGCCATAGCCTTGCCCTCTAACATCCGACCTGGATAATAACCAAGGTCAGGCAAGACCATGACAGCCACAAAACACTGGGAACACGTGGAAGCCACACATACTATATGACTCCACATGTTCCCACACCGAACATAGTACTGTCATGGTCTTGCCAAATACACTCAGACCTGAGTCTATACGAAATGTCTGGCAAGCCCATGACAGACGGACTTTTCATAGAGATCCCATTCAGAGCGATCTTTAAAACAGACACGGACATGCCGCCGCTTGCCATAGGGCAATACTTCCGGGTTTAAAAAGTTGCAGAAGGGTGCCACCTGGTGGATAATAGCGGTATTGCGGGAAGACGGAAAATCTCGTCATTGGAGGGGAAGCGTTTTCTCTTAATTGACGAGATATCTCGTCAATGGCGGTGAAAGAGTCAAGATAAACATTTTCAACTTGAATTTTTCAGTTAAAGTGAGAAAATTTAAGTTGATAAAAATTACTTCAAGTGGTAACGACTATACATTTTAAGTTGATCCAACTTTCACTTTTTACAGTGAACAACCGTATGGTAAATTGTTTCCATACTTTGTTTGTAGAGTAATAGCAGTGTTTATCTGGTACAACACACATAGGGGATGTAACTACAAAAACACCACTGAACTAAGTCAAAAACATGGTGATGAACATCAGCTTTTAAATAAATACTGTGCTAGAAAAAAATATGTAAAATGGGTCTAGACGTAGGGACTACATGGTTGTTTCATTTTTAAACTTCATTTACATAAGCTAGCTTACTGAATAAACCAGCTCATAGAAATGACTTGAGAAAAAGAAGAGTTTAGGAGAAAACGTCTCATTATTCCCTCAGCTCACTGCCTACACACAGACTCACAAGATGCTCTTTTACAGCTCAGGACACTTCACAGACATCTCAGAAATGTTTCATTTCAATGTCAGCTTTGTCTTGGATGTTCCTTAGGGGAATTAAAAATAGACACATGAAACTATTGATGTATACTATACAGTGAGAGAAAAGAGCTTCTTATATAGATATTCTTGATATATTCTTATTTTGAGTTCATGGTATTCAGGCAAAAGTGCAATAAGCACTTCATATTAAAACTTTCTGCCAGTATAGTCAAAACAGGAACATAAGATCTTGTAGTCATTGTGTTAATCCAGTTCACTATAGTTGTATTAGTGCAAAATGTTATTTTTTTCACTCATTGGATGGTTGAACTTGGTCTGATATGTTGGCGGTTAGGTGCATGCTGGGAAGGGTCAGACTCTCGAGGCATGAGTTAGCACGTATAACGCTACAACGTTCAGTTCTCGTTACTTTGCTCGGTCAATTGTTTGCTGTTGTTACAGTCTGTTGAATTGCCTTATATAATTGACACTGAGCTTGTTTCATAACGGCAGGGGTTTTGTGTTCATGGTGTTTTTGTGTCTTTGAAGTTCTGCCGTCTTCTAGCATTAAGGCATAAGATGGGCTTTTCCCACTTACAGTATGCGGCTCGCCAAGTCTTTTTTATTTGTTTATTTGCTACCTCATTTTATCGGTGTTTAGGTCTAGTTAGACTCCAGTTCTTTTTCTGACACGCTGTTGTTGAAGCCGTCGTTTTATATCTAAACTTTCACTTATATTAGTCTCTCTTATGACTTTGGGCTCTTTATATTTGCAAATTTGGATCATTTGATGGGCTGTTGTAAACACAGAATTGGCACTTTAATGATGGTTTTATCGTTAGTTGTAATCCTACATCTGCAAGAAGAGCATCTGTACAGTCCTGGAATTAAAACTTTATTAATTATCTCCTTTGTTATAATGATTTGTGGTACTAGAAACCTTCTGTGATCTCTGAGATTGTGATGATGCTTCTGTGGATTATAAAATTGTATACACTATATTGCCAAAAGTTTTGGGACACCTGCCTGACATCCTGCACATGAACCTGAATGACACCCCATTCCTAATCCATAGGGTTTGATATGAAGTTGGACCACCTTTTGCAGCTACAACAGCTTCAACTCTTCTTGGAAGACTTTCTACAAGGTTTAGGAGTGTGTTTATGGATTTAAAAAGCACATTTGTAAAGTCAGACACTGATGTTGGACGAGAAGGCCTCACTCGTAGTCTCCGCTCTAATTCATCCCAAAGATCTTCTATTGGGTTGAGGTCAGGACTCTGTGCAGGCCAGTCAAGTTCCTCCACACCAAACTCGCTCATCCATGTCTTTATGGACCTTGTTTTGTGCACTGTTGCACTAGTCATGTTGGAACAGGAAAGGGCCATCCCCAAACGGTTCCCACAAAGTTGGGAGCATAACATTGTCCAAAATGTCTTGATATGGTGAAGCATTAAGAGTTCCTTTAACTGGAACTAAGGGGCAAAGCCCAACCCCTGAGAAACAACCCCACACCATAATTCCCCCTCCACCAAACTTTACACTTGGCACAATGCAGTCGGGCAAGTACCGTTCTCATGGCAAAGGGCAAACCCAGACCCAGAAGTGGGATTCGTCACTTCAGAGAACACGTCTCCACTGCTCTAGACTCCAGTGGGGGCTTGCTTTACACCACTGCATCCGGCGCTTTGCATTCAACTTGGTGATGTAAGGTTTGGATGCAGCTGCTCGGCCATGGAAACCCTTTCTATGAGGCTCTCTATGTACTGTGCTTAGGCTAATCTGACGGCCACATGAAGTTTGGAGGTCTGCAGTTATTGAAAGTTGCAGACCTTCTGCGCACTATGTGCCTTACCATGCACTGACCCAGCTCTGTGATTTTAAGTGGTCTACCACTTTGTGGCAGAGTTGCTCTTATTCCCAATTGTTATAATTTTGTTATAATATTATTAACAGTTGACCGTGGAAAATTCAGTAGGGAGGACATTTCACGAATGGACTTATTGCACAGATGGCAACCTATCACTGTACCATGCTTGAATTCACTGAGCTCATGAGAACAACCTATTCTTTAGCAAATGTTTGTAAAAGCTGTCTGCATGCTTAGGTGATTTATTTTACACACCTGAGGCCATGGAAGTGATTGGAACGCCTGAGTTCAGTGATATGGAGGGTTGTTCCAAAACTTTTGGCAATCTAGTGTACAAATTCTTACTTGAATCACAGTGAAAGATTGCAGAGGCAATGGTGAATAATGTAATTCACACAAAAATTAAATATTGCCCAAAATTTGACATCAATCATGCCATGCCATCTCGCATGTATATACTTCCTTTCTTCAGTTGAGGATTATTTTTTTTTTAAATGCCTTGATTTGATCTTACATGATACCAAAGATATGGGATATAACTAGATTTAGCACTCCTGTTACTTTGAATAAGGGACAAATGCAACGTTTGATATGGCCATTCTGGTCCCACCTTCCAGTTAAAAGAACCAATCATGAATCGATAAAGACTGACAATGATAATTGGAGCTTTATTATTACTATTAGATGAAGAAAGGAAGTCATATACATCTGGAATGGCATGAGGAAAAGTAAATTATAACCCCGGATTTCCACCGACTGCGGAACGGCTGCGGATCCGTTGCGGAACGGCGGCGGAGTCAATCGGTTTCCATTCAAGTCAATGTGTGTATTTCCACTGACTGCGCTCCGAATCCGTCACAGCTCCGGCCATCCGCAGCCCTCCGGCACAAATACGCAGAGCTTCTATTTTTGACGGATGCCGGACAGCTCCGCAGGGCGGAGCCATGACTTTATCGCGTGATCATACCTGAATTCACGAGAACTCGTGTTTTTTTATTAAATCTTTGCAATACAAACATTACAAACACACACAAATAAAGTCATTAATACAGAAACAACAAATAATAGACAGGAACAGAGCCAGGGGAGTTTCAAATAAATACATTAAAGATAAAGCATATATAAATGTTTTAGCAGCCTTCTTATTTTTTGAATTTTGGATGTATTTGATGTACTGCTCTGTCTATGCGAGATCTCGTGTTGTGATCTGGGCTGGTTTGTAAAAACGTCATAATTCAACGGCATAATGGGCAGAGACAGAACTAGGTATCGCGCGATCATCACGTGAATTTGCGAGACCTCGTCACTTCAGCACGCAGCCGCTCTGCAACAAAAACGGAACTGGTGGGTATTGGCGGACGGCAGAGTGCGGAGACGTAACGCAGCGGAGCTGATCTGCAGCTGCTCCGCAGTCGGTGGAAATCCGGGGTTAGAGAACGTTCATATTTGGGTGAACTAATCATTCTACTGTTTACTGTCTAATTCAGGGATGTCAAACATATGGCCCGCAGGCCATACACAACTCACAAAAGTGTCCAATCCAGCTCGCATGATGATTTATACAGTTTTATTAAATACATATTTTACTCTTTCTCCGACAGCCTTTTTTTTAAGTTGCCCGCAGCATGTTTTGTGATCATTTTCCAAAAGTTTCACAAAATGTCTTCCAGGAAAATTTTCTTTTAAACGTACAATATATCAAATGAAGAACAGACCCTCTGCTTTTAAACAAACAAAACGGAAAAAAGTTACATCCTATGTTCGTTTGTTATATCCTTTCAAATATGGTTAAGTTTCTTCAAAAAAATAAAAATCACAGGTAATTGCATTTTTGTAAAGGACTTTTGTTAGAGATCAGATTTGGAACGATGATCAAAACAAACACGGAGTTTACAATCTTGTTGAATAAGTGGATGCCTCAGTTTTTATAAATGGGTAAGAGCTCCACCTGGTGGATATTTGCGGAATTATAGATTACTGTAAAAACTCATCAGGAAAGCTTCATTGGCAGGGAAGCATTTTCTCTTAAATGAAGAGATAATTGGTCAATGGCGGGGAAAAGTTGAAAAAAAAAACAGACTGGCGACTGTCTAGTTAATTTTTAATAGGAGACACGTGGAAAACGGCAAAACACAGACGGTTTCACATGCCGATATTGTAGTTTTTTTTAGTGATTATGAACAATATGTTTCAGCAGAGGATTCCATTACCATAAAGATGAGTTTATTGCTAACAACAATAAGGCTGAGTTGATGGCCAAGTCAGCTCAAGAGTCTTTTCAGAATTCATCCTAATATACAGTTCACTAAACATTAAAACTCCTCCCATGTAGTTGTTTTTAGCATGCTTTATGTTTGATGTGTTTTTACTTTTTTCCTTGCATATGTCAGCTTATGCATTTTAGCTATGCTCTCAGTTACCCATATTTTAAACCCTTTATACATTGCTCTTCTATGTATATAAACATGAGACATGTATACTGGCAAAACATCTTTGAATCTGAATACCATGTTCACCAAAAATATACTTCTGAATTAAAAATCTTCTTCACGGAACAGAAATACAAACATCAACAATTGTTATCGGGTACGTGGCCGCACTGCTGAAAGTTATGCAACTAAACCGGTAGCTGTATATTGATATTGAAAAGCAACACAACTTAGTGGCACTGTGACAACCACAGTACAGGAATAATGACAATATGATATTAATAAATACCACTTTCCATTTATAAGTTAATTGTACTTCATCGATGCCTAGCAGGTTGGTCCTATAAAACTCTGTGGCTATCATGTCTTGATCACACCTTGCACAAGTATTGCGCTAATCACTTCGCCCAAGTAGCAGTGCTTCATAAAGTAATGTTTCTGAGGACTTATGACATGTAATGTTTTTCTAGTTTACTTGCTAATTAATTTCTAGTTTAAGTTAATATGAACACAATTATCAGCACACAAAGGTTTAAAAATAATATTACAGCGCTCACATGGTGGCATTATTTACCATCCGGCTCTCAACCTAAAATGAGTTTGACACCCCTGGTCTAACTAATTGTCTGCATTATACTGTTCATATTTAAATATGCAATACACTTTAATTATATTGTATTTGACTCTAATGTACGACTAATTTAAAATGCTTCACAAAGCATTTCGTGTTCTGAAATAAGTGATTGATTTCCTTAAACCTCTATTGAAGAATTTTATTGAAGTGCCTTCGGAGAAAATAAATGGGCTTCCAGAACCGAGCGGCTGAGAAAGTGTTTTGCTCCATAAACGCGGCAGGATAATTCTTCATCTTAACCAGAAGCTTTCCTCCGAAACCTCAGATAACTACAGTAGCTGTGAGCATTCGCTGATTTATTTGTTCACAGGTAACACGCAAGCAATAATGCGGCACCATAAAAGCCTGAAGGTGCAGTTAGATTGGTGGGGACAAGAAACCGCTCCTCACCATTATCCTTTCTAGATCAGGCTGGTGACCTCAGCCGTAAAGATGTCTACTGGATTTGCTTTAATGGTCCTCGCTTTCCTTGTTGAGGCAGAAAGAGGTTGCCGTGCCAACGTCCGGCGTCGTTTCCTTGAAATAATAAACCATTAAAAGTCGACAGACCTGTGATGTTGGAGAGCCGGCGGCTCTGTACACATGTTAATGACGCTTTTGGTGAAAGAGCTCAGATCGTTTTGATTGGCTCTGTGTGAAACGTGTTTAATTGATATGTGATCGCTGAGTGATGTCCGTATGTGTGACCTTTGTGAAGAATAAGACTGTACGACATCCTAATATGGAATTCAAAAGATCCAATTAACTAGCATTGGTTGTATCTGTCAGAATTAATCGTATATTAAATGCATGACTTAGACTCATTTCCTCAACTTGTAGTATTATACGATTATATGAGCGTGCCATGTGCCCGGTGGGGACACAGCGTATGATCCACTGAAATATTAATTCCTGTAGTCGTGTATGCACCCAAGAGAGTTCATTATTGACTGCTGATAATTGGGGTGGTTACAACAGAGAGGTCGATTAAAGCCGGTTAATGAGGGTTAATAAATGATGTTTGCTAAGGCAACCATCACTATTAATACTGATTACCCTTAGGGTTACTTGGGTAAGAGACTGTGATAGAGATTTAGGGGATGAGTGTGTTTATTACTACTATCATTACATCTCTGGCATCAGCAAAAGGCACAAGTTTACTGTATGCTACATCCCAATTCGCATACTATCTGTCCTAAATAGCGCACTAAATCAGAATGAGTATGCACTGTAATAAGTATCCCTAATATACCTGCATGCTTTACTTTTGGTTCCTGTAGCTTAGTAGGTACTGGAGAGCATTGCTTTAGCAGTACAATGGTTGTGGGTTTGATCTCAAGGGAACACGCATACACGAATAGTGCATACTACAGCTTAAAAAAGTCACTTTTTGCATCTTCAAAGTGCATAAATGTAAAATGTAATGTTATTTGTATCACCCGGCGTCTGGGCATCTTAGGTGCACTTGCGTACTTTTTTGCATCACACATGCATACTGTTGCATACTTCTTTGCACATACTTAGTGCACAGTATACATAGGAGAATTGGAATGGAGCATTAAAAAAAAACAACAACACCAGAATATTACATACAGTACAGCTCAGAATTCAATTACTGTATTAACCTTGGCATGGCATTCGCTTAGTGCTACGTGTCTCTGAAATTGACTAAATATGTGCCGCTTCTTTCACAGAAACACGTGAGCTTTCTGCTGTGCCTCTTTCAATTACAGAAAATATAATTCTTTGAAACGTCTGAAAGTAAAAGAAGGTTTGATTTTGAATTATTCATACGAAATGACAAACATATGGCACAGTTTTTCTCACCTCGAGCGCCGCTGCTCTGTAGTTCTTTATCATTTGTCTAATATATCGCTGTTTCCTGAAGGCACACTTTGTTTTCTGGGCCTCGGGCAAACCCGTTTGAGTAACTTGCTTTATAGTTTCGTATGTCGTATAGTTTAGTTTTAAAGAGTATCGACTTCTCTACACTTTTATAGCTTTGCTTACAGCAGCAATATGAATTTATTGTGCTTCCCCGCAGATCTTCAGATCTCTTGTTGGGACTGCATGCATTGACTTTAGTCACTCCTGCTGAATTCAATGCTGATTTTCTTGGGAGCCGTACTGGATCAGAGATGAAATATTAGGCTGTATTGTTGAAGGTGTCAGATGGTCTATACTGGAGTTTTGTCTTTTTGGAACTTTAATACTTGTTGTTTCTCTCCGGTTCCTTTTAAAAGCACCCATGGTGTTCCTTATGGGTTAAACCTAAAGAATAATCATAACAATATCTCTAATTTAATGTACTACATTTTTATTTTGGAAATTTTACTTTAAAATGTGCAATCGTGCACAATAAGAGCAGGATTATGGGCCCTATCTTGCACCCAGCGCAATTGACTTTGTCAGTGACGCATGTATCATTCGTATTTTGCACCGGCACACAGCGGGTTTTTCCCTCCACAGACGCACGTCGGCAAACTAGGGAATGAACTTGCGCTCCCTGGGCGGTTCAGCGCAAAAAAGTTGGCGTTTTCCGACGCAAACCATCCCTGATGCTATTTTGCAGTTTCAAAAAACAATTGCGCCACTGACCAGAAAAAACTAGTCTAAAGTCAGTTGCGCGTTGTTCATTATGCTATTTTAAGGGCGCATGCTTGACCATAATGTATAGCGTGCACAACGCGCACACACTTTGCTTATCTAATCTACACAGATGCAACAGTTATTTTTGCAAATCATAAATTGTTACAATAAAAAAATATTAACACATGAGATAAGGAAATCATTGTGGTGATAGTTTTTATTTATTTTGTGTGGCTGCGTTAAAAAATTATCATGCAAATAACGATTAAAATATTTTCATACGTTTGTTGCGTGGCTGTATTACGTTTATTTTATGTAAATAATAATTAAAATGTTTTCATAAGAAAACTTAATGTATGTGAACTTGATTTGTAAGTGTACTTTGGGGTTGGACTGAGTTTCTCTCCTGGCGTGCGCCTGGTAAATCCGTCATAATAATAGCAACCCGCCATGGAACTTGCGCCCTTGCGTTTAAAGGGAATACTGGATAGCGTTCTGATTGGTTTATTTGACGTTACGCCCAAACCACACCTATGAATAATGAACCTACTTCAGACCAACCCCTTATAAATTTGCGCCTGGCGCAAGAGTTATTTCTCCCGCCGGGAAAATAGCAACAGCGCCCAAGATCCGCCCACAAAGTCACTTGCGCTTTGCGCTTCGCACTTGCGTTTCAGATCGTTAAAATAAGTAATTAATGACAGGTACTTATACCAGTGCGACTTATGACTGGTTTTGTTGTAGATGGTCACATATAAGATAAAAATAACAGAAAAATTAAATAAACTATAATTAATAAAAAATACTTTGGTTTGTCTTTCTCCACAGTTCTCTTCGGTCAGTTTGTGTTCTTTCAGACGACCTCTAATGATGTGGTGGAGATCTTCGATGGACCCTCAGTGGAGTCGCCTCTCCTCACCTCTGTTTATGGCTCTCACCCAGGTAAAAGGCTTTGTTTACCAGCACTATGTGAGAACACCTGAAGACAGATCTGATAAGAAGAGGCTGCAATAAACTAATGTAGGAATACCATGGTGACGGTCTGATTTGCTCTTGATGTGCTTCGGCTGTATCAAGAGGTTCAAAAGTCTGAGACCACAATGGAAATCTCCTTTTTCTATTTTTCATTTAACCTGGAAATAAACTTTTTAAAAGTTTAGGATTTTGAAAAGTTTCAAAGAAGGAAAAGTTTTGTAAAAGGGAGAAAAATATCACTTTTGTGCCAAGCTAAATGCTGGGTTATTTTCAGCTCAGTATTGGGTCATAAGGGATGAACCCATTGTTAGGTTACATGTAAACATTTTCTGGGTTAATTTAACCCAGCGTTTCGGTTCATCCAGTTTTGACCCAACATCACCCAACAGCATTTTTTAGAGTGTAACTCTTAAAGGGAAAGTTCACCCAAAAGCGAAAGTACCACACAGTTGACGGTACCAAATCACTTCTATAGTATTTGCAGTTATGTGTCTGAAACTGTCTACACAATGATCAGCGGTGTTGCAAGAGTGGAGGCGTGGACTAATTTGCATATTCATGGATCCGCTTTACTAAAGGATGCAAGGTTGTTGAGTTACTTTAAGCTGCACACCGTATCTTTCAGACGAACACATTTGAAGTTATTTTGGAAAATGTCCTTGCTCTTCTAAGCTATATACTGTAATGGTAAAACACAGGAACACTTTCTGACTTTGCATGCAAAAAAGTGCATTTATCCGTAACAGTGGTAATTTACACGGCTTCAATGGATTTATAAAGGTATTCTGCAAAAAATAAAATGCAGAATGATATACAGATTTCAAACTTTATTACTGTAATAACTAGCTTCTGGTAACGGCGGTATCTCTCATGCGAAAGTTTTAGCGTAGTGAGCGCTGGTTACCATGGGTACATTGCACTTGTCAATTGCGTGAGTCCGAAATGGCGTAGTTACCAAAAGTTAGTTATTATAGTTTATAATATGGTTTAAAATATGGATATTTGTAGAAATGATATTCCCCAATACATGGACAACTTTTCATTTTGTCAGAAATGGACTGTTCCAAAGTTTGCAATGGGGTTGCCAGGTATCCCAGTGTGGCGCCTTGCAATTCCATGCGTTTAAACCGCATTTGATGTGATTGGGCTCTTAGGCTGCATGTTGTAAATTGTTTAGTGAGTAAAAACAGGTGGATTAAGTGCCAAAATACCAAGTGTTCATTGATTGTGTATATATGTGCATGCATCACGATAACCAAACATTTCTTATACATAATCTATAAGCAACATATTCTGAGATATCGTTGACCTGACCAGCAACGTGTGGCCTTTCAGCAATTAAACCAGTAGTTAGCAAAGAGATTTTACTAAATTGTTCTTACAATATCACATCAATAACCCGCAAAACACATTTATTAACTGCTTTAAGCCATGTGGATTACTTTTTTATGAATGCATGGGTGAATGCACTTTTTTGGGCTTTAAAGTAAGAAGTTGTTCCCTGATCCCTGTTTTCTCCCATTATACGCTTGGGAGAGCAAGGACATTTACTAAAATAACTCCAAGGGTGTTACAAATTTTATATTTGGCTGGAGTTTCGCTTTAACATTAGTTAATGCTCTATGATGTAACATAAATAAGAAAAGATCAATCGTATTGGTAAAAAATATCATATTGTTTGTTCATGCAGCTAATGCATTAACAAATGTTAGCAAATAGTACCATGTCAAAGATTGAAATTAAAGAATAACCAATGATTGAAAACAAACTTTGATGCTCCTAATCTCATCATTAGATTATGATACTTAAGCCTGCAGATTTACAAATTATTGGTGCATGCTTATAATATAATTTGCAGTAAAACATTTTTGTATCAAATCAGACAGTAATGGCAACACAGAAGCAGTTTTTCACTGTGGTTTCAGACATTTGGAGGCGACACATCATTTCCTTTAACCCTGTTGATGTGTCAGTCCTCAGCAGATATATTGATGATCTCAATTATGTCGCTGTTGAGACTGCAAACAGATAACAGAACTGTTTTACTTCCCCTTGCCTCCCCTAATTTCCGCTTTCAAAGGAGAACCCTTGCCACTGAGCTCTGCCAACGAAATAACCATCAAGTTTAAAACTGAAGGTCCGGACACGGCAAAGGGTTTTCATTTTGTATATCAAGGTACGTAGTTTCAACTCTAGTAAAATAAAAAGCATCTGCCATAAAGAAATATATCACCACACACTAAAAATACTGAGTTGTATTTAACACATGGCTGGGAAAAATAACCCAGTCGTTGAGTTTATCTCTTGCTGGGTTATTTCAGCCGATGGTTGGGTCAATAATTATTTTACCAAACCATGGTTTAAAAAAACTGTGATTTTTATAGTGCATACTATTCATAGACTGTAAAACAAATATGGACGTAGTGTCCGTAACATCTCCCATAGGTTTGTGAAGATCTTTTTTTAAGCCAATAGTAGGCGGTGCCTGCGCGTCGCCATCTTGGCCGCACGTCACTGCGAATCCCTCGCGGAAGACCGAAAATGGGTAAAGAGTCGGACGTGGGTGAAGCTAAGGTGGCTGGTTGTTAAAAATGTGCCCACCTAGCTCAGCGGTAGTGACAGCACTGGCAGTTCACCCGTCACTCAAGTGACCACGCCCTTAATAGGCTTTATGCCCAGCTGCACTACTTCCTGCACAACTTCAGCCAGCTCCTTGTTTCCTGTCTGCCATTATTGGACAAACTCATTCATCCAGGTGTGCCTGACCTCAGTAGTCACAACAACAATAGTCAGACACACCTGGATTAATCAGTTTGTCCAATAATGGCAGACAGGAAACAAGGAGCTGGCTGAAGTTCAGGAAGTAGAAGTTGTCATGAGGGCAAATTTAGCTTTATATATAAACAGATTATTTTCTAATGTAAAGTTGGCCATTTTAACATGGAGGTCTATGGGAATTAACTCCCTTGTGGAGCAAGCCTCTAGCGGCCAATCAGTGAATTGCATATTTAAGTCACTTCTGTATTGGCTTCATCAGAGAGATCGAAAGGTTGCCCCTTGATTTTCATTTTCAGTAATGTTAAACCTTTTAAAATGCATAATAACATCGCAGTATTGAAAGGTCACAACAATGTAGCCAATATATGTTTAAGATACTATTAATAAGCTAATATGCAGTTTACTGGCTGCGTACAATGCAGTAAGTGCTAAAAAACTACATTGTAAATAATCAGAAGTTTTTCCTTGCATTTCTGCAGCTGTTCCCAGAACCAGTGCTTCCCAGTGTAGCTCCGTGCCCGAGCCTCGCTACGGGAAACGGATCGGGAATGACTTCGGATTGGGCACTGTCGTGCTTTTCGAATGTAACCCAGGTTACACTTTACATGGAGCAAATGCCATTAGGTGTGAGGCGGTTCCCAACTCTGTAGCCCAGTGGAATGGCACGGTACCAACATGTGTCGGTAAGTACACGTGCTCTTTAGTACTGCCCCCTGCTGTAGAGATGGTACCCTAGAAATGACATTAGTGTAGGATGACCAGGTTAAGTCTTTGTTTATTAAAGCCTAGCATGCTACCTACATAAGCAAATGTAAAGCTGCATGGCATGAATGCTATGGATTTAAATGCATTACTAGCGGCTTAGTTAAAAACTATTGTAGGTAAGGCAAAAGAAATGTGGTTAATAAATTGATTTTAATTTGTTTAAATTTGCATAATGCATGGATATCTGGTATAAAAATGGGATTTTAACAATACTGCAATTGCATCATCTGATTCTAACCATTTTGGAATCCATTCAGCTGATCTCTGGGTCTGGCGGTACCACTTTTAGCATAGCTTAGCACAATCTATTGAATCTGATTAGACCATTAGCATCGCACCTAAAAAAAATAACCAAAAAGTTTCAATATTTTTCCTATTTAAAACTTGATTCTTCTGACAGAAAATGTAAAGTTGCGATTTTCTAGGCCGATATGGTTAGGAACTATACTCTCATTGTGGCGTAATAAACAAGGACTTTGCTGATTTCGCACTTCTCGAAAATAGCCCCCTGCCATTGAAAGTTACCAAGGGGACTATTTTTAAGCAGCAAAGTCCTTGATTATTACGCCAGAATGAGAGTATAGTTCCTAACCATATCTGCCTAGAAAATCGCACATTTAATTTTCCGTCTGTCTTAGTACACAATGTAACTACAGAAGAGTCATGTGAGGTTGCATGATGATTAGCATGGTCTCTGCCTAAGATAGCTGCCTATGTAGGGAGTTAACAGCAATGTAGCTCACTTTTTTTAAGTTTTGGAAAAAGCTTTAAGTAGGTTTTATGAAAAATCAATATGCTAAGAGCTAATGGTTAGAGAGGCACTCACACGGCGAGAAGAGAACGATGGCATGCAATTTCAAGCAAATGCGAATCTCAGGTAAAATCTCCTGATGCAACTTGACAGAATACTTTTGCTTCTAGCCCCTGTTGATTCTCTCACAGGAGCAATTTTATTAAACTGCAGAAGGACAGAGCCAGAAGCAAAGCAGCCATCCACCAACAAATCAATGTGCTATCATTTTCTGAGCATAAAGCACAAATAGTCATGATTTTGCATTAAAGGGCTCATTTTCCCCCTGAGCTCCCGCTGTTTGTCAAGGTTTCTCACACCAAAAACCTGAATGGACAATTCTTAACTTAAACCGTATTTGTTTTTATGTATAGTATATGCTTGGGTCTTCTTTTGCATTTACATTTGGGGTTCCTGTAGCTGAATTGGTAGGGCTCTGCATTTTAAAGGTCATGGGTTTAAAACACAGGCGCCACACATGCTTATAAAATGTACAGCTTGAATGCACTTTACAGTAAGTCGCTTTGGTTAAGAGCATCTTCCAAATGCATAAATGTAAATTTAGCTGATGCTTTTATCTAAAGGGAATTACAAATGAAGAAAGCATTTAAAAAAAAATTCTTTAGAGGCAACAAGCAAAGCTACGTTTATAAGTGGGACTAGTATTGATGCTAGAAGTGAACAGCATACGAGCGTGATAAGCAAAATATAAGCATAAACATATGTAAAGTAAATTTTCGCATGCTCTCTCTATGTCAGCGTGGGTTTACTCCAGGTGCACCGGATTCCTCCCACAAGCCAAAAACATGTAAGTTACGCAAATTGGAGATGCCAAAATGTAACTCCCCCAACGTGGGTCTGGATTACTTGTCTGAATAAAACTTGTGTATCAATTAACCAGTTCTTAACACGAATATAGCCATAAATGCTGGAATGGCATAAAGGAAGAAAGAAAACCACCTCGCAAACAGGTTGAGTTCGTCCCTTTTTGAGCTAACACTGGAAAGCATAATAAAATTTATGCTATTAGGAAATACCGAAAACTGATGTAACTGAATTCTTTCTTTTTGAGATGTGTCCATCAGGTTTTTACCATAGACTGTAAAAACTATGGACGTAGTGTCCGTGACATCCCCCATAGGTTTGGGAAGAACATTTTTGAAGCCCAAAGTGGGCGGAGCCTGCTGATGCCATCTTGGCAGTGCATCGCTCGAGGATAACCAAAATTGGCAAAGAGGCGGTATGTGGGTGGACCTAAGGTGATTGGTTGCTAAAACCACGTTCGCCTAGCTCGACAGTAGTAAATTCACCTGTCACTCAAGTTGCCACACCCTTAATTACGCAGGACTTTAAGGCTTAACTCTTTTGCTGCCATTGACGAGATATCTCGTCAATCAAGAGAAAACGCTTCCCTACCAATGACGAGATTTTCCGTCTTTCCGCAATACCGCTATTATCCACCAGGTGGCGCCCTTCCGCAACTTTTTAAACACGGAAGTATTGCCCTATGGCAAGTGGCTGCATGTCCGTGTCTGTTTTAAAGATCGCTCTGAATGGTATCTCTATGAAAAGTCCGTCACAAAAATTTAATTATCTCTGCTTTTTGCTCAAAATGTGGTGTTTTTGCAGAAACCTACCCATATTCAAAAGCTGATTACAAAAGAACCACTGAAGGTGGGATGAAACTTTTTTTTTTTTTTTTGAAAGCAGAGGGTCTGTTCTTTCATTTGGTATATTGTATGTTTATATATTTAAAGAAGAACATTTTCTGGAAGGCATTAAACTTTGGTGAAAATCATGCAAAACGCTGGCGCTGGCTGGCAACTTTTTAAAAAAATGCTGGCGGTGAAAGAGTTAATATAATTTAGCCCTGGAGAATCCAAGAACCTTCTCTTAGCATCAATTAACTTTGGCCAAATTTGACCCATGGGTTCTCCAGGGTTAAACGAACTGTCTATGCGATTGACTGCCTTTTGGAGCCAGTCTCTAGTGGCCAGTCGATGAATTGCAGTTAAAGTCACTTTCCCAGTTGGCTTCAAGACAGAATGTTGCCCCTTGGTTTCTATATGGGCATTAAATGCTTAAAAATGTAAGTTGCCGATTCAATTTCCCAAAGTATTGCCGTTTGTATACTCTTAAAAAATGCTGGGTTATTTTCAACCCACACAGCAAAATCACTGGTGTTAAAATAACACCCAGGGTGTCAAATTTAACACTGGAAAAGTGTGTATATGTGTCCACACTACACTGTGTTAATTTAGTCAAAAGTGTAGTGTTAATTTAACAACACTCATTATTAGGGGTGTAACGGTACGTGTATTCGGACCGGACCGTTTCGGTTCAGGGTTTTCGGCACGGTGCACACGTGCACCGAAAGGCCGAATGCAATCTTTTGTAGGCGCCTATGCGGAACATAATAAGTGTGTTTCCACACGAACATATTAAGTGTCGGAAATCTCCGCGGTCAGCGCAAGTCTTCTGTCAAACATATAACATAATTCGGCCCACAGAAAGATTTTTATTTACTTAGTTGTATATTCGTTTGATTATTGATGTAAGCGTTTACGTGTCGTGTCTAAAAGCGCATGTTAAACGCGTGTCAAAGCGCTGTTTTGTTCTTTCAAAAGTGCGTGAGAGGATGCACGTCTTTCGTTGCTACGCAATCATGAGACGCGCTTTCTGTGACAGCGAGAATAAGGAATGCGTGATCAGATTTTTCATCTGCACCTCACGTCAATCATATCATTGTCACAATGCGATCAGCTGGTCGGGACAGAGAAGAGCTGTAACCCGGGCTTACTCAGCTGTCACTCAGCTGCGGAGGGGTTCGTTACAGCTTACACTAACGACACAAGCAAAGATTAGGAGAAACATGCCAAAGATCAAAGATGGCTATGTATGCAACTCACTAACCTCAAAATGAGTGTATAATAAGTATATCATCATGTTGCTTGCTATGCAGTTACACATAGAGCAGTAATATTATTTTTATACAGAGATGGTACATAACCAATTCAATTCTGTGAGTTAAACAATCCAAAATAAATCAAAACAGAACATTTTTGGTGGCAAAAATGTAGGCTAATAGTTCATAAATGTATTCAGGAATTGAATTTGTTAGTTTAGTGCAAGGTTTAAGTAGAAAAAGTTTAAGAGAAGGTTAAGAAAAGAGTTACCTACTGTTATAAAATAATGTAAAAAAAGAACTTTGCCGTAGTATTTTATTTATTATTTTTTCATTTTATATATATTTTATATATTATATTTTAATAAAACGTGTTTAAAAAAAGTGTAAACAAATTGTAAAAAAAGTTTATAGTAATAAACAACCTGCAGTTTAATGTTTGCATTTTCCCCTTACTGTACCGAAAATGAACCGAACCGTGACTTCAAAACCGGGGTACGCACCGAACCGTGATTTTTGCGTACCGTTACACCCCTACTCATTATATGTTAATTTAACACTCAATATTGTTAAATTTTACACTTTGTTCAACACTATTCATTGTTGTTTCCACACTACACTGGTGTTGGCACAGAAATACAGTGTTAAAAATTAACACTCCTAATTTAAAGTCAATACCGGTGTAATGTGAATTCAACAATGTTAAGTGTTAAAATACTGATTAATAGCCACTTTTGTTGCTAATGGGTTGTTTCTATAAAAGACAAATGACAAGAATTATTGCAAAACCTCTTTTTATTAAAGTACATCACATTTAATATTTACATTGATACACACAACACTTTGCATTTAACACTGCTTATTTAAATACCTCAGCTACAATTAGAAACAGAATACAGTATGGAATAATGAAAGTTATCTTATACCACAGCGCAGTGACATGAAAACCACTTATAAGGTCTTTAATATATCAAATGAGAGTTTAAAAAAAATTTGCCACCCTACTCAAAACTTGAACATTAAAATACACTGCAATTACCTTACTGGCAGGCAGAAATGCTTATCTTTCACAATACTAAAGATTTTTCCATAACAAAACAGACATTTCAATTCAAAAGACGTTTCATTTTTCTTAAATACGTTCCAACCTGGTATTTAGTTCTGTAGTTGTTTTACTCATGATGTAGTGGAAGGCTGCATCAGTGGTCTTCATCATGGAGGGAATGGCTTTTTGGTCCAGAATGATGCAAAAATTCTGGATGCAACTTCTGTTCCCAACGCAGTGCAGGCAGGGCTGTGCTGATTCATCCACCTCAAAGCATGGATTGATGCTCATCACCTAAGTGTTTTAAAAGAGTGTATTTGATGAATGTATTTGATGTGTATTTATGAACTTGTATGCATTTACATGGGGTGAACAATGCAAGCAAACTAACTGCTGAATAAATAACTAGAACAAAATACTAAAAAACTTACACAGCACAATCAGTAGCTTCAGTTGCACATTGACCCTCTCCAGTCTTTCTTCCTTTCACAAATGAAGGCAAGAGGTGAATGAGCCAGGGAAGAGCTGCCACATCACTGTCCCGTTCTAGCAAAACAGAATTTAAACACCATGAGTATAGAGTTAAACTTTAAAACCGTAAAAGTAGCAAACCCATGTACACTTACCATATTTAAACTCCTGTTGACCAGACAGAGGGTCATCCATATTGTTGTATGTTGGCTATTTTGCAATACATCACCTCAGCATATTTCTGCAGATTTTCAAAGACAAAAAGAGTCAAGAAAATACCAAAAAGGGTGGAGTTTTAACCGTTATTTGAATCAAAATCATCTCAGTATAATAAATCATGTTAGAGACAGTGTACAGTACAAATGTACTGTGTGTACTCACATAACTAGTTGGTAAGCTCTTATCCTCCAAACTGGGTTAAGGAATAACAGTTCCAGAATTCATGGGTATGCCGTATTCAAATATAGTCTGGTAGGGTCCTATCACAAAAAATGACAATAAAGACTCTGAAAACTCAACATTCTTTTTATATTAAAAACAGCACTCAAGACAATATGAATCTTCATTTATACATTTTCAAAATAGTAATCAATTTGATTGCTATTTAATATGACATCAATAGCAAAACGATGTATGAGAAGATAATATATTTTTATTAAAGTTGGCAGCAGGTCATGTGAGTTTCTTTCCAGATTAATAATAATAATAATATGTACAAAACTACATATACTAAAAAGATTGGTTAACTGTTCAGTTATGTCAAATAAAATGATTTATATGTATAAATATATAAACTTACCTTCTGTAATGAATTTATATAAGTATTAGCAGTCGTTTCTCATTGGAAGTCATCCATGTCAGGTCTTCTTTAATAAACTGCCCTAAAAACAGCATCTCTTCTGAATGATTTGAAGCACTCAGTGTGAACTTTCACCAAACTAGCATCTATAATGACAGAAAAACAAATGTTTGGCATACACGTTTTACACTTTCGTATGTATTTGCCATTTGCATCTGTCTGACATCTAGCACCACGAAAAGCTTACAACACACAATGCATCCAATCCAGCAATCTGTGCATACAAATGATGATATATTGTGAGGTTTTGGTCAAATTAATTGTTGGTTTGGCGATATTTCTCCTGTTTGCAAACATCTTAGAAAAACATATGACAATGCGGTTGCGGTTTTCTCCGTGTTTTTCAGTAATTTGAATAATTAACCGATATCCGTGCACTCACGTGCATGTAAACGACCTCGTTAACTCACGGTATCTAGCCTATATGATTACCTTATAACGAGCATCATATGGTGAATAAACAAGCTTTCATTTAACTTAATTTCATACCTTCAATTTGTAGTGCATGTCGCGTTTTATCATGGTTCAATTCTTTCGTTCATATCTCCTGTTAAAATTATCCTTCTTGGTTTTAAACTTTTAGCTAGCAGTTTAACTTTATACTAAACTAACAAGGGAACAACGTAACAGAAGGTAGCTCAAACTGAACCAAATAACGAACAAAGGGGAAATAAAATGGGAAAAATATCTTATTTAGGTTTTTTGGCATATGGCTGCGTAGAGTCAGACAGAGAAATAACAGTTTAATTTAGCTAAACCATGTGAATATTATGAGACTGATTTACCTGATCTCTTCAGTCCTCCTGTGAAAGAAAATGGCGGTAAAATCCCTGACAGGAAATGTTTAGTGGAGGCATGGCTTGATTTACACCGCTCAGAGTGAAATCTGATAACACCCTTGTTTTACACTGACACTGTTGTGGATATAACACTGGCCTAGCAATGGCAGTGTTATTTTATTACCAGATAGTGTTAAAACAGCATCAACACTGTGTGTTTAACACCATCCCTGAAAATTTAACACTGGTGATTTTGCTGTGCAGCGTTGGGTCAAAAGGGGACGAACCCAATTTTTTTAGGATAAATAACCCAGAATTTTTTTATATTTTGACCAAACAATGGGTTTTTGACACAATGCTGGGTTGAATATAACCCAGCATTTTTTAAATGTATCGCAAAATGATCTAGGTTCTGGAACGTTAAGCATGCTTTCATAGTATATTAAGCTACTATAGATTACTATTGGATACTATATTACTTTTAATATTTATTGTAAAAAGCAAGTCTTTCCATGCAGTCTCAGTGGTAAATCGGATGCTTTACCACCATCATTAACCCCTGTTACCATCATTTATAACTACTACAGCGAGTCATTGCTATATTTGATTCATACTTCCAGTGTGTGGGTAACAGTGTTGCTATTGGTAATGGTTTACGTAATTTTTCTCTCTTTGATGCATCTTAGCAAAGCGTTCTGATTTCACCTTTGCCACATATTTCTGTCCTTCTTTTAATCTAAAAGTAAAATGTAAATTATACACTCTAAAAATGCTGAGTTATTTTTAATCCAGCAATGGGTCAAACCCAGCTGTTGGGTTAAATTAACCCAGAAAATGTTTATATTTGACCCAGCAATGGTTTGAAACAACCCAGCATAGAATAAATCCAACCAAAAGAGGGTTGGATTCGTTCCTTTATGATCCAACGCTGGGTTAAAAATAACCCAGCATTGTGTAGTGTAGTGCAGATAAACACGTTTTTTAAGAAAGTTATAACTGTACACACTAAAAATGGCTTGGTTATTTTTGACCATTAATGGGAAAATATTGGACAGAACATGTGGTGGGTTAAAAATGGACCCAACGCTGGGTTATTTTAACCCAACTGCTGGGTTGTTGTACCCCATGGTTGCATAACAACAACCCAACATTGGGTCATTTTAACCCAGCATGTGTTCTGTCCAATATTTACCCATTATGGGTCAAAAATAACCCAGCCATTTTTAGAGTGAATGTGTCATGTTCCAAGCTTGTAAATTTTAAATAAATGTTGGGTTCTTTTCAACAAGGGACGAGCCCAGTTTTTTGGGTTGTAATTTAACTTATGCTGGGTTGTTTCAACCCAAAATGCTGAGTTGTTTTAACCCATTGTTGTGTCAAATTAATAAATTTTCTTGGTCAATTTAATCAACGACTGGGCTCTTCACTTTTTGACCCAACACTGGGTTGAAATTAACCCAGCATTTTTTAGAGCGTAGCCTACACCCATTTCTACTTTAATGTCTTGAACATAAGATCCAACAGATGGAGGCTTGCGTTTCTTGCAGCTTTTCATGTATATTATTCCATTTATAGCAGCAACTTAAATTGATTTACATGAAATCAAACCTCATTTCTGAACGCTACAATAGCTGTTAATGATGGCATTAGCGTTAGCTGGAAACCTTTATGATTATTGCAGGGGTGTAAAAGTGTGCGAGAGATCATCTGTGACGTGCTCAATACTGTGGACGTGGAGGGCTGAATAATGTACATATTCAACCATGCATATAGTTTTTCCTCCAATTAACAGAAAAGTATAAAGAAAGAAAAGAAGAAAAATGCAAGCACATTTTTCTTTTGGCTCAGGTGGCGTCATTTGCAAGATGAATTTCTTGCCCTTTTTCACAGTTTTATCTTTTCTTCTTAGTTGCTGTGTGTGTGTGCTTTGAATGCTAATGAAAGTGGAAAATTAAAGTCATTCTCACTGATGTTTGTGGGCTATCCAAATACATAATACAGTATTTGCGTATGTGAATTTACAGCAGCCGTAGACTTACGCAAACATTCATGCGCCTTTGAGCTCTTTGGATTTTTGTCATTGATTTATGGTGGACCGGTTATTATTTAATAACTTTCACAGTGACATAATGTTTTACACTCATGGCATCTTATTGTTTCATTACTCATATGCCAATCTCGAAATAATAAAGACAAGTATCAGTATTGCTATTTGGGGTTAAAGATTTGAACAAACTTCTAACCGTTAGCTGATATTTTTCTACAGATATAAGTTTTTTTTTCCTGCTGGATGATAAAACTTGCATTAAAGAAGAGATCCTGGTGGGCTTCTTTTGATCTTGACCAGAAAGCAAGCGTCTAGTGCACTAGCAATCGTATGGCAACAGCCAGACTATTTGCATTGGAGTTTTATATTTGGCTCACATTTTTTTCTTAAAAATCTTGTTCATTAAATTGGGTTGATTTTAAATTTATTTGTTTTGGTTGAAGCACTCAGATCTTTTTGACTCAACTCCCACAATGCACAATTCCCATATGGGTGTTGGGAAAACATGCAGAACTAGCTAGATTTTTGCGTCATCTGAGGATTTTTTTCCAGACTACAAACACACACATCTGAAGGGGAGAGGCACGTTAATTCGAAAATACTACTGTTTTTTTCTACTGATACAAAGCTTAATGCTAAATACTGAAGCATCTCTTCAATGTTAAGTGATACATTTTGGACACAATTTTATACAAAAAAAAGTTTTGACAAAGAAAATAGTTTTAAACAAATTCATTTCAGCTCCTTAGTATTTGTATTTGTGTGCTTTTGAATTAAGAGAGTGATGGTCTCGTTTTGACCTGGTCTCATCCTGCCTTGGTCTTGTCTGTCTTAACCCCTCAAATTTTGGTCTTGTCTTGGTCTTGACAAAATTTGCTCTTGGTCTAGATCTCAACCACTCAAAGTCTTCTACCCCTCAAAGTTTTGGTGTTGTATTGGTCTCAAAAAATTTTGTCTTGGTCGTGTCTTGATCTCAACCCCTCAAAGACTTGTTCTTGTCTTGATCTCAACCCCTCAAAGACTTGTTCTTGTCTTGATCTCAACCCCTCAAAGTCTTGTTCTGGTCTTGGTCTCTACAAAATCTGGTCTTAGTCTTGTCTTGATCTTAACCCCTCAAAATCTTGTTCTTGTCTTGGTCTCGACAAAATCGGTCTCGGTCTTGTCTCGATTTCAACCCCTCAAAGTTTTGGTCTTGTATTGGTCTCAAAAAATTTGGTCTTGGTCGTGTCTTGATCTCAACCCCTAAAAATCTGCTCTGGGTCTTGATCTCAACTCCTCCAAGTCTTGTTCTTGTCTGGATCTCAACACATTCTGGTCTTGGTCCTGTCTCGATCTCAACCCCTCAAAGTTTTGGTCTTGTAGTGGTCTCAAAACTTTTTGTCTTGGTCATTTCTTGATCTCAATCCCTCAAAGTCTTATTCTTGTCTTTGTCTCGAACATTGGTCTCGAACAAAATTGGTCTCAGTCTTGTTTCGATCTCAACCCCTCAAAGTTTTGGTCTTGTATTCGTCTCAAAAAATCTAGTCTTGGTCGTCTCTTGATCTCAACCCCTAAAAATCTGCTCTTGGTCTTGATCTCAACTCCTCCAAGTCTTGTTCTTGTCTCGATCTCGACACATTCTGGTCTTGGTCTTGTCTCGATCTCAACCCCCCAAAGTTTTGATCTTGTATTGGTCTCAAAAAATTTGGTCTTGGTCGTGTCTTGATCTCAACCCCTAAAAAACTGCTCTTGGTCTTGATCTCAACTCCTCCAAGTCTTGTTCTTGTCTCGATCTCGACACATTCTGGTCTTGGTCTTGTCTCGATCTCAACCCCTCAAAGTTTCGGTCTTGTATTGGTCTCAAAAAATTTGGTCTTGGTCGTGTCTTGATCTTAACCCCTCAAAGTCTTGTTCTTGTCTTGGTCTTGAGAAAATCGGTCTCGGTCATGTCTTTGTCTCAACCCCTCAAAGTCTTGTTCTTGTCTCTGTCTTGAACAAAATCTGCTTTTGGTCTTGTCTAAGTCTGAACCCCACAAAATCTGCTCTTGGTCTTGATCTCAACCCCTCAAATTCTTGTTCTTGTTTTGGTCTCGACAAAACAAAAACTGGTCTTGGTCTTGTCTTGGTCTCCACCCCTCAAAGTCATGGTCTTGCCTCAGTCTCATAAAACTCTGGTCTTGGTCCTGTCTTGGTCTCAACCCCTCAAAGTCTTGTTCTTGCCTCAGTCTCATAAAACTCTGCTTTTGGTCTTGTCTTGGTCAAAACCTCTCAAAATCATGTTCTTGTCTTTGTCTCAATAAAATCTGGTCTTGTCTTAGTCTAAACCTCTCAAAGTCTTCTTCTTGTCTTGATCTCAACAAAATCTGCTTTTGGTCTTCTCTTGGTCACAACCCCTTAAAGTCTTGTTCTTGTCTTGGCCTCGACCCCTCAAAGTTTTGATATTGTCTTGGTCTTGACAAAATCTGCTCTTGGTCTTGATTTCAACTCCTCCAAGTCTTGTTCTTGTCTCGGTTTTGACAAAATCTGCTCTTGGTCTTCTATTGGTCTCAAAAATCTGGTCTTGCACTTGACTTAATCTTAATTTTACGAAGAGTTTGAATATCCTATGCTAGCTGTAAAGAATACCAGTATGATCGCACTTAAACAAGATGACCCTTCAAAAGGCGAGAGTTTTTCTCTGCTCAAAGGGTTCTCTCGATCGCCCACCGAAATATGAGGGGAAGTAAAAGGAGTGTGAGGTTAAATAATTGAAAAGAATGAATGCATAATGTGTTTAGCCTGAGCAAGATGAAGCCTGTATAAAAGATGAAGGTCCTGCGGTTGCACCATCTCTGGAACTCACTTAAATTTTCTAGAAAGGGCTAAATATTGAAAAGGACACTTTTGAATAAATAACAAGTCCATGTTATGCCCATGCCACATTAAAGCGGATGCCACAGTTTATGTTAATATTAATGTGTGGTACTTCAAAACTAAACCTGGTTCTAGTAATGACATCCCTGTGGAGTTAACTGAAGATGCACCAGTAAGGTTGATCATTGGTGGGTTGCCTTAGATGCTTTAACAGCAACCTGTTTTTTGAAGTGTTCATTAAAAACACAGTGCTTTTGAATAATGTTCACCGAGGAAAACATATTACAGATATAAGGCCATTAATAAAGTTCTCCTCTGTACTTGTTAAGAGATCCACTTATTGTGCTGTAACAGTTTATCTTCAAAGTCAACATGAAAGCATATTTACTTTCCTAAGACACATTCCTGGTCTTATTGTGCATGATTCTTGCACGGGAGGTTTCGTGTTGAATATATCTACCGTGTTATTAAAGCTTTATTTTACCGGGTTACTCCTGTGAGATTTAAATCATGTTTAGGGGAGACCTAGCCATAACAGCTGCATAAAACAATGCAATAAACACAACAGTATAAAAAACAGGGTATTAAAAACAAATACTGTATAAACAGTACAGCAAATCTTCAAACGGATGACAACAGTATTTGCTGTCATTCTTGTGTGCGTTATTTCAAACATTTGTAAACAACTAGAACAATAGACATGTTATGCATCCGGCCCTGTTATCCCAAGTTATGTACAGTGCATTAAAAAGTATTTAAAAAATCAGTATATGTGTTTCCTGAGTTCAAACCTATGACCTTTTGCGATGTTATTGCAATGGTCTACTACTGAGATATACAAGAAAGATGTCCCCGCTTTCCTTTGGACTTGAACATAAAGTATTATATATTACTAAATAGTGTACAATATTTTATGTAGTATGCTGACATAATGCAATACAGTTATATACATACAAATTTGATCAGACAGGATATCTTAAAATAACTCGCACACATTCATTTTGGCTTAAGAGAAATTCAAACACGGTTTAAATGTTATGTAAGTTTTTATTACTGTAAAAGTTATAGATTTTCCATAAAAAGAGTTCATTTTAGTATTTCAAAGGTACATATTTGTACCACATGTGTACATAATGGAACATATTAAGACCTTTATAAAGGGTACTGCCCCAGTGACAGCTGGGGGACATATTTTGACCAACAGTGTACTCGCGTCTATTCTGTCATGTTCATTCTGCATTTTTCCCTCAAAATCTGTCATTCAGTTCCCTGCGGAGGTGTCCTGACCACACGTCGTGGAACCATCCTGTCGCCCGGTTACCCGGATCCCTATGACAACCACCTGAACTGTGTTTGGAAGGTCTTCGTGCCTGAGGGAACTGGAATCCAAGTGAGATAAAATTTGTTGTTATATGTCTCATGAAAACCCATTTTGAATGAAGTTTAACTGAAGTGTGTTTGATTACTTAAAGCTTGCCAGCATCAAAGGATTTTTAGTGTTCTGTGCTTTACTGTAGTATTTAAATTGCCTTTATTTATGGCTTAAAGTTGAAGGTCTCTTGTCAATACAGCATCTTCATAATATGAAAAAAAAAAAAAACGTTATGGTAATGGTGTGGTGAGATAATACACACACAAAATTGCCTCAGGCCACCATGCCACCATTAGATTTGTTGTTTTTGCAATGTTCTCTTCATTATGATACAACCAGAAAATACAAGACAATTGTTTGCAGTATAAAAAACAATAAAATTATAAGTTCCCCTTATACTTATAGCAATAGCAGAAACCTGCAGGATTCCTTAAAGTCCCCCTGTTGTCAATAATTGTATCACTTAAAACTAATCTTTGATCATTATAAAAGTATATGGAAAGGTTTTCCTGTGACAGTAATTTCTATGAATTTGGATCTTTGAATATGCAAATTAGTCCCTGCCTCCACTCTTTTTTCACACAATGCATACGTGAACTGCGCATTAGCAGCATTCATTTTTTTAGCGCTGATGTTAACATGTTACGGCATTCACCCTGCACGTTTTGGTCTTAAAATTTTAATATATTGTGTACATATTTCCTGTATTTTCTCATAAGGACTTTTAGACGGCACTTAACCCTGGGTTATCTTTGTTTTAAACCCCGCTTTTAATCCTAGGTAAAGGGTCATTTAACACTAGTAATTTAGAAGCGGGGATATCCCTGAAATAACCCAGGGGTTCAGAATGAAGATAATCCAGGGTTAAAAGCAGGGTTTAGAACGAAGATAACACAGGGGTAAAAGCTGGGTTTAGGATGAAGATAACCCAGGGTTAAAAGGGGGGTTTAGAACAAATATAACACAGGGTTAAAGGCAGGGTTTAGAACGAAGATAACACAGGTGTAAAAGCGGAGTTTAGGATGAAGATAAACCAGGGTTAAAAGGGGGGTTTAGAACAAATATAACCCAGGGTTAAAAGCGGGGTTTAGGACAAAGATAATCCATGTTTAAAAGGGGGATTTTGAACAAAGATAACCATGGGTTAAAAGCGGGGTTTAGAATGAAGAAAACCCAGGGTTAAAAGCAGGTTTCAGAATGAAGATAACCCAGGTTTAAAAGCAGGGTTTAGAAGGAAGATAACACGGGTAAAAGGGGGGTTTAGAACAAATATAACCCAGGGTTAAAAGTGGGGTTTAGAACGAAGAAAACCCAGGGTTAAAAGCAAGGTTCAGAATGAAGATAACCCAGGGTTAAAAGCAAGGTTCGGAACGAAGATAACCCAGGTTTAAAAGCAGGGTTTAGAAGGAAGATAACCCAGGGTTAAAAGGGGGGTTTAGAACAAATATAACCCAGGGTTAAAAGCGGGGTTTAGAACGAAGAAAACCCAGGGTTAAAAGTGGGGTTTTAGAACGAAGATAACCCAGTGTTAAAAGAGGGGTTTAGAACAAATATAACCCAAGGTTAAAAGCGGGGTTTAGAACAAATATAACCCAGGGTTAAAAGCAAGGTTCAGAATGAAGATAACCCAGGGTTAAAAGCAAGGTTCGGAACGAAAATAACCCAGGTTTAAAAGCAGGGTTTAGAAGGAAGATAACCCAGGGTTAAAAGGGGGGTTTAGAACAAATATAACCCAGGGTTAAAAGCGGGGTTTAGAACGAAGAAAACCCAGGGTTAAAAGTTGGGTTTTAGAACGAAGATAACCCAGTGTTAAAAGGGGGGTTTAGAACAAATATAACCCAAGGTTAAAAGCGGGGTTTAGAACAAATATAACCCAGGGTTAAAAGCGAGGTTTTAGAATGAAGAAAACCCAGGGTTAAGCACCGTGTAAGAAGCCTTATAAAACAACAAAGCTGGTGGTGGCCTAAGCCTTTTGGACAATATTGTATGTAAACTTTATAAAACAGAAATTCATAAGTGATTCATTAATTCATTAAGGGCTCTGGGGTTTTTTTTTAGATCACAGTTGTTACATTTTCCACCGAACACAACTGGGACTCACTGGACTTTTATGATGGCGTTGACAGCAACTCTCCAAGACTCGGCAGCTATTCAGGTAAGATTAAAAAAATTTAAAATTAAACATCGGATAACATTGCATGTAAAAGAAGTAAATCATATAAAATCAAAATTTGTTATAAAAAATGTATAAATAATAATTTTATAAGTATAACTGTTATATTTTTTGTTATTATGTATATTGTTATATATTTTAGATTTTATTAAATATATAATTATTTAAATATATAACAAAAAATATTAAAAGTATTATAATTTAATATATATTGTTCCAAAACAATCCAGGTGCCATTGGCAAGTGTTTAGTGCATATAATCTTACACATTGAACTCTATTCAGTTTCGTTCTGGGTTATTTCCTGATAATTTCCTCTCCACTATCTGCAATCTCTGTCAATAAAACATAACAATAATCTGAGAAAATTCCAATTGTGTGAGTGATGGTGTGTTTTCCATATAAACCTACACACACACTTTCAGATTTAACTTTAGCATGCAGTACTCATCCCTGTTGTAGTTTCTTAAACAGACTCAGAGTCAACCCAAGAGTCTGATGAGAATCACGCCGCCGTATCTGTGAAATAAGACTTTATGAAATAACCTTATTCCAACTTGCTTTCATCTAGAGATTTGTTTTATCAGGCAAAGCACATCAATATTTGAGCTGTCACAGGATATCATGGATCAACAGCTTTATAAGCAGTAAGAATGAACTCGGGAGTCTGAGTTTCCCCGGCGAGCCCGGGTGTAAGAGACACGGGATGCTATCAGTGTAGCGCGGGTTACTCAGTAGTCTGTCGAAATGAAATGGCAGAACCCTTCGAATTGAAGAGACAGATTTTAATTATTTGGCACAGTTCCTCCCGCGCCAGACGCATCGGCCACGCAAAAAAACAAAATAAATATGCGCTGACCTTAGTGGGCGCCATCAGTCTCAGACAAAACGTTAACTATTGTTGACAGGTTGACGTTTAATCTGCTCGGAGGACAAATGAAAGATTAAAGGGATTTATTGAAAGGAAATTCCCTGTGCATTGAGAAGGTGAAATGACTCGATCAAATATGCTTCGCGGAAAAGCGCTCTTCATTTTTCGACGTATAAAGGATGTACGGGACTCTCTCTCCATCTCACCCTGGGGTTGAGACGGCAAGTGCAATGCCTGCCTCTATCCGTCACAACCTCTTTAGTGCTGAATGTCAGCCCTCGCTCGACAAATAGCCCATCATCGAGACTCCAGAGTTGCTACACATCATCATTTTTCTAGATAGAGGTGGACCATCAGGAAGGTGTGACCCAACTTTAGCCACACCGGCACTTTGTCAATAGACCTACCAACTAGTGACAGGCCTGACAGGGTTGACTGACATCTGCAGAAGCCTCTTGGCTGAATGTCAAATCCCTCAAAGATGTACTTTACAGAGGAAACTTGACATAATGCAAACTTGAAAATGTTTCTATTGCAAACTCCTTTAGGGACCACGATACCACCCCTGTTGAACACCACGTCCAACAACCTGTACCTGACCTTTCAGACCGACATGAGTGTTTCTGGAGCAGGTTTTCACCTGGAATATACAGGTATGATGACTGATTACTTCTGCCATCAACATGATGGCCAACAAGGAAAGCACTACAATGCATTTTGTGTTTATTGCATTGCGACTTCTTTTTCACACGGGGTGTTGTTGCTTATCTTTCAATGCAGAAGATGAAATAAATTTGGCAACTTTCACTTTCTGATAAATACAGAGTGTTTCCTTGTGTCCTAAGCAATAGGTTTGGACTCCTGCCCAGAACCGCAGACACCCAGCAATGGAGTGAAAGTGGGCGACCGTTATTTCGTGGGTGACGTTGTCTCGTTTCACTGTGAACAAGGCTACACTCTCAAGGTGGGTTGATTTATAACACAATACAGCAGTGTTTGCTTAAATGGGAATTGTGTAATTGTTTTGATGGTAAGAAAATTATCTCCTGTCGCAGTTTAGTATGCAAAAATAGATTATAGGGAAGGCATAAACATGAAAAGCATAAACAGGAAAACATAACACCATTGCTTTGTTTGTTTGTTCGTTGGCTTAACCAATGACCTCTGTCCTGTTAGTAAAGCATTGCATTAGTTATGCAAAGGTCATTTGTTCAATCCCCAGTGAACACACATACTGATAAATGTATAGCTTAAATGCACGTAAGTCACTTTAGATTAAAGCGGCTGCCGTAAATGTATGACTTTCTCCTATGAAACACAAAAGCAGATTTTCTCATTCAACATTCACTGTCATTTGCTGTGTTTACATGCACCAATTTTCATCAGTCCTATTAAAGTAAATATTTTTGCAGAGGAATAAGAAGGTGCAGTGTATGTTTACCCGAAACATTGCAATGGGACTCAAATATAAATTTACAAGTACATTCTGTATAATCTGAACAAAACGTCTGCACAATCAAAGTCACAAAGTCGTTGAGTTCACAGTGTCTCTGGATAATTGTACAAAGTCAGGGTTGGGTTGGAGAAACTTGTTTTAAGTTTTCACATTATCAGTAAAAGTTTTTTTTTATTATTGCATAATGCCACAACTAGGGATGGGTATCATTTTTGATTTTAACAGTTGAACTACACTGCAAAAAATGACTTTCTTACTTAGTATTTTTTTATTGTTTTCAGTAGAAATATCTAAAAATTCTTGAATTAAGATGTTTTTTCTTGATGAGTAAAACGACCTCAGTAAATAAGTCTAGTTTTAAGACAAATAATATACAATTTAAGTGAAATTGTTCTTAAAACAAGCAAAATTATCTGCCAATGGGGTGAGAAAAAAATTGTGAAATAAGATTTATTTTTTCTTAAACACTTAATTCAAGTAAAACATTTTCACCCTATTGGCAGATATTTTTGCTTGTTTTAAGCACAAATTTACTTAAATTGTATATTTTTTGTCTAAAAACTAGTATTATTTTCATTTTGCTCATCAAGAAAATACACCTTGATTTAAGAATTTTTCGATATTTCTACTGAAAACAAGACAAAAATACTAAGTAAGAAAGTCATTTTTTGCAGTGTACTCTTACTAATACTGCTTACTGATCTGTTAATTTACTGGTATTTTTATCAAGGCTTTTTTATATTTTTTATGAAAAATTTAACAATTTATAAATATAATGAACCATTTAATTTTTGTTTGCATTTCACTTTAACCTTCTAAGACCTGGATACATTTTTTGTTTTTGTTTGCACAATAATACTTAATTCTGTGTAACTGAATCCTGTTGTACACAAATATGGACAATTACACTGCTTCATGTTCAATAAAAATATTTGATAATTATATTAATTTGGTTCTTCCTAACCATGAATAAAATAGCTGGAAGAAATCTGAAAAAAGACAAGCCAAAGCTTAGGTCTTAGGAGGTTAAAAAAAATACAGATAATTTACATCCAAAATGTTGGTCTTTGTTCAGTCGAGAAAAAAATAAGTTTTTTGAGGAAAACATTCCAAGATTTTTCTCAATTTAATAAACTTTATTGGACCTCAATAGTTTACAGTTTCAATGCAGTTTAAAATTGCAGTTTCAGCGCAGCTTCAAAGGGCTCGAAACGATCCCAACCGATCAACTGTAGCAAAACGATTGTCATTTTCCACAAGAAAAATAAAAAATGCCCTTTTAAGCCACAACTTCTCGTCTTGCACTGGCTGTGTGAGGCGCAGACGCAATATTTTTGCGTTTCACATGTGATGCGTGACCTTTCGATGTGATTGTGTAATACGTAAGATCGCGCTGGCACGTCACACGGCTAGTGCAATGCGAGAAGTTGTGATTTAATAGTGCATTTTTTTTTCTTGCAGAAAATGACAATCGTTTCAGTAGATAAGACCCATATGCCTCGTTTGGGATCATTTACAGCCCTTTGAAGCTGTTTTGAAACTGCAATTTTAAACTGTAAACTGTTGAGGTCCATTAAAGTCCATTAATTTGAGAAAAATCTTGGAATGTTTTCTCTCAAAAAACTTGAAAATGTGTCCTCGACTGAACAAAGAAAGACGTCAACATTTTGGATGACATGGAGGTGAGTAAAGTATCAGGATTTTTGTAAAGAAAGTGGAGTAATCCTTAAGAGAAGATAATTTACTCACCACCATGTCATCCAAAATGTTGATGTCTTTCTTTGTTCAGTTGAGAAGAAATTATGTTATTTTTGTGGAAAACATTACAGGATTTTTCTTATTTTAATGGACTTTAATGAACCCCAACACTTATTAGTTTTAATGCAGTTTATAATTGCAGTTTCAAAGGACTCTAAATGATCCCAAATGAGTCTTATCTAGCAAAATGTCATTTTTGGCAAGAGAAATTAAAAAATAAGCACCTTTAAACCACAACTTCTCTTGTTCCTCCGGCTGTGTGACGCCCCAGCGCGATCTCACGTAATTGCGTAATGACGTGGAAAGGTCATGTGTTACATATATGAAACGCACATTTCCGGACCATTTTAAACAATAAACTGACACAAAGACATTAATTAGTATCATTCCACATACAACAGTGTCGGAACGGTCCTCTTTCACTACACTGGGGCGTAGTTTCGCATACGTCATCCCTGACCTCTTGACGTGATGATGTATTACGTGAGGTCACGCTGGTGCGTCACAGGACCGGAGGAAGGAGAGAAGTTGTGGTTTAAAAGTGCATATTTTTTATTTTTCTTGCCAAAAATGACAATCATTTCGCTAGATAAGACCCTTATGCCTCGTTTGGGATTGTTTAGAGTCCTTTGAAACTGCAATTTTAAACTGCATTAAAACTGTTAAGTGTTGGGGTCCATTAAAATGAGAAAAATCCTGGAATGTTTTCCTTTAAAAAAAACATAATTTCTTCTCGACTGAACAAAGTAAGACATCAACATTATGGATGACATGGTGGTGAGTAAATCATCTGTTTTTTTTTAAAGAAAATTTACTAATCCTTTAAAGGAACAGTATGTAAGAAGTTTATATCAATTACTCATAAAATGACCCTGATATGTCACTAGACATTAAGAAAACGTTTTCATTTCAAATACTTATATCACTGACAACAGCAGTCCGGCCAGGATATTGTCATTTAAAAAGTAGAGTTGCAGCCCTCAACTGATGTTTATGTTGTCATGTTGTGTATTGGCCACCAGTTGGGTGATTGCAGTACCAGTTTTAGCCACAAGTTTTGTTGTTGCAATACCAATTTTGGCCACAATCCTACATACTGTTCCTTTAAGTATTTTTATTCTTATTCAAATAGAAAACGTGTTAAATATGTAATTTCATTTCCCCCATGTGACATACCATAGTTTTAATGCTATGCAAACCAGTTAAATCAAATATACAGTTTTTTATATATAATAAAGCGTATGACATATATTCAGGATGAGTGTCAGTGTTCAAGTAATCTTTGTTACCATTTAGCATACTATCCTATGATTTTATGATTCACGCGTTTAATTTTCTTCCGTTGTTCAGATCACAGATCTGTCTATTTACCACCCCTTTCAATCCAATTGAAATTTCGTTCAGACCAACCTCAATCAGATCGATTAAGGCATGAATGCGTTTCAGTCTGATTTAGCCATCAATCCGATTACAAACAGCATGTAAACGTAGCCATTAAATGGTAAAAGATGTCAGAAGAAAAGTCATACATGGACGGCAATTTTAATGAGGGAGTGAATGATCTCTTTAATAACTTCCCTGTGTAATATTGCTTTTAATATTAGCCTACTCTTTAAGTCAATTTGAAATTGATTGTTGACTTACGCTTAAGCCAATAAATTATTTTCAGGAGACCTAAAGGTTTCTTGTTTATGAGCCGGAGATATTTTCTTGCACGCTTGATTAAATTCACAGTGTCAGGACACAGCGTTTGTGTTTTGGCTCTTGTGTTTTTGGCAGGAGATCTGTATCTTTCCAGTGAGTCATTTCTCTGTAGGATTGGTGCGAATTTTTCGGAGAAGTCAATATCTGTCTTCATTTTCACTCATTGTAGGGAAGTGCATATATAACGTGCATGCCAGGACCCGTCAGAAGATGGAACTATCCAGCTCCTCTGTGCCTTGGTGAGTTTCCTTACATCATTCCCAGCATTTCCTCCTTTCAGTGAAATCGTTTCCGACGTTTTGCTTCTGGGTTATCTCAATTCTTCAAATGAGCATGTCGTAATGAACTCGTGTTTCTGTTACTCCAGGAGTCCGTGCCTTTTCGTTTTATTTGATTTCGGTGTAGCAGCTGTTTCATTATAATGGACCGACCGCAGAGATATCGGCCGTAGTATGTTCGAGCTGTTTAATCAAATGGACTATGAAAAGACTATCTTCAGGCGATCATTTAAGCTTCTATTAAGTCTGGTTTCAATGCATTTAATTTTCTGTTTTCTTGTAATCTTTTAGCCTTAAACCCTCATTCCTGTTCTCAGTTTTACGGTAATATTGTTACTTCTCTAGCAGTTTACAAGCAGCGAGACTCCTGGAGAAACAAACGGGAACACTTTACTTGAAGGGGTGTTCATAAGACATGACACTTTCATAATCGTGACATGACACGTGTCATGAACATGAAGGAGATTTTATGACAACAGTCATTAAGTGTCATGTGTTCACTTATGTCATCTTTAATGCAAAGATGACATTGTTTGAAATGTCTTTATGAAAACTTGACATAAACCAATGCATCATAAATCGGCCATAAACATGACATAGCAGAATAATTATAAACTTAAGAAACTACCCACTTTATGGGTTAACATTACATTAAACTGTCATTTAAATGTCATTAAGTGTTAATACTAGGGGTGTAACGGTACGCAAAAATCACGGTTCGGTGCGAAACCCGGTTTTGAAGCCACGGTTCGGTTCATTTTCGGTACAGTAAGGGAAAAATGCAAACATTAAACTGCAGGTTGTTTATTACTATAACTTTTTTTTTACAATTTGTTTACACTTTTTTTTTAAAACAGTTTTTATTAAAATATAACATATAAAATATATATAAAATGAAAAAATAATAAATAAAATACTACTGCAAAGTTCTTTTTTACATTATTTTATAACAGAAGGTAACTCTTTTCTTAACCTTCTCTTAAACTTTTTCTACTTAAACCTGGCACTAAACTAACAAATTCAATTCCTGAATACATTAATGAACTATTAGCCTACATTTTTGCCACCAAAAATGTTCTGTTTTGATTTATTTTGGATTGTTTAACTCACAGTATTGAATTGGCTATGTACCATCTCTGTATAAAAAATAATATGTGACCCGTCACGGAAACCAGGGACTCAAGTCGGCAGCACAAGTTTCGAGAAAATGAGAAACAAAGTTTTTTTTTCGAAATTTGTGATTTTCGTTTTATTGCAGAATCTGTTAGTTGAGATCACGAAGAAGCCTCTCCATGTTTGAGATAGCAGTTTTTGTATATTTAAAAGCGTACATTTTGCGGTTAAAATAGGCTTGTTTTTCCGGAGATTCTAGCATGCAGTGGGGGGCGTCATTGTCTGTGTGTATATTTACATACTGTATAAGCTTGTGTTTTCGCCTCCGCCCCCAAAGGGAACAGCGTGACTACTAAATAAGGATAGTTCGCCCAAAAATGAAAATAATGTAAGTAATGACTCACCCTTATGTCGTTCTAAACTCGGAAGACCTCCGTTCATCTTCGGAACACAGTTTAAGATGTTTTATCGTTAGATTTAGTCCGAGAGCTTTCCCCTTCATTGAAAATCTATGTATGGTTTCCATGTCCAGAAAGTTAATAAAAACATCATCAAAGTAGTCCATGTGACATCAGTGGGTCAGGAAGATTGTGTTGATGCATCGAAAATACAGTTTGGTCCAAAAATAGCAGAATTACGACTTTATTCAGCATTGTCTTCTCTTCGGGCTCGAGCGTGAAGTCACATGACTGTAGTGACGCGCTGCCCTGTTCCTCAGACATGTTTGCTAAGTTTTTTTTTTTTCAAACTTATAGCCTGCGTCTCCCCAGACTGTAAAGCTCGGGCGCACAAAACAAAAGAAAAATAAAAGAAGCTGGGGCGGAACAAATAACAGTCAGCCGCATCGTACGTCAGCCGCGTCACTGACTTTATGCGGCGCCGCAGTCGGATGACGTCAAAGTACCGCGAGAGCTCTTCAAGAAATCTTACGGAGTAGTTTAATTTCGACTCGCTCTCGCGGTACTTTGACGTCATCTGTATGTCAGTTCTTGCAGCGCAGCATGAGTCCAAACACACAGAAGTTACACAGATATAGTTGTATTCTTCATATAATTGGCTACATGTTTTGTCTATCAATATTTTCCATGAAGTCATTGGCTGATGGAGAAACGAGCGAGCCATTGGTAACCTCTCTAAAGGATGTCACGTTTTCGACGGCGCTGTTTGGATGATCTATTATACTACTTCCCTATTTTAAATACAAACTTTGAAGGCGGGTTCATGTGTTTAACGGAGGTGTAAGCTCATATACCCTTACATGTTACGATTTAAATAGTCTTCAGATTATATATTATATTGTATTACCAGACATTCATGCAAAATCTGATGTAAACAATCTATATTTCACGGATTATACGCATTTGTGGACAAATATGGTCATTGGATAATCTGAAACAGACTGGATTCGACTTGTGATCCCCACAAAGGTAAAAGAGTCATGTTTATTTTTGCGGGTTGTCATTTGGTCATAAAATACTACATATGATGCTAGAACATCTCAAAAAGGGTTTTACAGGGGGCATGGCTTAGCTAAATGAGATGTAAATGAGCCCTATTGTCTCCCCCAGCTGAAAAGAAGATCCCTTTCGTCTCGATTTTCTCGGTTTGAGTATTTCTGAGTTCCTATATTCAAATGGCCACAACTTCTCAAAATCTTATCAGATTTCCATGTGTTACACATCGTTGGAAAGCTTAGAAACTGCACTTTCAGAATCTGTGAATAACTCAAAATGCCCAGATCCGACTTGTGTCCCTACTTTCCGTGACTGGTCACATATTACTGCTCTATGTGTAACTGCATAGCAAGCAACATGATGATATACTTATTATACACTCATTTTGAGATTAGTGAGCTGCATACATAGCCATCTTTGATCTTTTGCACGTTTATCCTAATCTTTGCTTGTGTCGTCAATGTAAGCTGCCTGTGACTTTACTAACGAACCCCTCCGTAGCTGAGTAACAACTGAGTAAGCCCGGGTTACAGCTCTTCTCTGTCCCGACCAGCTGATCGCATTGTGACAATGATATGATTGACGTGATGTGCAGATGAAAAATCTGATCACGCATTCCTTATTCTCGCTGTCACAGAAAGCGCGTCTCATGAATGCGTAGCAACGAAAGACATGCATCCTCTCACGCACTTTTGAAAGAACAAAGCAGCGCGTTGACACGCGTTTAACATGCGCTTTTAGATATGACACGTAAACGTTTACACCAATAATCAAACGGATATACAACTAAGTAAATAAAAAACTTCTGTGGGCTGAATTATGTTATATGTTTGACAGAAGACTTGCGCTGAACGCGGAGACTTCCGCCACTTAATATGTTCGTGCGGAAACGCACGTATTATGTTCCGCACAGGCGCACACAAAATGCATTCGGCCTTTCGGTGCACGCGTGCACCGTGCCGAAAGCCCTGAACCGAAACGGTCCGGTTCGAATACACGTACCGTTACACCCCTAGTTAATACTATGTCAAATTATTTTAAATATCTTAACAAAATGCAACGGACACATCAAAAGATTATACTTAAAATAATTAAATATTCTAAAATTTTCTGACATAGAAGAAAAAAACAACTTTAAAAAAATTAATTTAATTTAATGTAATAACTTTGCAGCGATATGGACCAAATGTTGCATGGCTTTACCCATTATTGTACTGTTTTTATTTAATTTTAGGTGATTTGGTCTCCAAATGCAATAAAATATGATTTTATCAATTTTAATTATTATTATTATTATTATTATTGAATGAATGATTGATTTTATTTGCTAAACACTCAAGGGAAACATTATGAGCTGAAGAATATTCATGACGCTGTTATAAAACTATTTGACAGAGTATTAACACTTTATCACATTTTAATGCTAAATTCAATATGTATCACTGGTAAAAAGTGGTCAGTTATGTTGTCTTGGTAATGTCAAGTTTAATGACAAGTTATGATATAATGGTTCATGTGAAGTTGTCATAGCAATGACATAATTACAAATGACGTAATTGAACAAATTACATAAAGACAGTTGTAATAAACGTGCATACATCTTCTTCATGATTATTAAGGTGTCATGTCAGTCTTATGAACACCCCTTAAGAGGCTTTGATGTACAGTAGGGCTGGGTATCGATTTAGATGTTCTGGATCAATTAGATTTCGATTCATAAGCTATCGGAATCGATTCAAGTTTGATTCTCTGTTCGATTCTGGTTCTCGGACCAATTTTTATTCCCGATTCTCCATTCAACTTAATGAATATAGATTTAATACAAATACTTTATTTATAAAAAAGTGAACATACGTTTACAAGTGGGTAATTAATAAAAAGAAATTTAAAGCAACCAACCTGTATATTAAACTTTTTTATTTTAGGTACACATTCAAATGCATTCAGTTAAATACAATACAATTTTGATGCAAAATGAAAAATGTATGCTGAAAAAGTCAAAACAGTTGCATTACTTGATCAAATAGGATCAGGTTATTTCATAAAAAAATAGAGAGAATCGATTTTAATCGACCATGTTTAAAAAAAAAACGATTAATCGAAAAATCGATATGTTTTTGCCCAGCCCTAATGTACAGTATTTTGGGGTTTTGGACAACAATCACTATTCTTGACTTTTTTATTCAGTACAGCAGGGACAACAGTGTTATGGCCTCTACTTATAGATTTGTTTTGCTTGTAGCTTATACAGTCAGTGTATTTTGGATGATTTGAGAAAATCTAGTATGTGTCAAAGTCTGTCACTAGCCTCTTTCACGCGGTAATTTCGCTAAATTACCATGAATTTACCAGAATGACTTTACCAGTAAATACAAAAATGTGCACACACGCTGTGACGTTCCATCTTTTTACCAGTAAGATATCATTCACACATCAGTACCAAAACACCAGTAAACTCAGTGAGAAAGTGGAAGTTAGTCGGTCTATATTTTATTTTTTTTTACTTCTGTGGCAAACGCTGACAGTCGCGCAGTTGCTCGTGAGCAAACAACATTGCCTTAGGTGGGGAAGAGTCACAACCTGCGTCTTCAACAGCAGTAATGTTTACACATTAGACTTCATGGAGAGTGTGCGAAGGACGTGGGCAATTCGGCAAATAGATGGAAAGCTGTTTTAAACAACTTTAGTAAAGAAATGTGGACGTTAACTTCAGGTGTGCTCAACTTTACGCAGCGTGTGTGTGCAAATGTCAGTGACAAAAAAATGTAGTGCACTTAATGTGAGATAGTGGTGTTACATACTACATGTCTTTTTGAATGAATCTTTCAAGTGAACAACTTTGCGTCTTTAATATGCATATTTATAACTCATTGAATTCTCTCCCTCATTGGCCACAAGCCCAATGCATGGACCGATAGCATTCAAGGTGCAAGCCTTGAAGGATCATTGGTTGAATGTACTGAACAAACACACTCTTCACCGAACGAGTCAAATGAGTCAGAACGAGAGCTTTAATGATTTGAATAAATTGATACTGTCATTCATAGTCCAGTGCCACCTGTCTGTTTGTTATATTCAGGCATTGAGATGAATGTTAAATGTGTCCCAATCAACCTCAGTACAACCTGTAATTACTGGACTCTGAAATATAAGTACTTGCTTTTTTAAGGATATATATGAATATTTATATCACAACAGTTAGGTATTTGTCAGCATGGCACACTTAAGTACACAATGACACTAATTTTGAACCTTTGTTTTGGAACCTGGTGCATTTTCTTCCTTGGTTAGGTTCGTTTAGGCATACTGTATGTAAACACGGCATTCGCACTCAGATCCGCACCAAAACAACCGCTCCGAGACCGCCTGGTTAAGTGTGTAAGCCATCCGACCCAACAGACCAATGAACGATGTTGTTGCTTTATTAACCACGAACATACCCGATTACTCTTTGATGACAAATTCTGGTGAGCTTGCAAACGGCATTCAAATCAAATAAATTGGTAAATACATTGTAATTTAGCACACACAAGGAATCACATGCACATAAAGCTGTACAAACTCTCTGCACCACTTTTTGTAATTGTAGTCTTTACGTCCGAGTGCAGAGCGCTTGTGTCATTAATGTGAGTACCGCAGTGAGTACAGGCAGCTGTTTAGCAAAGGAGTTCAAGAAGATTATTGAAGTATTTGTCTCTGTGGATTTGCCACCGACAGTTTCCACGTAAAGGCACTAAATGCAGTATAAGCTGCTCTGCAGAACCATTTTATTTGAAGAAGAGAAGAAATAGAGAAGATATTTGATGGGTTCTCCAATGCCACACTGGCAGATTCTTGGCACCATTTCAGTTTTCTGAGAAACGTCTAAAAGGAAAAATTCAAAGACTCCACCAGTGACCCCGTGGTAAAGTAAGGGCTTCAGGGCATTTGAAAAATATATTGAATTTCCTGGAGGACAAGTATGGGATATTCAAGGCTTCTTTAAAGGTTTATGGAGGTTTCCCAGCTGAGAAAACCCAAATACTTTTAAAGTGCATGCTAAGTTGAAAATGATGTCACCAGTTATTATAAAGCAAAGTGCTTTATACAATATTCCAAATGTATAGTTACCTATATATATTTTGAGGTTTAGGTATTTAGTAGACACGACTTAAAAAAGTGAGGAAAAACAATATGGTTCATCCGAGCAAGCAGTAATTAATATAAGAAGTGTCTCAGTTGTGTTATGTGTTCATTGTATTGTTCATGTCTTTTATTATGAAGTTCTGTGTCTCATAGTCATATTATTTTGAAAGTGTTCATTGTCATGGTTGTTTTTTGTTTCCCCATTCCATGATGTGTCGCGTTGGCTGAATGGTTCCTTGTCTGTATATAAGCCTTCATGTTTCCCATTGTCCTTTTTAGGGCTGCATAACGATTAATCGTGATTAATCGTTTGCAGAATAAAAGTTTTTGTTTACATCATATATGTATGTGTAGTGTGTATAAAGCATTTACACACATTACTCTACACCTCGACACTTTGTACAATTAGTTTTTGACTCACTGACACACTTTAGAAAAGAATCCAAGTCAAGTTGGGTGATGCTTTCAGCAAGATGCTCTCAAAGATGAAAGTGATGTTTGATCAGTCTTGTGTTGGTGTAGTTGAATATGTCTGGTTTTACTGTCGAGTGACACTTGATGTTTAATTGATCTGAGCTTCTGCAGTGTAAACAAAGCCTTTGGTGCGTCTCTATTGACATTACAATTGTACTCGTAAAGCAGCGTAAATGGACACAGTCAATCAAAGGGGTCGTTCATTACATCACTGCCAATAATACAAACACAGACAGAGAGAGAGAGAGGGATATATACACACACTCAGGAGTAAAATAAAGGTGATATACTTCACTCTCACTCGTACTGGTTGCTTCAGTGTTGGCTTATCAATCCAAACGAGATTCGGTGTTGTTAATTTAAAAAGTCATTATGAGAAACCATAACCCATGCATCATTTTCTTCTAACCTCAAAATGAATGCAGTAAATTCATTCCATTAACATTTGAAAGCATTTCTTATTACACACCATTGCATTAGTATTAATATAAGAAACACAATGAGTATTCTATGTGCAAATAAGTTCATTTTGTGTATCGCTACATTTTATAATGGAGTTCAAACTTGAAGATTATCTGTATGATAATAGTTTTCTTGCTTTATTGGTGGCTTTCTTCTGTCTTTTAAAATTTGATAACATAAGCCTGTTTAGTTTTCTATATGAACGGTTTTGTGTATAAAGCCCGGTATACACTGCACGGTTTTTGGCTGTCCCAGATGAAAGTTTGCCATTTGAAACAATTGCGCGATTTCTGTGATCGTGGCTCTTTATCGGTGGTCCTATGTCGCACAGTGAGAGAGGTTCAAAGACAGATGTTTTCCCGGTCTTGCGTCCAAAGATAGCCTATGATAGTTTCAGAACTGTCAGAAATTCAGCACGATCAACGCACAGTGTGTTTGCCGCCACGACCTGCGTACTGGTATTTGTTTACCACTAGCGTGCAGTGTTGGGAAAAATTACCTTTAAAAGTAATGTATTAAAATATTAAATTACTCCCAAAAAAGTAACTAATTGCGTTACTTAGTTACTTTTCATGGAAAGTAAAGCTGTGCACAGGTGTGCACGCGTAGAGGGCATAATTCTATGTGACTACGTTCAGTTTAATTCAGTACATAAGGGGAAATTAATTCAAGGCCCTGGGAAGTTTTTGAAAATATACATACATAGATACTGGTCATTAAGTGCTTGAATCTATTTTAGGCAAGATGTTTTCTGGAAAATAATCCATATTATTCCCTGTGTAGTGTAGGATAATATCATAAAAATTATAGACTTTAAGCACACGTGCTAAACTGTTCGCTTTAAATGCTTATAGCTTCTGTATGCGAATGTTGATTCATACCAAAATGCTTTTTTTGCATAGTTATGTTTGACACATGAAAACGTCTCGGGTTACGTATGTAACTGTTGCTCCCTGAGAAGGGAACGAGACGCTGCGTCTTCCTTTCCATACTTCCTCCATCCCTGTAACGCCATCTTTGGCAATATTTCAGATAGCGATATACTTCCTGGCTCCCGCGTCACCCTGTCTTTGTCGTTAAGCCTCACCATTGGTTGAATTTGATATACACATTCAGACGCACTTACCCCTGGAGGCATCCCCAAAGTGTCACCGGAGTGACCCAGCACGAGTTACCTAGAAAGGGAACTGTAACAATGTATCTTAAAAGGTAACACGATGTAATCTTGCTCTCACTTGAAATGTGTTCCCATATTTAGTCATTGAATTTGAGGGTATTGGACCTGGAAAGTCCTTGAAAGGTCCTTGAATTTGAAGTTAGCTGAGGTGTGAGAACTTGAGCTTGACATTTCCAAGTTTAAACGATCCATGTTGCACAGTGTGATAAGCTTAAGATCTTATAGGGGTGCAGAAATCCTGCAGTGTATTCCGGGCTTTAAAGGGGTTCACACAAAAATGAAAATGTTGTGATAATTTTCTCAGTCTCATGTTGTAACAAACCTGTATAAATTTCTTTGTAAAGGAAAATATTTTAAGGAATGTTTTGAACCAAAACAATTATGGAAAAACCAGGAGGAAAAAATACTATGGAAGTAAATTGGGCTCATGAATGGTTTGTTTACACACACTCCTGAAAAATCTTCATTTGTGTTAATCAGAACAAAGACAGATTTGTTACAACATGAGATTGAGTAAATAATGACTATTATCCTTTTAAGCTTGTTTTTTATCCTTTATTAGAACAGATCTGAGGTCAGATTAGTTATATGCCAGCGGGAGAGATGCACTGATATACTGCAAGATGGTGGATGGTGGACGTGATTTTTCCTGACCGTGTGTCTCACTGCTTCTGTATTTACAGCTCAATGTGGCGGCTTCTTGTCTGAGATGAATGGAGTCATTTTGAGTCCTGGATTTCCTGGAAATTATCCCAGCGGCCTTGACTGCAACTGGACGTTGCAGCTTCCTATTGGTTTTGGTTTGTATTCTTTAACGTATACTTTTACACCTTATCTGCACTGTCATTTGAATTTTATTGGGGTTTGATTAGAGTTTAACTAGATCTCCTTAAAATGGTCATTTCACAAGACTTTTTTTAAGATGTAAAATAAGTCTATGGTGTCCCCAGAGTACATATGTGAAGTTCTAGCTCAAAATATCATATAGATAATTTATTATAGCAAGTTAAAACTGCCACTTGCATTTTAAAGTGCTGTGGTTGGGTAGTGCAGATTAAGGGGTGTTATTATCCCCTTCTGACATCACAAGGGGGGCAAAATTTCAATTACCTATTTTTTTTCAAATGCTTGTTTTCAAACCAAGTAACTGTTTTTTGTCACATTTTCTATGTTGATAGAAGCACTGGGGATCCAATTATAAGCACTTAAACATGTAAAAAGATTTTTGTGATATGTCCCCTTTAAAGAGATTCAATTAGAAAGCCAACAGAGTTATTTGAGTCCTGCTTTTCAGATTTCCGGCAATCTCAGGAATAACAGAAGAGATCCCAACAATAGAGAGCTGCAGGGATGATTTATTTTTGTTGGCTGACCCCAAAGTTAGCTTAACGTGGGTTCCCTCAACAAAAAGTCAGTGTTTTTTTTCCTATAGACTGTTTCAGCAGTCTATAAACAACTTCTAGTAGACTTCCACATACTGTAGAATCAATAACAGAGTCCTTTTACAGTAGTTTATATCTGATAACAAGGGAAATAAATGAAAAGTAAATTACTTTCATTCATATATAATATCTACTGTAACGTGTATCAACTATTACCCTGAGCTAACTTTACTGTGTAAAATTAACATTGTTGGGGTAGCGCATTACAGATAACGTACATTACGTAATAATATTACTTTTCTGAAGTAACGAGTAAAGTAACACATTACTTTATAAATGTACACAATACATTAATATTTCAGTTACTTTTTTTAAAAAGTAATGCGAGTTACTTTTCAGTTTAATTAATTTGATAAAAAATAATGTACTGAATTAAATTGAATGTAGTCACGTAGAATTATGTACTCTTATGCGTGCGTGCCTTAGCGGACACCGTTTGAATCAGAAACAGAGATGGCAGGCCAGAGCTTGACATTTTTGCGATGGAAATATGCGATTTCTAAATGCCGAACTTCTCAGTCATAAAAAACACCTGCAAGGCCTGAAAGAGATCAAGCCTCAGTCAAGTAAGAAAAAGTAACGCAAAAGTAACTTAAAAGTAATGTAAGTATTACTTTTCATAAAAAGTAATTTGCATAAAAAGTTTTTTCCGTAAAACGCAATTAGTTACTTTTTTGGCGAGTAACTTAATATTGTAATGCTTTACATTACACTGAAAATGAATCTATACAATGTTAGCTACAGGTCCTTAAATTCTTGCCTGGCTGCCAAACCTCTCCACCCTCGTCTTTAGCAAACCAAAACATTTTATTTTCAAAAGAGGTAATTTTTTTCAGAAATGAGTTTAGCCACTAGCCAAACTGATCAATACAGACCATAAGTTCACTTCAGTTCAGGCACGTAACCACCACACTCATGTACGTCTGATGAAAACGTCTATAGGCTTTTGGAGAGCTCTGTGATCAACAAAGGGTTCTGATACTTAGACATTTCTGATACGTTTCCCAGACAGGGCTTATCCTAGTCACAGACTAAAATGGATGTTTGAGCTGCCTCAATTTGAAAACACCATGTACTGACATATCTTAATGTATATCAGTGGCATTGTTTTGGCTTGAGATGCACACCAATATTGTTATTTTTTGTAAGTTTGATTGTAAAAACTACTTAAAGAGCACCTAGTCACGTTTTTAAATTTCCATTGGTGTGTAAGTGTGTATTAGTACATGTTAACGATATGCAAAAGGTACAAACCCCAAAGTAAACGATGACGTGAGTTATTGTTTCCAATGTAAATCATTTTTCTTGGACTACAACAAACACACAAATTGTAGGCCACAGACTACCTGGGTTTGGTGATCAAGACAAGACGGACATTATCAGAATTAATACCGCTTCTGACTGTAAGTTAACTCTTGTTAGCAACCAAATCTTTCAAACATGGTAAGGAGCGTCACGTTTTCACATTCAGAGGGATTCAGGCCAATCACAACGTACAGATAAGCTGGCCAATCAGGGACACAGAGCTTTTCAAATCCGTGCGTTTCAGGCAGAGAATGAAATCTGGAACTGTATGGCATGTGGAAAATAATGTTTTTTTAACCATAAACCACGCAAACACATTGTATTATACGAAATACACAAAATAACGTTATTTTTAGCAATGAAATAGGTGCTCTTTAAATGTCCTAATATAACTATGGCCTAGTCCTGGATTAATCTAAATCCTGTCTTGGAAATCGTCCCTTTGTCCATCAACCTAATCTTGACAAAACAAGACAACTTATTACACTACAGTTGCTCGACCTCAAAGTCATCACCACCAAGCTTCCGACATCTCTTTCAAACTTTATTAAAACATGTTTCCTGATAAGGAAATGCTCTTTGAATAAATCGTTTTGGGTGACACTTTTATCCAAAGCGCCTTACATTGCATTACATTTTTATCAGTATGTGTCGGTTTAAACCCATGACCTTTTACCCTGCTAATGCAATACTCTACCACTGAGGCACTTAAGGTTTAATGCGCAGTAACGTTTTCCCAACAACGTCTGTAGTATGTAGCAACTTATTAGCAGCAAACGCCCTTTTTAAGACACAGAAAACTTAAAAAATCACGAGTGGGGTTGTCACTACTTTGTTTTAGGCCATAGAATAAAACCTGAAAATTTCTTGAGGTGTGTTAACCCAAGGTCGTATTAAATGTGCATTGTGTAACTTTTAGAAGGATCTCTTGACAGAAATGCAATATAAAATACATAACTATATTATCAGTGGTGTATAAAGGCCTTACGTAATAAACTGTATGGTTTTGATTACCTTAGTATGAGCCGTTTTTTATCTCTATACACTACGGGGTCTCCTTACATGAAAGTCGCCTTCATGTTTCTACAAAACGGACAAATTGTTCAACAGAGCACGTTTCGTCCCTAAGTTGTCTCAGACTACGTATGACGTTTGTCCTGTGGCGACCATAGATATGTATAATAAAAGCTAGATGTCTCGCCCACGCTGCTGGCCAATGGAGGTCGGCGTCCGCACCTGGCGGCCATCTTGTCTCAGGCAGCTCCCTCACTCGTACATTTCGTTTTAATGGTGCAGGTACTTTTAAATAACCATAACTTGTTCAATTTTCTACCATTTTCGAATCGTTTTGTTTGTTATAAACATCAGAGATGTACCTATGACACTGCATACTTATGGATAATTTTCATCCAAAATTATAGCCATGTTAACAAGTTTTGTAAGAAACCAAACAATTTGAAAATCAGTAGAAAATTTAGCAAGTTATGGGTTTTTAAAGTACATACACCATTAAAACACAATGCTACAAGTGAGCAAGCTGCCTGAGACAAGATGGCCGCCGGTGATGACGTTAGAGACTCCGCCGTAAGACATCTAGGCTGTTTCTCAATATGCGTTCTTCAGCGATCTTGTGTCCTTATGTTCTCGCTCTACGTCATCATTTACCATCGAAGTTCAATTCCAATTCTCAAGAACGCAAGTACAGAGGATGCATGGAAATACCCGGATGTGTTCTTGATATCGAGGATGCATCGAATGCAGACTTGCGCGCTGAAAGTCATTGCGCCAAAACAATGGCGGAGGTCAGGTGACCAACAGGAAGATCGCACACATCTCAATTCTCGCAAGTGCGTTCTGTGTTCTCGCGACCTTCTGAGTTTGTTCTTCCAAGGTCGCCTTGCAAGACCAATCTCCACGAGAACGCAGTCCGTTCTTTGCGTTCTTGGAATTGAAAAACAGCCCTAGCGTTTATTATACATATCTATGGTGGCGGCTACCATATGCGTTTTAAAATTGAGGGGTGAGCTGTTGGTTGCAATATAACAGTCTCACCACTAGATGCCGCTAAAATGTACACACACCACCTTTAAGGCATTTAACCACAAAAGCCGTTATAAAACCTGACTTTGGGACGAGAGAAACAAAAATGCTAAAATTCTAACTCACCTCGAAGTTTTGTGTACAAAATACATCATCCCTGCATCTCTCTATGTCTCAAGCTGTTTATTTCTCATTAAACTCTCATCTTGTGATGTATGAAGGAGAAAAAGATGAGCTCATTTGACTCATAGTTGCATCAATGTGATGAAGTCTTTCCACAGCTTGAGACATTTCTTCTGTAACTCAACTTTTTGGTATACGCATAGTCTGTTTTCTCAAGAGAAAACGTCTCCATTTGCTCACTGTCTAGGAGAAACAGTTGAGGTATCTCATGTGTTTTTCCTGCCTGCATAGAAACCTCAAAGCACATACTTGGGTATTTCATTTTTAAAATGTACTGCCTGTCTTACCATTTTTCTTTTACCAGGAATTCACCTGCAATTTCTTAACTTCTCCACGGAGGCCGTGCACGACTACCTGGAAGTTCGTAGCGGGACGCTGGAGTCGGGCTCTGTGATCGATCGGTTCAGCGGGCCTGTTGTACCAGAATCTTTTTTCAGCACGACCCACGAGACCAGCTTCTTCTTCCACAGCGATTACTCCCAGAACAAACCCGGTTTTCACATCACCTACGAAGGTAAGACAGATGGGACCCGTCTTCAGCCATCACTTCACCTGTCAATACAGGCACACACCATTGGATCTTCTCACAGTCGCAGGATAAGATGTAACCAGTTGCTCTTTGTGAGTTCAGTCGAACCTTTCGACCTTCTGCATTGTTGAGTAACACGATTTGTCCTCTTCAAGCAGCCCTTCTCCAGAGATTTGAACATTTGGCATTGAAACGCTGACAAATGTGTTTTTAGAAAGTTCACACTATAATAAAACTTGAGCAATTGATGAAGACTGTCCTAAAGCATCTGATGAATAATTGACAATGCAAATCTGATTTTAAGGGGTTTGTTTGTCTGTACAGCGTACGAGCTGCAGAGGTGTCCTGACCCGCGACCCTTTCGTAACGGTTTGGTGATCGGCAGTGATTTGGGAGTGGGGATGACCATCTCTTTCCAATGCCTGCCGGGATACACCCTGTTGGGGAACGCATCCCTTACGTGCCTGCATGGCGTCAGTCGAAACTGGAACCACCCCGTCCCGCGCTGCGAAGGTACCTGACAGACCTCCATTTACAATTACTCTTTCATGCTTGTAATTAAATTCTATTAAAAGCTTTCGGGGGAAACATACGTGCCGGCTTTATATTCAGCATCCGTAAAAAGCCTTTATCGCCTTTTTCACTGCCTTTTGCCGTGGCATGTGAAATGCATCCCAATTTTCTCTGAATAGCTTCTTGATTGGGTTCCTCTTTCATCAGCACTTTGTGGTGGTAATATCACAGCCCTGAATGGAACCATCTATTCTCCGGGCCACCCGGCCGACTACCCCAATTTGAAAGACTGCATATGGAGCGTCAGAGTTCCTCCAGGCAACGGCATCCAAATCAACTTCACCGTGCTCAACACGGAGCCCATCTATGACTACATCACCATCTGGTACGACTTTTGCAAACGCTTTATAAAAACACGTCACCTAAAGACTAACATCTGTTACGTGCCGCACGAATGCACAAGCTATCAGAAGGTTTTAGATTTGAAAACATTGCTTTGGAAACACCAGTGTCGTTTCTTTAAGCAGTACTGATGATTTTAAGATTTTTAATTGTTTTTGAAACTACAACTAAATAATGATTAAATTACAACGATAAAAACCTAATTACAACCATAATTAGGCTTTTATAGAGTTTGTCTTATTCAGCATTATTTGCCTGTCGCAGTTTTTCATTTTGCCGGCCGCGCTAATAAAAATTCATTCGGGAGTCGCCGTGACAAAAGTCATTTAAATGATGGAGACGGGCATCAAACATCGCACTGCAGTGTTTGGGTCTCCACTTCATTTTCTTGTTATAATTCTGCTGGCTCACAGTAACGCTTTATTTATTCGGTTTACATTCACTCTTTCGCCGGTGCACCTTTAATCCTCGTCTTCCCCGAATAAACACTGATGCTGGTGTGAAAGTAAAAGCTTGTTACTCATGGTCACATTATAAATAATAGGATTTTCCTGTGCGTGTTTGAAATAAAGATTCTGGTGTGCTATGTAGCTTTAAAAAAGGTTCGATAACAAACCGGCTTTGGTGACGTCATGTGCACATTAACATATGTGACCTTTATTTACATAACAATGCATATTCATCAATGTAATCTATGGTTCTTCATTTTGCAAGTCGCAAGGTCATTTACTTACGGAGGCACAGTAAAGAAAACAGTCAGTTTAAGTCAGAGAAAGAAAGAAAGAGAGAGAGAGAGAGAGAGAGAGAGAGAGAAAACTAAACTGATGTAGAAATGTTAAGTTATTTTAGAAAGTAACTAAATGCAAAAAAATAAAAGTTCTTAAAGGCGGGGTGCATGATCTCTGAAAGCCAATGTTGATATTTGAAATCACCTAAACAAACACTCCCCCTCCCCAATAGAATCTGGACCTTCTTTTGATAGGCCCGCCCCACACATACGCAACCTAGGCAACAATGTCGGTTAGTAGACACGCCCCTTACTGCTGATTGGCTACAAGTGTGTTTTGGTACTCGGCCCGACTCCCTTTTCCAAAGTGTTCTTCAAAAATCATGCAACCCGCCTTTAAAGGGTTTTGGTCAGAAATGCCATATAAATATTTTTGGTCCTATTAAAGAACTTGCAACTTTTTGACCTATGAGTTTCTTTGGAGAACCAAAAATGGATCTGTGGCATCACTGCGAAAATGTTTGGAACATTTGTTTAATATTTATAACCATATATGTTTCCTGGACCACAAAACCTTAAAGGATTACTCGACTTTCTTAAAAAAATCCTGATAATTTACTCACCCCCTTGTCATCCAAGATGTTTATGTCTTTCTTTGTTTAGTTAAGTTTTTTGAGGAAAACATTCCAAGGTTTTTCTCAATTTAATAAACTTTATTGAACCTTAACATTTTAAAGGGACACTACATTTTTTAGAAAATATGCTTATTTTCCAGCTCCCTTAGAGTTAAACATTTGATTCTTACTGTTTGAAATCCATTCAGCTGATCTCCGGGTCTGGCGCTAGCACTTTTAGCATAGCTTAGCATAATAAATTGAATCCGATTTAGCATTGGGCTAAAAAATAAACAAAGAGTTTCAAATTTTTGTTATTTCTGCATACCGGAAATTTCATAGCGCCTGAGCTTTAACTCTTTCCCCGCCATTGCAGGTTAACTCATCAATTAAGAGAAAACGCTTCTCTGCCAATGACAATTATTTCCGGCTTTCCGTTATACCACTATTATCTCTTCTGCAACTTATACAACCCGGAAGTAATGCCTTACTCTAAATCTGATCTCTATCAAAAGTCCTTCACAGAAACCTACCCATATTTGAGAGGTGATAAAAAAAGAACTGATGAAGGTAGGATGAAAAGTTTTTTTTTTAAGCAAAGGGTCTGTTCTTTCATTTGATATATTGTATGTTTATATATTTAAAGAAGAATATTTTCTGGAAGGCATTAAACTTTTGTGAAAATCATAAAATATGCTGGCGGGCAACTTTAAAAAAAATGCTAGCGGGGAAAGAATTAATAACGCTTGGATTAATGACGCTTGGATTAATGACATCGGTTTTAAGGTTTTTAGGTGCCGGTCATTACAGTGTTACGCTTATAGTAAATCAGCTTCTTTTTTTGTCTACCAATCAAGTGGCTTGTCATAAATAAGCAAAACATGAACAAATAAATAATTGAATAAACTATTGCCTCACCCCCCGATGGTATTGTGTTTCGGCAATCTCACAGGCTGACGATAGGACGATCTCACAATGGGGCACATCGCCCAACACTAATGCAAATATTAAATATTACAACCTTAATAATAAGGCAACTTTGCCATGAAAAGTTAAGGTTTTACCCAAAGTTTTTAACCATACGGAAATCTCAGATGTCAAGTTCTGGTGGTTTAAATACCCATGCAAAGACAAATTAGCATTATAGTGCTGTTAATTAAAAAAATATACATATTAAATCTTCTTTGAAGAGCCGGCCCTTCTGTATTTGTTGGGTATTATTACTTTAAGTTTTAACTCCAAATTTCACATCCATAATGGTGGAATTTTTCTTTTGATAAATAATTCACTCTCTCTTTTTTTTAACCTTACTTAAGGGGACATTTCACAACACTTTTAAAGATGTAAAATAAATCCCCAGAGTATTTATGTGAAGTTCTAGCTTAAAATACCACATAGATAATTTATTATAAAATGTTAAAATTGCCACTTTGTAGGTGTGAGCAAAAATGTGCTGCTTTTGTTTGTGTCCTTTTAAATGCAAATGAGCTGATCTCTGCACTAAATGGCAGTGCTGCGGTTGGATGTGCAGATTAAGGGAATGTATTATCCCCTTCTGACATCACAAGGGGAGCCAGATTTGAATGATCTATTTTTTACATGCTTACAGAAAACTAAGTTACTGGGTTGATCTTTTCCACATTTTCTAGCACTGGAGAAACAATTATAGCACTTAATCATGGGAAAAAGTCAGATATTCATGATATTTCCTCTTTAAAAATACTAAGTGACTTTTACAACTTAAAGTGAAATTGTATTAATTTTATTTATATAGCTGACATATTGTACTGTATGACTTTTATCATCCAAAACAGACGATTGACGGATACACTGGTGTGTTGCTAGGTTTATTATACTGTAGTCTAAAGTTTGTAATAGTTTCTAAATATGTGCTGTGCATTCTGTTGTTTTAATGACTGTGATTATACTAATGGTCTTTCTTGTTATTGCCTGGACCTGTTTGTTATATAAAAGCTTCTTTCTAATTAAATAAAATCTTTTAGGCCATACAGAACTAAGATCAGCGCTTTCACTATATACCTCGCTGTCTCCCTGTTATATATATATTTTTTTTTGGTTGGTTTTTACTCCTTTAAAAAGTTTTTGATGTTTTCTGTTCTGCTTTCACAAACATTACTAAATCTCCGAGACCGAAGTGCGAAATGAAAAAGCGTCACGCATCGGTAAACAGAAGCACAGACCTTCAGTTATGAGTCGAAAAGATTTGAAATGTTGATCTGTGTCCAATGTGTGGGATTAAACAGAACCACTGTCTCCCTTAGGGATGGCCCCGACCAAACATCTCCACAGATCGGTCAATACAGCGGCAGCTCGCCTCAAGAGGCCGTCTCCAGCATGTCCAATCACATCCTTCTGAAGTTTCACAGCGACTTCAGCACCAGTGGATTCTTTGTTCTCCGTTACCATGGTGAGCTGCCTCTCCACTGTAATGCTCCTCATTCATTTACAGCTCACATGTTGCCTATTGTCAGGTAGATTATGCCGGTTTATCCCTCCCACAGAAACATCTTACTTACATGCTCGCATGCGTGCACAGACACAAGCCGCAAATATCTGCGCATTCAACAAAAATTGTGCCGTGAAATTGCATTACAGACGTTTTGGTGTTTGTGTCTTAAAATGGAGTGTTAAGGTTTTTTACCCTCCAGCCCCTTGTTTCTTGTTGTGCAGCTCTCAAACACATGGGCCAGAAGCGATATTACTTATTTCTCTGGAAAATGGCTTCGATTATTACGGCTGTCACGTTTCGATGGCACTCTAATGTGTTTGGAGGCCTCCAACATGTGCAATAATAACCATTACTCAACAAGCAGGTGTAGAAATCTGAGAAACGATGTGCGCCTGCCGTTTTAGATCTGTTCCAATAGATAGCGAGCTGTCATCCTACGTAGGAAGCTGCCTTTTGAGCAAGCATTCAGACTTCATAAATGACCATTTTGCAATGCTCAGCATAGATAGCAACTCAAACAAATCGTATTTACAGGGATCATGCCAGCAACCGTTTTAAATTATCATGCTGCCAAACTAATGATGTTTGCATGCACTGAAAAACACAGAATACACAATACTGGGATAAACATTACATTTTAAATGAGATTTTATAGATACTACAAAGTTAAATCACAATTACATGTATATTTCACAACATGTTGGACCGGAAACACTTTATGCAAGTGCACAACACACCCATGCAGGCTTAACCAATGCAGCAAGCGTGTACTTCCAATGATTATACTCCATTTATTATATGCACCTTCAGATAGTTGTGCCTTTAAACCAACTGTGTTATTACTCGGGTAGCTTTAACAGACTTAACAGGTGGGTCGCTTGGCTGTAGCAATGACACAAAAGTCTAAGTAACGACAATTATTTTGATATGATATACCTTAGGGAATTATTAGGTGTGTATAGATTATTATAAACTTACATTTTATTAAAAAATAATAAAAAGCCATCATTTCTATTTAAAGATATATTGGTGGGTCCCGGGATAGATTATACCTATTTAAGTGGGTCGCGAAAGGAAATTTTTGGGAACCCCTGAGGTAGGGATGCATAACGATTAATTATTCGCGATTAATCTATAGCAGAATAAAAGTTTTTGTTTACAACATATATGTGTGTGAATTCTGTATAATAACTTTATATAGATATAGATGCACACACATGCATGTATACTTAAGAAATGTTTACATGTATTTATACATTTGTATATTTATGTATAATTTATATTATTTAAATACTTAATATATATATTTTTTTCTTGAAATTATACATGCATGTGTGCATATTTATAAGTACATAATTATTATACACAGTTCACACACATATATGATGTAAACAAAAACTTTTATTCTGCTATAGATTAATGACGATTAATCGTAATGCATCCCTACCCTGAAGTAAACAACGCAAAATTATACTTTCTAGTGTATATAATGCTTTCTAGCTAGGCAGCGTACTAGGTTTTAGGGCAAAGATATTAACTGTGATACACTCTAATCGTGATGGCAAACCGTTATATAGGTAATATAATCAGGTAATGTCTGTGTTAGCATTTTGTGCTGATGTTTTCAAAGCCATTACAACATAAAGATGTTATGTCAAGTGTTGCAAAGCTCGAAGCTCATTTGAATTTGAAAAGATAATAAAATAAGAGAGCACTGGTCCCAGTGCTGCCAAATGGCCATTCTCCACTTCCAAATTACCTTTAATGTGGTAGCCGAGTACGTGCGGAGTCCTTACTGTTTTTGACTTCTTGTTTGAATTCTAAATGTTGTTTTTGTTTATCAAAGGTTGTGTTTAACAGTATTGGGGTTATTTAACTTTTTATTAGGTACGTGAGTCGTTGGGATGGTCAAGTAAGATGTAGTGGTGTTGATCTTCTGCATGTGAGAAGAGATGCTCGTGGTTAAACATTTTCTCAGAAATCTGACACTAGACTCTTTTTACTTGCAGTAGTTTTGCACAAACAAGCAGTAAAATTTTGAAATTTTGTCACCCTAATACAGTGGTTCCCAAACTGGGGGGCAAGATGTTGCCAGGTTGGCCTCAGTTTTATGACATTTTATAAAACATTTTAAGAAAACATTTACATGTATATGTTAGGGCTGTCAAAAGATTAATTGCGATTAATTGCATACAAAATAAAAGTTTGTTTTTGTATAAAATATTTGCGTGTGTATTGTGTGTAATTATTATTATGTATATATCAACACACACATACATTTAAGAAATGTAACAAACATGTTATTTATGTATATATTTTTAAATTTATATATAAAATATATCAAAAACTCTTTTTCTCTCTCTCTCTCTCTCTCTCTCTCTCTCTCTCTCTCTCTCTATAAATATATAAATGTAAATGTTTCTTAAATACTTGCGTGTGTGTGTGTAAAAACTTTTATTTTGTACGTGATTAATTGCGACTAATCTATTGACTGCCCTATAGCATGTCTATATATATATATATATACATACATACACACGTGTATATATAGGCGTCTAGAAGCTGTAATCACCAACAAAAGCTTTTCTACAAAGTATTTAGTGTGTTCAATACTTATTCCCTGTGTCATTTCACTTTATTTATTATGACTCAACTTGTATACTTAAATGTTCTGATTTCTTTGTATGAATTCAATATTTGGCTTGATGTCTACATGTCAATAGCCCACTTAGAAATCCCCTTACTTATAAAAATGCTGATGTGTCAAATGCTTATTTTCTCCGCTGTGTATGTGTATATATACACAGCGAGATCTTGACTATATTTATTTATTTATTTATTTACTTAGATTATGATATTTTTATATTTAAAAAAATTCTTAAAGGTTTGAGAACCATAATGTCTCAAAATAACATCACAGTAGTGTCTGTTATCATATAGTGATAAAGGGATCTTAAACTAAGAAATCCTCTTTTAGAAAGTCTTAATCAGTGTTGGTAAGAAAAAATGTGTGACCTCCATCGCAGCGCACATCCTCGGCTAATTTAGCTTTATGTTGTGCGTGGGTTGTTAAGTGTTTTCACTCGAGCAGGCGCTGAGCATCACATGTCTTATTTTCTCTGCAGCCTACCAACTCCGCATCTGTCAGCCTCCCCCACCTGTCGCCAACGCCGAGGTCTTGGCTGAAGACAACGAATTCCAGATCGGTAAAATAACGTAGAACGTTTCATGACGTGTTTGTGTACATCTCTCGTGTGCCGAATGCTCATTAAAAAGACGTTCCCAAGGTTCCCACCTAGTAACGTAGAAAAAATAACACATGCCGGTTGGCATTTGTCATCATTAATGTCAAGTCTTAATGAACTAATGTGCTGTTGAGCGAGGCGAAGCAAACACCCGTGTGTGTAATTACTCAACAGGTGACATCATCAGGTACCGCTGCCTGCCGGGCTTCACACTCCTCGGGAGCGAGATCTTGACCTGTAGGCTGGGTGAGCGATTGCAGATGGATGGTCCTCCTCCGGTCTGCCAAGGTGAGTTTGGCAGAACATCCCGCACGCTGTCTTATTTGTGTCTCGTGTTGTTTCGGTTGCTCGTATCATGTTGTCGGTTCTGTCGGAAGCTGTTAGTGTCTTTTGGACTTAATGCTTAAGGTCGTGAGAAATCTTGGATTTCTTCTGGTGTTTTCAAAAGAAGAGCATATGTCATGTATAGATAGATTTTTAAGATCACTTATCATTAGTTTAGTTTAGTTTATTTATAAAGCACACAAACTTCAGCGTGGCGCTGTCCAAGGTGCTGTACAAAGCAATTTTAAGAATTACATCATAAATACGTTTTCAAAAAAAGAAAGGGATAACAAATATAAGTAAAAAATAAATGTATAATTAAAAATTATGAAATGTTAAACATAATGTGTAAAAGATAACACTGCACTAAAATAGGTTTCAAGAGGAGGTAAATCTATCATGCTTTTTTGGTTTTGTATTTGCGTAATATGGCTTTTATTTATAGTAAACCTTTAGTTATAGATACATTTGATATACGGGTCAGTGACAAGTAAGGTTTGGTAAGATGAGAAAATCAAAAATCTTTTAAAATCTGTTTTTAAAAAACATGCATCAGGCATGTTAAAATGAATTTTTTTTATTTATGTTGATTTTATGTAATTAAAGCGACATTTGCACATTTTTTTACAAAAGTTTGCAACTAAAAATGTCAAATGGTATAACTGCCAAAGATTGAGAAATATTTTTTTCCACTTAAATGGCACATACGTATACTCATAGAAATAAATATATAATTTTAGACTTATCTCTAATTGCAAATATTAATAGGGTTATGCAATATTTGGCAGGAGATCTGCTGAAAACATCCATGTTTTTTAAATAACCTTTGACACATTATGTAGAAATTGTTAAAAAAATCATATTATTACACTAAAGTAGATGATTACATTTGATTTCACATTAAGTTTTTTAAATATAATTATATTTTTATGTAAAATAACTGGTTACGCCAATTGACACAAACGAGTTACACCACCTGACCATGTTGCTTCTACAGTCAAAGGCCAACATTTGTGAATCATTGAAATTGACAGAAATATATACTTTCTAGTGGATAAAGTATTTTTATTTTATTTTAAAAGAAAATTAAATTAAGAGAACAGAGTGAAACAAAATGTGCTTTTTTTTACTTAAAGGATTAGTCCATTTTCTTTAAAAAAAAAAAAAAAAAATCCAGATAATTTACTTACCACCATGTCATCCAAAATGTTGATGTATTTCTTTGTCCGTCGAGAATAAATTATGTTTTTTGAGGAAAACATTCCAGGATTTTTTTTTCATTTTAATGGACTTTAATAGACCCCAACACTTTACAGTTTAATGCGCTGGTTCATCACACAGCCGGAGGAAGACGAGAAGTTGTGGTTTAAAAGTGCATTTTTTTTTTCTTGTCAAAAATGACAATCGTTTCGCTACATAAGACTCTTATGCCTCATTTGGGATCATTTGGAGTCCTTTGAAACTGCAATTTTAAACTGCATTAAAACTGTTATGTGTTGGGATCCATTAAAGTCCATTAAAGTAAGAAAAATCCTGGAATGTTTTTCTCAAAAAACATAATTTCTTCTCGATTGAACAAAGAAAAACATCAACATTTTGGATGACATGGTGGTGAGTAAATTATCTGAATTTTTTTTTTTTTAGAAAATTGACTAATCCTTTAAAATCATGTAAATGTATTCTAGCAATGAAATTATGAACTTTATAATGAACATAATATCTGCACAGAATATTTAATAACACAAAGCTGCACAAATGCCTCAATCAAAAATACAATGATGTCACAAGCGCATGACCGCTATCGCCAGGTTTACATATCAACATCTCTGTTTCCTGAACTGCTGTTCCATTGGGTGATCTGTAATATAAAAGCAACACAGCAGAAGGAAATGTATTTTACTGGAGATTGCTGTCTAAATTGAATGTGATAAGAGAGAAGAAATATAATAGATAGGCGACGTATCTTTCTATTCACTTTCGAGTCACTGGCTGCACTCAAAACAAACACAATGCACAGAACCACTGGTGTGGAAGATTTATGAGCCGGCTCTTCTCAAAAATCTGTCAAAGTCTCCTAAAACTTGCAAGTTATCAGTTTAAATCGTTTGCAGATTACTTGCTTAATCTGATCATTAAGATGTTCAAGTGACTGGATGTTATGTCTGGTTAGGACACAGTATAAACATCAAAGCAATGGTGCTATTATGCAAATCCACTTGTACATGGTGTTTGGACATAAATGTGTGTTGGTAGTATGTGAAAACCACCCTACAATAAAAAAAAAAACCACTAATTTTTTAAATTCCCAAAGCAGTCTCATTAAACATGCGTTCTGATTCCCTTGTTAATGTGATGTCACACTGATAAAGCTCCGCTCACAGCCACTGACTGACAGTCATGCATTACCTTAGTTTCCAACCTCAGTGAGCTGTACGCTGTTCTCCATATCTCAATAGTGAAACAAGCACATATTATTTTAACTGAAAGCACTCATTAGCTCATTTGCATGTAAAGGTAAAGCAAATTTTTTGTCCCACCCAAAAAGGAGAATTTGAACATGCTATGGCACATCTGAAACTTCGTTAATGCCTTCCAGAATATTTTCTTCTTTTGTTGTTTTTAACAAAAAGCCTTTTGATTTTGTAGTTCAGTGTCCTGACAACGAGGTTCTTTTCGACTCAACGGGCGTAATTCTAAGTCCAGGATATCCAGACAGCTATCCGAACCTTCAGATGTGCTCCTGGATGGTCAACGTGGAGAAGGGCTACAACATCACGCTGCACTTTGAGCTCTTCCAGACCGAGAAAGAGTTTGATATTCTGGAAATCTTTGATGGTGGGTTTAAATCATTCATATTCAAGACAGCATCTGACAGCGGTACGAATGTGTCCCTGAGTATTACAGCCATTATTCTTAGCCCTGTCGTATCTCTGACACCTTTCTTTTTGTCTTTTGGAAGAGTTGAAACGTAATTTGGAGCCTCCGAATCAGTTTTTTATGCCTCAAGACCATTACAGAGAAATATTTCCCAGAAGTCTCATTTAGAACTGGCAGACATGCAGACCACAGAAAAGATGCTCAAGTGTGTCTCGATAGCATCGCAATGGCAAAGACAATCTGAGATACATTCAGTGTGTTATTAGCCACAAATTACTTAAGTGCTTGCAATCAGCAGATTAGCCAATAACTCATCACTGATTGGACGCTCATTAATGCCCATGGCAATACAGAATCCCATTGGAATAGAAAATGAGAAGCGATATCTGTTCTCTTCTCCTCGCAGCGACAGCTTTTTCTTTATGTTTTTACTGTGATGTCAAGTGCAATTTTGGAGCTTTGTTCCCAGCGTCTTTAACTGTCCAATCAGCTGTTTGTATTTCTACTTTTGGTTTAAAAAAAACTTGAAGAAAATCATGTATTGATCTATCCTACAAGAAAAATATAAATCACTGATGACATCTCTATATCTCAATTATTTCATATAGCCTGTGATTAACTCTTTACCCGCAGCATTTTTTTTTTTTAGTTGCCAGCCAGCGCCAGCATTTTTTATGATTTTCAAAAAAGTTTAATGCCTTCCAGAAAATGTTCTTCTTTAAATATATAAACAGACTCACTCATTTTGTCTGTTTATTTCTCCTAAGCAATTTAAGGGGAGACTAAGTTTATACTTAAAGTAAAACCTCCTGAGCTATGAAAGAGCAATAATAACATTTTCACCTGATCTACGTATGTTATTGATTGGTGTTGTTGTTGTTTTTGTTTTGCAGGGCCCAATATTTACAGTCCAAGTATGGCGGTGCTTAGCGGAGACCTCAGCGTGCCCTTTAATTTGACCACGACGGGTCATCAGGTGTTGTTACGCTGGTCGTCCGATCACGGCACCAACAAAAAAGGCTTTCGAATCACTTACGTGGGTGAGTATCAAAGTATGTATCCCCGATCGGTAATTTCCTTAGTTTTCTGTGTGTCTCGCGTCATGTTTGTCCCGCCCATGACACCAGCGTCCTCGTCTGCGTCCATTTGTCTACGTGTTTGTGTGCAAATGTTTGTATCTGTTTGTAACTTTGGAGATATGCAGTTAGTGTATCAGGAGCTCATTATTGAAAAATGCAAGATGTAAAACTATTACTTGAGGTATAGTAAGGATATTATTTGATTTGCTTCCAATGTGCAGGTTTAAAAGTGATGTGTTTAGTGATTTTGGTTCGAATTTAAGTACATTATTTTTTAGGGCTGTCAAACGATTAATCACGATTAAGCGCGATTAATCGTGTACAAAATAAGTGTGCATAATGTGTGTTTGCATAATGTATGTGTCGTTGTACTGTGTGTATATTATTTAAGTATTATGTGTGTATATAATACTTATGTTTATTTATAAATACACTCATACATGTGTACATGTGTACGTTTAAATTTATATATAATATAATTTATATATTTATATAATTTAGATACACACACACATGTTAATGTTTCTTTAATATCGTTAGCCTCATAGCATAATTGCTTTTTGGAAAAAACGGAAAAAAAACACAATATTTAAAAATCAAATCACATTGTTATGCTAAGGCAGATAGTGTTTTTGGATTCTAATAAGTGTTGTGCTTGGCTAAGGACATAAAAAAAGGCCATAGGCAGAAAGGCCATAGGCATAGATTGTGTGAACATAAACTTTAATTTTGTAAATGATTAATTGCGATTAATCGTTCGACAGCCCTAATTTATTTTTAAAACACAAAGAAAAGTAATACAGAAAAGCTCAAATTACTACACAAAGTTACAACCATGTTTGTTTGTTTATCTATTTATACATATTAATTGCACACAGTAAACACACATGTATTATGCAAACATAAACTTTAATTTTGTACGTGATTAATTGCGATTTATTGTTCGACAGCCCTAATTTATTTTTAGAACATAAAGAAAAATAATACAGAAAAGTCAAAATAATTACTACACAAAGTTACAACCATGTTTGTTTATCTATTTATACATAATAATTACACACAGTACACACACATATATTATGCAAACATAAACTTTTTTTTGTACATGATTAATCGCAATTAAACGTTTGACAACCCTAATTTATTTTTAAAACATAAAGAGAAGTAATACAGAAAAGCTAAAATACTTAATAGACAAAGTTACAACCATGTTTGTTTATCTATTTATATATAATAATTACACACAGTACACACCCATATATTATGTATACATAAACTTTTATTTTGTATGTGATTAATCGCGATTAATCATTCGACAGCCCTAACTTATTTTTAAAACACAAAGAAAAGTAATAAGGGAAAGCTAAAATATTTACTATACAAAGTTACAACCATGTTTTTTATCTATTCATGCACAATAATTACACACAGTACACACACATATATTATGCAAACATAAACTTTTATTTTGTAAATGATTAATTGCGATTAATCGTTCAACAGCCCTAATTTATTTTTAAAAATAAAGAAAAGTAATACAGAAAAGCTAAAATACTTACTACACAAAGTTACAACCATGTTTGTTTATCTATTTATATATAATAATTACACACAGTACACACACATATATTATGCATACATAAACTTTTATTTTGTACATAATACAGAAAAGCTAAAATACTTAATAGACAAAGATACAACCATGTTTGTTTATCTATTTATATATAATAATTACACACAGTACACACTCATATATCATGCATACATAAACTTTTATTTTGTATGTGATTAATCGCGATTAATCATTCGACAGCCCTAACTTATTTTTAAAACACAAAGAAAAGTAATAAGGGAAAGCTAAAATACTTACTATACAAAGTTACAACCATGTTTTTTTATCTATTCATGCACAATAATTACACACAGTACACACACATATATTATGCAAACATAAACTTTTATTTTGTAAATGATTAATTGCGATTAATCGTTCAACAGCCCTAATTTATTTTTAAAACATAAAGAAAAGTAATACAGAAAAGCTAAAATACTTACTACACAAAGTTACAACCATGTTTGTTTATCTATTTATATATAATAATTACACACAGTACACACACATATATTATGCATACATAAACTTTTATTTTGTACATAATACAGAAAAGCTAAAATACTTAATAGACAAAGATACAACCATCTTTGTTTATCTATTTATATATAATAATTACACACAGTACACACCCATATATCATGCATACATAAACTTTTATTTTGTATGTGATTAATCGCGGTTAATCATTCGACAGCCCTAATTTATATTTAAAACATAAAGAAAAGTAATACGGAAAAGCTAAACTACTTATTACACAAAGTTACAACCATGTTTGTTTGTTTATCTATTTATACATATTAATTGCACACAGTACACACACATATATTGTGCAAACATAAACTTTTAATTTGTACGTGATTAATTGCGATTAATCGTTTGATAGCCCTACTTTATTTTTAAAACATAAAGAAAAGTAATACAAAAAAGCTAAAATACTTACTACATAAAGTTACAACCATGTTTGTTTATCTATTTATATATTATAATTACACACAGTACAACCACATATATTATGCAAACATAAGCTTTTATTTTGTACGTGATTAATTGCAATTAATCGTTTGACAGCCCTAATTTATTTTTAAAACATAAAGAAAAGTAATACAGAAAAGCTAAAATACTTACTACATAAAGTTACAACCATGTTTGTTTATATATTTATACAAAATAAATACACACAGTACAACCACATATATTATGCAAACATAAGCTTTTATTTTGTACGTGATTAATTGCGATTAATCGTGAATTCATCATGTTTGTTTGTTTATCTATTTATACATATTAATTGCACACAGTACACACACACATATATTGTGCAAACATAAACTTTTAATTTGTACGTGATTAATTATGCAAATATAAACTTTTATTTTGTATGTGATTAATCGCGATTAATCATTCGACAGCCCTAATTTATATTTAAAACATAAAGAAAAGTAATACAGAAAAGCTAAAATACTTACTACACAAAGTTACAACTATATTTGTTTATCTATGTATCATCATTCTTGTTCTGCCACAAAGAAATTGTACAATGTCTCACAGCAGACTGTAGTAATTTAGTTTTGTAGTTTTGTCACAAAGGTATGTCAACTTATAAACTAAATGAGTATAAATCTTTTCAGCGAACATTCTTTAACTTCTATGATCAATGCCAATGTACTTTCTCTACTTCTCCATAACTGTCATGCTATGTGACTTATAGGCAGGAATTATAGTAGACATTATCATGTCTCTGATGATGCTGTTTTAAGTGAATAATATGAAAGTGTTTAATGGTTCATGCTTTTATGTGTAGCGATGTACTGCAGTACACCTGACTCTCCTCAGCACGGGTTCGTGGTCAGTCAGACGGGCGGCCACGCCAACAGCGTCGTCCGCTGGGCCTGCGACCGCGGCTACAGGCTCGTCGGAAAAAATATGGCCGTTTGCAAGAGAACCGAGCTCGGATATCTGGCCTGGGACTCGTCTGTGCCTGCCTGTCAAGGTTATTTATTTATTTTGATTTTCTTTACCTTGAGTTTGCACAAATTATATTGTAGATTTACTGCCGGGGTGAATGAAAAGAGTCACTTGTGAAATACTGTTGTGTCTTAACCTTCGGTGGTAACAATTTCAGCTTAATTTTGTTGTTTTCACTGAGCGTTCGATGTGGATCAGAGGACATTTGTTTTAATTTTAAAGTTTAGAAACAATTCAGAAGAGTTTTTCTTTTTTATGCAAAATGTCTTTTTTTATTTACTGAAGGATAGAAAAATTAAAAGCAATAGTTCTGTCTTGATGTACTTCCTATTGAACATACATTTGTGCATGATTTTTTGCTTAAAAAAAGCACAAACATTGCCGATTGGTACTAAAGCGGGCATCTGATTGGACAATAAAATGTGTAGTGTACGATGAATCATCAGCTGGTTGAGTGCAGTGTTTTGTCTGGTTTTCAGCTTTGGTGGGTGTTATTTGGATTGAATTATCGTTTGTTAGGACAGGCTGTGTTATGTGCCAGCAACATTGACCAGTTGGCTCTTTGTGTTTGCTAATTAATGGCACTGAATGAGCGCCTACTTTCTGCTTAGCTGTTATTAGCATTTTATGAGAGCTCATTGTTATGCTGGATTTATTTGATTTGATTTTTTAGCACTCAATAATTGGACATCGCATTATGTTTCAGTGCCATATTGATGTGGCTTTGAGCAAACCGCAGCACTTTTTCCAAGTGTTTAATTACAAATTTTTACAATGTTGAGTAATTACAGCGCTGACTGCTTACACTTCACTGTTTACAGAAGATGCTCCGCTCAAAATACGCTGCGCTGTTTCTGTTATTCAGTATATATTCGACCCAAGAAAATAAGTCTATTTTTTAGACAAAAAATATAAAATTGAAGCGCATAAAACAAGCAAAAAAAAATCTGCCAATGGGGTAAGCAAAAAAATCTTGAAAATTTTTCATAAACACTAAATTCAAGAAAAATTCAAGAAGAATTTGCTTACCCCATTGGCAGATTTTTTTGCTTGTTTTATGCACAAAATCCCTTAAATTTCATATTTTTGGTTTAAAAACTTGAATTATTTTCTTGGGTTGTTTTGCTCATCAAGAAAAAGCATCTTAATGTAAGATTTTTTTTAGATATTTTTACTGAAAACACTGAATGTTTTTTCTTGAAAATAATTTTTTTGTAGTGTACCAAAGCTTTTAACGCGGCAGAAAACGCCAGGAGGACGCCGACTGCCAGCTTTCTTCAGCAAAGCGCTCTGGTTGCTTTGGTATTTCTGCTTTGTTTATTAGTCGCTGAACGATGCGCCGGTTGGTTGTTGTGATGTTTATCCCATCCCTCCTCCACTGTGATTGGACGGCCGTGTGGGAACAGACATTGACGAGCTGAGCTTTCACCCAAAGTTGAATATTTTTAAACTCTCGTCGCTCACGCTGAGCACGGAAAAAACTCGCGCCAGCTTTTAGCATGGAAAAAACGGCAGCTGATGGGATTTTTGAAAAGCGCTGCGCTTCCATTGGAATCAATTGAAAACATATGCTGGCTGTCGACGTTAAAGCTTTGGTGTGCATGCTACCTAAGAATATAAAAAATATTTTTAAAAGGTCATTTTTTATTTGATGTTTTATCAAATTCAACTTAGTTTGTTTTCAGATCATTTAAATCATGGTTCTGTTCTTGTTTAAGTAAATAAAAAAATATTTTTGGAAAATGAAATTAAACATCAAACAAAAGGCGTTAATAATAAAAATTAAAAGTAAAAAAAACAGTAAATTTAAGATGTTATGTAGTATGTTAGCAATGTACAGAGGCCCTAAGGGGACATGGAGAAAAAATAAAATAAGGTTTGGTTTCTAGTGAAACTTTCGCTTTAGTTTCACGTGCGCACATGATAGTTTCACGTGAGCACGCAAAACTAAACTTTAGATTTTTTTACTCCAATGTCACCTTAGGGGTTCCGTAACAATGTGACTGTGTATACCAAAATTTTTTCTTGAAATATCTTTGTAACATAACCATTATAAAAAAGTATGTAAATAAGAATAAAAGGATATTAAAGGCAGGGTGCATGATCTCTGAAAGCCAATCTTGACATTTAAAATCACCTAAACAAACATGCCCCACACATAAGCAACCCAGGTAATGATGTCAGTTAGTAGACATGCCCCTTACTGCTGACACCAAGTGTGTTTTGGTACTCGCCCTGACTCCCTTCTCTAAAGTGTATTTCAAAATTGTGTACCCCGCCTTTAAATAATAGCTTTTTTAATAATTCTAGGTAAAATACTTTAGATATTTTATTTTGTGTAACATGGCACAAATGGCGACATACGCTCACAAAATTTCATAAATATGATTATTATTATTATTTTAATTGTGACATTCATTTTTTTAGTGTAAGATCGCGATGTACTGCATAACAGGAATGACACGGTTAACCTGAGCTATAGGTTTCTGCAGGTAAAGGGTTAATTTCAGATTTTTCGGTGGGAATTAAATCCATGGCATTGACTTGAACCCCTCACCTGCTTGAAAACCAGGCAAGGTGTGTGTGTGCATCAATGCTTTGGTTCAATTACTTTAAATGCATTATTTATGTCATCATTTATTTTTGTAAAATGATTGTTTTATCGGAAGCTAAAACAATCATTTTACAAAAATAAATGATGACATAAATAATGCATTTAAAATATTTAAAAAACATTTCTTCTTCAAAATTACCAGAAGATTTGTTAGAAAAATTGTTTAGGAAAAAAATTTAGGGTAAATAAGCGATGACTTCATTCAAATTTTAAATAAATCATTTCTGTAGATAAAAACTTTGGAAATAGAAAATTTGACAGAAACAAATGCAAGGCAATCAAATGATATTTGAGGCAATCATAACAGCGGCAATGTTGTCGTGCCGGCAGGATGGAAATAAATATGTGTTTACCCAAGTTTCAATGCAAATGCTCGATTTAAAATGGCAGCTTGTTAAATTTTGAATCTTGTTAACCACAAAAGCCAATTACACTAGTAATTGAACCAAAGCATTGATGCACACACAAACACACACCTTGCCTAGTTTTCAAGCAGGTGAGGGGTTCAAGTCAATGCCATGGATTTAATTCCCACCGAAAAATCTGAGCACAAGTCAAGAAGAAATTGTATTATGCCTTTACATTCTTTGCATCTTGCAGCATTTATGTCTTCTGAATTTCTCTGCATGTTCCTTTGATGCATGGTCTCTTTGTCACATTTGTCAGAAACTAAAAGCATATTGGTACCAAAACGTGCATATTCTTACCTCAAAGGTATATACCTAAATGCCACATTGACAGCTAGGACCCATTTTTTTCCGACAGTGTACAATGAAGTTATGTTTACGCAGATGTTTTAATGAGGGGAAACAATGAATCCCGCTCGCAAATGTTTGTTGATCCTGGTGCACAGCAGGTAAGACGTGTCTTGATTGTGACACCTGCAAGAACCTAAGTAGAGCAGACATCTTGTAAATAATCACAGTATTTAAATAAATAGGTGAATAAATAAGTCACAATTTTGAATAAAAATACTATATGTGTGAGGTACAAACCAAGGCCGAAAAAGTATGTCATTTCATATTTCTTGTTTAGAGTTCTGATGATCTCATCATCATGTCTTTTCCAGCTGTGTCCTGCGGCACACCTGTGGCTCCGGCGAATGGAGGAGTGCTGGCCGCGGATTATTCCTCAGGAACACGAGCGACATATTTCTGTAACGATGGTTTCAGGCTGTCCTCCAAAGAGGTGACCAGCACCGTATGCCAGGCCGACGGCACGTGGAGCAACCGCAATAAAATCCCTCGTTGCACAGGTGACGGCAAACGCCAAATTCACTGCTTTCAGATCATCAGGCTGTATGTGTATGATCACAATGATTATAGTTGGGCACTTTGTTTTAAACCTAATGAGCTTTTAAATATGCCAATGCATCATTGGCGCGTTATCTCAAAAGATACGCCAGGATAATTACACAACCTCTAAAGATACTTTCTTTTGGCCAAATGCCAGCGCAGCATAGCATGTATCTAATGCCACAAATTGGCAATGCAAGAGAAATGTCCACTCGCTTTGATAGCAGCCTACATCTTACTAGACTGTTTAGACTGTGCATGTTATGTCCTTTTATGTGAGTGGATCCAAAAATAACACTGATAGTTGGCACCCTTTGTGACTCTCCTTCCGGTTTATTAGCCGTCATTTGTCATGTACAGTGGACAGGCGGCTTTAAAGGAACATGACGACTTTTTGGGACTTTAAAGGGGCCATGTCACAAGACTTTTTAAAGATTTTTTTACTCTGTCCCCAGAGTACACATGTAAAGTTTTAACTGAAAATACCATATAGATAATTTATTATAACATGTTAAAATTGACACTTTGTAGGTGCGAGCAAAAATGTGGCATTTTGGGTGTGTCCTTTAAAATGCAAATCAGCTGATGAAATTCAAACACCGATCGCAATTATGGTGGTTTGTTGCTTTTGAATCTCAATTGTGCTGTCAAATATTTTTCTCTCTTTCTCTCTCTCTGCACTAAATGGCAGTGTTGTGGTTGTATAGGTCAGATTAAGGGGCGGTATTATTATAATAAGATCTCCTTATGACATCATAAGGAGAGTCAAATTTCAATGACCCATTTTTTTCACATGCTTGCGGAGAATCTTTTACCAAAACTAAGTTACTGGGTTGAAAGAAGCACTGGGAACCCAATTATAGCACTTAAACATGTAAAAAGTCAGATTTTCATGCCATGGCCCCTTTAACTTATTCACCGTATCCACCAGGGTAAGATTAGTCCATACATACCTTTTTCATCTCCGTGCGTGCCGTAACTCTGTCTGACGCACCCACCGCTAGCCTAGCTTAGCACAAAGACTGGAAATAAATGGCTCCAGCTAGCATACTGCTCCCAATAATTGACAAATCTGAAACTATAGTCTCAAAAGGCAAAGCACTGCTACTTAGTTGAAGAAAGATTGCTGTGTCTCATATGATCTTGTTATTTGTACCCGCTGTGACTATACAAATCACAATATATAAATAGGAAAATGTTGGCATTATTTTGTCACTTGTTGGGAGCAGTATGCTAGCTGGAGCCATTGACTTCCAGTCTTTGTGCTAAGCTAGGCTAGCGGTGGGTGTGTCAGACAGAGTTACGGGATGCACAGAGATTAAAAGGGTATGTGTGGACGTATCTAACTCTGGGGGATATGGTGAATAAGCTAAAGTCCCAAAAAGTCGCTGTTAAATCAGACAAAGAAGACCTGGTTGGTGCGCCACATTTGGCCCGCAGGCCGCCATTTGACTAGTTCTGGCTTAGATTTTACTACATGGGTCCGATGCAGAAATACAGCTTATTTGTTTAATAGTTAAGTTCAAGACCTCAATGCTCTTATTTAATACTCATCTACTGCAAAAATGAACTCATTTTCAAATCACCACCTAGCGTGAACTACGCAGTATATGAAGGTAAACAGATTTTTGAGGTCTGGCAAAATTCCCAGAGGTCCTCTTATAGCGCAAACATGTGTTAAATTAAATGATGACTGTTTGGCTAACCTTGGCTAACAATTTAAATGTGTCAGTGGATGTGTTAAATGCGTGCTTTGGTTGACTAATGCTGTTTATTTTCAGTTGTGGTGTGTCCCAGCATTGGCTCCTTTACCCTGGATCACGGCAAGTGGCGGATTGTAAACGGCTCTCGTTACGAATTCGGCACTAAAGTGGCCTTTACCTGTAACCCCGGCTACTACCGGCTGGGCCCCGCCCACATTTTTTGCACAGCCAATGGAACATGGAGCTGGAGGAACGAGCGACCTCGCTGCAAGAGTAAGTGATGTGTTGCTCTGAAATGAATAGTGCAGGAGTCTCAGACCTCGTTAAGATGGCCTGCTCTTAAGGTCAGCCGGGCCAGACGACAAGACTAATGATTTTGTCAGTCGACTGCTGATGTGTGACGGATTAGCAGTTTGTGTCCCTCGAGCATCTAGACACTCATTGTCATGCCCAGGCGACATCTGCAGACCTTTTTATTAAATGCATTTTAGTGTACAACTTTGTGAGTAATGGGTACTCAATTCTCTATTGGCCTGCCAAGATATTTTTTCAGTTTAATATCCTCTATTTTTACAAGATGCGAAAATACTCATTACGCTCGGCACGTCTGAGTAAGCGTCCGGTTTGCAGCTTTTAATGCATTACAGAGTGACCTGGACGGCTCTGATACGGAGGTTGTAATCTGTTTTATTTCACTTTTAAATCCATAATGTCAACAAGCAATGATAGCATTAGTTTGCGGTGACAGCTCGGACGCGAGAGTATTTAACAAAGACCGTAAACAACATAACGCTGTCTGTCTGTTCCTTAGGTGACGAAGTGGCACAACGCCACCTCCCGTATTGATGATATGAAATTGTAGACGGCAGTCAATCACTTATGTTGACATTTTTATTGATCTTATTTTGTCTCTGCAATGCTAAATAAATATTAAACGCAAGTGTAAAGCACAGAAAGTCACTCGCCATAATGGTGTCGCGCATGGAGAAGTCAGGAAAATGTGGATTATGTTTATGTTGGTTTTGGATGATCTAACCTAATGTTTGAACTAGATCAAGGTTGAATAGAAAAGATTATAGGTTTAAATCTCACTATCTAGCTATCATTGCGTCGTTTTTATCTTAAAAACACAATGCACACTTTAGTCTTTGTCAATAAGTTAAAAAGAGAGAGAAACACGTGCAATTGCCCAAGATGTCTATTTTATTTTAGTAAATAAATACTTAGATTGGATATTAATCCAGATGCTTTTTATGGGGATGTCATTTCCATTTATGCTTTTGGCCAACACTTACAGGTATCTCCCAGAGCGCTTTACTGTGCAAAGCATTCGATTTTTATGATTTTTCACTATGATCACTATGTAATAAAAAATTTTATCTGGTTGTGTAAAGATAAATAAAAATATCTTGCATGCAGATCCTTTAAAAACAATTTGAAAGAAATGGCAAACACTGACTGTCAAATAAGGCAAGAAAGCTCGGCTAATCTAAACTATAGCAGTCGTTATTGGCAGGTGGCGTCCTCAGATGGTTTGCTTCCCAATGTTGTGGGAAAAACAATCTTCTGCTGTAACTTCAGAGGTGATAAATGTGTAGATTTGCCCTCATAAGATCCACAATCGAAACATTAGAGTCGCATCATGACGGATGGCATCTGACAGAATCAACGCGCCGGTGAGGGTGAACGCAGCCTCGTGGCAATTTTCAAAAACAACAGCAATCAGATGAAAAGATGATGATCAGCTGGAAACTGATGTGGTATTTTCATACATGGACGACCTGCTGTGCATCACATAATGTATATGACAAATATTTATATAATTGAACATTTGCCGATCTGATATTCCAGATGTTCAGATTCTGATTTGCTCATGTGGCAATAAAACAGCATTAGGAAAGCTAAGTTAAAACTAATATTGTAAACAAACCCATATAGCAAAAAAATATATAAAATATATTTTGAAATAGTTAACAATTTTTTTAATAAAAATTTACATATATTTCAAAATATATTTTAGGGTCAACAAATACATTTTTAATATTACAACCCATCTGGCAAAAATATATGTTTACTGGCCAAAATATAAGAGTTTGTATAAAACGTATAAAGTTTAAATGTAAAAGTATGTATAAAATTATAAGTATATATTTTTTGCAGTTGAAATGATTTTTATTTATTATCTTTTCAAACCTGTTATGTTTACAGGTTTGTAACATACAAAGTTTTTCTTCCAATGGGACATGAATATAACATCCTTTAAAATATATTTGTTTTAAAATATATATGAAAATATTAGGGTTGGGCATAAATTTAATCTAGATGAAATAAAAATAAAAGTAGTTTTTTGCATAACATATGAGTTTGTTCTGTGTATAATTATTATGTATATATAAATACACACTAATTCATGTAAGAAACATTTACATGTGTATATACATTTATTTATGTTTATATAAATTCTATATTATATATATATAAATAAAAAACTATATATAAATAAAACATTTCTATATATATGTATGTGTGTGCGTTTAAATATACTTAATATTTACACACAGCACAAACTCATATATTATGCAAAAAAATTGCTTTTTATTTTGTATGAGATTAATCTAGAGTAATCTATGCCCAGCCCTAGAAAATATACAAAAAAAATGGCAAAAAATATATAAATAAAATATATAAAAAATAAATATATTTTAAAGCATTTATATTCATGTCACATTAGAAAAAAACTTTGTATGTTAAAAACCTGTAAACATTACAGGTTTGAAAAGATTAAAATAATATAAATATAATTACAACTGCAACAATATACTTATAATTTTATATTTAATACAAACTTTTATATTTTGGCCAGGAAAAATATATTTTTGCCAGATGGGTTGTAATATTAAAAATGTATTTGTTGACCCTAAAATAAATTTTGAAATATATGTTAATGTATGAAGGTTAAACCTAAATATATTTTCAAATTCAAAAATATATTTAATTAAGCTTTACTTTCTACAAAATCTATTTAGCATATATTTAAAATATATTTTTTGCTAAATCATTTTTTTTGTCTTATTGGAATGTAGTCTTAAACTGAGAAATGTACTTACGTTAGTAGCATTGCAATATGAAGTAGCTACTAGTTAGTACATTTGAAAAGGTTGTTGTGCCGATGTTAACTTAAAGAACTGCATCAAATGTGTTTTTCACAGAGTTTAATGTCTCAGATATTTTTCTCATTTCGTTGTGTTATTCTTGTGTGTGTGTTTTCGTGCCGGCTCTCAGATTGGGCGTAAATCACAGCACATTTTGACTTTGAGGTGCGTGCCGATTCATTTCGCGCTCTCTATTGCCTCTTACCACAGTTATTTCGTGTGGAGAGCTGCCCACTCCTCCTAATGGAAAGAAAATTGGAACGCAGACGACCTTTGGATCCACCGCCATTTTCACCTGCAACTCGGGCTATATTCTGGTGGGCTCCACTGTACGGGAATGTCTGGCTTCGGGTCTTTGGAGCGGGACGGAAACGCACTGTCTGGGTAATGCAACAAACCTCTTGTCTTTGAGAACATCACCCCTGTTAGACATTACCATGAGCGTAACCTTTAACAGAGACGGGATCTTTGAACAAGGCCCTAAAAGAGTTCTGTGACATTTAATTATCTGCATTTCCATAGCAACAGTGCTTGTACTTCTCATGCTTTTATGCAGCTTGAGTATCATCACTTACACACAAATAAAGGCTCAGTTTCAAAACATACTGAGCTCCCTTTCTAGACAGCATAAGAAGAATCATACCATCATAAGCATGATGCCATAGAAGAACCATTTCAGCTGCATGGGTACTTAAATAACCTTTAACTCTTTCCCCGCCAGCATTTAAAAAAAAGTGCCAGCCAGTGCCAGCATAAAAAAAGTGCCAGCTAGCGCCAGTTAGTGATTGGCGGTTTCGAAGCACGCTTCATGAGGCTTCGAAACATTTACAAATCTTTTGTTTCAAATTATTGGTTTGGAGCTTGTTTCAAACTGGCCAAAGTCACTTGATTTAAGCAAACGAGGCTTCATTATGTCATAACTTTTCGAAACGTTTCGAAAATCTGACGATTCACCACTAGGGGGAGTTGATCACAAATGAGGGTCAGTTTTATTATAAAAGTTCATAAAACATTCATCCTTCTGACTAATAACACTACCATTTTGTCTACTTTTTGTTTATAGACAGATTTAATGACAAAATGTGCATAATTAAAAAGGGAGTTTGTTTTAATGATTTGTTTGCCATAAATAAAACTAAAATCACAGAATACACTTTTAATTATGTCTTAATTAAAATAAATAATTTATTATTCTTAAAGGGACAGTAAGTAGGATTTTAAGTGTTTTATTAATCAAAATTGATGTCTTTATTTATAAATATGCCCTTGCATGACCTCTGCCAGTGATCTGACTTTTCTTTGTAAGCTTAGAATTTCTTCTCTTTACTTACATTGAACGGATAAGTCCAAGGAGGCTTCCATGTCGTTCCGCCATATTGATAAACTATAATATCAGAGAGGGACAAAAAGCACTAGCCTACCAACGCGTTTCCACAACGTGTTTTCATTCAGAACACGTGAACTAGCCGAAACGGACAAGGAGATCAGTGAGTACATAACGGCAACCGTAGTTTAAAAAAGCACGCATTTGAAAAAGCGAGGCGCTAGAGAGCACTATTTGTTTGAATGCAAAATACAATTTCACCACTAGATGGGGGTAAATCCTACTTATTGTCCCTTCAAAAACATATTTTAGAACAATCTTGCTATTATTTTGTAAAAAGTGTCAAATTGGACAGATCTTGGTGCCGCCAGCGTGTATGGTGTTTCGAACGCCTCGTAAAACTGAATCAATTTGCGAAGCAATTGGTTCAATTGATTTGAAGCTTTAAAAAGCTTAGTTTCTCCCATCACTAGCACCAGCATAGCATTTTTTATGATTTTTACAAAAGTTTAATGCCTTCCAGATATGTTTCTTCCTTAAATAAATAAACATACAAATACAGTGGCAGCTCGTGACTGCTCATCCGAGGGGCGCTAATTCAAAATAAGTGTTCGGAGTGTCATGTGTGTTGCTTGCGTGCAAAATATGTGTTTGTTGCGACATGTGAACCATGTGCATCACGTGTTTTGTCAAAATAAGTGCCTGCTGCATACGCATCAAAACCGTTTAAGCTAAAAGAGACAAAAAATTACGGAAGACACTCCTTTAACAGTAAACTCTGATTGTGCATGAGATTATGCGAGTATCTGGCAAACGCGAGCGTCTCTTTTCTCATAAACCCTTTAGACGCATCTGCATCAGGCACTTATTTTGAAAAGACTCGTGATGCACATACACTATAAAAAATACTTTGCTGCCTTAAAATTTTTTGTTGAATCAACTCGGATTTACAAGTCATTTCAACTTACTATTATTTATCTTGACTAGAGAACTACTGGTGAGTTGTTATAACTTATAAAATTAAGTTGACTTTTCTCAACTATATTTTATAAGTTGTGACAACTCATCTCTGTTGACTTGTAAATTTGAGTTGATTTGACAAAAAAAATTTAAGGCAGCAAAGTTTTTTTACAGTGTAGGATCTATCGATGCACAGAACACATATTTTGTTAAATTAAAAAACAAAAAAAGAGCCACACACATGACGGGCTACATACATGTTGTGACCAACTTCGCATCGGGTGCCCTCGAAAAAAGAAGTCACCGGGCGCCACTGTACAAACGAAAGAACAGATCATCTGTTCTCTTTTTTTACCACTTAAATATGGGTAGGTTTCTTTAATAATACCACATTCAAAAAAACACGAGACAATTGCATTTTTGTAAAGGACTTTTGTTAGAGATCAAATTCAGTTTTTACACTGCAAAAAAAAAATTATTTTCAAGAAAAAAAATTCTTATTATTATCTTGTTTTTAGTAAAAATATAAAAATATCTTAAATTAAGATCCCAAGAAAATAAGTCTAGTTTTTAGACCAAAAATATCAAATTTAAGTGATTTTGTGCATAAAACAAGCAAAAAATCTGCAAATGGGGTAAACAAAAAATCGTGAACATTTCTCTTAAACACTAAATTCAAGAAAAAATGGCAGATTTGTTTGCTTGTTTTATGCACAAAATCACTTAAATTTGATATTTTTGTTCTAATCTTAAATTAAGATTTTTTTATATTTTTTACTGAAAACAAGACAAAAATACTAAGACTACTTAAAATCATTTATTTGCAGTGTACTGTTTTTGGATCAGTGGATGCTTCAGTGTTTTATAAGTTGGGTGAGAGCACCACCTAGTGGATAATAGCGGAGATATGGATTGCCATAAAAACTCATTTTAAATGCATTGTGACAAGCTTCGTAAAAAGGTTAAGACAAAATGAGTGAAATGGTTTTGTAATTTGAATGAATTCAGTGCAAAAAATTAGCAGTAAAACTGTGTTTGCTTATATCAATAAGCAAATCTGTTTTGTTTATGAGAGTATAGAGACTGAATAATTAGCTTAGCACATGCTGAGCTGTCTTATGTGCTTTGTGTTTTAAGAGACCTATTAATGTGATTTGTAGAGCGCTCCAAATCGGTCACCTATGAGATATCTATATTTCAGTTAGGATACTACTTTAGATGCAAGCTGTATGTGTGGGCAGCAAGGCAGTTTACGATGCTGAAAAATGTGTGTGCCTACGGTGGTTTGGCTGGTTTAAGATTCTCTAGCTGGTAAAATTCTCAAAACTAAAGTAAAACAATCAAAACCAGCTAACCATCTCTGTCTGGTTTCAGCTGGTTTAAGCAGGAGAGCTTCTAAAACTTCACGTTTCTCCATCATCTTCCCCTGAGCTCAAATTGCGTAAGCATCCTTGTGTAATAAAATAATTTTGGATCTAAACTGGAAATGGAAAATGCAACAGGAAATGAAGTGGATTTTCAGGAAAAGGAAGGCAGTATAGTAATGATTTGTGCATTTGTTGAGCGTGCGCCACGCTCCGTGAAGTGTGCAGACTTCTGTTGAGGTCCATCATCCATCAAAACGCAGGAAACAACTGGCAGCTTTTGATTTATCATCTTTCTTTGTCATTCATCACATCATCTCAGAGCAAAACAATATTGTGCATGCCTTCGTCCACAATGAGAACTTCAAGAACCCTTCTGCGGATCTTCATTGATGCATCAATGCTGCCGTATATGTTGTGGATTGAACATTCATTTTAGATGCAGCATCATCATTATTTATTTGTATAAATCTATTTGATTTACACATTTCAGATGTGTTCACATGAAGGGAAACGTGATGATATTAAAGATTTGATTTCACTTCACTTTTATGTATTGTTTGTTTGTTGCTTGTCTGTGATGCATGTCATAAGCACCATATCTATGAAAATAGCTTAAAGCTGCAGTCCGTGTCTCAAAAGAAATTTAGTTAAAGGAACACAACGACTTTTTGGGACTTTAGCTTATTCATTGTATCCCCCAGAGTTAGATAAGTCCATAAATACCTTTCTCATCTCTGTGCCTGCCGTAACTCTGTCTTACGCACCCATGGCTAGCCTAGCGTAGCACAAAGACTGGAAGTTAATGGCTCCAGCTAGCATAATGCTTCCAATAAGTAACAAAATAATGCCAACATTTTCCTATTTATATGATTTGTAGTCAGATTTCTTACCTCACACATTATATAAAATAGCCAAGTTTAGGAAAATCGGACAAGTTTAACTATAACCTAATGGCAAACCCTACAGTACATTCAGATTGGTTTGATAGGAATGTCGATCCCAAAACACAGGTAGTCTGTTTTGTATACTTTGGATAGTAATGTTAAGCTATTAAAAAATTTTCCATGATCTTTTTCTCTCAGCTGGTCACTGTGGCGTTCCGGAGAGGATTGTGAACGGTCAGGTGATCGGTGAAAACTTCGGCTACAGGGACACGGTGGTTTATCAATGCAATCCGGGTTTTCGTCTCATCGGTTCCTCTGTGCAAATATGCCAGCAGGATCACAACTGGTCCGGGCAGCTCCCTTCCTGCGTGTGTAAGTTCTTACTGCAATACAAGGATAAAAAGCATTGTGTGTTTGCATCCAGGGGATTAGCTTGATTTGTAGTGTAAGCAAACCCCTGTTTGGCCAATAAAAGAACTTCTTACATTGGCAATGCAATATTTGATGATTGAAACCAGCATCATCATCTGTTTTTGTTTGCGACTTATATCTTTGGCTTTTGTTGTGTGTGTGTACCACAATGGAAAGCTTCTTAGATATTTGCTTGCGAAGCAAAAGATCTCATTGTCTTGTATCTGTCTGCCAGTAAAAAGACACACTTTACTAAATTTGTGTTTCTCATCATCTTGAAAACCTTTCAGTTTAAAGGCTAATGCGTAAATGCTTTAAATTAGTTTAGGAGACATAAATAAATTGTGCCCACGAATAAATTTAATTACAAAACTACACTAGAGCACTGACCAAGCGTCCTACTGGAAACTTCTTGAATATTTTTTTGAAAACATCCCTTTATGCAACTTGTACAAAGATGTAATTTTGATAATGTGAAACTACACTTAAATAAAACCAGTGTTTGAAATGGCCTACTTTACCGTTATTCACAATGGAAACTTATGATTATGATTTTGAGTTGTCTTTATAGGCGGAGCTTAGTGGGGTAATAGCAGGGTGGCCAGGCCCCCTTTTGGCTAATGGGTTAATAAAATAAGTTATATTCCACAAAAAAATTAATTTACATATTGATTTATGCATATTTATTTAGGCTCATATTAATTGTAAATACATTACTTTACAAGATACTAGTTGTTAATCTGTTAATAATATTTATATTTATCAAAACCAGCAGTTTTGATAAAGCACTCAGTAACGTCACTTTTATCCAGCCGTCCAATCACAATGGAGGAGAGGCAGGACAAATACAACGCTGACCAACCACAAACATCCTTTCTTTACCACTGAACAACAACATAAAAGTTAATTTTGTTTGTCGATTACTATATATAACATCCCGTGCTTTGATTAAACAAATTATCTGCAAAATCAGATACTTTTAACAAAGGTAAAGGTAAAAATAAGGTAAAAATCATAGCACATGTTCCGATATAGATTCTATGATAGACTAGTATGCCCCCCTGAACTTAATTGTCAAGCTATGCCTATGGTTCTCATGTACAATTTTGGAGGTTTTATGTCATATCGACTTTAACCCACATAAAGGTATGTGAAGTAACCTGCAATTTTATGTTTCAAACTGAAATGGCGATGTAGAGTCAAAAGTTGTGGATGGCAGCTTTAATTGTTAATAGTTTTTAAATACACGTTTTTTTCTATCTTTATAGTTTTTTATAATAGTTATTATTTTTTCAGAATTCCTGTAAAGATATGTGAAGGAACCTGCAATTTTATGTTTTAAACTTAGATGGCGATATAGAGTAAAAAGTTACAGATAGCAGCTTTAATTGTTAATAATTTTTAAATACTTTTTTTTCCAAACATCATAGTTTTTATAATAGTTATTGTTTTTTTTTAAACTCATGTAAAGATATGTGAAGTTACCTGCAATTTTATGTTTCAAACTGAGATGGCGATATTGCGTCAAAAGTTAAAGATATCAGCTTTAATTTAAATACTTTTTAAATACTTTTTAACATCATAGTCTTTATAATAGTTATTTTTTTAACTCATGTAAAGATATGTGAAGATGCTTCAAACTGAGATGGCGAAATAGAGTCAAAAATTACAGATATCAGCTTTAATTGTTAATAGTTTTTAATACATAATTTTTATTGTACTTCATAGTTTTTATCATATTTATTATTTTTTAAAACTAATGTAAAGTGAGGTAACCTGCAATTTTATGTTTTAATCTAAGATAGCGATATAGAGTAAAAAGTTACAGATAGCAGCTTTAATTGTTAATAGTTTTTAAATACTTGTTTTTCAAACATCACAGTTTTTATAATAGTTATTGTTTTTTTAAAACTCATGTAAAGATATGTGAAGTAACCTGCAATTTTATGTTTCAAACTGAGATGGCGATATAGAGTCAAAAGTTAAAGATAGCAGCTTTCATTTAAATAGTTTTTAAATACATAGTTTTTATTGTACTATATAGTTTTTAATAATATTTATAATTTTTTTTAAACTCATGTAAAGATATGTGAAGATACCTGCAATTTAATGTTTCAAACTGAGATGGCGATATAAAGTCAAAAGTTACAGATCGAAGCTTTAATTGTTAATACTTTTTAAATACATCATTTTTATTGTACTTCATAGTTTTTTATTATATTTATTCTTTTTCAAAACTTATGTAAATATATGTAAACTAACCTGCAATTTTATGTTTCAAACTGAGATGGCGATATAGAGTCAAAAGTTAAAGAGAGCAGTTTTACTTGTTAATAATTTTTAAATACATCATTTTTATTGTACTTCATAGTTTTTTATTATATTTATTCTTTTTCAAAACTTATGTAAATATATGTGAACTAACCTGCAATTTTATGTTTCAAACTGAGATGGCGATATAGAGTCAAAAGTTAAAGAGAGCAGTTTTAATTGTTAATAGTTTTTAAATACATCGTTTTTATTGTACTATATAGTTTTTTTATAATATTTATTATTTTTTAAAGTCATGTAAAGGTAAGTGAAGTAACCTGCAATTTTATGTTTCAAACTGAGATGGCGATATAGAGTCAAAAGTTAAAGAGAGCAGTTTTAATTGTTAATAGTTTTTAAATACATCGTTTTTATTGTACTATATAGTTTTTTTATAATATTTATTATTTTTTAAAGTCATGTAAAGGTAAGTGAAGTAACCTGCAATTTTATGTTTCAAACTGAGATGGCAATATAGAGTCAAAAGTTACAGAAGCTTTAATTGTTAATACTTTTTAAATACATCATTTTTATTGTACTATATAGTTTTTATAATATTTATCATTTTTAAAACTCATGTAAAGATATGTGAAGTAACCTGCAATTTTATGTTTCAAACTGAGATGGCGATATAGAGTCAAAAGTTACAGATAGAAGCTTTAATTGTTAATACTTTTTAAATACATCATTTTCAATGTACTATATAGTTTTTTAATAATATTTATTATTTTTAAAACTCATGTAAAGGTATGTGAAGTAACCTGCAATTTTATGTTTCAAACTGAGATGGCGATATAGAGTCAAAAGTTAAAGATAGCAGCTTTAATTGTTAATAGTTTTAAATACATTGTTTTTATTATACTTCATAGTTGTTTATATAGTAAGTTTTTATATAATGAGTTGATAGTAGACTGGTACTGTAAACATCACAACAGAAAACATCCACAGTGTCTCTTGGTTTTCAGCCATCAGTTGCGGTCATCCGGGCAGTCCTATCTACGGCCGTACCATTGGAGACGGCTTCAACCTCAATGACGTGGTGACTTTCTCCTGTAACAACGGCTACGTTCTTGAAGGTCCGTCTCAAGCGCAGTGCCAAGCCGATCGTCAGTGGAGCCAACAGCCACCCACATGTAGAGGTTTGAATCAAAAATTTTCTTTTCCCATTAGAGTCAATTTTAAGCACTGTGGCAGTGATGGAAATGACTTTCTTGGCTGTGGCAGTTTAAAGAGAATGGCCAATTTCAGCTCGGAGTCCTCTGGCCTTTCAGTTAACAGAAACTCATTCAGTTTAGACCTGCAAATCTGAAAATAAGATGTATATTTTGAATCTGGTCTCATCTTTGTTAGTGGTGGTGATTATGAGAGTCTCTGAGGATCATCTGTATGAAGTGATCAACAGTGACGTTCGGTTAAAAGGCGACTGGATTCTTGTTTCTCTGTGCTATAAAGCATTGCATCTCTCCGTATGGGCCAAGAAACTGTAGTTGTTTTTTTAAATTATACATTCAATCTTTTGTGCAGCTTCAGTAATGTAATGACTTTATTATTGTCTATTGTTTGTATGGTTGTGTAAGCAGGTGGTAATCGGCTTCACAATCATTTTGTTCGGGTTTATTTTTTGAGCTTTGATGATGTGTTATTGTTATTATGATTATTATTATGCACCTTTATTCCAATTTAAAAACAGACATGAAATATTGAGTTGAATGTAAAGGATGTGACATAAAAGAGCGTGTGTGAAGTGATATGCACATAGATTATCCAGCATGCATGTAAAGGAAATGTGTTATTATACATGAGATATGTTCTGTAGGCTGACTGTGTCGTGTTGTACAGCGTGTTTTTGGCAGTACAGACAGAAAAATTGCCTTCTCGCTAGATACTTGTTGTGTCACACCTGGTTAGAGCAGAGTTACCTTGAAAATACCTTGAGATAGAAGCTAAATGTAATAGTCCATATATCTAAGAGCTTAAAGAAATATACTGCATGCAATATGAGCGTTCTGTCATTGCTTATTCAAACTCACGTTGTTCCAAACCCATGTGACATTCTTTCTTCCATGAAAGACAAAAGATGTTAGAATGCTCTTTAGCGTACAGTGAAAGTGAATATTGATCAATCTATAAAAATGAAATAGAAAGCATGCATGAAAATTTAATCTGAAAGAGGTTGATTTTGGTACAGAAAGAAGTCACTGGCTGTGGCATGAATATTTAACAGATTTTACAAACATTCTCCTATTGTATTTCAAGGTTTCTGACAGATAGTATGATCGCTTCAAACAGGGAAATAATTTTGAAGCTCTTCGTTCTCAACATAATTCTAAAGAGACACAATGTGTTTAGAAACGGTAAAGATATTTAAATCTTGGGTGGAATTTAAAATATTTTTGTACTTAAATTATCAATGTACTTCAACAGAGCAGCTACAGATAATACAGTACAGTTTCTCATTATGAATAGATGGCGGATGAACGGATGGGTGTATTGATGGATAGATAGTTAGATGGATAGGATGGATGGATAGCTAGACAGATGGATAAATGTATGGGCGGAAGGATGGATAGTTTGTTTGTTTGACTGATTGATTGATTGATGGATAGTTTGATTGATTGATTGATTGATGAATAAAAGGATGGATGGATGGATTTTGATTGATTGATGCATGGGTAAATAGAAAGAAAGTTTGGTGGATGAATGGATAGGCGGATGGATGGATGGATAGATAGTTTGATAGGTGGATGGATGGATAGATAGGCAGAAAGATGGGTGGATAGGCGGATGGATGGATGAATAGGCAGATGGATGGATGAATAGGCAGATGGATGGATGGATGGATAGGCAGATAGATGGGTGGATAGGCGGATGGATGGATGGATGGATGGATAGGCAGATTGATGGATGGGCGAATGGATGGATAGGCAGATGGATGGATGGATGAATGGATGGATGCATAGGCGGATGGATGAATAGGCAGATAGATGAGTGGATAGGCAGATGGATGGGTGGATAGGCGGATGGATGGATGGATGGATATGCGGATGGAGGGATGGAAAGGCGGATGGATGGATGGATGGGCGGATGGATGGATATGCGGATGGATGGATGGATAGGCGGATGGATGGATGTATAGCAACCTGATCTCACGAATTTCCGTGGCATAGTCACAGAATTTTTTGCTCATTTTTCCGTGGCATTCTCACGGATCTCCTCATATTTCCGTGGCCCTGCCATGGACTTTCTTTTCCGTGGCATTCTCACGGATTGGTTACTCAACTGTTTTGTCCTATTTTCTTACCATTGTCGCTTCGGTTTAGGGTTAGATTTACATAAAATGACATCCCTACCCAAACCCAACTCTAACCCCAACGCCAGGCGACAATTGATTAAAGTTTAGAAAATATAAAAGAATACATCAAAAAAAATAGTATAAACCAATACTTAAAGTGAAATAATAACGCAAACACCACATCTAACCCTAAACCGAAGCGACAATGGTTTGAAAATAGGAAAAAACAGTTGAGTAACCAATCCGTGAGAATGCCACGGAAAAGAAAGTCCGTGTCAGGGCCACGGAAATATGAGGAGATCCGTGAGAATGCCACGGAAAAATTAGCAAAAAATTCCGTGACTATCCCACGGAACTACGTGAGATCATGTTGTGTATAGATATACAATTTAATGGATGAATGGATAGGCGGATGGATGGATGGTTTGATTGATTGATGAATAGAAGGATGGATTGATAGTTTGATTGATTGATTGATTGATTGATTGATGAATAGATGGATGGATAAATAGATGGATAGTTTGTTTGTTTGATTGATTGACTGATTGATTGATTGATGGATAGTTTGATTGATGGATAGTTTGATTGATTGATGAATAAAAGGATGGATGGATGGATCGTTTGATGTATGGATAGTTTGATTGATTGATGCATGGGTAAATAGAAAGAAAGTTTGGTGGATGAATGGATAGGCGGATGGATGGATGGATAGATAGTTTGATAGGCGGTTGGATGGATAGATAGGCAGAAAGATGGGTGGATAGGCGGATGGATGGATGGATGAATAGGCAGATGGATGGATGGATGAATAGGCAGATGGATGGATAGGCAGATAGATGGGTGGATAGGCGGATGGATGGATGGATAGGCAGATTGATGGATGGCTGAATGGATGGATAGGCGGATAGATAGATGGATGAATGGATGGATGAATAGGCGGATGGATGGATGGATGGATGGATGGATGGATAGGCAGATAGATGAGTGGATAGGCAGATAGATGGGTGGATAGGCGGAAGGATGGATGGATGGATAGGCGGATGGATGGATGGATAGGCGGATGGATGAATGGATGGATAGGCGGATGGATGGATGGATGGATGGATGGATGGATAGGCGGATGGATGGATGTATAGATATACAATTTAATGGATGAATGGATAGGCAGATGGATGGATGGATTGATTGATTGATGAATAGAAGGATGGATCGATAGTTTGATTGATTCATGGATGATAGATAGAAAGTTTGATAGATGGATGGATGGATGGGTAGGTAGATAGATAGGTAGGTGGATGGATGGATGGATGGATAAGTTTAAACATACAGACAGAAAGATGGATAAATGAATATGGAGATAGATAGATAGATAGTTAGATTAATTGTTGAATAGAAGGATAGTTTGATTAATGGATATATTGATGGATGGATGGATGGATGGATGGATGGATGGATACAAAATTTGATGGATGGATTGATGGATGGGTAGGTAGATAGATACGTAGGTGAATGGATGGATAAGTTTAGACAGACAGACCGACAGACAGACAGATAGATAGATAGATGGATAAATTAATATGCAGATGGATAGATAGTTTGATTAATTGTTGAATAGAAGGATAGATGGGTAGTTTGATTAATGCATCGTTTGATTGATTGATTGATGGATGGATAATTTGATGTATGTATGGGTAGGTAGGTATGGATTAATTAATAGTTTGATAGACAGACAGACAGACAGATAGATAGGATGGATAGCTAGACAAATGGATAAATGCATAGGCAGATAGATGGATAGTTTGATAGATTGATTAATGAATAGAAGGATGTGTGGGTAAATGGATAGTTTGATGAATTGATAGTTTGAATAATTTACAAATGAACAAAAGTACCTATAAAATGTTATTGTCATTCATTGGCATCGCCAAACTGTGTTTTTATTGCCTTAATATTTAATCAAAACGAAACAAATAATCGCTAATTGTAATTGAATATACGGTTGAATTGTTTGGACATGGCTTGGTAACCCAGTATTGAATGACTCTGTTTATTTTTGTCTCTTTGCTTTTCTACAGTCATTAACTGCACTGATCCTGGAATTCCAGCCAACTCCATCAGAAAGAGTAAAATTGAGTACGGCAACTTCACCTTTGGAACCGTGGTGTCCTATGATTGCAATCCTGGCTATTACCTTTTCGGGTCATCAGTTCTCACCTGCCAGCCCGTGGGTTACTGGGACAAGCCATTACCAGAGTGCCTGGGTACGTCCACCTACACTTTAACATTTCTTTTTATTTGTACACTTTATCGTTGGCAACCTTTGAACCGTCTCGGTCAGCAAGTCAAAGGAAAATGTCAGGGGTTAGCCATCATCCGCTCGAGTGCAGCGTTCGGCTCGCAGAAGTCAAGCAATGAAGTTCTTCTGGTCCGTAAAAAGTCTCCGTAGTTTCAGAGATCTGGCAGAAATTAAAACACATTTCTGTGCTTGGGAAACTGACTGGTGTTAAGGTCAAGAGAGAGTAATGCCCGGGATTGGCAGGTGGGTTCATTAGCGAGACATGTTCATTTTCCTGTGAGATTGTAATTGCCTCGTGTTTCTCCATCTCTGTCCCTGCAATTGCTTCAAAACTGAGTTTGACTGTTTCTTGTTGGTTTCGTTCACTTCTGCAATGAGGGAAAAGGCAACAAACCCGCTGGCTGTTTATTACTCTTGTTTTTTGCAAGGTAATTCTTCACTTTACTTAGCCGATGGAGGCCACTTGCTGCTTTTAAACTGGGAATTTTAATAAGCGTCTTCGTTGTTCTCATCAGCCTTTGAGTCTGATGAATACTATTAAAGTTTTAACTGCCTCCATGTAATTCAGGTCCATTTCCAATTCAAAAGAAAATAAACATCAAAAAGCGGACTTGCAAAGAGGCCTAGCTCAATTGAATGGAAGAGCTTGTGTGTGTCGCTTTAGTTGACATGAAAGATGATGTCGTGATCTTCGGGTTTAAGGCCCTGTATAATTACAGTACACCGTTGAGGGTCATGTAGTAGCACTAAGTGGTATGTCGTATATTTGAAATTTATTTTGCAATTCAATGAAGCAATGTGCATACGTGATAATTGTGTTTTTATTTGGCCATTAAGTTTGCTAAAGAGTGCATCATTAGATTAGATTCACGGTTCTTCCTTGTCTCATAACTCGTGAGTATGAGAGCACTCGGACAGTTTTAATAGAGATCACACTTATCACCTTCAGTGCTGTTTACTGCTGAAGTTTAAATCAGGCGGTGTTGGTTTTACTTTCACTGAACACACTTAATTGGTACCATTACTCAAAAGGTGCTCAGAGAAATCCCAGTGGACCATTTTCATGTGTTAATCAAAAAGGCTTAATCTTATGTATTATTATTATTATATTGACCCTGGACTAGAGATGCACCTATATTACTTTTTTCACATATATCGATAGCCGATTATTCAGACTGATATCTGCCGATAGTTTGATGGTTATATTAAAGGGACATTTTCCAGCTCCCCTAGAGTTAAACATTTGATTTGTTTCGTTTTGGATCCATTCAGCCGATCTCTGGGTCTGGCGGTACCACTTTTAGCGTAGCTTTGCATAATCTATTGAATATGATTAGACCATTAGCATAGCGCTCAAAAATAACCAAAGAGTTTCAATATTTTTCCATTTAAAACTTGACTCTTCTGTAGTTACATCGTGTACTAAGACTGACCGAAAATTAAAAGTTGCGATTTTCTAGGCCAATATGGCTAGGAACTATACTCTCATTCTGGCGTAATAATAAAGGACTTTGCTGCCGTAACATGGCTGCAGGAGGCGCAATGATATTACGCAGCACCTGAAAATAGTCCCCAGCTATAGAAAGTTACCAAGGGGTCTATTTTAACAACCTTTCATTGAATCTCGGTCTTAGTACTACACGATGTAACTACAGAAGAGTCAAGTTTTCAATAGGAAAAATAACGAAACTTTGGTCGTTTTTGAGTGCTATGCTAATGGTCTAATCAGATTCAATGGATTATGCTAAGCTATGCTAAAAGTAGGCCTGGCAAACTCGATTCCTTTTAAGGATCCGGGTTATTGTGAGTCACTCACTAAAGTGATCCGGGTTGTGTGATTCACTTGAGTCATTTGAGTCAGTATTGCTAAATTGCCAAGGAAACTCAGTACAGACCCACTTGTAACCGGCTGATCCACGCGACTCGAGATTCTCAGAGCCGGAAACATTGCAGACTCGCAGACCATGGACATGAGACTCGCTCTACAGATCCCACTAACCGGCTGATTCGCGTGGATCAGCCGGAGCCGGTTAGTGAATCTATAGAGCGACTGAAGTCTCCTCAAAAGCAAATCCATAACAAAAGCCTTTCACTTCTGAAATAACATGCTTATAGGTTTTAGGTTTGGTGTGTATGGTCGACCATTTAAAAAAGAAGCCTAATAACAATAGCATAATAATATAGAGAAAATATAGAAACGAACTGTCCTGCTTATGTAGCCCCCAGAGTCGGAGAGACAGTTCGCGCAGATCAGCCGTTTACGAGTGGATCTGTAGTGCGAGCGAAGTCTCATCAATAATGTTAAAAGAGGTTTGTGTGTGTGGTGGCGCTGTTTATGGTTTTACATTGAATTGTAGTAGGACTCAACTAATCCGGGTTAATGACACTAGAGACTCGCGACTCATGAGTTAATTTAAAGATCCGGGTTAAAGATCCGAGTGAGTCGCGACTCGAACAGGTCTAGCTAAAAGTGCTAGCGCCAGACTTGGCTGGATCGGCTGAATGGATTCTAAAACTGTAAAAATCAAATGTTTAACTCTAGGGGAGCTGAAAAATGAGTGTCTCTTTAACTTGAATTAACAAAATTCTCAAGATTACATTTTCTGAATGTTATTTATTCATATAATGACCATTAATATTAAACATGAAACTAGTGATGTTTCTTTACATTTTCAATACACTGTTTTCTTTTGATTGACTAGATATGTCTGCCATGACTATCGGCTGTTTTCAAATTATTTGCTGATGGTCGATAGTGTTCAAAATATTTTTTATCGACCAATAGTGATTATTGGATGATATATCAGTGCATCATTCTGTACCCTGGTCAATTTAAGTTGCATAGGTATATTTGTAGCAATTGCCAACAATACAATTTATGGGTCAAAATTATAAATTTTTCTTATATGCTAAAAATCTATTATTGTATTAATACTTATGTATGGATATTATGTAAAGATATAGATATTTTGAACATTTTTCTATCGTATATTTATTTTTGTGAGTGGATCTATTTTCTGACTTCATTTTGACATGTTTAAAGGTGATTTTCTCAATATTTGGATTCGAGATTCCAGATTTTTAAATAGTTGTATCTTGGCCAAATCTTGTCCTATCCTTACAAACTAAATGTCAATGGCTTATTTTTTTCAACTTTTAGATTATGTATAAATCTCAATTTCAAAAAATGTGTGGTCGGGCTGCAAAATATTGTGCGGAAACTGACATTGCAATATTTAGTTTTTCCTCAAAATATATTTGCAGTATGACACACGCTGGATCGCTTTACTAAATGACTTAAAGGTGCCAAAGAATGCATTGAAATAATGTTATTTGCTTTTTTAAGTGCAAAAATTATCCATATGTTTTTACATGTCCATTTACAACCCTAGGATTTCCCTTTAGAATGAAATTATCTATTATTACCTTATTTAAAAGGGTTATGAATAATAATGTTGAGCTCTGCTCTGATTGGCTGTTTTACAGAGCAGCTTATTTTAGTAGCTCTGTGTGTATAAACAGACCTTGGGACCTATCTTGCACCCAGCGCAATTGACTTTGTCAGTGACGCATGTATCATTCGTATTTTGCACCGGCGCACAGCGGGTTTTTCCCTCCACAGACGCACGTCGGCAAACTAGGGAATGAACTTGCGCTCCCTGGGCGGTTCAGAGCAAAAAAGGAGGCGTGTTCCGGCGCAAACCATCCCTGATGCTATTTTGCAGTTTCAAAAAACAATTGCGCCACTGACCAAAAAAAAAAACTAGTCTAAAGTCAGTGGCGCGTTGCGCGTGGTTCATTATGCTATTTTAAGGGCGCATGCTTGACCATAATGTATAGCGTGCACAACGCGCACACACTTTGCTTATCTAATCTACACAGATGCACAGTTATTTTTGCAAATCATAAATTGTTACAATAAAAAATATTAACACATGAGATAAGGGGAATAATAGTGATGAGCATTGTGGTAATAGTGTTTATTTATTGTGTGGCTGCGTTAAAAAATTCTCATGCAAATAACGATTAAAATATTTTCAAAAGAAACCTTAATGTATATGAACTTGATTTGTAAGTGTACTTTGGGATTGGACCTTGCTTGCGTTTCTTTGGTCTGATTTCAAAGCCCCCAAACCCTTTCAAGTGAGGGTGGACGCAGCGATGTCCTCTGCTGGCGTCAGTTCCTGAGGCAGATCCACCTCCCGTTACACGGCGTGCCCGATTTATGCTGGCAAGCTTGGGATTCCCCCGTCTCCAGACATCATTGTAGCGCTTGTCGCAACGATGGGGATGCCAGCTGATGAGACAATTGTGGCTATTTCCTCTCACGCCTGTTTAACCTACGCTGATTTTGGCGGGTTTCTCTTATCCCCATACAAAACAACTTTTCTGTCTTTGACTGCTCTTACAAGAACTTCGGTCTTGCGGTCTTGGAACTTGCCCTTGCGTTTAAAGGGAATGTTGGATAGCGTTCTGATTGGTTTATTTGAGGTTACGCCCAAACCACACCTATGAATAATGAACCTACTTCAGACCAACCCCTTATTGATTTGCGCCTGGCGCAAGAGTTATTTCTCACGCCGGGAAAATAGCAACAGCGCCCAAGATCCGCCCACAAAGTCACTTGTGCATTGCGCTTCGCACTTGCGTTTCAGATCGTTAAAATAGGGCCCCTTATGTTTTGTATCAGACGAAGAAACTGAATTTAAGGAATAATCAAATTGTTAATAGAGGTTTCTGAGTGGTAAGTTTGTGTTTTTTCAGTATGGACCTGCAAAACGCAACTGTAAAGTCAATAGTAGAACTTCATATAGCATTAACTAGCATATAATGCTAACTCAGCAGTCACAACTTTGTTTTAGCATTGTAACAACATTGTACTTAAAGGGACTGTAAGTAGGATTTTAAGTGTTTTATTAATTAAAATCAATGTCTTTATTCATAAACATGTCCTCATTGGTGTAAAATGACCTCTGCCAATGATCTGACTTTTCTTTCTAAGCTTTTAATTTCTTCTCTTTACTTACATTGAACGGGTAAGTCCAAGGAGGCTTCCATATCGTTCCTCCATATTGATAAACTATAATAGCAGAGAGGGACAAAAAGCACTAGCCTACCAACGCATTTCCACAACGCGTTTTCATTCAGAACACATGAACTAGCTGAAACGGACAAGGAGATCAGTGATTACATAATGGCTACCGTAGTTGCAGCACGCATTTGTTCGTTTGAATGCAAAATACAATTTCATCACTAGATGGGGGTAAATCCTACTTTCAGTCCCTTTAATTCAATGTGTAATTTAATGTTGGGGCGTACATCTCGACTGTGACGTCACAGTCGGTGTTATGTTGAGATGGGCCTGTTTTCCAACAATCTTTTGCATGCACAAGTTTTACATAAGAATGAAGAAACAATTGCGATATGTCATTACCGTGTACAGAACTCTTATTATTCATCTATGCTTAGCTAAATACAATTTTACATTCTTCGGCCCAGATACATATCTGCCTTGCATTACTTGTTTGCTCTGGCAAATTTGAGGAAAAGAATTGTGTGATGGTATTACATATTTATTGTCGAGAGACCAGATTGTGTTATTGAAACCTCTGGAATCGTATTGTTACCAACATGTCTTCAGCGATGTAAAATTTTATTGAATCTGTGATTTGAAACCACTCTTGTGTTGTATAACACTGCAGCAAAGGCATCCAAAATGTTTTTTCTTTCAAAAAAATAACCCATTGCACATGATGCGCACAATGCTGACATATTGTGCAGCCCTACCATATACTTTAACTTTATGTATGTATATGACATTATAAGATAAAAATTGCTCACTGCAGGAGTTTTGAAGCAGACCAATAATTGTCAATTTACTGGAGAAGGCAGTGAATTTGTTGCTGAATTGAAGTGGTGCTTTACAGCAGATGAATTTAGAAATGTAATCTTGTAAATGTTTCGTCGTACGAGGTGCTTTTCCACTCTGCCGAAAATCACCCACGCTGCACTTGTGCTTTTTGACATCCACAGACCCACACAGAATCTGTGCCAACATTACCACACAATCATTCACGAACTCTCATTGTGTCTACCAAAAGATCAAATTATGCTTTAGGCAACCAGTAAGAGCAGCTTTTTCATCTTATCGAAAAAATCTAGTTAAGCCGACCGCATCGATCTTACAGATTCCCCCGTTAAATCACCACTGCGTATGTTGTCTTTTGAATGCTGACTGCTACAGTAACTAACCATTGTAAACCAGAATAAACCAGCTTAGAAATAAGCAGTTCTTTTTCAGCATGATATTTTGCAATCTTTTACCAATTGTGGCTAATGTTTTCATTCTGCAGATGTAGACTGCGGTCACCCCGGTTCCCCTCCTAATGCGGTTGTGATCGGGGAGAAATTCACCTTCGGTTCAACGGTGCACTACAGGTGCTTAGATGACAGAGTTTTGATTGGTGATTCGACTCGAAGCTGTCAGCTGAATGGCCAATGGAGTGGCTCACAGCCCCATTGCTCAGGTAAGAAATGTCATTAACTCTTTAAATGTCATGAGATATCTCGTCAATTAAGAGAAAACGCTTCCCCGCCAATGACGAGATTTTCCGTCTTTCCGCAATACCGCTATTATCCACCAGGTGGCGCCCTTCCGCAACTTTTTAAAACCGGAAGTATTGCCCTATGGCAAGCTGCTGCATGTCCGTGTCTGTTTTAAAGATCGCTATGAATGGGATCTCTATGAAAAGTCCGTCACAAAAATGGAATTATTTTTGCTATTTGCTCAAAATATGGTGTTTTTGCAAAAACCTACCCATATTCAAAAGCTGATTGCAAAAGAACCACTAAAGGTAGGATGAAACCGTTTTTTTTTTTTTTGTTTGAAAGCAGAGGGTCTGTTCTTTCATTTGGTATATTGTATGTTTATTTATTTAAAGAAGAACATTTTCTGGAAGGCATTAAACTTTGGTGAAAATCATGAAAAACGCTGGCGCTGGCTGGCAACTTTTTTTAAAAACGCTGGCGGTGAAAGAGTTAATAAACATAAGTTTTATGTTGTTGATCAAAGCATGAGACCACCACGATTAAAGAGGTTTCTCTGCTATGTTGTGTCCAAGAACACCTGTGTTAGGTTTCAGTCTTAGTTTATTATGAGAAAACATTGCATTCAAAACTGTTGCTTTATGTATCTACGCTTGCTCCTGAGGCCTTGATTGACGTTTGAAAGAAAGCGTAGGTTTTTACTGAACACATTGTTGAGTGAAGTTCGTCTTATTTCCCGTCGTTACGTGTCAGTCTTACATTAAGTTAATTAAGTTTAGATGAATAATGACTTCTGTCTCCAAGTGTAAAACATTCGGTGACACGCTGAGCCATTATTTTCCTCTGACACGCTGTCTGTTTCCTTCCTTGCCTTTATAAATAATTCACTGGAATATGGGAAGTCTGTCATTATTTACCCGCCCTCATGTCGATCCAAACTCATGTAACTTTCATTTATTTGTGAAACATGAAGGAGGGTGTTTTGTTATTTCTCATAGAATGTAAATGGATGGAGACAGATGTTGACCAGATTTAACACTTTACCCGCCAGCTGTTTCAAAGGAAGTTGACAGCCACCGGCAAATTTATTTTATAATTTTAACGCAAAGGTTTAATGCTTTCTTTGAATATATAAGCATATAAAATATCAAATAAAAAACAGATCCTATTCTTTCAAACAAAAACACAGTTTCATCTTGATTTGTTCTCTTTTATTACCTCTCAAATAAGGGTAGGTTTCTTAAAAAATACAAAACTTTGACCAAAAAACTAAAATAAATAATAAACAATAACTAAGTGAAAGACAGCACTGAGTCTCAACACACTTTCACTGGTATTAAATTTTAATAAGACACATGATATGGTTCTGTGATTTGTAAACAAAAATTTATTGGTTGTTGGTTTACTTAAATATTTTAAGTTCTCTGAACTTTTTTTTACAGTGTATATTGTTAAGTTGTAAAATGTAGATATTTGAGTACAGGAAACTTAAAAAACAAGGCAATCAGTTGCCACAAAATATTTAAGTACCATTACTACTACAGTTTAAGTTACATAAATTATATCATTTAAGTTATAGCAGGGAAAATAAGTATTTGACACATCAGCATTTTTATCAGTAAGGGGATTTCTAAGTGGGCTATTGACACACAATTTTCATCAGATGTAGTCATCAAGCCAAATATTGAATTCATACAAAGAAATCAGGACATTTATGTATACAAGTTGAGTCATAATAAATAAAGTGAAATGACATGAATAACTGTATATAAGTTATACCTTTTCGAATGAGGTGAGCTAAAGTAAATTACATTTTGTGTGTGTGTGTGTGTGTGTGCGTGCGTGCGTGTGTGTGTGTGTGTGTGCGTGTGTGTGTGTGTGTGTGTGTGTGTGTGTGTGTGTGTGTGTGTGTGTGTGTGTGTGTGTGTGTGTGTGTGTGTGTGTGTGTGTGTGTGTGTGTGTGTGTGTTGTAATTTACTTTTTCTCAGTTTGAAATAAAAAAATTTAAAATTATAAGACTTAAACTAAGTATAGATAAATTTAAAAAATATTGAATTGAAGTTGTCAGTACTTAAAACTTTTAAGTTTGCAGACTTAAAAAATAGCAGCAATCAGTTGAGTTAGTTGAACTTATCCAGGTTTACAGGGAAGCCTGTTGTTTGGAATGACATTATTGATGAGTTATTCATGAAATAATGTGGGAAAACTATGCCTTTAATAATCACCAAAGCCACGTATAATGTAGTTGAAAACATTAATATGCAAAAACACTAAAAACCATCTATAGACCCACAAAAGATTTGTGAATATGTGAGAAATAAAACCAAAAATAGAAAGTGATAGAACTGCATCTCTTTGTGTATCGGTGTGCTGCTCTGCATTTACAGCATTCAGTGACCTAAAAACAGCACGAGTTTTCTCTCCCTGCCATGTGATCATACTTTTCTATTCTGTTCTCTCTTTCTCTCTCTTTTTTATAATGTAGCTCTATTTTTTTTCTTTCTCGATCTCTCTAGTGCTCTCTCTCTCTCTCTTTCTTCATAGTTTTATTTTGCCTCTTCCCCCTATTCTCTATAGGTCTGTACAGTATGTGTCTATTGCTCTCTCTCTCTTTCTCTCTATGTCTATATCCCAGAAAGACACGTGACATATTTAAAGTAGTTTTTTTTCTCCACAGCGTCTGACGTTTGCTTATTATTCATTATTTCTCTCTCTAGAAACCACTTATGTGCATTTTTTTTATGATAAGACTATAAGGAGCGCATGACGTTCCATTCTAGTATGCTGGTGAATGATCCCAGCTTCAGAGTGGATATTTGACAAGCTCCCTTCGGTCCAGTTTACAGATATTTCTCAGCGTGAATGTTAATGTGCATTTAAAACCTCTGTTTTGAAGAGCTGAATGATATCTTGTTGCGATCACGTGCTGGCATTTTTGTTTGTTACAAGCTCATATGAGCACGTGACGTGCTATTCTTATATGCTGGTGAATGATCTCCGCTTCGTTTGGCAGCTTGCAGACATTTTTCATCGTGAATGTTGATCTGCATGTAAACCCCTCATTTTAAAGAGCTGAACCATAACTTCATGTTGCCATGACACGTGCCTCCTTTCTACGCCACACCCCTCACGGCAGTGTTTCTGCGTCTTGTTCACACTGAGGGCTTTCCGGGTATCTTACGGCAAGGTCCTTTTTCCGGGAGTGATCCCAAAACATTCACGGGATGTGTTTGCGTACACACAGAAGCTTGTCGGACAATTTTACGGGTATTTTCTGGGATAAGTGCTGTGTGAATGAGGTTTAGGTTGCTTTTTTAGGTTGCCTCTCACTCTAAAGGTCTCTCTCTACCTCTATAGATCTTTCTGTGGCTCGCTCTATTTTATTACTCCCTCCCTTTTATCGCCCTCTTTTCATCTCGCTCTCTATCAGTGGCAGCTCGTGACTGCTCATCCGAGGGGCGCAAATTCAAAATAAGTGTTCGGAGTGTTGTGTGTTGCTTGTGTTTTTCAAATGTGTTTGTTGCGTCATGTGAATCGTGTTGCACACGTGTTTTGTCAAAATAAGTGCCCGCTGCACACGCGTCAAAACAGTGTATGATAAAAGAGACGCTCAAGTTCACCAACTTCTCATAAGACACTCCCTTAACAGTAAACTGTGATTACGCATGAGATTATGCGAGTATCTGGCAAACGCGAGCGTCTCTTTTATCATAAACCCTTTAGACGCGTCTGCAGCAGGCACTTATTTTGACAAGACATGATGCACATAGGATCACTCTGTGCGCAGAACACATATTTTGAAATAAGAAACGACACACATGACGGGCTACATACACGTTGTGACAAACTTTGCATCATAAGCCCTCGAAAAAAGAAGTCACCGGCCGCCACTGCTCTCTATATAGCTTTTTTTCTCTTTCTTCATAGTTCTCTTTTGTCTCTTTCTCACTTTTTCAATAGATCTATAGCAAGGGGCAACCTTCCGGTCTCTGTCAATATGGAAGTGACTTAAACTGCAATACATCACCTGGCCACTAGAGACCGGCTCTAAAAGGGAGTCACTCCCATAGACCCCCCCTGTTAAAATGTACAACTTTACAGCAGAAATACATATTTACAGCCTGGTACAAAAATGTTTTTGGTCTATATAACTAATTTTGCCCTTCATGACAACTGTGAGGGGGTGGATTTTTTTGTAACTCATCCGTTTAAATTATATTAAGGCTTAAAGTTCTGCATGATTAAAGCTCACATAACACACGCTGTTTCTGCATTTCTGATCTTAATCTGGAGTACCTATAGAGTAGTATTACATCCTTTATATTTCCAAAGAGTCTTTAGTTTAATCAGATTTATAAAAGAAATATTAGCTTTACCAATTCTTTCCGATAACGTACGAAAAAATGAAGAAGGAGGAGTTACGAGCTGTGGGAGGAGCGAGTACAATCATGCAACACTATACAACACTGTTTAACTTATGATTCCCCTCATATTTGTGTCATTTATATATTTATGCACGTGCCTATTTCCAACATAAGACAGAAGTTTTACTTACCGCATGCAACTCATGACCCGGTTGGGACTTTTCAATGAAATCCAGTGGATCAAACACACACGCAAAACTCCGCTGCTACCCTGCGAAAACAAACTATATCCATTGTTTCCATAAGGCTGGCTTTCTTCTCCTTACATCCAAAAACACACTTCTTCTTTTGTGCCACTGTTGAGTTTTGAAATTAAACAAAGCTGTTGCATGATGTGATGTTTGTAAGGTCTAGCGTCTCCCACTGATTGACGGGTGGGCGGGGTTTTCCGGGGGATGTGCCCATATAAATGAGTGATACATATAGAAACGCCTGAAATGTCAGCTGGACCCGTAATCCAAAAAAACTTGTACGAACCCAGGCGAAGTGCATTCGTCACATAATTATATGACTGCTTTTTTGACACTTTACCTACGTTTAGCATGGGGAAACAACTCTATAACTGTGTTAATAAGTCAGAATGCATGAAATATAGTTAAACCACCCCTTTAAGGGTGTGGCCACCTGAGTGACGGGTGAATTGCCACTGCTAGGTGGGCGTGGTTTCAGCAACCAGGCACCTCAGCTTCATGCATGTCCCGCATCTTTGCCCATTTTCGGTTATCCTTGAGTGACACGTTGCCAAGATGGCGATGGCAGGCTCCGCCTACTTTGTGCTTTACACAAACTTACGGGTGACGTCACGGACACTACGTTCATATTTTTTACAGTCTATGGTGTATAGCCTTCTCTCTCTCGCTCTCTCTTTCTCAATAGCTCTTTATGTTTAATCTTTCTCTTTCTCTTCCTATGTTGCTTTCTATGGCTCTCTCCCTCTTTTATATCTGTCTGTAATGTACTCTCTGTGTGTGTGTCTCTCTCTCTCTCTCTCTCTCTCTCTCTCTCTCTCTCTCTTTCTCTCTCTCTGTATCACTCATTCTTTCCTTCCCTCGCTCTATAGGTCTCTCTCACCGCCTCTATAGATCGCCCTCTTTCAGTAACTTGGTATATTTTATCACTCCCTCTCTTTTCCTCTCTCTCTCTCTCTCTCTCTCTCTCTCTCTCTCTCTCTCTCTGTCTGTGTGTCTCTCTAACTGCTTTTGTCACTTTGGCTGTTCAGAATGTAATGCTAGCTGACTACTTAATCCTGCGCATTATGTACTGTATACTGTGCAGTATACGACAGCTAAATGTATTCAGTGCAGACTTTAATACTGGGAGAGAGGTATCCATTAGCATTCCCTTTCACTACCAGTGACCATAACCTGAAAATATAAGGGGAAACATCAGAGAGAAAGTTGACACTTCAATGAAATTTAACCGAGGTGCCCATTAAGTGTATCGACCTTTGAAAGAGCAACCTCTTAGTTCCTTTGAGTTCTCCATCCGTGTCTTTCTAGTTCTGCTTTTGTATTCTGTGTGAACTTCTTCAGTCTGAAGGTTTGATGTCAGGACTGTATTTGGGAATTCTGGGACATTCCTCAGGATAGAGAATATCTTGAGCCATGAATTTGCTGGGATATTTGAAACAAAGCAGATAATCTCGCGTTACTCGCATTTTCGTTTCAAGGTGCACCTCGGCACACGTTTAATGCCGTGTGTTTGTTTAAGTTTTAAAGCTTGTCCCCTGAAGGGAGTTTTATGCTTTTTACCCACCGCTTTACATTATTTGGCAAAATGAATTTCACCCAAGACACGAAGCCGATACTACGGGCACAACATGACAAACTGTGGATGGAGAACAAAATCAATAGCTCTCTACACTGAAATGATTCAGACTTTATGTAACGAACTTTTCAGCCTTATTATGCGCCGCTAAGCATCTGGTGGGCAGACTTTACCTCGCATTCACACCTCTCCATAGTGCCAATTAGTAAGAACTATAACCGTTTCATAGCACTGGACACCTTTACTTTTGTACAAGTATCTAATGAAGGTTATATAGTATATTAGCACATATACGCCTCAAGCGCCAAACTCAGAGAAACAGGACTGTTTTATGGCCGCTTGAGGTGTAATAGAAACGCTTTTCCAAACGCTGTCTGTGTTTATAACATGCTGAACAAAGGTGGGACGTCAAACCCAAGAGAGGTTAATGAGCAAGAGTAGTCGGTCTTTTGTCCTCCTTATTGTGAGAGATGACGGGTCAGGTGAGACGTTTGAAAAAACGAGCTGTGAATACGGCTTCCTCTCGCTCTTCATGCATCTCTTAATATTTTAACGTAGCATGGAGTAAGGAATGTCCCAGATATCCGAAAGACTTCTTTTGTCATAGAGCAGTCGAGTTTTTTTTACGAGCACAGACGATGACTGTGCAATGGAGATTGTGAATGTGTTGCTGGTTTTAATCACCGTTTAGTCGTCCCTCAGGTTCTCACAGCATTTGCTGAGTCCGGTTTTACCGATTGGCCTCTTAAGTGCTTGTACATATAATTAAAAAGGGTTTGATTTTTGGGTCATCGGCTGACTTTAACAGGACTCGATCCTAACGTGTACTGTACTGTCTGCAGCTTGTTTCCCTCTGACTCTGTTTGATGAATGTTTAACCATAATTATTTATGGTAGTCATTTATGTTGGTGACTGTTAGATGATAATTGATAGCTTGTTGGGTGCAACGCTGTCATTTGGAAAGGTGTCACATTTCTCACACCCCTGCAAATTTCACTTTGCGACATTTCACACCACTGATAAATATAATTTTGCCTTTAATTGTTTCTCTTAAGAACGTGGCATGATAATTTGCACTTCAAAATGCTATTTAATGTCTATTTAAATGAAATAATTCACACAAGATATGAAAATCTTGCAATTATTGGCTCACACTTATGTCGTTCCTCACAAGTAGATTTTACACTTATTCCTCAGTATCAAATCAACCTAAAGTGCATTACAAAGTATAAAGTTTTTGTGGAATCGAACCCAAGAACTTTTACACTGCTAACGCAATGCTTTACCAATTACAGGATTACTTTCATCAAAAAAAATCTTGATAATTTATTCACCCGCATGCCATCCAAAATGTTTATGTCTTTCTTTGTTCAGTTAAGAAGAACTTAAGTTTTAAAAATCTTTCCCCACCAACATTTTTAAAAAAGTTGCCAGCTGGTGGATAATAGCGGTATTGCGGATTGCCGGAAATACTCGTCATTGGCAGGGAAGCGTTTTCTCTTAATTGACGAGTTAACTTGTCAATGGTGAGGAAAGAGATAAGAAAAACATTCCAGGATTTTTCTCCATATAGTGGACTTTAATGGACCTCAACATTTTACAGGTTCAGTGCAGTTACATATGGCTATAAACGATCCCAATCGAGGTCTTATCTAGCGAAACTAACGTCATTTTCACAAAAAAGTACTTTTAAGCCATAACTTCTCGTCTTGCACTAGCCATTTAAGCACGAGCGCAGCCTTACGTAATTTGTAAACACATCAAAAGGTCATACGACACATATGTGAAACGCACATTTTAAACAATTGTTTCTTTTAAACAATAAACTGACACAGACATTAATTAGTATCATTACACATACAACATCCTCAGAACTGTCCTCTTTCTCCAAATTTGTTAACACTGGAGGGGTAGTTTCGCATTCGTCATGCGTGACCTTTCTATGTGATTACGTAATCCGTAAGGTCACACTGGCGCTTCACACGGCTAGTGCAAGTCGGGAAGTTGTTATTTAAATGTACTTATATAAAAAAAATTTGGGCGAAAAGACCCTTATGCCTCGGTTGGGATCATTTAGAGGTTTTTGAAGCTGCATCGAAACTGCAATTTTAAATTGCATTGAAACTATAATCTGTTGAACTCCACTAAAGTCCACTATATGGAGAAAAATCCTGAAATGTTTTCCTCAAAAAACTTATTTTCTTCTCGACTGAAGAAAGAAAGACATAAACATCTTGGATGACATGGGGGTGAGTAAATTATATGATGTTTTTCACAGGGGTGCTACAGAAGAACCATTTCTATTTTCTCAAAAAACAATTTAAGGTTTTTTGGATGTTAAAGGTTCTTTATGGAACTATACAGTCAAAATGGTTCTTCCATGGCAGAGGTCTTCAACGTTTTTGGGCAAACACCATTTAAATGGATAGAGAGGAGGAGCAAGGACCCCCAATACATGTAACAAATGTTTGTAACCAAGCCGTTTGTGGACCCCATTTACTTTCATAGTAGGAAAAAAATACTATGGAAGTCAATGGAGTCCATGAACAGTTTGGTTACAAACATTCCTCAAAATATCTTCGGGTTTGAAATTTATACGGGTTTGTAACAATATGAGAGTGAGTATATGATGACAGAATTTTTTAACCATCCATTCAAGTTACACGGTTAGATTTGTAGCTGAAGCCAACAATACATTTTATGTGTTAAAATGATATTTTTTTTGCCAAAAACCATTAGGATATTATCCCATGAGGATATTTTGTAAATTTCCTACCTTAAATATATAAAAACGTAATTGCTACGGACATAATTTGGACAACTTTAAAGGCGATTTCCTCAATATTGTTCCCTTAAATTCCAGATCTCGGACAAATATTGTCTTATCCTAACAAACCATACATTAATGGAAATATTATTTATTCAACTTTTATATAATTATATGTATATATCTCAATTTAAAAAAAATACCATTATTACTGGTTTTGTGGTCCAGGGTCACATTTTATTATGGAAACATATTATGGTTTTTTTTATTACTGGCATATTTATGCACTTTTGTTTTATGCTTCATTTCATTTTTCAAAAATAAAATATTTTGCATTTAAACAATATTTGGATGACCCCCAGTAATCCCATCAGGGACCCCCTGTCGAAGACTCTTGAATCATCTGTATTTATAACATTGTATAAATATCAAGAGCTGTACTTTTAATGCACTGTTCACTTGTATGACAATTGTATTCAGTTGACACCAAAACAAAAAAAAAAAGTTCATGTTCCTCTGAAAAAAAAATGCTTTGTAATGACATGATTATAGTATTTCCATTTCTACTCTTGTAACAAATCTTACTAACACCCATTGTCATTGATGAAGTTTTTCCATTGACTGCCATATGCATACCTACCCAGTCAAGGCCAGCAAGCCAAACGATTGTAGATGCTCAATAAAGCACAAGTTTTTTAAAAGTTCAAATCTCCTGAAAGGCCATGATGAGTGACAGCTCAGAGAACAAGGGAAATATTCCTCCGAGACCTGTAACAGCTTTTTATCCAAGCATTGGCAGTTCAGTGCTGCGAAATTCCCCTTTGTGACCAAACGTTGATCCGCAACTGCTCCGGGGGCAGTGGGGTAAAAGCAAAGTTTAGATTTATAATATCTCTAATAGATCACCAAGTACTTCTTTATTGCTTTCAGGCCGTAATGATTTCAACTGTTGTCGTCGAGATGAAATACTGTTAATCTCTTTATATTCGCTACATTCATAGGTGATAAAAGGAGCACCTGCGGGGATCCGGGCACGCCGGCCCACGCCACCCGAGAGGAGAGCAGCTTTCAGCAGCACGCAAAAGTTCGATTCACTTGCTCCACGGGTCACACTCTATACGGCTCGGCAGAAAGGATCTGTTTTCCCAACGGCACCTGGTCGGGCCGACAGCCCACATGTAAACGTAAGTGAAGCCCGCAGACACTATAAATAATGCATGGGCACAGTCAGGAGCTCTGTATTCACACGCGGAGACGCTGATACGCATCAGACGATCTCTGCGGAGAGATTCTCTCGTCAAACATCCGAGTCGGCGTCGTGGCATTCAAAAGCTCCGTAATTCACACGAGGGACGACCTTGTGCCGCCCGGCCCGGAGGCTTCGCGGAGACGTGCGAGTGTTTTCGCAGCTCTTTTTAGCTTGACGCATTGTCCGTGCCATCTCAAGGGTGACAGGTTATTGCAGTCCAGCGCGGAGCTTGGCTATAAAGCAGATTTACAGATTGTTAGCGCGCAGGCCCCAGGAGGCGGAAATTTCTCAGGCTTGAATGTTTTTGCTACGCAGCTCTGGTCTTAACAGCTTGTCTTGCATTTAATCCCATCTTGGTCGTACAAACACCAGCAGCCCTGCAATTTGACCTCGCTCGACCCGCGCGTTTGCCGTTTACAGTGACTGAAAGTGAAATGCACTGTAAAGCTAAATGATATAAATGCACAGCTTATGTTGCATGCAGATAATTGAACTGCAGCAAGAATGCTTTGAGTTTTTTATATTCAAAAGAAAAACAACATCCAGAGCTGTTAAAAAAACATCAAATTATTTTATGAAACAATTATTTTGCAATTTTGATCTGTTTGCTAAGCCATCCTGTGGTTAATGTTGTTTAATTGTCTATGATGTGTTTTCAATATGCTTTTAGACAAACCATATGCAAATTCATCTGTCAATACCATTGAACTGCACTTTACCACACATACTTTCATAAAATTTGGACCGCCCCCTTTCTTTTAAGCATTTGACTAAGTGGATCAGGTCAAGCTTATGCGATTGAGCGGAGATGGGGCTAATTTGCATATTCATAGATCCATGCATGCTAAATAAAGAAAGGGTGCAGAGTTAAGGGACGTTCACATTATAACGATAAATATAAAAAATATATGTTTAAAAATCGTTTTATATTAAAGAGAATAGGTGAGTTCACACCATAACTATAACAATAAAGATACAATGAACGATTTCCTTGGGATCATTTTCTGAGTGATTTTTTTTCCAACTGATGAACGAAAAATCATTGACAGCCAATCAAATCTATTCGGACTACGTAATGCTCTTTCCCTACCACATTGACTACACCAAAAGGTAAGATAATAGATTACAAACACTACTAAATTCACTGTTTAGCATTACATGAAATGCAGCGTGTTGAGGACAACAAGAACAGAAGAATATTTACACATTTAGTGACATGTAAACAATTTCAAAAGTTTTTTTATTACAGGAAATATCCAATATTAGTTAATGTCATTGAAGGAAGTGATTTGCGCGAATACTGCGCATGTGAGCGAATTAACCAGTGGCAGTCGGTGACTTTTCTTCTGAGGGGCGCGAATTCAAAATTTGTGTTCTGAGTGTCATGTGTGTTGCTTGTTATTTCAAAATATGTGTTTGTTGCATCATGTGTGAACCATGTGCATTATGTGTCTTGTTAAAATAAATAAATGCTGCTCACGCAAAGGGTTTATGATAAAAGAGACGCTCACGAAATACTCGCAAGACACTTACTTAACACTAAACTCTGATAACACAAGAGATTAAACAAGTTTCTGGCAAATGTAAGTGTTTTTTTTTTTATCATAAACGCCTTCTAAGTGTCTGCAGCAGGCCCGTATTTTGACATCACGCGTGATGCATCTAAATTTACATGACGCGCCGAACACATATTTTGAAATGGCGAGCCACACACATGACGTGCTAAATACATGTTGTGACGAGTTTCGCATTGTGCGCCCTCGAAAAAGAAGTCACCGGTCGCCACTGGAATAAACATAAAGTTATCGCTACCGTCCAGTGATATGGATGCTAATATAGTAAACGTTATAGTTATTGTTAAAGTGTGAACGACCCTTTAGAATGTTTAAACCAAAATGCAACAAAATAAACATGTGTGTCTGCAAGGTCTTAAAACATGTTAAATTTAAAAATATAATTAATTAATAACAGATATAAACAAATCTTTTAATATTTTTTAAATAAAAAACCTTTAAATAAATCAAATTTTATTTAAATAAATTAAATTAATCTAATAATCCTTAAATAAATTCTTTACTCCATCTTTGTATAAGAATAATATGATATATAAGAATGTATTGGTGAGGTCTCTTACTCTGTCATGTATGAAAGTCCACTGTTTGCATGTCCTGTGCATTAGACATGCTAATGTTTCGTCAATTTAATTATTTTTAATTTTTTCATTGTTTTGTCTCAAGATGCACACCAGTAATGTATTTTTTGAGGTATGTTTGTAAGAAACTCCTCAAATGTCTTAATATGGTGCTTTTCCATTGCATAGTACTCCACCGTTTCATTAAATTTGAGGACACTGAATATTTATACTCAGTATTAATTCAGACAAACCAATACAATCAATACAGTTCAGATGTGTATTCCTTTTGTTTCTATGTTATTCCAAGTTTAGCGAAAACACGGTGGTTTATCTGATAGCGTGTATGCTTACCTTCGCATGTATTTCTGGATGAGTCGTCTTTACAGGCTGTCGTCTTGTAATATTTGAAGTGTGACCAGATTAGATGCTAGCTCTGACATTTTTTTGTTAATGAGACATGTCTTCAGACCGGGTGCACCGCAAAACGTTAGCGTGTTGCTAACGAGCGAAGTCAACTAAAATCAGCCAAAGCTGGGTAACTAAGACTGTAGCTACAACTAAATATAATGTAAACAACCTGTTGTGAAAACGAACTTTGCCGCGGGTTTTTAAAATGGCTCTGCCGACTGCTGCCTGCGTAGATCAACCTACCCTCACAGATTCGCTCTGATTGGATTTCTTACCAACTTGTCCCACAAAATGAGTAGCTCTGATTGGATCTCTTGTCCATTCGTCCTTCCCTAACATTTTCGTCTTATTTTTATTCGTTGACTAAAGTGTCAGTTATATTTCGTTACAGTCTTCGTCATCATATCTGACTTTTATTTAGTTTTTATTTAGTTTTCGTCCGTGAAAAAAGGTTCGTTGACGAATATTTTTCGTCATCATCTTTGTTAACGAAATTAACACTGATTCTTAACCTGTGAATGTTTTTCGTCGCAAAAAGGGAGTTTAGGAACTTAAAGCAAAGCACAGATGACAACAGGTTTACTTGAGACAGCACAAGCTAGCACGAAGGTAAAGCTAATCTTTTACATTATAGCGATGACGTTGGTAGTGACGATTCTCTCAGACCAATCAGTGATCTACAGTGCTTTCACATCACGTTTTGGTATCAGCTTGCCCTGCTTGGAACCCCAACTGGGGTGGTACTAAAAAAGTTTTGGGTACTACGTAATGCACCCAGTGCAAAAGCCCCCAAACGTGAGATGACCCGACCCAAACCGGGGGGTACTATGCAATGGAAGCGCCATTAGACCTAGTCCTGCAAAATCTAAACACACCATTTTAATATTTTGTTGTTTAATAAAACCAAGTGTTTATTTGCTTTTGATAGGCCTACTTTATTTCAACCAATTATTATTGTCTTATCATTATTGTCATTTTAAATGCTTTTGCCCACTTATTACTAAAAATCTCAGATTATTTGATCAGCATCAATTAACAAAATATTTGCTAGGTAAAACCCTAGATTGGTTAAAACATTTCCACATTTTGTGATTCCAGTTCAATTAAAGGCTGTTTTCATTGAGGATTTCTTAAAATGTCATTCTGACATCTCATAGTAAAAAACTGTCTTGTAATATCAGCAAAGTGTAATAATCTTGTCTGGTCTTGAACCTAATCTCGTTTCATCTTGTGGGCTGAGTGTCAAACCCCTTGAAAATATATCTTGTTTCTGTCATATGAAAGAAAAAGGGTGATAAAAAAGCACATGCCTGCACACTGAACTATAAAATTGGACTTCATTGAAGAGGTCTTCTCAGGTCCAAAGAAATGTACCCGACCCGAAATGACCAGAATCACTTTTTAATCCGAACCCAACGTGCATAATTTTTTTTAAAGACCCAACCTGAGAAAACCCCAACAAAATTAAACCCGAGTCCGACCCGATCCAGTGGTGCTTTTTTTAACTCGACTAGACCCGAAAGTAAATGGCATCGACGTGTGTGCCCCAATTTGGCCCGCTGCTCCATTTATTTTCATTTGTTACGGGATGACGACACCAAGGGAACCGCTACAGTGTGCATTCAAAATTGATTGCCAGGTCTGGCTCAACTTAAATTAACATACGTCACCGCCAGCCACATGATGTCGCATGCTGTCTTTGCAAACAGAGGAGGGGTTGGAAAAGGACTTGATGCACACACGCCAGATAGTTTGGGTCTTCTAAGGTCCGTTTCGCAAAAACACATTCATTTTAAATTATCCGAGACCCGAGGCCGCTAATATTATACCCAACCTGTGTCTAATGCTGAGTTTACACCAACTGCGTTTCAGGCGTCAAAATCACGTCTACCGCGCGTGGTTTGCCGCTTGAACAATTTGAATGCATTTGCGCATGTAGAGCGGAGTAGACGCGTGAAAAAAGCAAGCATTTGACGCGCGTCAGAGGCAAACTCCTCTTCTTGTGGGAGGGGCAAGTGCTATGCGGTTGTCTGTTTGCAAGATGACTGATGTTGATTGTGAATTTATCATGAGAGTTACCAGTTTGTAGTTGGTAACCTTACTATAGGGGGAAAATAAACAACGTGGGTCGATAAACGTCACGTGACTCAAAAGTGAAGTGTGTATTACAATTACCAGGTTGCCCAATGTCCTCACTGACACTCTTCCAAGCGAGGTCCTTTTTATTCCGGTCTCCTCTATAGAAATAAGAACTTGTGTGGTATAGCTCCGGGTGACTGCTTACGGACATCAAGCATTGGTTAAATAAGTGACTTCGGGCGGGGCTCCCACCACAGCAGCAAGCAGGCTCCTGATTGGTTTACGCAGCGCGAAATTCCGCCAAAGTTAAAATTTTTCAACTCGGGCGTGAGCCACAAATTTGCGTCAACCGCAAAATGCACAAAAGCAGCATTCGCGCGCACCGCGTGTACCGCGCACAACGCTCAATTCGCGAAGCTCGCGCGAAAGAGGCGGAAACGTGTCTTCCGCGCTGAACGCCTCTTCCGCGCCGCGGGACCTCTTGACGCGCGTCAAAGCGTCTTCACATTAACTTAACATTGAAATCACTCGCTCTTCAGGCCTTTACCGCAGTTGGTGTAGACGCAGCATTAGGCACACGCGCAACTTTTAGACCCAAACCCACTCGGTTCTCAGGTCGGACATCTGGCTTTTGGATCTAAGTGGACCTGTGGAGACCTCTACTTCATTGTAATGATACAAGACTTGAATTTAATTTATAATGGTCTTAAATTAACTTTGTGAAACCTGCAGAAACTTTGATTAAAGTCCCCGGTAGTTGATAATTTTATCCCTTTCAACTCACGTTTGATTATCAAGAGACAATATAATTTCTTCATGCCTAAAAATAGCTTCATTTATTTCTGACTTCTGAGAAAAGTTGAATGTGTCGCCTTAAATTTGGATATAAAAAGGTGAATTCATTTTGACGTTACTCACTCCTGTTCAAAATGATAAAATACACGGTGAACTATTCAAAAAGAAAAGGGTCCACATTTAAGCACGTCACGATTCTGGATGATCTTTGAGACAAATAGACAGCCGGTCAAATAAATCTATTAAGCACTGTACATGTTTGAAAAGTAATCATTCTGTTTCTAAGAAACACATTTTACTTTCATTATCATGAGCAAACATGTAATTATGCATTGTGCATACAAAACAACCCTACACGTTGGTTTCTGTTGGCGGTCTACTAATGCATTCTCTCATCCAAAAGCTGTTCAATGCGAGAACCCAGGGACTCCGGCTAATGGGCGCATTTTGGTTGTGGATGGCACCACCTTCTCTCACTCCATCATCTACTCGTGCGTGGATGGATATCGGCTGTCTGGTTCAGCTTCACGTCAGTGTCTGGCGAACGGCACCTGGTCTGGCGCCGAGCCCAACTGTACATGTACGTATTCAGAAGCTTGAGGTTTGCAAGCTGTTGTTTTACATCCCAGAAAATCTCGATCATTTGGCAAGGTTATTGTCTTCCCTCATGTGTTTTGTTTGTCCTTCACTGCGTTTGCCAATCCGACATCAAAGATTTTCTATAACAACAAGACGCCCGGTTTGTAATTAGCCGAAGCCTCTTCCGACGGTGTTGTTGTTGAGATGCGGACCCAGTACACCTCGTGAGCAATCTCATTAATATAAAGAGATTTATTACTGCCGCTGTCTAAGTAATAAGAGAATGATCTGACAGGAAGAATCAATCTTAGGCTGACATATAATGCAAGATTGATTTTGGCATAGTCGCCGAATAATGAGTGGGGGAGTTCAGCGGGACTACAGTGAATATCAATAGGACACTAGTAAGGCATTACTCAATGCCGGGAAGCTGTTGCTCATAGCTGATGGACTGTCAAGATAAACTCTGGATGTTAAAGGTGAAGTGGGTCATTTCTCAACCATTAGTGCTATCAAACGCAATTGTGACGGTTGTCGAAAAAATGTGGGATTTAAATGCCTCCCTCGCTTAATCGGACATTTTTCAAACAGGTAGCTCCGCCCCAAACTCACGCCACTGGTTGAGTCGATAACATTTTGTCTGACCCAATCGATGTGCTCAAAAAGACAGATTGCATATTGATCGACATGCCCATGTTAAAACAATTAGGGCTGTCAATCGATTAAAATATTTAATCTAGATTAATCGCATGATTGTTATGAGTTAACTCGTGATTAATTGCAACTTAATCACACATTTTATCTGTTCTATATTTACCTGAATTTAAGTTTTTAATACTCTAATCAACATGGGCAAGGACAAATATGGATGCTATATTCAAATGTATGTTTATTATAAATGAAAGAGTCCCAAATTCATTGTCTAGCGCGCAGCACAATGTCTAAATAGGCGTGTCCGAATCCACTTTTGCTTATTTAACGACGGGAAAAATGGTTTGTACACGGAACGCATGGTCGAAATTGGTCCTATTTTTTAAATGAGTAATGGGAGTATTTTGGGCATAACGTGCAATACACCAATGAGAGTCTTATCTCTCATCCCCTTTAAAAGCCAGTTGCGCTGGCGCTATGTCTAATCCCTATTTAGATGACGGACTTTGTAAACTGAAAAACTAAGCACAGGAAGAAGATCCCCAGTTTTAGATTAATGTTAAATAATTGTGTTGTTTTTCACTTGTATTGAAATTGTTATTTTTTTATTAAAACCTTTAAAACCTGTTTTCTTTTAGTCATGTAAGTAAAAAAGCAGGCTTTTAATTGCTTTAAATGTATGGCTATCCAATATCATCAAAAAATTATTTACAAGTATGTAAGAAAAGGTTTATACTCTAGAAATACTTTATTTGTAACAAACAGGAGATAAAGATTTAGACAAAGACAAAAGACAAAGAGATAGAGCACCAAAGGCATCTGAAGTCTTTGCGGCCTTTTCCCAGACAGGGATTAGCTTAAGCCAGGACTAGACCTTAGTTTAATTAGAAAATATAACTAGTTTTAACAAACTTGCCTTACTAAAAACATTGTTACATTTTGAGGCGAAACAAAGGGCGCTGTTGTATTTTAAGATATGTCAGTACAAGTTGTTTTCAGTTTGGACAGCTCTTACATTTATTTAAGTTTTGGACTAATCCTTGTCCTGGAAACCACCCCTACATGTACTTCTGCTGTATGAGCATTATTGAGAATGTTGCTTTAGCAAAAGTGTCTGATTCGAGTTATAAGTACAATAATTTAATTTATAAATATTGAATTGTATTGCCTATGAATCTAATAATAAAACATTGCATGGGATGAATGAATGAAACATCCTTAAAAATGACGCAGTTTGCATTTTTCCTCTAACCTTAAGGTTTGACCATTAGACTATCAAATAGCAATTTGTATTTTAACAGAAACATTCTGAATAATTGTTTATTTAGTTAAAGTTCCCTTGGAGACAGTCTTAAAACCATAAACATTTTAATGATGTTCTGCATTTAGACTATTTATGTACACCCACAGCCTCTCAGCCTGCATAATGATGTCTCCGTTACAGAGTTTCAAGAGATGAACTTCCAGTGTCAAACTTGATCACAATCCTAAGAATTTTATTCTCTTCCTCCTCCTGATAGTGATTAACTGTGGAGATCCAGGTGTTCCTGCCAGTGGGCTGAGGAGCGGGGACGACTTTACCATCGGAAAGAACGTGACTTATACCTGCCAACCTGGGTACGTTATGGAAAACGGGAGCACTTCTACTCGCACCTGCACCCACAACGGCACCTGGAGCGGCACGTTACCCACCTGCCGAGGTACAGGGCTCTACGCTTTCTTTATACAAAACTGTGACAGATTTTGGTTGTTTGTCTAGGCAGCGATTGCCAAAAGCAAACGGATGTTGGTCTGTATTAGCCAAGATATCCTGGATGCGAAATTGGCCATTGTTTTAGGAATTTAAGTGAATTTAAGTGAATTGTTTATACATAGGCGCTGTTATTCGTCATTATTACTTTACATTCTGTTTAAATTGGTTAATATTTAGAGTTCTTGATGTATTCTATATGTGCAATGATGTCTGAAATTAATAAAAGGAGACAGAAGGTGAGTGAAGGATATTTCAAGTTATTAATAAAAAATGAGCTAATTAGTATAGGAGGCAAAACTTTTGTGCTTCAACTTAAAGATTTGCAAAAGTTCCTACTTCTGATTTACAGCGTTCCCAAGAGATCCAATTACCAAGATCCAATCCAAAGGGATTTAATGAGCCACTACACAAGCATCAATAATCGGTGTCAAAATTGTTGACACATTTTAAGTGTAAATGTATGTTTTCAAATATACACCCCGTTATATAAAGCCAGTGCATTTATATATGTATAGTTATATTTTATTAAAAGTTAAAAAGTAATAATTGTATGCTTCAGTATTATTTCTGTCAACACTGTTTATTTTGATAGATTTCTGTATTTCACAGGTGGGAGTGAGCGCGGGGCACAAACTAACGCAGGGTTAATTGTAACATGGCTACTTTACATATTTATACAGGGCCGAGCAATCTGTACTTTTGGCCTTTTTTTCTTACAGTCAGAGGATCTCATGCGTGAAACGTTTTGATCTGTATTCGTTAAGATATTGAACAAAGAGTGTTTTTGAGGCATGGAAGTCTAAAGGGGATCTCACACCGGCCGCGCCGCGCCGTTCTAAAAAAATCGAACACATTGTTTTCTATGAGTATACGCACACCGGCGCCGCCAGGTGGCGCTTGTCAGCGGCGTCCAGCTTTGACTCAGGAAGTTGCTCAAATCCCTGTCACGCCACACAGCGCCACTCACATAGTTTAACATTAAATAACATCATATTTGTCCCAAATCATTAACGATTAACATTGGCTGCTAACGTATATTTAGCATTTTGAAGTAGACGCTATTTTTACACAGCGGGGTTAGTTGTCACACAGTGTTATATTTAAGCCTCAGGTATACAATGATAATGAAATGAAAACAATGTAAATACTATTCATCAAAATGATAACTGATAATACAATATCAGGGGAAATCACTCACTATTATGTTTTTTTTTATTGTGTAAATCTATTTCTATGCATTGATGCATAATACAAGGATGGTTAGATGAAGGATCATGCACTCAAAAAAAAAAATAATTTCAAGAAAAAAAATATCTAAAAATTCTTAAATTAAGATGCTTTTTCTTGATGAGCAAAACGACCCAAGAAAATAAGTCTAGTTTTTAGACCAAAAATATTAAATTTAAGTAATTTTGTGCATAAAACAAGCAAAAAAAAATCTGCCAATGGGGTAAGCATATTTTTCTTGAAATTTTCTTGAATTTAGTGTTTAAGAAAAATGTTCAAGATTTTTTGCTTGTTTTATGCACAAAATTACTTAAATTAGATATTTTAATAATTGTATAATTTATAATTCAATATTTGATAATTTAGCAAATGCTTGAATTTATTGTTTAAGAAAAATCTTGCAGATTTTTTGCTTGTTTTATGCACAAATTACTTAAATTTGATATTTTTGGTCTAAAAACTAGACTTATTTTCTGGGGTCGTTTTGCTCATCAAGAAAAGTATGTTAATTTAAGAATTTCTCGATATTTTTATTAAAAACAAGACAAAAATACCAAGATTTTTTTTCTTGAAAATAATTTTTTGCAGTATGGATGGATGCATGTGTGGATATCTATCTATTATAGCCAGATATATAAACAATATTCACCTTTAGTATATAGACACGTCCCACAAACAAACTTTACTTTGTACAGTAGCATTGATGTGTGTGTTTATTGTGTAAAACACATTAATCTTACTTAATTATTTTTTGAATGATAGAGCCAAAAACTGTTACTTTGTGCCCTGCTCTCCTCTGTACTGTTAAAAATAAACAGATGCATAGAAAAACCATTATTGTTTCCTCAAAGAACAAGTTCTTTCTTACCTGTTTATAATCTTAAACTTATTTTAACCATGAAAAACCTTGTGTATAACATAAATTTTATTTAAATGTTAAAGGTTCTTTATGGAGCCATTTAGCCAATATACAGTATGTTCTTCTATGGCATCGCAACACTTGAAATGCATGGCTGGCATGATTGTATTTATTAAATATTTTAAGCTGCAAATAACCATGTAGGATTCGGTTAAACACATTTTACAATCCTTTCCCCAGAGTTTTCCCCATAAGCGGTGCAGAAAACCTGAAATGTCAGCAGATTTGATCTGGAACCAGCGATAACCATCATTTGTGTCCTGCAGTCATTTTTAGCTCTCTTATTCATCCACACTTGTCTTTTCTCTGCCTTCCCACACGCTCGCATCTATTTACAAATCACTGAGAGGAAAATCTACTTCCACCGGCGTTCTCATTAGTGCATAATGTCTGTTGACAATTCTTGCTTGGAACGGTCGATATGTTTTTTGGGTAGACCGCGTCATCCTCATTCCAGCATTAGCCCTGGATAGAAATGAGCATAAATATCCAAAATCTCTCTCATTAAGACCCCTTCTCCACACTCAAAACCCTCTTGTTTGCTCGAGATATCTGCATTGTGTGCTTGAAAATGGCGCCCATTAGAAGATTGAAGACAAACAAAGAGTGTAATTGCTCTGTGAAATCCTTCTGAGAATCATCAATATGGCGTCCTAATAGACCCTAATGCAAAGTCATTAGAAAGACATTTCTATAGCGGCGGATGGAAGGAAGTCGTGAGTGATAAGTGTCGTCCGCAAGAGCGAGTCAGACCCTGAGGCGAACTTCCTGTCAGCGGCACAACCAGTCAACGGTGAAGTCGGCTTCCAGGCACTTTTGGCCGTGGGCTCCAATCTCTCTCTCTCTCTCTCTCTCTCTCTTGCCTTATCTCTCTCTTTCTCCTTCATTGCTCCGCTCTCGACGACTGCAGATAGCGTAGCTGAAGGCTGTCAGTGTCCAGTGAGCTGTTTGAGGTTAGAGCCAAGGCTGGAAAATCATGGAATTTTTAAGAATGTGTTCAGTGTTCAGCCTTGGAAATTTATGATTGGAAATTATAGTCTGAATTGTTATATTGGCAAGATGTTTCTTGAAGTTGCAATTTCTGTAATAATAGTTTAGTCCTTCATCCAAATGTTCTAAAATTGTGTCATGTTTATAGGTTAAATGTGTGGGAACTCTTAAAAAAAAGGTATAATTTTCGCCTCAATCGCATATTTCATGCAAATAAAAAAAATTCAACTAGAACGAAAAATTTGCATGACACATTGATGTGAAAGCCAATCAGCAAAGAGCTTATTGCCACGGCTTGACACGTCCGGTTGTTTCAGAAAATGAATGAGAGCATTGTTTTCCATTGCGCGAGTAACACAAAAAAAAGACATCCCACTAGTAATTTAGAGCAAGTAACGTGAAAACAAGTCATCCCACGAGTAATCTAGAGCAGTGGTTCTCAAACTGGGGGCCGCGAGATGGTCCCAGAGGGGCCCCAGTTTTATGACATTTTATAAAATACATACATTTTCCATAATTTTGTGTAATTAAACCTAAAGAAAGGCTACTAACCAACAGCACTACTTTGTATACTTTAATATTTTTATGCCAAATATCAGGATATAAGATCATGTTACATGGAGATATTTTGTAAATTTCCTACTGTAAATATATCAAAAATCTTTATTCTTTAAATTCAATTTTATTTATATAGCGCTTTTCACAAGTGGTAATTGTTTCAAAACAGCTTTACATTAATAGAAGAAGTGAAAAGCACAGAAAATCGACAGATAGAACAACATAATACACGATAGCATAAGCAGCAAAATTTGCTGCGGCTTTGAATCAACATTATAAGCGAGTGTATTACTAATGTTACGTATAGAAGAGGGTGCTAAGTTAAGCCAAAGAAGGCTGCCTCCCCGGGTTGAAAAAAATCCCTAGGAGAAAAAAAACAGGCTTTTTAGCCGGGGAAATAAAAAAAGTCCTAGGAGGGAAAAACCCTTGGGAGATATATATATATATATATACACATGTAAACGGATAAGGAGATTAAGCGGAGATTAAGTGGGTTTTGTCGGTGGTCGTTGGTTAGGCATCAGTGGCCAGTAGATCAGAGATGTGCTGACTTTCATATTTACCGGAACTGGGTCTGAAACATGAACACATGTTATATTGTGCACTGTAAACACAATCAAAGCTTCAAAAACACAGAAAGAACAGGACCTTTAACTCTTGATTTTATACATATTTCATTCATTAATACCAAACACTTTGAAACAACAACTTGTGGAATTACATATTACTCCAGACATTTCTGAACATTGTTTATATTGTCTCAATGGACAGCACCTATTTATGTGCGTGGAATCAAACACTGTTACTTAATTAGTTAATGCGTACAGAGTTTTCAGCAAAACGGGAAAATATTCTGTCAGAACCATAAACAACATCTTTAAGTGGTTACTGTGGGAAAAGGCTGATGGTTAGTTGGAAAAGGATGTGAAAGTCTTGTCAAAACACTTTAAAAAAGAAGAAAGGTGTAGTTTCAGGGAGAACAGTTTATAGTGGCAAGACTGCCGTTCACCTCGGGGTCAGCCGTGCAGATGAGCGCTGGTGATGCAGTGCATCTGTCATCCGCACGGAGATGCGTTTGGCCTTAGGGACTCGCTTTAAGAGATGGGTCTTTCTACGTGAAACACATGCTGAGCAAAAGCACCTGCGTACACTGCCTGTTGAGTCCACACCTGCTGGAGATATTTACAGGTGAAGTTTTTTGAAGCTTTAAAATATCATCTCCATGAGGTTAGCAAAGGGATTTTTTAGCCATTGGTTGGACAAACAAGTACTTCTGTCCCAAACACATAGTGCCATTGGTTTTGCCATAGATTTTTATGCTCACATAGTTTAACATGGACAGTTTTTGTTTGTGATACATACTAAATTATTAGGTTGTTTAAATTTAAATGTTGCATACCCACAGCGCACCAGTTTGGTAACCACTGATGTTTTGTCTATTTTGGATGTTTATAGCTTTTGGAGCAGAGCTCCACAGATATATTCTTTGCTTGCACAGAATATATACCGTATTTTCCGGACTATAAGTCACTTCGGAGTGTAAGTCACATCAGTTGAAAATGCGTTTTGAAGAGGATATAACATATACAGCGAGGAAAATAAGTATTTGAGGTTGTGCGTGTTGTGGCTTCACAAATGCTTTGCTGCATACCTCTGTTGTAATGAGTGGTTATTTCAGTCAAAGTTGCTCTTCTATCAGCTTGAATCAGTCGGCCCATTCTCCTCTGACCTCTAGCATCAACAAGGCATTTTTGCCCACAGGACTGCCACATACTGGATGTTTTTCCCTTTTCACACCATTCTTTGTAAACCCTAGAAATGTAAGTATTTGACACATCAGCATTTTTCTCTTGGTTCATATGAATTAATTTTGACATATAAGTCGCACCTGACTAGAAGTCGCAGGACCAGTCAAACTATGCGACTTATAGTCCCGAAAATACGGTATATATTTCAGGGATGCAAGCTTGTCGCCTTTCGGTTAAATTCGCAGTTTTGGATTCAAAATAGGTCATTCTTGTGATTCGTCTAGATCCGTTTTTTGAAAATGTGGGATGAGAGGGGTCTGTGTCAGGGTCTCAGTGAATGAAATTATGAAAATCGTGCCCAGCTATTACCAGTTTGGCCAATGTATATATATATATATATATATTGATATAGATGTCTTTAAATTTCTTTTGCTTAGTATGAAGCTTTTTTAATTATTTAAAAAATATCCTACACACTTTGTATGTATAGTACAATAGATCCTTAAAATGTTTCATTATCTGTTAACTAAAGTACATCCACTTATAGGTTTACCGCACATGAACCTTTTACACCAGATTAAATGTCCAACACCTTTCTGAGAGACTACGCTTATGATTTCATAACCTTGTTATCAAGCATCTCATTAAACCAAAGCCTTGAGCTATAAGTTCAGAACATTAAATTCTCTAGTGTAGAATCATCATCATCATCATCATCATCATCATGCACGCTGGCAGCAGTCTTCACACACCTTGAACAATCACTACATTGATTTATTATTCATCGTCATGGATCGTATATGCATGAAAGCATTTAATCATTCGGGTTATCGTAAAGGTTGGATAAACTTTCGCTTGAACCCTGCCACGCTCACTTTATCTCTCTGCTTTTGAGTTTGAATGGGTCGGACAGCTGGTCTGGGCGTTGGAGTCATGGCACGGTTTGCACCTGACGTCTGATATTTACTGAAGCATCGGCACTATAAGTCCAGGGCTTAAATCCTGTGGGTGGATATTCTGTCTTCCCTTTACACATCATCTTCAAAACTACCAGCAGCTCTTAGGGGTTTGTCAACACCTCTAGATCAGGGGAGAGGCATGCAAATAACTTTTTTTTGTGAAGGCTTTTTTAGGCTTTTAGGAATCATTTACCCAAAAGTAACAATTCAAGAAAATATAGAAAAATATGGAGCACAAATTGCATGACACATTTATACATACATAGCGATGCATTGCCTCTCACAGCTGTTTGTGATGAATTTTTAGCCATATGATTGATCTCGGTTTTCATTTATGAGCCTGGGATGGGTTTGTAAATAGGATTTACATTCGTTTACAAAATACGGTTTCTGAAAAAGCGCTTTGACTCGGCAACATCTTTCTTTATCAGTTTCATAGGAGCGTTTGCTTTCCAAAACGTCTCATCATTTATTCATACACCGCCCAAAACCCAGCTGCTCCCCAGCGTTCGCTTTCCAACTCTGTCAAAATTTCAGTGGACATGTTTTCCATCTGCTCCCCCAAAACCTTTTTTTTTAAATTTGCGATTTGCAATTTAAAACATCTTTTGATTGGCCCCGCAGACATTTACAGTCTTCTGTTGCTTTCGCCAACGCAGAGTTTTTAAATAAACGTGTAATGCGTTTTAGATTACAAAACCACACAAGTTCTCCCGCCTGTTCTTTAAGGTCCAAGTCGCAATGATGCAACAGTTGGCGCGGTGAAAGCAGTCTAGCAGTTGAAAAGGAGACGGATGGCAACCCTGGGGTGATGCCCACACATATTTCACAGAACAGGTTGTTTAACTACTGAAGTCTCTTTCAAACCTCTTAACACGTGAAAGGAGGGAGTGCTGTTAAAGTCTGGATTTCAATGGCGCTACATACTGTAAATAGCACTCGACACGGCTGGAGATTATGTCAGTGATGTGGGGTATGAAACATGAAGTCTGCGCAGTAATTTATAATGTTTAAGTGGAACACGACAGTGAAAATACTTGAAAAACACCTTGATTTCTTTAGAAACGGCTAAACATTTTAGGCACTTTTATCAGCCACGTATAACTGTTAGCAACACAAAGGTATCAAGGTTTTTTTGTCTTGGGTTATGTATCTTGATCAATTATTAACCCTAAATGTGTTTTTGTTATGTTTGCCATTTTTGTGGCTATGTTTGTGCCAGAATTCAACATTGGTGCAGACAGTATTTGTCAGTAAATGATGCTGCAGTATAAGCTTGTGGAGTTCATTCGCAGTGAATTAATCCCTGTGTTCCTCTCTTCACTTTTCTCACCCCTGCAGCGGTGACGTGTGGTCCTCCTCCCAGTATCTCCAGTGGTGACGTGGAGGGCTCTGTGTTCGAATGGGGCATCAGCGTGAGTTACCGCTGTCAGACGGGTTATGAACTTTCCTTCCCTGCTGTCCTCACGTGTGTTGCCAGCGGCTCCTGGAGTGGAGAGCTTCCTCTGTGCCTGCGTGAGTTGATTTTATTTAAAGGAATTGCATTACCAAACTGTCCTTGATCTTTTAATCTAAAAGTTTATTATAAGGTGCAAACATGCTGGAGATTTCAGAACGAAAAACCTCTTAAATGTAAACAGATAATCACTATCTTGATATTTTGTATTTATGATCCAAAAGACTTGAAATATTAATACTTGACCACCAATTTGACTTCTAATTGGTGTTCGGAAAGTTGGTGTGTACAATAATTTGAAGCAATGAGGAGGAAGTGGAATTATTATTGCTATAACAATAATATAAAGTATAATAAAAAGCATGGAGTTCGTCAGAGGGGCTGGTGTAGTGCTCCGACAAAATAGTGCAGACGTGCTTTCGACATCCCGAGTTCGAGTGCCGTCTTGGCATCCTTTGCCGGTCCCGTTCCCCTCTCTCTACCCTGTACTTTCCTGTCCTCTCCTTACTCTGTCAATTAAAATGCACCCCAAAAGTATATAAAGTTCAAAGGTGACAACTCATTATTATTGTAGATCAATTACACAGAGTTTATATGTGACCCTCTGAATACCCAGCTAAAGCCTTTATTTGTGATTTATAAAAACGTAGTAAAAATTTTTTAAAATCATGTCAAATATTGAAATCAATGATTGAAATTACTTTTTGATGCTCTTAACTCTTTCCGCGCCATTGATGATTATCTCGTCAATTAAGAAAAAACATTTCCTGAGTTTTTACGGTTATCTATAATTCCGCTATTATCCACTAGATGGCTCTCTTGACCAAATTATAAAAACTGAAGCAAAAACTTTTTTAATTCATTTTAACTGTGTGTATGTTTTGATAATTGTTGTGAATTTAATCTCCAACAAATGTCGTTTACAAAATTGCAATTATTTCAGCTTTTTGCTCAAAATTTTGTATTTTTTAAGAAACCTACCCATATTTAAATGAAGATAGGCAGAAACGTTTTTTCCTTTTTTTTTTTTTTAAAGCAGAGGGTCTGTTCTTTAATTTGATATATTTGTATGTTTATATTTAGAATTTTTTTTGTGAAAATAAAAAAGGCTGGTGGGGAATCAGTTAATTTCATCATTAGATTATGAGAAATTTGTCTGTATTTTACAGAAAGGGTCACATATGAGTCTTAAAGGCACAGCTTCAGCATTTTTAAGAAGGTGGATGATTTAAGAAACTAACTACTTTTAACCTTAAAGGGACAGTTCACCCAAAAATGAAAACTCTCATCATTTACTCATTTCAAACCTGTACAAATGTCTTTGTTTTGCTAAACACAAAGGAAGATATTTGTAATAAAGCGAAGCAGGAGCACCATTGACTTCCATAGTAGGAAGAAAAATACTTTCAAGGTCAATTGTGCTCCAAAACTGTTTGTTTACAAATGAAGAGTTTGGTTCCAAAAAGCAATAAATCCATTTTGACTAATTTGGGTAAAAATGTGTTTTCTATACCAAGAAAGTGACAAAATGAAAACCACTATTTTCTGTTACAAACTTTCACATAGCATATTTAGGTTATAATAACATTACAAATTCAAATCCATAATTTGATTTTCAAAGATTATTATAAAAACTGATTATTTTTTCAACAAAATGCAATAATAAGTGTTTTTTTTTTTTTTCAAAATGCTATAAATCTATTGAATCAATATATAAATGTGCATTCATCTTTGCCATGTTATATTCATTTAGTTGTTAGTGGTATACAGTGATTAAAAAAATAAACATTAATGGCATTAATCAAAACACTTACTTTGTCATATTAACTCTTTCACCGCCAGCATTTTTAAAAAAAGTTGCCAGCCAGCGCCAGCGTTTTTCATGATTTTCACCAAAGTTTGATGCCTTCCAGAAAATGTTCTTCTTTAAATATATAAACATACAATATACCAAATGAAAGAACAGACCCTCTGCTTTCAAAAAAAAAAAAAAAAAAAAGTTTCATCCTACCTTTAGTGGTTCTTTTGTAATCAGCTTTTGAATATGGGTAGGTTTCAGCAAAAACAGCACATTTTGAGCAAAAAGCAGAGATAATTCCATTTTTGTGACAGACTTTTCATAGAGATCCCATTCAGAGCGATCTTTAAAACAGACACGGACATGCAGCCGCTTGCCAAAGGGCAATACTTCCGGGTTGTTAAAAGTTGCGGAAGGGCGCCACCTGGTGGATAATAGCTGTATTGCGGAAAGACGGAAAATCTCGTCATTGGCGGGGAAGCGTTTTCTCTTAATTGACGAGATATCTCGTCAATGGCGGTGAAAGAGTTAAGAACACTGTCATTGCTGCTGTCAATGGATGTCGTTGCTAAAAAAAAAGTGTGAGTAAAAATGACCTAATTTTCATTTTTGGGTGAACTATCCCTTTAATCCACCTTAGCCCTACTTTAACATTTATTTTGATGAGTTTCAAATAATATGTATAATTTTGTTCACTCTGCCCTGCAAATTAAAATGCACGTTCTTGTGGTATGTATGGATGTATAGAAATAAGCATTTCATCCGGTACAAAGGTACACAGCCTTTGAAAATGGGCTTTTCAGCATTGAAAACTGAGATACCATCACGCTTTTATTTGTGAAAGCTTTTCGCACAATTCTGTTGTTCATTAATGGAATATAAAGAGCTGCTTTTCATCACCCATAACCAATATTCCAGTGTGATCTATAAAGAAAAACATTGTGAGCTGGCAGCGAGTGTAATTAGCATTTGATTTTTTTCTTCTTTATGGCCTTTCTTTCCATTTAGACTGCAGATATCTGTACATTAATGTTTGTGTGGCAGAGAAATAATAATGAATTGCAAGCAGCAAAAGCCTCTTTTTGCCTTGCGTGATTCAACTTTTATAAGGTTTTGGAGAACCTCAAGCAAGTATGTTATTTTAAGGTAAACAACTCATTAATTTTTGCCTCATTAAAAGCCACAAACGTAGATGTATACCCAGGGCTAACTGGGGTCCTCTGTCAGAGAGTAATGCTGAATGTAATTTTGTCACCCATATGCCCACTGTCCAGGAGATAAACATAAGGGGGTACGTAAATAAAGCACAAAAAAATCACTTTCTGGGGCCAATAAAGCAAAAAAACATAATTATACAGGAATACTCCTACCACTACAAGATTTAAGGTATTGTAATGGTAACGTGATGGGAACATGTATGTATGTATGTATGTGTAGGTGAAAAGCATTTTAAGTGTTACATCCTTGTCTTGAAGACCCAGTTATCGCTTTTCTTTTCAACTGCATTTCATTGCCGACAGTAAATAAGGTTTAATAGATATTTTTAATCATACGTTTCGCATACTGCAGCCATGTGGGATTCAGATTTGCCCTTTGTTATGTGCTGTTTGTGGTTTCTCCATAGACCTTGTATTATTCATCAAGGAGACTCTCTCTCTCTCTCTATCTCTACCCCAGCTCACATTTTTATGCAGAGCTTGCTTTAGCCTGAAGCCATTGAAGTCAGGAAAATAAAAACACAGTGAGATGTGAATGAGCTGTGTACTGTAAGAACATCACCGTTATGTCGCGGTGCCACCGTTGACCTGCGACGCTCAACGTCGCTTGTTGAATGTATAATGGCAACGAGTGTTTGTACGTCATGCCTGTTTGCATCTTTATCCATCACCGGCCCGTCTCAATTTATATGGCAGGAATGCATCTGTTCCTCGACCCTGCCAGGCATCCTCGTGTCATCGAGTCTAAGTGAAAATGCATCAAATCAGAAAGCCGTAATTTCAAGGCAAAGCTGCAGCGCTGTGGGTGCCGGTCATGCCGGATCAGAAGGGACTGAGAATTCCTCTGCTTCTCAATCCTTATGCGGCGTGAAGAGAATCAAATGTGGGTTTTATCGCAGTAAATTGCAAAGGCTTTTTGTATCAAAGTGCTGCTGGGAAAGCTTGATCCCCATTTTTTATTTTGTGTACAGAGAAAACGAAATAAATGTGTAAGGGTTCATCTTGACCACGGAAGCCCTGAAATGCAAAAAGTTTATCGTTGTAGAAAACCATATGCCAAACGAACGATTTTATTCAACAATTTGTTCTCCTCCTTGGCCGTTCAATGTGCATTCATGAGCAGACTTCAGCGCATGCTGCTGACGTAGTTGCCAACGTTTTACCCATTTTTTATTTAAAGAGCACCTATTTCATTTCTTAATTGTTGATTAGAATCGTCAGTTTTGTCTTCTTTGTGCACAAAAGTTATCTTGTCGCTTCATTATATTATTATTGAACTACTGATGGCACATGGACCTTTTTGGTGATGTCTTTACAAGCCTCCCGGTTTTATCAAAAATATCTAAAAATTTGTTGTGAAGACAAGCGAAGGGTTTAGAACAGTGTTTCTCAAACTTTTTCAACCCAAGGACCACTTTATCTTCCAATTTTTTTCTGAGGACCACCTAACAGAATCCCATTCTAACACTCCCCGAAAAAACAACAAAATAGGAAGGATAAGCTAAGTTTAAGTTTAATATGCAACTGTTTCAAGTCAAAAACTATTTTTTTAAAAACAAATGCAATGCTATGTTCAAAAATTATTATATGAATTTTATTTCATTTGAAAAAGTAAATGTGAAATGAGTTTCAGCTTAATATGAACAACAAACTGCACATGTGAAAAAAAATGCAATTAAACATACTGTAACAGCCTAGGTCCCATTTAATGTCATTCCAAAGAGCCCTTAGTTTAAAACTGAGGTGGTGGGTATATAAAGTCTATGGTTGTAACTATGTTAACAATAAAATACTGAAACAAATCCCCTTAATGTCCAAAATCACTGAAATTACAGCGATTTTACACATGAAACAAAAACTAGTACATTACAAAACTAATAGATCTGTGGATTTTAGTTGTTTTCAGTTGACGCTTGATCTTTTATTTTGACTCCTCTTTGGTTTAGCCAACCGATCAATTTTTACGTTATTAAAACAGAAAGGCAAGAACTGATATCACAGTTTCACAAGTGCATAAAAAATCTACTTAAATAAGTGACGATTGTACAAACACTTGCCTAGTTTAGGTCATCTTTTGGCGGACCACTGGGGGGGTTTGGCGGACCACTAGTGTGAGAATTACTGGTTTAGAAGGACACAGTCGTAAGTACATTATGATAAAATTGTAATTTTGGCGTGAACTAGAGATTGACCGATATGTTTTTCAGGGCCGATGTTGATACCAATTATTACAGATTGAGTAGACTGATAACCAATATTTTAAACCGATATGTCTGGTGTAAAAATGAAAATTAATGTCAAAATTAAGAGACTTTCAATGCTTTGAAACATTTTTAATTCTGACTCTTAAGAAATGATAATTATAATTATAATCATATCATATTAATAAAAACAAAAAGAGCAGGAAGCACCACTAACCTATATATACATAAAAAGTATTAAAAAAAATATTGATTAATTATTTTCTGATGATTTTACAATAGGAGAACTATTCAGTTAATCATGTTGCACATAATTGGATGAACTATCCTATGGATATAAAGATTAAATAAACAATTTGAATTTATATAAGTGTAAATAATTTTAATTTCCTTTACAGCTTCATTGTATATGTTGTTGAAAAGACCGCCAATGTTTTCATAAAACTATAACATTAAGATCACATTAAAGGCACAATTAGTTGGTTCAAAAGCATGTTCATTAAGTATAAATGTCGCCAACTGTAAAAAAATTCTGTAGAAATTGCAGCTGGGTTGCCGGTAATTTACCGTAGATTTAAATTTATGTTTTTTTACTGGCAACAGTTTGTTCAAAGTTAAATGAACATTATACATTTACAAGTCTTTGTCTTTACAGAGTAAAACTAAAAAAACAGCACCAAGCAAAACATTCTGGGAAACAAAATCTGAAGCAAAAAACAGAAAAAGGTTGATGATGATTTCTGGTTCCCAGAATGCTTTGCACGAGGCTGTTATTGTATAGTTTTAATCTGTGAAGATAAAGACTTGTTAATATTTAAAATTTATTTAACTTTAAACAAACTCTTGCCAGTAAATAACATAAATGTAAATCTACGGTAAATTACCGGCAACCCAGCTGCAATAACATTGTAATTTCGACGGATTTTTTTTACAGTGAAGACAAGCATTTAAGGATACCCGTATGTGTATCTGAACATTTATGTGTAATAAATAAGCTGCAAAAAAATACTCGATCTGTCACTTGTTGTGAGCAGCTTGAGAGGCGGCTGTGTGCACGGAGACTGAAGTGATCAAGGTTTTTATGCTTTAAAATGACTTGTATTTTTGAAATGACTGTGGTAGTCGAATCAGGCTTCTCCTATCGATGCATCGAATCTTCGACTATTCGGGGTCACCGCTATTCGGAATGTATGTTGGTGAAACTGCTTAAATATCCTAATATAATTTCGGCCTTATCTAAACCCAATCTGATATGTGTTTTCTGCATATGTCTGTGTTTCCGGTACTGCTTGCAAATGGTTTCAGTGATTCTTAGTGCTTGAATAGCACTGTCAGCTGATGGTCATCGGTATTGACCCAGTCATCTCTGACTTTCAGATCCCACCCTGTGAATAATACATTACAGACTATGTTAGCTGCCATGCCTCCTTTGGCTTTCCATTTAGTACATAAAGAGGTATAATTGCTCTGATTCACATTCAGGTGAGTCAACCTCTGTACCCGTGGGGCCGCTAAAATGCACAGCTCAACTTCTGATCTTTAAATACCACGTTGCCTGCGGAGCTTTGCTGCAATTTATACGACAAATGCTTTTGCCCCTGGTAATTCTGCTATATCAAATGCACAAATTGATTTAATTTGGGCTCTGTCAGTCTTTTAGTTTCCAATAGTGAGTGTGTATTATTTTTTGTCCTGGCAAAACCAGAGCCTGCGACTTAAAAAGTCATCCAGATAGCTCTTCTCCTTTAGTCAACATTGAGATCTATTATCCACAACTATATATTTGGAGTATGTATTTCTGAAATGAGCTCTTGAGAAAACATCATTATGCTTTTAAATCAATGCTAAATTTTGCAGTCACAGATTTTGAGACCTTGAATTTGATTCCTCTTCCTGTATTGAGTTCACACAGTTTGTCTCCAAGTATGTTTTTAACCAGTGTGTCCTCTAGAAGTTTGTTTGGCAATGTCAGCTAAGATCGCTTACAAATGAATCATTGAAATCAAGGTTATCAGTCGAGATGTCCACTGACGACAGCGATGGATCAGCTGTGAGGAATCGCAGGGCGATCTCAACTCATTTTGGAAGATTAGAGGAAATAAGCGAATCTTTGTAACCTTCCAGACTCCGATGGCCATCAGCTGTCTTATTTAAACTATACAAATCTTTAATGGAAAGGGGTGTGCATAAGACTGACATGACACCTTCATAATCATGACATGACATGTGTCATAAACATTAAGAAGATTTTAGGCATTAGTCATGAAGTGTCATTCGCTCAATTATGTCAATTTTAATGCAAAGATAATATTGTTTGAGATGTTTTTGTTATGGCAACTTGATATAAACCAATACATCATAACTTTTCATGACAGCTTGACATTACCAAGACAACCTAACTTGACATAGCAGATTAATGACACTCCACTTTTTTGGAAATAGGCTCATTTTCCAACTCCACTAGTGTTAAATATTAGATTTTCACCGTTTTAAGAAACCATTCAACCACCACTTTTAGCATAGCTTAGCACAATCCATTGAATCTGATTAGACCATTAGCATCGCACTCAAAAATTACTAAAGAATTTTGATATAATTTTTTTTTTAAACTTGACACTTCTGTAGTTACATCGTGTACTAAAGCCGACGAAAAAATAACGTGGCTGTATCAGGGGCAATGATATTACACAGCGCCCGAAAATAGTCCCCTTGGTAACTTTCAATAGCAGGGGACTATTTTCGGGCACTGCGTCATATCAGAAGAGTCAAGTTTTAAATAGGAAAAATATTGAACCTCTTTTGTCATTTTTGAGCGTGATGCTAATGGTCTAATCAGATTCAATGGATTATGCTAAGCTATGCTATAAGTGGTACCGCCAGACCCGGAGATCAGCTGAATGGATTCCAAAACGGTAAAAATCAAATGTTTATCTGTAGGAGAGCTGGAAAATGAGGCTATCTCAAAAAAAATGGAGTGTCCCTTTAAGAAACTACCTAGTTGTAGTTATCATTTTAGTTCTTATTCAACTTTTTGTATTATTTTTAGTAGGTAATTTTAAGGTACAGTAAAGTGTTAATAAAGACTTTTCACACACACATTATTGAAATTACACGGAAAATACATCTGGGATTTCAATCTATAAATATCTCATCATAAATTGTGCATTTTAAATTCCTGTTTTAAAGCGCTTAACGATTTTTCTTGTTTCAATGACACTTGCATCCTCCATACGGCACACCCCTAACGGCATTGTTTCTTTCTTTAATCAAACACAACGCTATCTGTTAATGTTATGGCAATGTTACTAGGTCCCCTTTACAGGAGCGATCCCAAAATATTTTTGGGACGTGTTTGTGTTCACACAAAAAGGTCTCTGCCAATTTTACGGAAATTTTCTGGGATCAAATGCTGCATAAATGTGTTTTATTGTTGTGTTATCTTCTGCACTGCAAAAAAAATATTTTAATAAAATTAATTCTTAGTATTGTATCATTCTTTTGTCTTGTTTTCAGTAAAAATATCTAAAAAAATTAAATTAAGATGCTTTTTCTTGATGAGCAAAACGACCCAAGAAAATAAGTCTAGTTTTTAGACCAAAAATATCAAATGTAATTGATTTTGTGCATAAAACAAGCAAAAAACTGAAAAATTTTCTTGAATTTCTCTTGAAATTTGTGTTTAAGAAAAATTTTCAAGATTTTTTTTGCTTACCCCATTGGCACATTTTTTTCTTGTTTTATGCACAAAATCACTCAAATTTGATATTTTTGGTCTAAAAACTAGACTTATTTTCTTAGGTCATTTTGCTCATCAAGAAAATGCATCTTTATTTAAGAATTTTTTGATATTTTTACTGAAAACAAGACAAAAATACTAAGAAACATTTTTTGCAGCGTATAGGTCCTGGAGAAACGTTGCACACACTGCAAAAAATTATTTTCTTTCTTAGTATTTTTGTCTTGTTTTCAGTACAAATATTAAAAAATTCTTAAATCAAGATGTATTTTCTTGATGAGCAAAATGAACTAAGAAAATAAGTCTAGTTTTTAGACAAAATGTGTAAAATTTAAGTGAATTTGTGCATAAAACAAGCTAAAAAAAATCTGCCAATAGGATAATATTTTTTTTATTAAGTGTTCTTGTATTAAGTTTTCTTGAATTAAGTGCATTTAAAAAAGTACAAGATTTTTTTGCTTCTTTAATCCACAAATTCACTGAAATTCCTTTTTTTTGTCCTAAAACTAAACTTATGTTATTAGGTTATTTTGCTCAACAAGAAAATGCATCTTGTTTTTAGATATTTGTGCTTAAAACAAGACAATAATCCCAACCAAGAAAGTCATTTTTTTGCAGTGCACGGTTAAAATGACAATAAAGCTCCTCTGACTTCAAAGCTAGTTAGTTAGAATGAAACATTGACTGCTGACGTCAGTTTGAAATCGGTATTAACCCTGTGATCTGTCATAGTAAGTCTTCATGCTTATTGTGAATAATGTGTGCATGTGAATTAAAAAACTCGACCATAGTAATATTTCTTTAAAACGACTGACAGCGCACACACCTCTTATCTCCTGTCATCAGATCCGGCTTCATTCTGCTCTATAACTGAATCATCTAATCATGTGCTGTAAGATTAAATCGAGTTCAGCTTGACTTTTTCTGAAATACGGTACAGATGTCAAATAGATTATAATTTTATGTAAAACCGTACATAAAAAGCATGAACTCTTACAACTGATATTTAAATCTTCACAGCCAAGTTCTGTGGCGACCCTGGGTTGCCTGCACGAGCCAGAAGAGAGGGACCGAGTTTCATCTTTAAATCTGAGGTCACCTACAGCTGCAGCGCCCCCTACGTGCTGGTGGGCTCCTCTACACGCTCGTGTCAAGCGGATGGCATTTGGAGCGGATCCCAGCCGCGCTGCATAGGTATGGTATTATGCTGAATGGGATATTATAACATATATACAGATTTATTCAGTAAAGGGTTGTTAACCCGTAATGGAGTTACACTGTAATATGCACACCAGGATTATTATTACCCTCTACTGCAGTTTATCCAGGACTACATGAGCTTCTCCTAATGCAATTATGAAGATAACAATGTAGACGTCGATGATAATGATGTCATTATATCACTTTTACTATAGAACCGACCAAGACCACGTGTGAAAATCCAGGCACCCCGGAGTACGGCTCTCTGAACAGCAGTCTCGGCTTTAAGGTGAGAGACGGTTGATCTACGCTTGATACTCCTGGACTATCCTGGACTCTCGTATCAAAGCTATTATAATCAGAATAAGTATAAGACGATTTCTGTCAGTCGTAGCTCGCTTTTATCTTCAAGCACAAAAGCGGTCTGTTAAAATAGTACAAGGTGACATGTGATGTGCCTATTAAGAATTGAAAGTCTTTCCATGGCTGCCGAGTCAAACGGATATTCACTGTGCTCATGTGACGGGGTTATCTAAAGCAGTTAGTGCCACCATGAGGATCAAAGCTGGGTTTTAAAGAAAAAAATCTCATTTGAGTGTCAGTGCATTGGATTTCTTTATATAAAAATTAACTTAAAACTTTCCAGACTGACATTGTTTTTATAAACACAAATGATGTATTGTCAAACAGATTCGGTCAGATTGAGCTCATAGCAGGTTTAGGATGTGTGGCCGGGGGTGAGTACGCTCTTCAGACGCTCACTATATCTACTTAAACAACCCTGCTGTCGCTTTAAAGACTGCTCGGATGCTGATGTTTCTTTCTGAAAGGGACAAATGAAGCATAAGATGAATTAGGCACTTGAGTTGAACAGAAGAATGGATTCCACATATATCCACCGCTAGCTTTGCTTCCAGTAACATCATGGGAGCGATAGCAGCTCACTAATGTGAGTTCTTCAAATTTGAAGTTTTATTGGTCACATACACAGTACAACATGCAGTAAATATTAGGGAAAAAGTAGAAAGTCATAGAAAATTGAACAAAATCTATAAAAAAAATGATTTACTCCTGGACTGTAAAAAATACTTTTCTGCCTTAAAATGTTTTGTTAAATCAACTCAGATTTACAAGTCATGTCAACAGAGAGGAATTGTCACAACTTATACAATATAGAAAAGTCAACTTAATTTTTTAAGTTATAACAACTCACCTGTAGTTATAACATCTCATCTCTAGTCAAGATAAATAATAGTAAGTTGAAATGACTTGTAAATCCAAGTTGAATCAACAAACAATTTTAAGGAAGAAAAGTATTTTTTACTGTGTTGATCAAAATCGGTCTGAATCCAGTTGTTGCATTTCACTTTTTTATTGTCCGTCATTTCAACAGACAGGGTCATAAATTCCGTCATATTTAATTATTATCCATAATTTCATATTTTATTGATAATCATTAATAGCTTTTGTTTTCGCTCACATGATAATTTTTTATCATGAATTTAAGAGAATAAAACTTAATATGTGTATTTATTTGAAAAGAGAATAGATAAACAGAGACCATGCGTCAATTTACATGTTCAACATCACATAAAACAGATAAATGCACTGCAATGATTTCAAGAAAAAGTAGTTAGTATTTTTGTCTTGTTTTCAGTAAAAATATCTAAAAATTCTTAAATTAAGATGCTTTTTCATGATGAGCAAAACGACAAAAGAAAATAAGTCTAATTTTTAGACCAAAACTATCAAATTGAAGTGATTTTGTGCATAAAACAAGCCAAAAAATCTGCCAATGGGGTAAGCGAAAAAATCTTGAACATTTTCTTCACTAAGTTCAAGAAAAATTCTAGAAAAATTTGCTTACCCTATTGGCAGATTTTTTTGCGGAAAACAAAACAAAAATACAAAAATAAATTTGTGAAAATCTTTTTTGCAGTGTGAATGTTTTTTTTCCGTGAAGGTAAAACACGCAACATTTGTGCCTAAAGACGCAAATATGAATAATTAAAATTACAAAAAAAAAGTTCTTACCGCATTGGCACACTGTAAAAAATGCTTTGCTGCCTTAACATTTTTTGTTGAACTTACTATTATTTATCTTGACTAGAGATGAGTTGTTATAACTACAGGTGAGTTGTTATAACTTATACATTTAATTTGACTTTTCTCAACTATATTTTATAAGTTGTGACAACTAATTTCTGTTGACATGACTTGTAAATCTGAGTTGATTTTACAAAATATTTTAAGTCAGCAAAGTTTTTTTTACAGTGCAGATTTTTTTGTGGGCACAAATTCAAAAATTCATTTGTTTTTTCCTTACCGTAAATGGTTACAATAAATTCTGTACCTTGGGCATAATACCGAAATACTACCGTACTGTGAATTGTTGATATCGTTACATCCCTAATTTCCGCTATTATCCATCAGGGAGCGCTCTTACCAAACGTATAAAATATTGCTCTGCACAGCACTGCATTATGACGAGTATGCACTTGCACCATCTGGACGTGGCTGGAATTTACATTTTCAAGTTATAAGTATAATCTGTCAAAATGATGGATGGATTTCAGATTTTTTGTCACTGCTAAATATATTCCTATTAATGTGACCTCGGAGTTGAACAGACATCTGTTGGTAAATCTATCATGCATTGAGTACCGAGATTTATTTCTTTATCATAATGCAGGAATGCACATTAAAGCCTACACACTAGCAATGCTTTGCAAAGCTTTATTTTATTAAATGTCATATTCGCTCAAAAATGACAAAGTATTTGAAAACAGAAGATGGGAATCAGCCGTTCACTGCTAATTGATGAACTTTAGGCGGAACGTCAGGCACAGCGTCTGTGCTTGACAGACGTAATGTAAAAAATGCTTGGTTTGGATCACTCAAGCCTGGAGGAATTAAAGCTTTTTGAAGGGCAGAAGAAAAGAAGGACCTCTCAGCCGGTTCTGCATGAATGCCGGGTGAGCCGAGTCTTGTTTGTGTCAGTCTCGGCTGTTGTCACAGATTCCTTTAGAAGTGGGCTGGTGTAATGAAAGCTAATGTTCCAGCATGCAGAGACTTTCATCTCAGCGGGACTTGACGGCACACCGGTTCTCCTCCTCATTTACATGCCCTTCTTTAATCCTGAGAATTATCCATGCCCGTGTTTAGTGGACTGCTTTTTTACAAGTACACCAGAAAAATAAAAAGCCAAAAGGATGTAAAGGTCTATATATAGCGTTTGTGTATATAAGTTTGCAGGTTGATTTATACATGCGTACCTCTTACTGGTTAACAGGTGGGCAGTACGGTGAAGTTTCACTGTCAGAGCGGTCATCTGTTACTGGGCTCCACCACACGTACGTGCCAGGAAGATTTAACATGGAGTGGCACTCAGCCCGAATGCATTCGTAAGTCTTTCTTTTTCATACTGTATGTCATTTCATTACAACAACCCGGCTCTTCTAAGAGCATCTTGCATATTTGCACATAGAGTTTGTTTGTTTCCTCGTGTTGCTGTGGGTTTTCTTCAGGTTTCTCCCACAGTCGTACAGTTGAGTTGGAGACTGTGAAATGCCCGTAGGTGAGAGCGTGAATGTGTGTTTGCTTGTGTATTAGCCCTGTAATGGATTGGACATCTGTCCAGAATGTTTTCCTGCCTACAGCCTGAGATAAACTGGGAGGGAATCCAGCAACTCCAAGTGACCCTGCATAAGATTAACTGTATTGATGTATGGATGGAAAAACAGACAGATGGATGGATTGATAGATAGATGCTATAGCCTGAGATATACTGGGAAGAAATCCAACAACTTCCAGTGACCCTGTATAGGATTAACCATATAGTGAATGGACAATTGGACAGACAGACTGACAGATAGACAGGAAGACAGATGGATGGATGAATAGATAGATAAATAGATGGATGACTGGATAGACAAATTAATAGTCAGATGGATGGATGGATGGATGGTTGGATGGATAGAGGGATAGACAGATGGATGGATGGATGGATGGATGGACAGATGGATAGATGCCTATAGCCTGAGATACAGGAATGAAATCCAGCAAACCCTCAGTAACCCTGCATGAGATGAACCGTATAGAGGATGAATGGATAGACAGATGGATGGGTGGATAGATGGATGGACCGATGGGTGGATAAACAGATACATGGACGGATGGATAGATGCCTATAGCCTGAGAATAAACAGGGATGAAATCCAGCAAACCCCCAGTGACCCTGCATGAGATGAACTATATGGAGGATGAATGGATAGACAAATAAACAGATGATATGTGGATAGACAAATTGACAAATGGGTGGATAGACAGATGGATAGACAGATGGATGGGTGGATAGACAGATAGACAGATGACAGATGGATGGGTATAGATGCCTATAGCCTGAGATATAGAGGGATGAAATCCAGCAAACCTACAGTGACCCTGCATGAGATGAACTATATGGAGGAGGCATGGATAAACCGATGAACAGATGATGGGTGGATAGATAAATGGACAGATGGGTGGATAGATAGATGGATAGACAAATTGATGGGTGGATAGACAGATGGATAGATGTCTATAGCCTGAGATACAGGAATGAAATCCAGAAAACCCCCAGTGACCCTGCATGAGATGAACCGTATAGAGGATGAATGGATAGTCAGATGGACGGATGAATGGATGGACGGACGGACGGACAGACCCAGGAACAGACTGACGGAAGGACAGACAGACAGACAGATGGATGGATAGATAGATAGTCAGATAGATAGTCAAATTAATGAATGGATGGCTGGATGGATGGATAGATAGACAGATGGATATATTGATGAACGGACGGATGGGTGGGTGGATAAACTGACTGGTAAGTGGATGGATAGACAGATGGACACATGGATAGATAAATGGATCATTTTGCTGCTGCTGGTCTTGTTTTATAGCAGAATGTGTTACCAGGTTTTACCACGATTACCAGGATTTTGGGAGACAGATGGATAGATTGATGAACGGATGGATGGGTGGATAGACTGATGGGTAGGTGGATGGATAGACAGATGGACACATGGATAGATGGATGGATGGATGGATGGATGGGTGGGTGGATAGACTGATGGGTAGGTGGATGGATAGACAGATGGATGGGTGGATAGATGGATGGGTGGAAAGCTGGATAGATAAACTAATGGATGGATGGACAGACGGACAGACAGACAGACAAATGGATAGTCAGATGGACAGATGAATGAATAGACAGATGAATGATGGATGGATGGATAGATGGATAGTCAGATAGATAGATAGATAGATAGATAGATAGATAGATAGATAGATAGATAGATAGATAGATAGATAGATAGATAGATAGATAGATAGATAGATAGATAGATAGATAGATAGTCAGATAGATAGATAGATAGATAGTCAGATAGATAGTCAGATAGATAGATAGATAGATAGATAGATAGATAGATAGATAGATAGATAGATAGATAGATAGATAGATAGATGGATAGTCAGATAGATAGATAGATAGATAGATAGATAGATAGATAGATAGATAGATAGATAGATAGATAGATAGATAGATAGATAGATAGATAGATAGATAGATAGTCAGATAGATAGATAGTCAGATATATAGTCAGATAGTCTTGTTTTATAGCAAAATGTGTTACCAGGTTTTACCACGATTACCAGGATTTTGGGAGATACAGACATTTGTAAGGGACAATAGGTGAGGAAAGCAAACTGTGGAAATTCTATAATATAACATAATATTTAATAAAAGATCATGTTTTGGGATTATAATATGTTGAAAATGCCAGTAAATACAGCTTTTATCCCTTTAAAAGTTAAGTGGCATGTTGAAATCATTATACATTACCGCTTTCTACTGTATTAATAAATAGGATGACACTTGATACTGTATGTGGGTGTACGTGTGTTTCTCTCATTAGTTCATGTTTGCCCCTTCTGCATTTCATGTTTACTCTTCCAGGGCTCAATTATTTTGTTTGTCTGGCACAGGCCATCCATTTTCCATGTCTTGAAACCTTTTCTTTCACCCTCCAGGAATGTTGTTCTTCATCCATATGCATTTCATTTCATGTGCAAAAGAAAAAAGCAGCTTTGTCATACATACATCATTTGAATGGACTGGTGTGTTTATAAAGCTCAGGTTAGTGAATACATCTCATGAAACCTGTCAAGCATGTGTCATATTTTCTATCGAATTATATATATTTTTAAGCATATGTTTAATGTTAAGAGATAAGGAATCAACAACCATTCTCATTTTCATTGCAAACAGGAAGATTATTAAGATTATTATTATAATTATTAAAGAACATCATGTCAAGATATTTTATCTGGGAATAACAAACATGCAAATGTCACTACTGCCCAATCAGAATCCAGCATTCCAACAAGCCATGTATTAAGAAATGTTAGCAAATACAACCTTATTGTAAAGTGTTACAGAAATTATCTTTTATATGCACAACTCTTCTATTTTTTTTATTTTAGGGTGTAATATGACACTTTCTATTAGCACACATGAATTCACCAGCTGCTGTTTTTCATCTTCAGCTCACTCCTGTAAGCAACCAAAGACTCCACCGCATGCCAACGTGCTGGGCATGGACCTTCCCTCTTTTGGCTACACACTGCTTTATTCCTGCCAGCCTGGTTTCATCCTCACCGGAGGCTCAGAGCACAGGGTGTGCCGCGCGGATGGGTCCTGGACTGGGAAGGTACCCGTCTGTAGAGGTAAACACACACAAAGCAAATCAATACACACAAAAAACAAAATTCAAATTTATTTTCTGCCCGGACCTCGTGGCCCGTAACCATTTCTTTCTTTGCTTTTGTCTTGTCAACGCAGAAACGCTCTGAAATCATTTTCTTTGCTTGCTGCGAGAAGTCATGTGTGTAATGTGTTTCCCTAAACCCATTTCAAATGTGATGGGCTTTTTCAACATTTTTGCCATGATATGCGTTTGGTTATTTTTTTCCAGCTGGCTCAAAAACAACAGAAAAAGTCGTAACGCCTGTTCAAGGAACTTCAAGTCCGAAAGTCAACGGTAAGCATCTTAAAAAAAATGCAAGATAGTTTCGATGTTATGTGTGCACTATACGATTTGTAACGACTGTGAAAACAATTACGTTATATTCAATCTAAATGAAAGTGTTTTGTCCAGACTGACTCTTTGCTTAACACTGCAAAAAAATTATTTTTTAAGAAAAAAAAATCTTAGTATTTTTGTCTTGTTTTAAGTAAAAATATTTAAAAATTCTTAAATTAAGATGCTTTTTTGATGAGCAAAACGACCCAAGAAAATAAGTCTAGTTTTTAGAACAAAAATATCAAATGTAAGTGATTTTAAGTGAAACAAGCAAAAAAATCTGCCAATGGGGTAAGCAAAAAGTCTTGAACATTTTTCTTAAACACTAAATTCAAGAAAAATCAAGAAAAAATTCTTACCCCATTGGCAGATTTTTTTTGCTTGTTTTATGCACAAAATCACATAAATTTGATATTTTTGGTCTAAAAACTAGACTTATTTTCTTGTGTCGTTTTGCTCATCAAGAAAAGCATATTAATTTAAGAATTTTTTTATATTTTTACTGAAAACAAGACAAAAATACTAAGAACATTTTTCTTGAAAATCATTTTTTGCAGTGTATAAAATAGTGTGTTTTTTTGCACCACAGATCTTGGCAAGCACAACCTGCTGAATAATGAACAATATTATTTTGTTGAAATAATTAAACATTCAATTAAACATAAATTTACAATTTGCTTACCTTTGGTGTATATTTGCATGTTGCTTTTCACATTTTATAAATATAATGTGCCACTTGAGGTTGTTTCGGCACAATGCATGGCATAATTATAAAGTACCTCTTGTATTGCATTTTGTAAAAGGTGGCAACCGCAATAAAACAAACCCGAAATTAAATAAATAGTTTAATGCATTTTATATTAAGGCTAATTATCCAAATAAACAATTCAACTCTTTGAGTTCATGCCTAACTTTAGGCTATTACAGTTGCCAAGCAACGGTGCATCAATATGCAATGTTCACAGGTCATTAAAACAAAATATTGAGCCTGAAATATCTGTTTTATGATGCTTTATGATAATTCTCAATGTTAAAATGGATAAGGAGAGTATAATTTCTGCTCTGAGGTCATTCACAATGATTCATTAATTTGTACCAAACACTGAGTGTAATGGCTTCCTAACCACTGAATCTGACACGTTGACCCTTCTTCATTGCAGTCCCCGACGACGTGTTTGCACCCACGTACACGTGGAAAGGTTCCTTCGAATATAAAGGAGTGAAAGAGCCGATGAGTCTGACGATCACCAGTTTTAATGCCAGCTCGGGGAAAGTCAACGTGACTTTAACTAACAGACACTCAGAACTGCTGTTGTCAGGTAAGGAGCCGTGTACGGGTACGGCTCATGTCAGACACACTGATGTGAGCAAACATCTGTTATTTGTCGTGTCACTTTTAGAGAAAACTGCTGGTGTCATAGTCTTGGAGGAAAGCTGTCACTTACTGTTTGATGTGAGATGCAACAATACAGCTCTATTTTATCTTCATAGTATACGAACTCAGTATGAAGGTGTACAGTGAATGTGCTAATTGCTATTTGTTTTTTTGCTAATTGAATTACATGTAGAGGTGGGCGATATGACGGAAATATTATTTTTACTATATAGAATATTAGTAAATTAGAAGTCATAGTATATATCATTATTTAGTTAGGTTTAGTTTAGTTTTTTATTTTATTTTTTTCTCCCTAAGCATCAACAGTCTGATTTAAATAGATATTTTCCTTTTCGTGTTTTGTAATTAAATTACTTTTAAAAACTTATATGATGAACTCTTGTTTATGTTAAAAGTTAACTTTTTCTTTATGAATTCCATAAGTAAGTAAAGTGTTAGGTAATATTATATATGTGCATTATTTTAAAATAATTCAATGCACCAGAGTCAATTTATTCCGTTTAAACCACGGTTTACACACCATAAGACATTGTTCAGCTGTTTTATTTTAAGGCATTTGACAGGTTTTGTCCTTAAAGGAACACGCCCACATTTTGGGAATTTACCTTATCCACCGTATCCCCCAGAGTTAGATAAGTCCATACATACCTGTCTCATCTCCGTGCGTGTTGTAACTCTATCTGACGCAGCCCCCACTAGCTTAGCTTAGCACAAAGACTGGAAGTGAATGGCTCCAGCTAGCAAACTACTCCCAATAAGGGACCAAATAAAGCGAATATTTTCCTATTTTTATCATTTTTATAATTTTATACATATCATTTTTTTATCAAATTTAAATTTTTGTAAACATACCTGGAGTTTTTACTGTTTTTGGATGAGTGGATGCTTTAGTGTTTTATAAATTGGGTAAGAGCACCACCTAGTGGATAATAGCTGAAATATGGATTGCTGTAAAAACGCATCATTGGCAGGGAAGCATTTTCTCTTAATTGACCAGATAAAAAGTTTAAGGGGTCACAAATCGAACGTCCCCTTTAAAATATCATGGCTTGTCTTAAAAATTTGAAAACATTTTTTCTACGCGAGTCTGTGATCTCTTTTACATTATCAGTCATCAAGCACTGGATTACTTTCTCTTTCAATTTGATGGACTCAAACCAAAATATTTTTCGTAGTAATTGAAAGATGAATCTGGCGTCAGTAACATTATTTGTCTGTGAATAATGGTCTCTATGTGGCATGTTGGAGTCCGACTGTCCCACATTTGTGCTTGATTTTATGCAGAAGAGAAAATGCATTGTGTGGATTGATAAAAGGAAAAGCAACAGACTGTTTTTAACAATGTTCTGACTAGGATGAGAGATTTAAACCTTAGACCATTTTGATCTCATTTCGCTTAACCCTGGAGAACCCACGGGCCAAATTTGGCCAATGTTAATTGATGCTTAGAGAAGGCTTCTTGGGTTTTTCAGGGTTAAATGTGATGCGAATGCAACATAAACAAGTTGTCTTGTTCTACATTATGGTAAATAATAATACGATACTCTCAATGGCCACTCTGTTTATCTTTGTAATATATTTAGAAAGACTGTTAAATGGGCCGAATTCTTCATGCTGTTGGTTCAGCGACCTGCTGTTCAACATCAACACACCCCTGATCTCTATGAAGCGACCCCATATCATGCATCTTAGTGCAGGTCAAGTGTTGATGCTCAAAGTGCAAACAATATCAACTCTGATCCCATTTGCAGCTGATCTGTTAACACAGCCCATCATTACCGGACAGTTCGCTTGATGCGTCATTATATGGGCGTGCCAGTGCGGAAAGAGACGAGAGACTAAACCTGTGTTTATGTAGATACATCAAGTACAACAAAGTCTTTCTTCCCTGCTTCCCAGCAGCCACCGCAGCACACGATGCTTGTGTTGAGAGATTATTGACGCCTGACAAATCATGTTAAAGATGCACATTTTGATGTGCAGATTTGTCAGATGCACATTCATGCTGTAAAACTGTAAAATTTTAAAGATGCCATATGATCGTGCCTGTATAAAAAAGATTGAAATGTTTTAAAATTCGAAGATCAATCACGAAACGTCTCGGTTACGTATGTAACCCTCGTTCCCTGAAGGAAGGGAACGGAGACGTCACGTCGTGACCGACGAATTGGGAACCGCTCCGCGGGTGACCTATCTACTTCGAGAAACTATAAAAACGCCAATGAACTTGGCATGCAGGTATTTGCATAATGCCGGCGCCGCCCCGCCAGGTGCGTATATAAGCCGCAGGTGCACAATACCAAATTAGCTATATTATTGCTGAGAAGCCGAGCAACAGTGCCCGGCCTAAAAAACAGCAATGGAACAGCAAACTGTGGCGACGGGACGTGACGTCTCCGTTCCCTTCCTTCAGGGAACGAGGGTTACATACGTAACCGAGACGTTCCCTTTCAGTCGGTCACTACGACGTCACGTCGTGACCGACGAATTGGGAATCCCTACCAAAACGCCACTGCAGCTGAACCCTTCCAGTGTCTGTAAAAGCCCTCCGCCCTCCACGTAAGGGGCGGAACCTAAGGCGAAATGCAGAAGGCCGGTCACTACCTGTTCCTTAACCCACGATAGTGAAGCAGCGAACTGGGGAAGCGTCTAAACTGAGCGGAGCTAGAACACTGCGGAAGCCATCCCCTAAGAAGGTTGAATGGATGACATAAAATATGAAACAACCGATAGGTTGCTCATAAAAAGTCTCTGAACAAAACATAGTATGCAGAGAGATGCAGAGCAGGCTCTGCTAAGGAAAACGTGGAGGATTAGTACCCCACGGAGTATACACACAAATGAACCCCACGTAGGGGACAAATGTGGACGCCTAGCCTACACAGGTTTACAGAGAATACATCAGTGATAGGTTGACAGCGGATGCTCCGCAACACCAGCTATCAGGGCGGTGGAGGAGAGGCAAAAACAGTTTTTTAGACGTTTTTGCCCCGATGGCCTTCCATATTGGTGCAGATGTGCAGCACCAAAATAGAGGCTCCAAGCCGACACACGAGCCGACCCTCGGCATTCTTAACTAGTTAGTAGAAAGAACCCGAGTGGAAACCGGTTCGACACGAACACTATAGAATCTTGTGAACGTATTAGGTGTCGCCCAGCCTGCAGCTCTACAAATATCTGTTAGCGAGGATCCGCGAGCCAGTGCCCAAGATGATGCCACACTGCGTGTAGAGTGAGCACGTAAATTAAATGGACAAGGCACATTCTGCTTTTGATATGCAAGGGCTATAGTATCCACAATCCAATGGGACATCCTCTGCTTGGTGACAGCTTTTCCTTTCTGCTGACCACCGTAACAAACAAAGAGCTGATCTGAGGTCCTAAAACTTTGCGTCCTGTCTATATACACACGTAGTGCACGAACAGGGCATAACAAAGCCATGGCTGGGTCTGCCTCCTCCAAAGGCAGCGCTTGGAGGTTCACCACTTGATCTCTGAAAGGAGTGGTGGGAACTTTGGGCACAAAGCCGGGCCGGGGTCTCAGTGTTACGCTGGATGCAGCCGGCCCGAACTGAAGGCACGATTCGTCGACCGAAAATGCATGAATATCCCCTATCCTCTTAACAGAAGCCAAAGCAAGGAGAGTTAATGTTTTCATAGTAAGAATTTTAACACTCACACTATGCAGAGGCTCAAATGGGGCTTCCTGGAGTGATTTCAGCACCAAGGACAGGTCCCAAGGAGGAATAGAGGGAGGACGCGAAGGATTCAGTCTTCGAGCGCCTCTGAGAAATCTAATGACCAGGTCGTGCTGACCCACTGTTCTACCGTTTACGGGTGAATGGTGAGCTGATATCGCAGCGATATCGACTTTAATAGTGGATGGTGACAGCCTATTCTCCAAACGGCGCTGGAGATATAAAAGCACAACACTAATCGGGCATTCTCGGGGGTTTTCACTTTGGGAAGAACACCAGTCGACAAACAGGTTCCATTTAAGCGCGTAAGCCTGTCTCGTAGACGGCGCTCGCGCTGCAGCAATAGTGTTAGATACCTCTTGCGGTAAATCACTCAAATCCTCCGTGCCCCGTCCAGAGACCACACATGGAGGTTCCACAGGTCGGGGCGCGGGTGCCATAATGTGCCCTCTTGTTGAGAAAGAAGGTCCTTCCTCAGGGGAATCTTCCAAGGAGGGGCTGTCGCGAGGAGAGAGAGTTCTGGAAACCAACTCCTGGTTGTCCAATACGGTGCCACCAACAGCACGCTCTCCTCGTCCTCCCGGATTTTGCATAGGGTTTGCGCAATGAGGCTCACCGGAGGGAACGCGTATTTGCGCATGTTTCGCGGCCAGCTGTGTGCCAATGCATCCACGCCGAGCGAGTCGTCGGCTAGTGAATAGAACAGGCGACAATGGGTCGTCTCTGGGGAAGCAAACAGATCTATCTGCGCTTTGCCGAAACGTCTCCAAATCTGCTGAACCGCAATGGGGTGGAGTCGCCATTCCCCGGGACGCGCAGCCCGAGAGAGCGCATCCGCCTCTACATTGAGCGTGCCCGGGATGTAAATGGCACGAAGAGACCTCAAATTCTTCTGACTCCAAGTGAGGAGATGACGGGCGAGATGCGACAGGTGACGCGAGCGTAAACCGCCTTGACGATTGATGTACGCCACGGTCGCAGTGTTGTCTGTGCGAACTAATACATCTTTGCCCTGTAACTCGTTGCTGAAACGGACGAGCGCAAGATATACAGCCCACATTTCTCGGCAATTTATGTGCCAATGCAGCTGGGGTGCCGTCCAGACCCCCGAAGCCGCAAGCCCATCGTACGTGGCCCCCCACTCACACTATGCAGAGGCTCAAATGGGGCTTCCTGGAGTGATTTCAGCACCAAGGACAGGTCCCAAGGAGGAATAGAGGGAGGACGCGAAGGATTCAGTCTTCGAGCGCCTCTGAGAAATCTAATGACCAGGTCGTGCTGACCCACTGTTCTACCGTTTACGGGTGAATGGTGAGCTGATATCGCAGCGATATCGACTTTAATAGTGGATGGTGACAGCCTATTCTCCAAACGGCGCTGGAGATATAAAAGCACAACACTAATCGGGCATTCTCGGGGGTTTTCACTTTGGGAAGAACACCAGTCGACAAACAGGTTCCATTTAAGCGCGTAAGCCTGTCTCGTAGACGGCGCTCGCGCTGCAGCAATAGTGTTAGATACCTCTTGCGGTAAATCACTCAAATCCTCCGTGCCCCGTCCAGAGACCACACATGGAGGTTCCACAGGTCGGGGCGCGGGTGCCATAATGTGCCCTCTTGTTGAGAAAGAAGGTCCTTCCTCAGGGGATTCTTCCAAGGAGGGGCTGTCGCGAGGAGAGAGAGTTCTGGAAACCAACTCCTGGTTGTCCAATACGGTGCCACCAACAGCACGCTCTCCTCGTCCTCCCGGATTTTGCATAGGGTTTGCGCAATGAGGCTCACCGGAGGGAACGCGTATTTGCGCATGTTTCGCGGCCAGCTGTGTGCCAATGCATCCACGCCGAGCGAGTCGTCGGCTAGTGAATAGAACAGGCGACAATGGGTCGTCTCTGGGGAAGCAAACAGATCTATCTGCGCTTTGCCGAAACGTCTCCAAATCTGCTGAACCGCAATGGGGTGGAGTCGCCATTCCCCGGGACGCGCAGCCCGAGAGAGCGCATCCGCCTCTACATTGAGCGTGCCCGGGATGTAAATGGCACGAAGAGACCTCAAATTCTTCTGACTCCAAGTGAGGAGATGACGGGCGAGATGCGACAGGTGACGCGAGCGTAAACCGCCTTGACGATTGATGTACGCCACGGTCGCAGTGTTGTCTGTGCGAACTAATACATCTTTGCCCTGTAACTCGTTGCTGAAACGGACGAGCGCAAGATATACAGCCCACATTTCTCGGCAATTTATGTGCCAATGCAGCTGGGGTGCCGTCCAGACCCCCGAAGCCGCAAGCCCATCGTACGTGGCCCCCCACCCCGTGTCCGAAGCATCTGTGCATACTATTGCATGCCTGGAGACCTGTCTCAGAGGCACACCGGCTCGGAGAAACGCACGGTCTGACCACGGAGTGAAAGTGCGACGACACGCAGGTGTAATGATAACACGGTGAATGCCGCGCAGCCACGCTCTCCTCGGGACTCGATCGTGAAGCCAATGCTGAAGCGGTCGCATATGGAGCAGTCCGAGCGGAGTTACAGCTGCGGCTGCTGCCATATGCCCCAAAAGCTTCTGAAATTGTTTCAGCGGGACCGCGCTCTTGCTCTTGAATGTATTCAGGCAAGTCAGAATCGACTGTACACGCGCTTCTGTTAGACGAGCTGTCAAATCGATCGAGTCCAGTTCCATACCGAGAAAAGAGATTCTCTGCACGGGGCAAAGCTTGCTCTTTTCCCAGTTGACCCGAAGACCCAAACGAGCGAGGTGTTTCAGAGTTAAATCTCTGTGATCGCACAGCGTCTGACGTGTTTGAGCTATTATGAGCCAATCGTCTAAATACGCGAGAATGCGCACACCTTTCTCTCTCAGGGGTTTTAAAGCCCCCTCCACTACTTTGGTGAATACACGGGGAGACAGAGAGAGCCCGAATGGGAGGACTTTGTACTGGTATGCTCGCCCCTCGAACGCAAAGCGGAGAAACGGCCTGTGCCGGGGGAGAATCGATACGTGGAAGTACGCGTCCTTCAGGTCGATGGATGCGAACCAATCGTTTGGACGAATGCATGGAAATATGCGCTTGGGCGTCAGCATCTTGAACGGCATTCTGTGAAGTGTACGGTTCAGCGAACGCAGGTCCAGGATCGGTCGCAAGCCGCCGCTTTTCTTGGGTACAATAAAGTAAGGGCTGTAAAACCCCGACCTCATCTCGGCTGGAGGGACCGGCTCGATCGCGTCCTTCGCCAGTAGGACAGCGATCTCCGCACGGAGGACGTGCGCATCGGCAGCTCTCACCGCAGTGAAACGAACGCCGGAGAATTTGGGGGAACGCCGGGCAAATTGGATCGCGTAGCCGAGACGAATCGTGCGTAAAAGCCAACGCGACGGGCTGGGAAGCTGTTCCCACGCCCCCAGACACCGTGCGAGAGGGACTAAAGGCACGATCGGTGTACCCGCGGCGGGCGCAACGGAGGTGATCGCCGGTGTGTGCGTATTGGCCGCACCGACAGCAGTGTTGTGCATGATAACACTCACCTGAGTCCGCTGCTGGGTGGGTGAGTAAGGGAGGCTCTGCTGAAGACACCTCACGCCACTCGATGCACCCTCTGGCGAAGGGGGAGGAAGACGATGGGTTATGAGCCCGTGATTGTCTTCTTTCCCCTGAGAAGTCAGAGACCGCGATGGGGTTATGAGCCCGTGCGTTGCTCTCGTACTCCTCTGATGAGTCGGAGAACGAGGGGGGGTTATGAGCCCGCTCGTGTCTCCGGCGCTCATCTGAAGACCTAGAGATGGAAGTGGAATTCGCTCTTTTTGTGGAATTGTGGGTGCCGACTGAAAAGTCGGCGGAACAGAAAATTGAAACAAAGGATTCCCCAACCGGCCCTCCTCCGGTGGGGGGAGTGGTGCTTTCACCATCTCCCGAAGAGCGATCCCCTCCATCTCTAGGTCGCCCGTCTCAGGGCCGCTTCGATTTTCTTTTTCCACCCTTTGAAGCGGGCTGAGCGGGCGGGGCGGGCTGCTGACGACCGGTTCCTCGCTTCTTAGAAGAGCCCCGGGGAGGAACGGAGGCGGCCGCCGCAGGACGCCCTCGGCGAGGAGCAGGCTGAGGTGCCGACGTGGACGGGGCAGGCGCAGGACGCTTCCGACGTGGCATGATCTGAGCGATGGCCTCAGTCTGCTTCTTGGCCGCGGAGAATTGCTGGGCAAACTCCTCGACCGTCTCGCCGAACAGGCCGGTCTGGGAAACCGGAGCATTCAGGAGCCGGGTCTTATCAGCATCCTTCATGTCCGCCAGACACAGCCAGAGATGGCGTTCCTGGACTACCAGGGTAGACATCGCACGCCCGACGGCGCGTGCGGTGACCTTGGTCGCACGGAGCGCCAGATCCGTAGCCGCACGCAGTTCAGAGAACTCCGCCGAGTCGTGACCTCCCGCGTGCAGGTCCCTCAGAGCCTTAGCCTGGTGGACCTGCAGCAATGCCATGGCATGCAGGGCAGAGGCTGCCTCCCCACAAGCCTTGTAAGCAACACCGGACAGCGCAGAAGACTGCTTACAGGCCCGTGAGGGGAGAGTAGGCTGGTCCCGCCAGGAGGAAGCGACACCGGCCGGACACAACTGCATCGCGACCGGCCGCTCCACTGACGGGATACCAGTGTACCCCTTGGCATCTCCACCCTCGAGAGAGGTGAGGGGTGAAGGCTGAAACGGTCGGTTCCGGGCGGAAAACGGGGTTTTCCACGACCGCGTCAGCTCTTCATGCACCTCGGGGAAGAAAGGCACCGGGGGCGAGGACTGAGAAGCCCTGGCACCCCCGAAGAACCAATCATCGAGGCGGGACGGTTCAGGTGGGGGAGGTTTAGTCCACTCCAAGCCGACCGCCTCCGCCGCCCGGGCGAGCATGGCTGCCATCTCGGGGTCGAACGCAGAAGCCGCAACCTGGCCCGAAGGCGGGAGCGGATCCGGATCGACGTCCGAGGCTGACAACCCCCCTTCCGATGTTACGGTGGACATCGCGTCGGGTGGAGGCTCGACAGAGCGCGAGGACACCGTAGAACACGGGCCGCTCGTCTCCATCGGGACCTCCGCTGGCAACGGATCAGGGCGCTGGGAGCTGCTGGACGAACCAGCAGACCGACCCAGCACCGTTATACGGAGATCATCCTTCGCAAGTCTGGTAGCTGCGCTCTTAGCAGCACCAGACTTGGAAGGCGGGCGCCGTTCCCGGAGAAACGACACCCGTCTCCGCAAATCCGCCATAGTCATGCCCTCACAGATGGAGCATGAACTATCACGCAACGCTGCCTCTGCGTGCTGGAGCCCCAGACACGAAAGACAACGCTGGTGGCCATCCCGGGGGGCGATGAACACACCGCATCCAGAAACCGAACACGGACGGAAATCCATCTTTAAAAAGACGACCCCGACCGTGACACGAATGAGTGGCTGTCTTTAAAAAGACACAAAGCTCAAACGTGCTGCTCTTTTAGGGAAATCACTCTTTTGTGCGAGCTGGTGAAACACACAGGGAGAGGCAACGCACTCACTCGAACTCAAGTCCTAAATTAAAGAGACAGAGAGAGAGAGAGAAAGTTGAATGTGAAACCCTAAACCGAAGCGACAATGGTAAGAAAATAGGACAAAACAGTTGAGTAACCAATACGTGATAATCACACGAAAACAGGAATTCGTTATACGATCACGAAAAAACACGAAATTTCGTGATAATAGCACGAAAAAAGAATCAAAAAAATACGTGACTATATAACGAAATTTCGTGAGACTGGGCTGTAAATAACGTTTTGGCTTCAGTTTTTCCATAAATTAGCTGAATGCCATCTGATATTCCAGATAATCTGATGCCAGATAATCACGGTATTGCAGATTGACATAAACTTTTTTTTCTGCAAATGTTTTCTCTTAATTGACGAGATAATTTGTCATTGGCGGGGAAAGAGTTAAAAGCAAGGCCCCTAGTGGTTCAAAAGGGCACTGCACATGCTTAGCATTAAGGTAATGGTGTTTTTTTCATTAAGGGGAATCATTAAATCATAGTTACAAATTTAACAGGTAAATAATAAAGAACGATCCCTCCCTTTTGCATTTATTGCATTGCATTTTGTATGTTCAGGGATGACGGATTGATAAGCAAACATTCTGTTTGTAACTTTTGATACTTTGCGGTAAAAGTGGCTCTCCTATTGACTTTGTCTCATGAAAAAATAGTAAAGACCACTGTACTATACTACGTGAACCCTTGTCTTTAACAGCCGGTTGACCTTCCTTTGACGAGTGACCTCCACCAAACACTTCTGTAATTGCATGATGTCCACATTGGTCAGAAGGGATTTCCTACCATTTTCTCTTTACAAGCCTGCTTCAGTTCAGCAGGATTCTCAGGACGTCTGCCCTCCTGATGTCAATCCACAGGATCTCAGGCCGAGGTCACTTATCTATCTGGACTTTTCCAGGAAATGGGTCTTCTTCTGTTAAATACATTTTTAGACATTTGGCGGACACTTTTATCCGAAGCAACTTACATGTGATCAGTATGTACGTTTCCTGGAGTCAAACCCATGATCATTGCACTGCACAATGCTCTACCAGTTGAGCGACAGGAACACAATCCCTCCAGTTGTTGTCCTGTTGCATCACCAAGCTTCAGTTGTTGGACAGATGGCTTTACACGCTCATGCAAAATGTCTTATTAAACTATACAATTTATTTCTCAGTCAGTGATACAGTATCCAGCTGTCAGGGCCCTGAAGTGGAGAAACTCAAGACTGTGATAGTCGGCATTGTACGTTACAGACGGGATACACTTATGATGTTTTCATCCACACACAGCAGTGGTTTCCTCGTTTTTGTCTCTCCAGGAACATCACTGTTGGTTTGTCTTTGGCAAATAGTCGACTTGTCTACAGAGATTTCTGTACGTCTTTAGCTCACACTGGAGGGTTGTTCTTAAAGGGTACCCCGACTATAAACACATTAATGGCATAAAAGATTAACACTGGGATTGGTTATATGAATGTGTACCCTGCATAAAATGTCTTTCTTGCTTAGTATTTTTGTCTTGTTTTCAGTAGAAATATCTAACAATTCTTAAATTAAGATGTATTGTCTTGATGAGCAAAATGACCTAAGAAGATAAATCTAGTTTGTAGACAGAAAATATACAATTTAAGTGAATTTGTGCTTAAAACAAAAAAAATATCTGCCAATGGGGTGAGAAAAAAAAAAAAAAAATTTTCTTAAACTCTTAATTTAAGCAAAATTTTCTCACCCCATTGGCAGATAATGTAGCTTGTTTTAAGCACAAATTCCTAGTTTTTTGTCACAATAGTTTTTTGTCTATAAACTAGTTTTATTTTCTTAGGTCATTTTGCTCATCAAAAAATACATCTTGATTTAGAAATGTTTTGATATTTCTACTGAAAACAAGAAAAAACACTAGTGAGAAAGACTACACTGCAAAAAGTGATTTTCAAGAAAACATTTTCTTAGTATTTTTGTTTTGTTTTCAGTAAAAATATAAAAAAAAATGCTTAAATTAAGATGCTTTTTCTTGATGAGCAAAACAACCCAAGAAAATAAGTCTAGTTTTTAGACCAAAAATATCAAATTTAAGTGATTTTGTGCGTAAAACAAGCAAAAAAAATCTGCCAATGGGGTAAGCAAACAAATCTTGAAATTTTCTTGAATAGTACCCGATACTTTTATTAGTACCACCTCGGTTGGGGTTCCAAGCGTCCTGAGCTGATACCAAACGTGACGCAAAAACACTGTAGATCACTGATTGGTCTGAGAGAATCGTCACTATCAGCGTCATCATTATAGCGTAAAAGATTAGCTTTACCTTCATGCTAGCTTGCGCTGTCTCGAGTAAACCTGTTGTCATGTATGCTCTGCTATAAGTTCCCAAACTCACTTTTAGCGATGAAAAACATCCACAAGTTGAGAATCAGGAACACCATACCAGTTTTTTCCAGACTTGCAGTTTGTAGTGTTACATTTGCGACGCGCACGTCCGCATATATGCTTAAATGCGACTTAAATGAGGCTAGCGGAGCGCGCCAACTGACGCCACAGGTGTTTGTACAGAAATTATCATGAGGAAGTGATAATCGTGAAGTGCAAACATTTATTTGTAGTGGTCAATTTAAATTTTGTGGCAGACTAAGAAATAAATGAATGTATGGGAATGTACAACAACGCTCTCACGTGTATGATGTCACAGCAGTAGGCGGCGCAAATATAACGACACGCCTATAATCCCTCCCACTCCGAAGTGATACTAAACTTGATGGAAAAGCTAACCAAGCTAAAGTGAGGTGAGCTGACCCAACCTAAACAGTCAGTTTAGGTCAAAATAAAGACTGAGAGGTAAGAAGTGGGAGTAAAACATTCTCACATGGAAAACTATAATAGATACCATAGTATTTACTATTGTTAACTTTAGTAATACTGTAGTTTGCGACAACAATTACACGTCATCGACCCAGAATGCACAATGCACAAAACAAAATGGTGACCTCCACAGCTTAAAATGAGTATTACATGTTGGGTATTAAATATTTAATGTGTTTCTATCAATGGATTTAAGTTGTATAAGACAAATATTAAATATTTATAGTCTGTTAGGTACAGTGAACACAAATATCTAAATCCTCACAATCAGCTTCCTTTTCTCTGTAAATAAAGTGATCATTTGAAGATATTTTCATATAATTATATTACATTTTGATATCAAATCAAAAAAGGGCTGTAGTTTCTCCCTTTATAATTGAATGTGTTTTGTTAACGCAGGTGTGTATAAAAGCAGAGACGCCCGTATGACCTTGCAGCTGTATCACATGAGAGCTGTGGTGAAGAGAACATACAACAAGATCACAGAGGAAACCTTCATCATGGACGGCTTTGTAAGTCTCTTCCAGAAGATGATTGAAGTTTCTGTATTTGTGAGGCTCGCTCATAAAAAGTCTGTGGGTGTTTATCAACCCCGTAGGCAAAAGAAGGGTTTTCAGAAGTAGAAAGCAAAACCATATTACTACACAGAGCACGAGCTCTGCTCAAGACCCTGAATGTGAGATATCTTGATATATTTATCTCTGATCTTTCACTCCAGGTCTCTGCTGACCATGAGGGAAACACATACTTGTATCAAGGCATCATACAAGGCAGAGACTACGGCCCATTTGGATTACAGAGACAAGGTGAACTTCATACTTGCTGCAAAAAAAATGACTTTCTTACTTACTAGTACAAATATCTAAAAATTCATAAATCAAGATGTATTTTCTTGATGAGAAAAATGTCCTAAGAAAATAAGTCTAGTTTTTAGACAAAAATATACAATTTAAGTGAATTTGTGCTTAAAACAAGCAAAAAAATCTGCCAAATGATTTTCAAGAAAAAAAATCTTAGTATTTTCGTCTTGTTTTCAGTAAAAACATGCTTTTCTTGGTGAGCAAAACGACCCAATAAAATAAGTCTAGTTTTTAGACCAAAAATATCAAATCTAAGTGATTTTTTGCATAAAACAAGCAAAAAAAATCTGCCAATGGAGTAAGCAATTTTTTTTACATTTTTCTTGAATTTAGTGAAAATTTTAGTGAAAAATTTTAATGAAAAATTTTCAAGATTTTTTTGCTTACCCCATTGGCAGATTGATTTTTTATTTTTTTGCTTGTTTTATGCACAAAATCACTTACATTTAATATTTTTGGTCTAAAAACTTGACTTATTTTCTTGGGTCATTTTGCTTATCAAGAAAAAGCATCTTAATTTAAGAATTTTTAGATTTTTTTACTGAAAACAAGACAAAATAATTTTTTTCTTGAAAATCAATTTTTGCTGTGTGTGATCAGTAATATTTGTCCAAATTGTAAAAAAAAAATGAAATATCTGAATATTACAGAGCCCCTACGGTGACATTGGAGTAAAAAAAATCTAAAGTTTAGTTTCATGTGCTCACGTGAAACTTTCATGTGCAGAATTTTTTTTAAGTTTGTGCTCGCGCGATAGTTTCAGCTTCACGTTAAAAAAATTCTGCACATGAAGGTTTCGCGTGAGCACATGAAACTAAACTTTATTTAATTTTTGCTCCATGTCCCCTTAGGGGCTCCGTAGAATATGAAATATCTGAATATAAACTATAAGTTTAATATTAAATTATGATTCTGATAAAAAAAATATATAAGAATATATATTTTATACTTTTCTGAATAGTTTTCCATTGCAAAATTTATATATTTCCTATACAAGTTTGAATATTTAGCTATAATATCAGTGTAACTCTGAATGTTTGTAAAGCATCATGTTATCATTATATTATATTTATAGGGGACATATCATGAAATCTGATTTTTTTTCATGTTTAAGTGCTATAATTGGGTCTCCAGTGCTTCTATCAACCTAGAAAATGTAAAAAATATCAACCCAGTAACTTAGTTTTGGTAAACCATTCTCTGCAAGCATGTGAAAAAATAGCTATTTGAAATATGGCTTTCCTTGTGATGTCAGAAGGGGATAAAACCACCTCTTAATCTGCACTATCCAACCACGGCACTGCCATTCAGTGCAGAGATCAGCTCATTTGCATTTTAAAGGACACACCGAAAAATGGCACATTTTTGCTCACACCTACAAAGTGACAATTTGAACATGTTATAATAAATTATGGTATTTTAAGCTAAAACTACATACATACTCGGGGGACACCAAACATTTATTTGACATCTTAAGAAAGTCTTGTGAAATGTCCCCTTTAATATAACTAAAGAATTACAATTCTGTTAATCTATCATTCTTTACAGGCCTTTTACTATAAATGCCTTAATTATAATAAATTACGCTTTCATTGTATCTTTCAAAACTAATTGATGTGGTTACAGATATATCACGCTCTGGGTTATTATTATATAACACTTGTTGTTTTCGAGTACTCTGATCTCTTTGCAAAGTTGTACTTGCAACACATGCTGTTTAATTCGATCAAATCATTTGAATTAATGTTGATTTTTTTCCCATCATGCATCATTCAGGTCTGAATATAATGGAGGCCACAAAAAGCCCAGAGGTTCCACCAAGAACCAACAGCAGCTCTGTGGCCGTTGCCATTCTGGTGCCTTTCTTTGCCTTGATCTTCGCAGGATTTGGCTTTTATCTTTATAAACAGAGGTATGCACTGCAAAGTATGTACTGAAGACTGCTGTTTTTACGATTTTTTACCAAACGCAAGTTCAACGATTTACGCGAGTAGATTACATACAAAGTCAATGCAAAGAAGCGATCAGATGCGTCCTTGCATGGGGCGATGGAAATTACGCGATATGGGCGGGGCATTTGCCGTGAAAACACACGCTATTCGCCTCAAACGCGTCTTTGCCCAAGTTGAAAATATTCAACTCGAGCTAAAAATTCGAAGTTAAATCCCGCAAGTAATCTAGAGCAAGTAACGTGATGCCCCGCGTTTGGTGTGTATAAGTGTTACAAATGTTGCAAAACATCCCATAGGACTGAACTGATGATTACCATGTAATAATACAGATGTAAAATATAAAATAAATGTTTTAAATTTATACATTTGGAATAAACTGTAAATATAAACAATCATTCATATTTTTTATTAAATTAATATTATTCATGCTTTATGTGGGATGGGTTGATTTGTGACATTTGCAAAGCTGTAAAAGCCAAATCTGCTAATTTTATTGATAATAGTTAATGGTTTCCTCTGAACTGAGAAAATCCTGATTATAATTGATAACATTTGTAAAGGTGAACACAACTCTTCTTCTGTTATAGTGATCACCTGGATTATGACATGAATCAGTTTATCAATACATTAACATTACATTAACATTTATTGTCTCACTGATGTTTGTTTGCAAAATAAGAGATGGTGTGAAATCCTCAAGATTTTGATGATGTACTGTTGTAACTTTCTGTTCGGACTATTCAAACACACTGATTTGCATTGCGTGATGATTTTAATGATAGTTTACAAAATGTTTAATTCTGATCTTTCCTATTTCATCTTACCACAGGAAGTCTGATAAAACTGAGTATACCGGATGTTCTGTGCATGAAAACAACAACGGTCAGGCTACGTTCGAAAACCCCATGTACAGCACCAACTCCAAATCCATCGAGGGAAAGGTCGTCCGCTTCGATCCCAATCTCAATACGGTTTGCACAATGGTTTGAGGGCTTGACGCCATCACAATTATCACTTTTGTATCGATATATTACTACATGATATATGAATTTTACTTCGGAGGAACTTTCAAGCACAGATTTGGGATCCGACGGTCACACGGTGACTCAAAGCTTTGCGTGGATTTGCAGGAAAACTAAATCTCTTCACCGTTTGAGTGGGGAAATATATATGAAATAGATCTCACTCTGAGAGTGTCGATTTTGTATTTAAAAAGAAACTAAATGCTAAATGTGTATTTTTTTTTTTGACGTGACATGTTCATAAGGGATTTTTAAAGCCATTTCTTGAATAAAGGGACGTTCACATATACACTGTTTGCAGACGAATTTTACTGGATTTTTTTTTTAACATTATCCAAAAACTATTGCCTGAAGTTATGGCCAGTTTTTTCAGCTGTACTCCTCTAGAAATGATTTGTTGCACCCCAGGCAAGTACAGCTACCGATGTAATTGAACTGACTTGAGTTTCTGTAGTTTTGTTTTTTATAGGATTTGTTTTTGCCCAGATACAACAAGCATATAAAGAAAATCATGCGTGAAGAAACGTGTCAGGCATTCTGAGCGAGTTTAAATCATGCATTGATAATCATTCATCTGCTGTGTGATATGATGTATTATACACTGTAACAATTTACATACAAACACAAACCCCTGCGTTATGGTAATGTTTAGCTGCCAGGAAACTGATAACCTGTCAAAATAGAAAGGCGTCTTGTTTTTCCGTAATGCATCTCATTGGTGGATTTCATCTATGTTAGGGCATCCAACAGCACAACAGTGTGTGTGCGTACGTGTGTGTGAACGTCCCTTTAGTTGTCATCATATGCATTAAGTTCATCATTACAGCATTACTTAAACCTTCTGACCTCATCCGCATCGCTTAATGAACATCAGCGTTCCTATTGGATGATGCTCAACTTTCAAATCATGGAATATCAACTCATTCCTTATGAGGAACAAAGGTATCATTGCTGTTACAAACAAGTGTTACCTACATGTTTTGTCTGGATGTATTAAAGGTGAAGTTTGTAATTTTGCATCTTTGTTAAAATCTCATCTCTAATGCCAAGCAGCTGTATTTTAGGGTCACTTTCTTATGAGTATCAAACTGCAGCTGTATGAATTATGGCTTCAGAAATCTGTTAGATGTCATTAGGGGTGCACAAATTACAAACTTCACCTTTAAAGTCCGTGTAAAGTCATTTAGGAGAATTGTTTTTAAACGTATTATAAATGTTAGAAATGTATTGCTGAAACACGTTTCATATAGTACTGATTTGTGAAGTAACATCGTTAAACAGCTTTTCCACATTTTTGTTTTCAGGATTATTAAAATATTAAATATTATAATAAAATAAGTTATCAAATTGTAGGAAAAATAAGCAGGATTCTCTGCTCTCAAATGCTGGGGGCGTGTCCACTGTCAGCACTGAAACCACACCCACTCTGACTCAACTTTTAAATACCGCTGCATCCTTAATGCTGCGTTCAGACCAGCGCAGTAGAGGCGTCAAGCGCGAGTGATTTCAATGTTAAGTCAATGTGAAGACGCGTTGACGCGTGTCTGGAGGTCTCGTGACGCGAATGAGGCATTTAGTGCGGCGCGGTACACGGGATTCCGCCTCATTCGCATGTCTACTTTGCGCGAATTGAGCGTTGCCACGGCAAATGCGCGAGTTGAAAATTTTTAACTTTGGCGGAAAAACGTGCCGCGTTAACCAATCAGGAGCTTGCTCTAGTAGTGACGTGATTACGGAAAGCGAGCGGAGTCGCAGAAGCCTCTCCCATGACGCAAATTTCCTTGTGAATGTCTTCATGACTAGAATTTCACGCGCTGCTTTCACGCGCGAATGAAGCGAGTAAACTCAAAATGTTCAAGCGGAAAACTAGATCTGGTAGACACGATTTTGACGCCTCAAACACGGCTTGTGTGAACTTACGGTAAAGGCGCGAATTGAGCGTTGCCACGGCAAATGCACAGCTGATGTGAACCCACGGTAAAGGTGTGAATTGAGCGTTGCCACTGCAAATGCGCGAGTTGAAAATGTTTTACTTTGGCGGGAAAACGTGCCGTGTTAACCAACAGGAGCTTGCTCTTGTAGTGACATGATTACGTAAAGCGAGCAGATTCGCAGAAGCCCCTCCCATGACACAAATTTCCTTGAATGTCTCGATGACTAGAATTTCACATGCGGCTTTCACGCGTGAATGAAGCGAGTAAACTCAAAATGTTTAAGCGTCAAACTAGATGCGGTAGACGCGATTTTGAAGCCTTAAACACGGGTGGTGTGAACCCACAGTAAAGGTGGAGGCATGATATTTGAAAAACGCTTTGGAAAAGAGAGTCGGGCCGAGTACCAAAACACACTTGTAGCCAATCAGCGGTAAGGGGCGTGTTTACTAACCGACATCATTACCTGGGTTGCGTATGTGTGGGGCGGGTCTATCAAAGGAAGGTTCAGATTCTATTGGGGTAGGGACGTGATTGTTTAGGTGATTTCAAATGTTAACACTGGCTTTCAGAGATCATGCACCCCGCCTTTAATGGATGCTTGCGAGGGTGTTATGGGCGATAACACAATCGCAAGCATCCAGTAAGTTTGCAGCGGTATTTTAAAGTTGAGTCAAGAGTGGGCGTGGTTTTTGGTGCTGACAGTGGACACGCCCCCAATATTTGAGAGCAGAGAATCCTGCTTATTTATCCTAGAATTTTTACTATTTTATTTACTTTGCATTTTTTTATCATTCAGATTTGGGTGGGTGGTTAATAATGCTTTTTCTGTGGTGACAAACTCACATATTTAATATCAGACTTTACACGGACTTGTCATGTATGTACACCCATTGAGTTTTGCATAAGGGTTTGTTTTTGTTTATACTGAATATTCAAAACCGTGTAATTATTGCATCATTTGAGAAAGTTTATAATCCAGATTATTTGCTAACTTTAGGAGAACGTCTCATTGGTTCACAGCCGAATCTCATTATTATTTCATTACCTGCTTCTGAAGCTCTATTTCATAACCCATAATAGTGCCTTGTATTATATTTCACTGGTGTTTTCAGAAAAGAAATATGTTTACGTTATTTATTTTTCAGCTGCAGTAACTAATGATTTATTTGAATTTCTTTCAATGATAAAAGTCACATTTGCACATACCTGCCAAATATAACCAGATATAGCATCAGTGCTATGTTTGAATTGTTTGTGTCGCTGCCCATGTTGTCTTTGCATTAACAGGTTGTATATTTCTACAGATTTGGTTTTGTTTCTTCAGCGAGTGTTGTGGTGATGTGTATTTGGTTCTCACTATTCCTATTAGTGACACTAAATATCAAACACTGTCAAGATTTGGATCGCTTTTCAACACGGGCTCCTTCAAATACATGGGCACCCTTGTAAATACATCCAAAACAAATGTACATATATTTAAAATTTTTGAAAAGAGTTATATTTTTGTGAGAAATTTGTAAAATAAAAGGTTATGTACATATCCATTTGTAAATGCCATTTACAAATAAAAAGTAATTTGCTTTTCTACATTTTCTGTGGTCTTTCTGCTATTTATAGCTGTGTCGAATTAATTAAATGATTATTGTAAATTTATGTTAACTGCTTTGTGTTCAATTTTGATATATAGTTTGTGTCTGAATTCTGTAAAAGGCACACATGGAAGGCAGTATAAATAAAGTATAGGAAGGCATACATGTACATGCAAAGTCAATGTATGATATCCCATAATCCTAAGAAGTGATCGGTGGAGAGAATAAAAATAGCATTTAAAGGCATAATATGTCATTTTCATTGCATTTTCACTGGTGCGCCTGCGCAATTAAAATAGAAAATGCACACCAGACACTGCTCTAAAAAGCACTTTTGCGTACCAGCGCTGCTGGAATTTTGTTTCATTTAGCACCAATTTTGCTAATTTACTGCAACATAAGGGATTTCTCCATGCATCATTGGTAAGATAAATATTACAAATGTGTTAAAATTAATGTGTGTTGTTACTAGAGATCCAACAGTCCCTTAAATATTTAGCACAACAAGACGCTAAACAGATCTCACATGATTTCATTACTCATGTGTTGTTTGATAAGTTTGTTAGCGCTCACCTCAAGTGTGAGCATAATTCGCATCTCAAGGCTTCAGACAGCTTGCTACACTGCAAAAAATGATTTAATTTTTGTGTTGTTTTCAGTAAAAATATCAAAAAATTCTTAAATTAAGATGCTTTTTCTTGATGAGCAAAACGACCCAAGAAAATAACTCTAGTTTTTAGACCAAAAATATCACATTTAACTGATTTTGTGCATAAAACAAGTAAAAAAAATCTGCCAATGGGGTAAGCAAAAAAATCTAAATTCAAGAAAAATTTGGTTTTTTTACTTTAACTTAAAGGAATATTCAATTCCAGAAAATCCAGATAATTTACTCACCACCATGTCATAAAAAAAATTTGATGTCTTTCTTTGTTCAGTCATGAAGAAATTATGTTTTTTGAGGAAAACATTGCAGGATTTTTCTCATTTTAATGGACTTTAATAGAGCCCAACATTTAATACTTAACTCAACACTTAACTGTTTTTTTCAACAGAGTTTTAAAAGACTATAAACGATCCCAAACGAGGCATAAGGGTCTTATCTAGCGAAACGATTGTCATTTTTGACAAGAAAAAAAAAAAATGCACTTTTAAACCACAACTTTTCGTCTAGGTCCGGTCCTGCGTGACCTAACGTAAATGCGTAATGACGTAGAGAGGTCACGTGTTACATATATATGCGGACACACATTTGCAGACCATTTTAAACAATAAACTGACACAAAGACATTAATTAGTATCATTCCACATACAACATGTCGGAACGGTCCTCTTTCTCAACACTTGTAAACGCTGGGGCGGACTTTCGCGTTTGTCCTCTGTGACCTCTTGACGTCATGACATATTGTGTGGGGTCATGCTGGCGCATCACAACCGGATCTAGACGAGAAGTTGTGGTTTAAACGTGCATATTTTTATTTTTCTCGTCAAAAATGACAATCGTTTCGCTAGATAAGACCCTTATGCCTCGTTTGAGATCGTTTATAGTCCTTTGAAACTCCGTTGAAAAAAACTGTTAAGTGTTGAGTTAAGTATTAAATGTTGGGCACTATTAAAGTCTATTAAAATGAGAAAAATCCTGCAATGTTTTTCTCAAAAAACATAATTTCTTCTCGACTGAACAAAGAAAGACATCAACATTTTGGATGACATGGTGGTGAGTAAATTATCTGGATTTTTCTGGATCATAATTCATCCCGCTTCTTGACATAACACAATTGACAAGTGAACCTATGAACAGGGGTGGAAAGTTTTTTTCAAACTGAAAAATTTCTTGATTTAAACATTGTTAAAAACGTATGTACATGTAAAAAATATATATAACCCGGTGCCACTAGTTTTGGATATTTTAATGCAGACATCTTGTATATTTAATGAAGATATAAGATCATTTCAAATTATAATGTGGTGTCTAACAATACATAAACATTGTAGTCTTTATGGTTATCGCTGAAGTTCTGAATTTGTTTTAGATCATTAGATGTAACATTATGGTGCCTTTGAACCCAGTCTGAAGCTTATTCTTTAGTGGGATCTTCAAACAAAAAAACTGCTGTGAAATCATTGGCTGACCGGGCAGCTAAATGTTGCTTTCAGTTTTGGATGGAGGGTTATATTACAGTAGCATGCATGAATCACCATTTCAAAAACCGTCTGTGCACCTTTGCTTACGTTTTTCATTGCACTGTGATTTGGCTCAAAGTAATTGTCATCTTGCTTGCTATTTAGTATGGATAGTATGAGAATTGGGACTAAGAGTTGGTTTAGTATAATCCTGCATGATGAATGAGATGCATAAAATGTTTTCATGCAGAAGCGCATCTGAATTAAATAGTTCCTAAAAGCGACACTCAACATAAAAGTGTAGGCTCAAAGTACACGCGGGACTTTAACATCAAACTACATGCTGTTAGTGCAGAGGAATTCTTCCTGAATCAAGACGTGATCAGTTATTGATGAGGGATGAAAATCAAGCGAGTGAGACAGGTTCATTGCCGGTGATGGGAATATAAACAGAGTTGAGGGCGATCAAATGGACTGTGATACACATGAGACTCGGTCAGGACAATTTCCATTGTCCCTTGTAGATGCAATTCACCAAATTAAAAGAAGATGAGTGCAAATTGAGGATGAGAGCAGCTTGCAGAAGACATACATAATGTGCGAGAAAATGGTGGTAGACAAACAATTAAAACGCAATACGTTGCCTTCGGTTTCACTCTGCGACCAACAACCCGTAGCTTTGTACCAAATTGTAGAGTTGCCTCATAGACCAGCACTACGCCAGTAACTGTTTTCTGTGATATAACAATTACTTACTGTAATATCTGAATTGGCCTTTTAAACCATAGCAGTATGAGGTTTTTTATTATTAGACCACAAGCAATAAATAAATACACCAAAAAGTCAAATGTGCCTGTCTGAACAAAGTCAGAGTTGTTTCCTTTTTGTCTGATTTCGAGTGGCAGCATTTGAACCTCAGCCCGGCGCAGGTGAAGCTGATGGTTCTTCTATTAGACCAGAGACAATGAGATACAGAGCACATGGCAAACCTATCACGCATCACAACCATTCAAAGTCATCATCTCTTCTATCACACACAGCTGTGAATCAGTAATGTGATGTGAGGATGGGTCATGATGGTGATCGGCAGCTAACTATGCAGTCATTGAGGTCTACTAGTTTTTATCTTGCAATATTCTGACAGTGTTCTTTGCTTTAGTGAATGACAAATGAACATGATGTGAGATGTTAAACAGAAGAAATCTTTTAAGTATTTGTAAGAGATGTGAAGTAACCCCTGTTGTCATTATTTAAAAAAATATTTTTAAAGGGATAGTTCGGCCAAAAATTATATTAAACCCATGATTTACTCACCCCCAAGCTGTCTGAGATGCATATGTCCATAATTTTTCAGACAAACACATTTTCAGTTATTTTAGAAAATGTTTTAGATCTTTCAGTTAATCAAATGTAAAGTTACGGGGTCCACGTCCTTCAAGTCCGAAAAATGTGCATCCATCCTTCACAAAATAAATCCAAACGGCTCCACGATGATAAACAAAGGCCTTCTGAGGGTAATCCGTGCCGTTTAGTTGTAGAAATATCCATATTTAAAACTTTATAAATGAAAATAACTAGCTTCTGGTAATGCCGCCATACTCCTCTGTATTCAGGAGAGAGTATCAGCGTAGTGTACACACTTTTTTTAGTGACGTATGACAAATTCGGAGGGCGGGGGCACAGAGCAGCAGCACAGAACCCTCTGTAAACTGCATACGGTCTCATCTTGAATGCAGACGCAACTAAGATGGCGGCGTTACCAGAAGCTAGTTATTTTCATTTATCTAAGACACCTAGGGAAACTGAACACTAAGAAAAGTATGTTAGTTCCAAGGAAGGTGATCACATTTTGAGGATAATATGGAACTCAACGACGATGCAGCCATGGATGTCTCCTGCTCGTGTCACGTCCAAGATGAAGCTAGGTCAATCACACACCAAGTGGTGGCTTAAAAACGGTTTTGTCCTGAAGGGCAACCTTTTTTGCATGTTTAGGGTTTTGCACACGCATTAACACCCTAAGAATATGAAAAGATTTCGGGTTTCTGTCTCAAGGCCCGAGGTTTGGTGCGGTCTGCTGCTGCGTGACATTAATGACAGACGCATCTCTTTTAGGCTGAGGATCGGTTATGGAAGGCCAAAAATGCCCACTTATCAAAACATCAGAGAAAGTGTACAGCACAGAAGACCTCTTTTCTGGGTGTAGTATGGATTTCAATGACTGCAGGCTCAGTTGTCTCCTGCTTGTATAGACCAATTTAGAGTAGACGTCACAGTTACGTCACTGCAAGCTGCGCGCGCAATGCGGTTGCAGAAAAACAGTGGAAATGAATTAGACACGAGTGAAAAGAGCAAGATAACTCACTGGAAAATGTCCGGTTGTGCTGTTAAGTGTCAGAATAAGAATGCCAAAAAAGATGGCTTTCATTTTTATAGAATACCATCGTCAAAGACATCATTTGAAGATAAACGTAGGTGTTAATGATTACAATAAGCCCTTAAACGGACAGAATGGAGCGAGGAAATCATCTGGAAATCTTTTAATAATTAGAATAGAAAATAAGTAGAGAAGATGTCCGGTGTTCTGTCGAAGTCTGTTCCCTCCATGTGTTTCTTATAGCGTTTTTATCATGTTACTTAAGAAAGAAATAATAAAAAACAGGAAAATTATGAAATATTTAATAAACGCTATTATATATAATACATGATAGTATTGCTTTTACATGTACTTTAGCGATTCAGACTGTAAAAATATTTGATTTAGCAAAAAAGAACAATACATATACATTACATACATGCATATCAGTAGCCAAGCCATTTAAACTTTTTATCTATCTAAAAAAATAAACGTAATGTGATTAAAACGCTATAAGAAACATTGCACTGAAGGGAAACATAAAGGAATCAGACTTCGACAGAACACCGGATCCATAAAAATCACGGTTTAATGCTAAAACACTTCACAACCCTACTGCGGAGCAGTCACTTTCTGCAACCAGTTTGGCTCCGCCCACAAAAAACGTCATCTCTGTTTGCAAACACGAAATTGGTCTATAGAATCCATTCTTTAACCAAGGGGTCCCTTGAGGGGTAACCAGTTTCACAGGATCAAGGTCACACACAGATGGTTGTGCCTTAGCATTATGGAAGACACCATGGTTATCGCTCTGCTCCTGGGAGTTCTAGAGAGGGTGCGGCAGCACAGACGGAGCTGTTGCTCGGCTCGGCTTCTAGACGGCTCCCCATTTTAGGTGCTGGAGGGATCTGTAGTCTTAGGCGAGAGGCACTGTATTTCACCCCTGCCTAGAGTGAATGAGTTTGTGGGTCTGGCCTCTGAGGAGGACAGACTCATAGAAATGGGTTTCTCAGCTGAGGTTTATTACATGGTGCTAAGAGCAGTTATTTGACCCAGTTAACTTCTGCTTGGTAGAGTTCTGGAGTTTTATAGAGGTGGTTCGCAGCAGGGCTGTTTTCTTTTGACCATTAAGGTTTATGTGGCAGCTACATCTGCCTTCCATACCTTAGTGGTCAGTCTCTTATTAGGAAGAGACCAACTAGGCATGCGTTTTCTGTATGGCACTCGGAGGCTGATGCCTGCAAATCATTCTAGGATCCCTGTGTGGGATCTGTCTGTGGTTCTGGAGGGCTTATCAGGGGCACCATTTGAGCCGTTGGATACTGTTTCTTACTCTGAAAACTAGATTTCTCCTAGCTATTACCTCCCTTAAGAGGATAGGGGATTAAGTGGCTCTCTTGGTTTCACTCACATGCCTTGAGTTCGCTCCAGGCATGGTGAAAGCTTTTTTACACCCTAGGCAGGGTTACGTGCCTATGGTTCGAAATAATTTCCCATGCCCTATAATATTGCAGGCTTTCTGTCCTCCTTTCAAGGATTTTAGCCAGAGGGCACATAAGTTGTTATGCCCGGTGCGTTCATCTAGGATCCCTGTGTGGCGCCCAATAAGAGTGCATTCAACTCGAGGTATTGCAGCATCTAGGACCCTGTGGGCAGGGACTTCGATCTAGGTTGTCGATGATGCAGCAGGCAAGTCCTCACCGCTCATGTTTGTAGACTCCTGACTTGGATCTTAACTCTACTCTTGGGGATTGTGTGCTTAGGTGTGAGGGTTTGGTATTAGATGAACCCAGACGCAGACCACGGATGAATATACTGATGATTTATTAAACAGAAAACAGAAAAACAAAAACCCACGAGGGGGCAAACAGAACAATGAATATAACACTAAACTACACATATAACTAGACAAGATAACACTAGGCACAAAACAATCTTTGATATAACTTACGGGAACACAGGACTAGATCAGGGAAACAGCAAAACGCACGTGCAACGAACATCAAACACAAGGACTTTAAATAGGGACAAAATAAATTACATACACCTGGAAATCATTAAGAGTAAGGGATCGGGGAAAAAGTGACGAGACCCGGGAAATGCGTGGTCAGAGTAATACACTACTAAAACCACACATTTCCCACATAGAACATGGTACTGCCAGGACCCTGAACACAAAGACTAGATATAATAAAAGACATGATTTTGACGGATCCTGACAGTACCCTCCCCTCAAGGAGCGGCTACCAGACGCTCCTCAGGGGGAACACTAAACACGGGACATAATAGACTGAACACAAGACAAGAACCATGAAAACATTACAAACACTAACAAGGGCAACAAGGCAATAACAAGAAGAGGATTGGGGTGGGACAATAAAAATAACAAACAAGGGAGGGGGGGGGGGAACAAAAGAGTTTATAGGTGGTGGTCCAGGGTGGGAGGGTGGAGAAGAAGTCCTAGATGCAGCTGAGGGAGACCGGGGAGGTCTTGTGGAAGACCTGGGAGGCTTGACAGGGTTCTTGGGGGGAATAGCAGAGGGTGGTAGAACAGAAGGGGACAGGGGAGGATTAGTGGGTTGAAGGGAAGCAGGGACCAACAAAGGGGGCGCTGCGGACAGCTGGAGACTTGAGACGGGGAAGGCTGTAGCTGGCTGTGGTTGCGCGGGCTGCGCAGACGGCTGTGGCGGCGCTGGCTGCGCAGACGGCTGTGGCGGCGCTGGCTGCGCAGACGGCTGTGGCGGCGCTGGCTGCGCAGACGGCTGTGGCGGCGCTGGCTGCGCAGACGGCTGTGGCGGCGCTGGCTGCGCAGACGGCTGTGGCGGCGCTGGCTGCGCAGACGGCTGTGGCGGCGCTGGCTGCGCAGACGGCTGTGGCGGCGCTGGCTCTGTCGGCTGCGGCGGCTGTGCTGGCAGCAAGAGCTGTGGTGCTGAGGCAGAGGTCTCAGTCAACGGAGGAGTCGGTGTGGACCCAGGAGAAGACGGAGAACAGGAAGCTCTCTTCCTCCTCTTCTTCCTCCTGGGTCGCGGAGCAGAGAGTGCCGAAAGCGCTGTGGCGGGCAGAACAGACTCAGAGGAGGACCCCCCGGACGCCGACTCCCAGGAGATCCTCCTCTCACGCTTCCCATGAAGCGACACTGGTGGAGGAGAGCTCTCTGGGGTCGAAGGGGGAACACACGGGTCGCCAAAAGCCAGTACTCCAAGGACTCGGTTCTCCGGGATGGATGACAGCGGGACGGGTTGAGTGACTGTGGTGGGGCCCCTGGACTCCTCCCGGTTCATAGTGTACCGGAGCTGATCCATAAAGCCCAGGGGTCTGAGCATCCTCATCTCCGAGGGAGTGAGAGGTTCATTGAGACAGCGGTTAAAGATAATCATTAGTTCGGGTTCATCGAACCCAGAGTCTCTAGCCGCCGCGTGGAACACAAGGGCGAAGGAACGTACATCGGCCTCCCCTTGTCGGAGACTAAAAAGCTGGTGAGCTTGCCGGCTCCTCTGGATGCCCGGTGAAATGATCATCCTGGTCCGCTGGGTTCTGTACTGGCACGTGCGTAATGTGAGGGTTTGGTATTAGATGAACCCAGACGCAGACCACGGATGAATATACTGATGATTTATTAAACAGAAAACAGAAAAACAAAAACCCACGAGGGGGCAAACAGAACAATGAATATAACACTAAACTACACATATAACTAGACAAGATAACACTAGGCACAAAACAATCTTTGATATAACTTACGGGAACACAGGACTAGATCAGGGAAACAGCAAAACGCACGTGCAACGAACATCAAACACAAGGACTTTAAATAGGGACAAAATAAATTACATACACCTGGAAATCATTAAGAGTAAGGGATCGGGGAAAAAGTGACGAGACCCGGGAAATGCGTGGTCAGAGTAATACACTACTAAAACCACACATTTCCCACATAGAACATGGTACTGCCAGGACCCTGAACACAAAGACTAGATATAATAAAAGACATGATTTTGACGGATCCTGACACTTAGGTCTTAGTTGTACTTTCTACACACAGACAGGCACTTGTAGTCTGGCAGACTGGATATAGGATTCCCAAGGCATTCACTATAGCGCCCAATAAGGCGGAAAGGAACGCCCATTTTTTCTGGCATATGCCCTGTGTACAGGCAAGTCAGAAGTATGGCAAGGGAGACACAGTGTCTCATTCTCTTTTCAGGGAGCTAGGGTTACATATGTACGCAACCCGAGATGTTTCCGTTCGAGGGAACTTCCACTGCGTTCCCCTTTCCATATTTCCGACGGGCCTGTACACACGGTGCCATATAAGTGGGTGTTCTTTTCGGCCGTATTTATGCTCTGGCTTCTGTCTATGATGTCACGTCCAACCAGTGGTCAAATTTGATATACATACTCAGACCCCGTCACGCTGTAGGCGTTCCCAAAGCGTCACTATGGCGACACGTCATCTTGTTCCCTTCTCAGCAAACAAGGATTACATATGTAACCAGAGACGTGTGTGCTGCCTTAAAATTTTCAGTGAATTCAACTTAAAAAATATTAGTTAATTTTACGTTGAAATAACGCAAACTTTAAGCCTGCACAAACACTTTACGTTGGACCAGCAATTCTTTTTACAGTGCAGGTAGATTTCTGCCCATAACCCGGATTTTGCGCTGCATGAAAATGCCTTGTCTCTGGTGTGTAAAAGATAAACATCATAAACAGAAGTAAGCACAAATAAAATGGCTCTCGACTCTCTTGACAGAGAAACTGCGAAATTCAAAACTTATATATACAGGTTTTGCAGACGTGCAAAGAGATGCAACAGTGTATCTTTCCAGCAGGTTTTTGAGTGACTAGGTGAACTAGGTATTCAAAGCTTGTGTAAGGGATTGTGCACACCAAAGCTTTTACACCCAGGGCCGGTGCATGTTTTCAATTGTTTCCAATGGAAGCTCCGCGTTTTTCTTCCACGCTGAAAACCAGCGCCCAGTGTTTTTTCCACGCTCAGCGATGAACGCCGAGAGTTGAAAAATGTTCAACTTTGGACGAAAAGCTCCGCTCATCAATGTCAGTTCTCACGCGGCCGTAAAATCACAGTGGAGGAGGGGCGGGACAAGTATCACAGCAACCAACCGTCTCACAGCTGACGTATCAGAGCTACCAAAGCGCTTAGCTGAAGAAAGCTGGCACTCAGCTAAAAAACAGCTGGCATTCGGCGTTGTCCAGGCGTTTTCAGCCGCGTTTTAAAGTTTTGGTGTGCACAACCCCTAAAGCATTTTTTTTGTGGAGCCGTTTTATTGATTTGCATGTAAACGCATGAAAGCGGGTTTCTCTAAACTTAAGCTTAACCCTTCGTTCAGACAGCCAGCGACGTTATTGCTGTGTGTCGCCCGTCTCTTTCAATGAGGCGTTTCTAAATCTGCTTGTCATAAACAAATGAGTACCATCCATGCCAGTAACTGACGAGAGAAGGATGACGTGAACTCCACTGCTTTGTTCTCATTGGTAGTCACTCCCGAAATTCGCGCGACATTTGCATAAAGTTAAACTTTTCTTAACTTTCTCGCATCGTTGGACACGCCCATACGGTCGCCAACGGTCACTTTCCCTCATGTCGCCGGAAGTCGCCCGGTTTCCATTGAAATGAATGAGATCGCGTCGCTCTGCTGATCGCTGGCTGTTTGAATGGGGCGTAAGAAACATGTCAGTCAAGGTCAAGTGAACCCCAAATCAGCCTCGTACCCTATAAAAGTCTTCCAAGCAGTCCAACTTCAGTTTTACACATGCCAAGTCGTGTTTACCACCATACAGAAGTATGGTTTTCATTTAAAATGATACTGACGAGATCAGTCACAGTGAAAGTAAACAGCTCGGGAGCTATTGAAACAACAACAATAGAAGGAAGGCAGCATGCAAAAACTGTAATTTCCCAAGCAACCTATCGCATGAGGGAAAACACAGTCGCACTTGCTCTGCAATTACCTTACAGCGTCATTACTCAACGGCTTCTGGAATATATATTTAATCTGATGATGATGATTGCTGTTTTTGATGAGCCGTGTAATGAAATTCTTTCACAATATATTATAGATTTAAAACTTGGAATTGAAAACTGCTCATTTGAACCCCGTCCCTGTATGTATTTGGATCGGCTATAACGCAGAGGATGAAATAGAAACTTATAATGTCCCAATTTCAGCCAAATCATTTTTACGTAAATCCTTTGTGTGACTTTGTTATTCTCTCTGTTGTTAAAGTCCTCAAGTTTCAATACAGCAAAAGCCGGGAAGCAGTTGGAGAGCATTTCACTGAACCAGATTGAGGTCTCCTCTCTTCACATTGCCATCTGTATCGTTCTCTTCACTGCTGTAATTATCAAGGTAATGGTGCTTATCATGCATAAAATATGAATATAATTTACATAAATCGTCCTTGATAGACCAAACATCCTTAACCGGAACTGCACTTCGAGCTGGGACGCTTAAATATTTGACGTATTTGCGTGCTGAAGGGAAGAGCGGAGAGAGTTATGAATCTAAAGCTGGCATTTTCTCCTGACACGAAATATTACAGGATAACAGACAAGTTACGGCTTTGCAGTCTATCATTCCATACTTGACATTTGTGGCAGGGACAACACATTAGATTATAGCATGAGCCGCTTTATGAAGCCAGATAAAACCTGACTGCAGCAAAAAATAGATCTGGTGTCAATGTGCTATTTTGAGTTAGCGACCAATTTGTCCCAAATGCAGAAGTCTCTATTGGGTGAAGGTGTCCCTCGGAGACTAATGTAGCACATCATGTACACCCATTACATTAGCTCGACAAAGCACATGCAGAAAAATCCTGCATTATGCTTACTGATACACAAAGATGTTGCCAACTCATGCAAAAACAAAGACAGACCTTACCTAGAATTCAATCTCCTTTCTATTAAATTCTCTGGGTGAACTCAAACATTGAACCTTAAAATTAAGATTTTTTTACCAAACGCCTGCACTGTTGTTTCTCATCACAGTGATGGCATTCAAAACCTCCAAAAAAGACAGAAAAGCACCATAAAACTGTCTTTGGCATATGAATATTTTATATGCTTAGTGTTTTGTTATGTACTTTTAACTTTGTGATGTAATTTTAACTGTGTAGGACTACAGATGGAAAGTAGCATAATGCTAAATCAGGTGCAGCCATCTCTTTAATGTAACTGCTTATTGTCCTGAAAAATAAACAAACAAACAAACAAAAGTGGATCATTTTGAAGATGATAATCTTTCCTTAAATTTCAGAGCATCAGGTTTGAACAGCATTTGGCAACGCAAATTTTACAGTCTAGGTTAACTATAGACTATAGTAACCCACTTCTAGCCAAAATAAACTTACATTTGGTTATGTGTTGTGGCAAAGGAATTTGTGAGATTTCTGATATTTCATCATGCACTCTCAGAAAAAAAAGGTACATGAAGGTACTGAGGCGGTACTTTTTCAAAAAAAAGTACACGTTTTTACCTAAATTGGTACTTCTAAGGTACATACTGGTACCTCAAAGGTTTATATCTGTACCTAATGGTACATATTAGGACCTTTTTAAAAGGTACAGTCCCAGTGACAAAAGGTACTGTCTCAGTGACAAAAAAGGGAACCATCCCAGTGACAAAAAGATACCATCCCATTGACCAAAAGGGAACTATCCCAGTGACAAAAAGGTACCATCCCAGTGACAAAAAGGTACTGTCCGAAAAAGGTCCCGTCCCAGTAACAAAAAGGTACCATCCCAGTGACAAAAAGATACCATCCCACTGACCAAAAGGGAACTATCCCAGTGACAAAAAGGTACAGTCCCTGTGACAAAAAGGTACCATCCCAGTGACAAAAAGGTACCATCCCAGTGACCAAAAGGGAACTATCCCAGTGGCAAAAAGGTACCATCCCAGTGACAAAAAGGTACAGTCCCAGTGACAAAAAGGTACCATCCCAGTGACAAAAAGGTACAGTCCCAGTGACAAAAAGGTACCATCCCAGTGACAAAAAGGTACAGTCCCAGTGACAAAAAGGTACCATCCCAGTGACAAAAAGATACCGCCCCAGAGAAAAAGGTCCCAGTGACAAAAAGGTACCGTCCCAGTGACAAAAAGATACCGCCCCAGAGAAAAAGGTCCCAGTGACAAAAAGGTACCGTCCTTCAGACAAAAAGGTCCCAGTGACAAAAAGGTACCATCCCAGTGACAAAAAGGTACAGTCCCAGTGACAAAAAGGTACCATCCCTGTGACAAAAAGATACCGTCCCAGAGAAAAAGGTCCCAGTGACAAAAAGGTACAGTCCCAGTGACAAAAAGGTACCATCCCTGTGACAAAAAGATACCGCCCCAGAGAAAAAGGTCCCAGTGACAAAAAGGTACCGTCCTTCTGACAAAAAGGTCCCAGTGACAAAAAGGTACCATCCCAGTGACAAAAAGGTACAGTCCCAGTGAAAAAAAGGTACCATCCCAGTGACAAAAAGATACAGTCCCAGTGACAAAAAGGTACCATCCCAGTGACAAAAAGGTACCGCCCCAGAGAAAAAGGTCCCAATGACAAAAAGATCCCAGTAATAATAATAATTCATTACATTCTATATAGCGCTTTTCTGCAGCACTCAAAGCGCTTTACATATGAAAGGGGATTCTCCTCAACCACCACCAATGTGCAGCATCCACCTGGATGATGGTACCATCCCAGTGACAAAAGGGAACAGTCCCAGTGACAAAAAGTCCCAGGGACAAAAAGCTAGCGTCCCAGTGACAAAAGGCACTGTCCCAGTCACAAAGAGGTCCTGTACCAGTGACAAAAAGGTTCCGTCCCAGTGACAAAAAGGTTTCGTCCCAGTGGCAAAAGGGTACAGTCCCAGTGACGAAAAAGGTCCCAGTGACAAATTGGTCCCATTTACAAAGGAGGTAGCTTCCCAGTGACAAAAAGGTACCGTACAAGGTAGCGTCGCAGTGACAAAATATACTGTCCCGGTGACTAAAAGGTCCTGTACAAGTGACAAAAAGGTCCCAGTGACAAAATGGTACCATCCTAGTGACAAAAAGGTCCCAGTGACAAAAAGTTACCGTCCCAGTGACAAAACGGTACAGTCCCAGTGACAAAGAGGTACCGTCCCAGGGACAAAAAGGTCCCAGTGACAAAAGGGTACAGTCCCAGTGACAAAAAGGTTTCGTCCCAGTTGCAAAAGGGTACAGTCCCAGTGACGAAAAAGGTCCCAGTGATAAATAGGTCCCATTCACAAAGGAGGTAGCTTCCCAGTGACAAAAAGGTACCGTACAAGGTAGCGTCGCAGTGACAAAATATACTGTCCCGGTGACTAAAAGGTCCTGTACAAGTGACAAAAAGGTCCCAGTGACAAAATGGTACCATTCTAGTGACAAAAAGGTCCCAGTGACAAAAAGTTACCGTCCCAGTGACAAAACGGTACAGTCCCAGTGACAAAAAGGTACCGTCCCAGGGACAAAAAGGTCCCAGTGACAAAAGGGTACAGTCCCAGTGACAAAAAGGTACCGTCCTAGTGACAAAAAGGTCCCAGTGAAAAAAGGTACCGTCCCAGTGACAAAAGGGTACAGTCCAAGTGACAAAAAGGTACCGTCCCAGTGACAAAAGGGTACAGTCCAAGTGACAAAAAGGTACCCTCCTAGTGACAAAAAGGTCCCAGTGACAAATAGGTCCCATTCACAAAAAGGTACCGTCCCAGTGACAAAAGGGTACAGTCCAAGTGACAAAAAGGTACCCTCCTAGTGACTAAAAAGGTCCCAGTGACAAATAGGTCCCATTCACAAAAAGGTAGCTTCCCAGTGACAAATATGTACTGTACTAGTGACAAAAGGGTACAGTCCCAGTGACAAAAAGTTACTTTTCCCAGTAACAAAAAGAGGGTGTTACCAAAGTCAACAGTGACTTTTGACATCCCAAATTTTGTCTCGTTTTAGCCTAAATGTCTGGGCTGTGGCTATAAGATGTCTTTTAAACGCAAAATGTCTTGCTGGGTTAACACACATAGTAATGCATTATAAATTGCTTTGGATTAAAGGCATCTGCCAAATGTAAATGTCAAGTTAACTATCAAACTGTGCCTCTCATTTATACTGCCTAATTTAGTTTCTGTATTGAATCACTTTTTCAATCTACGATTGTCTTGCACACAAAAGCTTCCCACGTCTCCACAAGACTTGGAAAACAATGCAAAAGTCCCATGAACTTGATGTATTTTTATGGAAATGTTCGGACTGTGATGAATGTAGTCACTATTGGCATTGTTAAACAGAAAATTCAAAGTGAAGATCATTTTAAAAATCTTTTGTGTTCAACTAAAGCAATTGAAATCACACGGGTGGGAAGGCATGTAAATAATGAATGATGATTTTACAAATGTAAACAAACAATTCCTCTACTAACCTAATAAGAGTTAATAAGAGTTTTTTTGCTTGCATTGTCATTCATGAGAGATTGTGTGCTTTGTGAATGACTGTTTGCTGTATGACAGCTGCTGTTGAATCTGGGCTGCGTTCTGCTGTGCACCAACGGAGACATAAGATTCATTAGGTCTCTCTCTCTCTCTCTCTCTCTCTCTCTCTCTCTTTGCTGTCTGTCACAGGGGAGTGACTACTCCATCTGCTGACTGCATCGATGGGGTTAAAAGCCAGAGTAAAAATTGGCTTCTTTTGATGAAAGTGTGACACGTGAAATGACTTCTTTTGTAAGATACCCTGGGTGTCAGACACTGCTACAATTTCTTCCAGCCCACCCTTCTGTGACTCTTAAATTCATGTTGAGTTCAAATAAAATCACTGGTATTAAACATGACTATACAAAAGCCCTAAGCGGGGTGAATGAGGATGTCTGCATTAATAATCCTTCATTTCTCCAAAACCATAATGCAAATATTAACAATACAGCACTGAAAGCTAGATACTTTCTGAAAATTGTTATAAAATGGATCGACTTTCAGATCTGGCCTTATCAATTAAGGTTAAAAAAATTATTGTATAGCTCAGTGGTAAAGCATCACAAAAGGTCATGGGTTCGAACCCAGGGAAACACACATAGGATCAAAAATATTAACATTGCACTGTAAAAGTCACTTTGGATAAAAGCGTCCGCCAAATGCATAAATAAAACTTAATAAAATCTTATACTCATTGTCTTGTATCTCATGTATATCATTTATAGTCATGAACTGCTCAAAGTTGTGCATTTTTTGGTATTTTATCCTGGCCTCTCGTGGCTCATTGTTTTATTTCCCCACCGGAAATTTTTAGAATAAACTCCTGCGGCTCGGAGGTGTAATTAAGATGGTGGGGAGACTTCATTTCATTTCCAGCTCCAGTCTATTTTCAGCCCGACTCTTCCCCGAGCAGAAGTCTTTGACTGTGAATTTCATCCTCCTCACTGTTCACAAAGTCAATGTGAAGAAATCGAGAGAGACACCACATGACACTGTTGCCCCCCAGTGTTGATCCACTTCTCCATTTCAGTGCAGTACACAAAAGATCTCGTGCCTCCTGTTATGAAACTGTTAAATATAAAGAAATGGTGCCTTTATAAACCGCAATACTTTAGTACAGTAGTGGGCAGAAATGATGTTCGCCTGAAGTCTTTGGCCTTTATTTAAATGTAATATCAAATATGTACTATGTGTGTTATGTAGCTGTGCTTGGAGCGTAAACTAAAGCTCTTCTGGAAGAATTTAGGAGGCAAAATTTATGGAGAATAACTGATGTCATCAAAAACAAGAAAGGATCAATTAAATATTAATAACTGATTCAATTATAGTACAATGTAATGCATAATGTATTTCTTGTGAGCTATTTGTTATGCATTTCTTTTTATTACAGTAAATCATTAAAACAGTTATGCTTTTACCAAATAATTTGTCAAATAAATTACAGCTTTTTCCATTTTTCCAAGTTTAGTTTTCTCATACTCCTCATACACTGTCACAAATAAATTGACCATTTATGTCCCCTAGCTGCATGCACCCTAGTACCATTTCAAAAAGTACACCTTTGCACTTTGTAGAGTTCATAATTGAAAGCTTATTAGCTTATTAGGTACATTTTCGTATCTCAAAGACACATAATGGCTCCAGGACCTTTTTAAAGGGTACTGCTCAGTGACAGCTGGGGTACACATTTTGACAATTTTTTGTATGTTACATTACTGAAACCTGTAGGTTCATGAAAAGCAAGTACAGGATTGTGCAAAATTCCCTCTAAATTCCCTCACGTTTTTCTTATATGGCACTGCTGCGGCATCTTAATTTTAAACTCTTTCCCTGCCAGCCTTTTTTAAAAAGTTGCCTGCCAGCATTTTTTGTGATTTTTACCAATGTTTCACAAAATGCCTTCCAGGAAAATTTATAAATATATAAACACACAAATATATAAAATAAAAAAGAACAGACGCTCTGCTTTCAAACAAACAAAAAAACATCCTATCTTCATTTGTTCTCGTTTTATAACCTCTTAAATATGTGTAGTTTTTTTTTTTTTTTAACAAAATTGAGCAAAAAGCTGAATTAATTGCATTTTTGTAAAGGAATTTTGTTAGAGATGAGATTCAGGACGATTATCAAAACATATACGGAGTTTAAAATTTATTGTAAATTATAAATTGGGTAAAAGTGCTATCTCGTGGAAAATAGCGGATTTACAGATTACCACAAAAACTTGCCAGGAACTCATTATTGCCAGGGAAATGTTTTCTCTTAATTAACGAGATAACTTTTCAATGGCGGGGAAAGAGTTAAATGTGCATTTACAATACTTATTCCCTGTGTCATTTCACTTTATTTATTATAGTTCAACTTGTATACTTAAATGTTCTGCTTTCTTTGTATGAATTCAATATTTGGCTTGATGGCTACATCTGGTGAAATTTTTGGTGTCAATAGCCCACTTAGAAATCCCCTTACTGATAAAAATGCTGATGTGTCAAATACTTATTTTCCCCGCTGTATGATGTTTTTATGATGTCCACTGACAGCTGCTTAAGTTTCATCAATGAAAGCCTAAAGACCATACTGAACACTGTGCTAGAAGTTTGTGCCAGAAGTCAGGACTAATATAAAAACATTGTGCTCGGTACATCACATTAGATCAGATGATGGAGAGTAGGCGGTCATTGCTCGAACACATTTGACCACATAAGCAGTCTGGTTAAATTAGTTTTTTACTCTGAATGTGGTTGAAAGTAGATGAGCTTAAAACGTTTCACATCTTGTTTACTCCTTTATTTAGCGTCATCCACTTGTGAACAGATCGACCAAAACGCATCTTAATACCAGGTGTAAACAGCCTCTCAAGTATCTACAGTACTATCTACACTCACCTAAAGGATTATTAGGAACACCTGTTCAATTTCTCATTAATGCAATGGTGTAATGGTGTGGGGGATGTTTTCTTTGCTCACTTAAGGCCCCTTAGTACCAATTGGGCATCAAATGCCACGGCTTACCTGAGCATTGTTTCTGACCATGTCCATCGCTTCATGACCACCATGTACCCATCCTCTGCCAGCTACTTCCAGCAGGATAATGCACCATGTCACAAAGCTCAAATCATTTTAAATTGGTTTCTTAAACATGACAATGAGTTCACTGTACTAAAATGGCCCCCACAGTCACCAGATCTCAACCCAATAGAGCTTCTTTGTGATGTGGTGGAATGGGAGCTTCATGCTCTGGATGTGCCTCTCACAAATCCCCAACTGCAAGATGCTATCCTATCAATATGGGCCAACATTAGCCTAATAATAATATGTGTTCCTAATAATCCTTTAGGTAAGTGTATATAGTTAGTATGCATTGTCATGGCATATATCTTAACAGCACTGCACTATTATCACTGCACCATAGTCCAATACTTTTACACAGTAATCACACAGTTGTTAAAGTTTGTTTGAGTATACGCTTCTGTCCAAATGCATAAAAAAGCAGACATGGAGATTTCTTCCTTTCCTGCATATCTATTAGGCCGGGTTATCATTTACTGAGTTGGTAACCATGGGGACGGTACAGCGGTTCATCTGCATTCAGTGCATCCATTGACCCATGCAGATGGATGGGAGACACATTCAGTGTGAAAGTGAGGTATGGTGTGCAGTGACGTGCTGTCATAACAGACAAAGAAATCTGACGATGAAAATGCTCAACATTATTTAGACAGAGAGTTTCTGCACTACCATCCGCAGTTTAAACATACAATAGGCCTTGTCTCTATGCCATATAATATGATCTTCAAATAGTATTCGAAGGCCAGATTTTGTGGAGAAGTGTTAGTAATGTGTATGTAAGATGATCCAACGTGATCTCATGAGAATACGTGTGTATTGTTACGTAAAATGTGGTTGTACCGCACATACATTTACTTGCATTTTCACACTGAAATGTAATATGTTAATTATTTATGTATTGAAAGCTTTACAGTCAAACAGATTTTTATTTATTACTCATATTAATGACATGTTTTAGTTGTATTTTTATTTAAGACAGTTTACTCATTTACCAAATGAAATATTCATGAGAGAATTGGATATAAAAACAAGATTACGCTTTAAAACCGAAAAGTGAATAACATTTCTGTAATCATTTAACAATTTTGTAATATTTGTTTCCAATGACACACAAAATGTGTTAATTACACCAAAACACAACATAAAGATGTTCATTTTATTCATTCGCTTTAATCCACATCTTAAAAATCCATACGATTGTAAGGAATAGATCTAAATTCAGCCTTTTATCCAGCGATCTTGGTCCCAGTTCTCATTAGCGATCATAAATGTCAAATCTCGAGTTCGTTATGAATTCAAATACAAATATTTTGCCTCAAAGCTTTACGACACCTTGCTTTACGCCAGTGATCTCAAACGCTCATTGGCTCTTGCATGATGCATCACCGATTTGCGACACTGCCGTTTTTCAGTCAATGCACTTTTGAAATTTGAAATACGCGCCTTGACAGATTAAAGCCGGATTAACATTCTTGTGGATTAATGTATATGTAGCTTCAGCATCTATTTAAACGTACAAAAAGTATGGCTTGTTTTTGAAAGTTATGTATTATTACTATGTATTAACAGTATGTGAGACCAGGCTGGTGTTTCAGTGTATCAACTGTGTGTCCTGCAGTGACCTGAGGTTGGGTTTCTTGATAGAAAGTATTTGGAGAAAATGATCAGTTAGCATTTCTGCTTCCCATTTATAATAACAACAGACACAGATCAACATGCACAATAGTGATTCACATCAACCCTACAATCTTTAAATCTCAGGATTTTAATTTGCGCGTAACTGTGGAAGTAAACCACACATGAACAATGAACCTCAGAAAATATAACCAGACCTCCAGTGTTCATGGGCACAGACTTGGCAAGTCACCGAGTAGAAAGTTTACTTTACAACGGAAAGCAGCTTAAATCTATGATTTAAAGAATATAAACTGTGAATGCGTGCAGTCCCTCGACGGACTTTGATGAATACAAGACTTTGGCATGAGGATAAAGAGGCCATTCAAATCGAGACCTTCACGGCAGAGAAACTGTACAGTTGGCAAATAGATCTCTTTCCTCTCACGGCTCTGAGACGTTGCCAGTCGGGAAAAATGAAGGGAGACGGGAATACTGAAAGAGGGACTTGTTTAAGACAGGAATCTCTATGTTTCAAACACTTCATCTGTATATGCAGCATGAGTTTGAGGCTTTATGTTTAGCATAATTAAGAGCTTAATTATTTTCCTAACACATATTAAATGAATGAAAACTTGAAATTAATTACTTGGATCTTTTCAAGCTCTCTGGTTTTCTGCTTAAGGACCTAAACCGGTTAGTTGGCACTGGAGAAAATTCTGCACATGAAAGTTATTTCAAGAGCAATTTTTGATCGTAAAAATGAGCATTACAAAGCTAATGTTGTGTGCAGTGCAGTCATATTCAGCTTACTCTGAACATCTACCCTAAGAAAGATTCAAATGAATACTTCAAGAATATTATAACTCAAAATAATACACACTTTAAAAAAATGGTCAATATGTACCCCAGTACCTTTTTAAAAGGTACCATTACAGTATTACACTGTAAAAAATAAAAAGTTGACTTAACTTAAATTTTCAAGGCAACTTGCTGCACAGCTTTTTTGAGTTTACTCAACTTTTGGATGATGTAGTTCACCTAACTCAATTTACTGAGTAATGTCAACTTACACCAAAAAGTTGAACCAACTTAAACTGATTAGGTAATAAGCAATTTTCTATGTTTACTCAACTAGTGACTAAGTTGGATAAAGAGTAATTTAGTATATCCAAATTAAACTAATCTACATGTTTTGGACTGTGGGAGTGTACACAGAAAGGTCTCATAAACAAAGTCTTTGTCTGAGACCTTTTTGCTGTGAGGCAACAATGATGCGCGCTAACTCATTGTGCTGCCCTCTACACTGAACACACACTTCTCAATCATGGTAACAATGAACAAACATAATTCTTTAAAAATTACTCTAAATACAACATATAACTAACATTAACAACATAACAACATAAATAAATCCAGCAAATATTAAAACAGACATCTTTTTAGTACATATTAACCAAAGAAGTTAACATGTCGCAATGCATGCTGGGAACCATTCAGACCATTGTTTTTTTTTTATAACTTGTTCAGATTACTCAGTTTGGCAAGTTGGGTGAACGAATTGGACAAAAACGTATACATCTAAGTCCAGTCAACAAAAAAAATTGTTAGCTGAATGATTATGCTCTTTTCATTCAGTGAAAACAAAAAAAATCAATTGACGCCCTTCAACAAAGAAATCTTTGTTCAAATTACTTAATGTTCTTTGTTGAATTAACATTTTAAAGTACCTCAGATATGCATATATGATGTACTAATATGCTTTCTTTGGTACTTATATGAACTGTTTAGGTACAAATGTGTTATTTTTAAAAGGGTACAGCCCCAGTGACAGCTCGGGTAAATATTTTTACCATTTTTTCTTACTATTTTAAGTTTTGACTTGTGATAAGTTGACATAGCTTATAAAAACAAATTGAAATGAACTTAAGTTACATAAAAATATATGTTGATTTGATATCTTTTTTACAGTGTAATTGGCAAACCTGTATTCAATAAGGTGTGTCTGTAGCCTCTTTCACACAGTAATTTGGGTAAATTACCATAAATTTACTAGAATGTCCAATAAATACAAAAATATTATGTTCACACACACTGTAAAACAATTTAGTATGAAGTTAAAACAACTTGGTTTTGCAAGTCAATTCAAGCTAATATTTTAAGTTTTGACTTGTGAAAGTTGCCATAACTTATTAAATCAAGTTAAAATTGTTTAACTTAATTTTTTAATATTTGTTTTTTACTGGTGATGGACTTAGATAACTTTGTACAGCACTTTGATCAACCAATGTTGTTTTAAATGTGCTTTATAAATGTAATTATCTTGAAACTTAAACTCAAAGTAACATAAAAATGACAAAAAGGCTGCACATTTTTTTACAGTGGCATGCAACAACATTGTCTTTTTACCAATAAGATATCCAACATGATCTTACGAAAAGTTGTGTTATTGTCACGAAAAATTTTATAAATTTATTTGTGTCCATGGAACGAAATTCAGCTTTATTTGTGCCTTGAGCACAAATGTCTTTTTCGTGTCACTTGCACAAATTTCTACAAATCGTTTTTCGTGTCTGTGGCTGTGGCTGTGGCGGCCGGTGCCTTCGTTTTTCGAGGGCGCTCGATGCGAAGTTCGACACAACATGTACGTAGCCCGTCATGTGTGTGGTTCGTAATTTCAAAATATGTGTTCAGCGCATTGAGTCAACCTATGTGCATCACATGTCTTGCTGCAGACGCGTCTAAAGGGTTTATGATAAAAGAGACGATTGCGTTTGCCAGATACTCGTATAATCTCATGTGTAATCAAGGTTTACTGTTAAGGGAGTGTCTTGCGTGTATTTTGTGAACTTGAGCATTTATTTTATCATAAACGGTTTTGACGCGTGTGCAGCAGGCACTTATTTTGACAAAACATATGATGCACATGGTTCACATGACGCAACAAACACATATTTTGAAAACACAAGCAACACACAACACTCTGAACACTTATTTTGAATTTGCGCCCCTTGGATGAGCAGTCACGAGCCGCCACTGGTCCGTGGCACGACTTTCTTTTTCGTTTTATTTTATGTATTGTTTTCTCTCTTCTTTTTTTTCGCTTGGGGTTAGATTTGGAGTTTGGGTTAGGATGTAGTTTTATGTATTGGTTTCTACATGTTTTTCCTCCGCTTTTAAAACTATTCTCGCCTGGAGTTGAGGTTAGAGTTGGGGTATGGGTTAGGATGTTTAAAAATGTAACACAAAGTGATTATAACCCCAACCCCAAGCGACAACGGTAAGAAAATAGAAAAAAAAAACTATGAGAAATCAATTTATAAAATTAAACGGAAAAGAAAGTTGTGCAACAGACACGAAAAACTATTTATAAAAATTTGTGCAAGTGACTCGAAAAAGACATTTGTGCTCAAGGCACGTTAAAAAACAAAGTTTCGTGCCATGGACATAAATAAATGAAAAAAAAAATTGTGTGACTATAACACGACTTTGTGAAGATATCATTTACACATCAGTACCAAAATACCGGTATACTCTGTCCGAGAGCGGAGGTTTCTTTTAAACCAACCCACAGCAAGGTTGATGTTGTAAACAATGGTGGGTTATGATTTTATATCCGCAGTCCGTATGTTTTGTTGTTTTTATGTTTGTAAGTCATGCCACACCAGCATCACATCAGATCTGATGTTAATGATGATCATGACAGTCAGTGATGATAAAAAAAATCTGTTTCTGAAACCAAACAAACATGTACCTTCATTCTCACTGCACAAGAGACCATTAGAGGACAAAACATCAAAAGTCTGTGAGATAAAAGCCACCTTTACAACATTCAGAAATATTGATTCATGTTTTGTTGTATTATAACCCATTATATTTATACTCTACATGTGCAGGAACATTTCAACGGCAGTCTGGAAGAAATTGGTCCCTGGAGAGGAAACGTCCGCTCTCTCTCTCTCTCTTTCCCTCTCTGTAAAGTACGACAGCTGTATGAAATCCCGTCCCGTCCTCTCGTACCTCTCATCACAGATATGGGACAGCTTAAGACACAAGTTTTCATCATATCCTGCCTCATTTTTACCTGCTACGGAGCAGAAAAGTTTAAAAATAGAGGTCTGCGTCAGAAGGATGGTGAACATGTGGAGAGAGTAAGACAGACTTTATTGCATCATTTATTTCCTTTATTCAGTCTGTAAAAACGTAACTTTCTAACATAGAACCGAAGCATGTTTTTATTTAAGTATGAGGAGTCAGAGTAAACTTGTATATTGTTCATTTGTTGCTCTTTTATATCTCAGAAGAGATAAATATGACTTTTGTCTCATAAGGTCTTGGCACAGTGTGAGACGTTGTTGAGATCTTGTGTTCATTGAGGAGACATATGTGAAAGACTTTTCTGGAGAAGTGGCTCCTTTTTTCTAATTTCATCGACTGCACGAGCAACAATTGAGAAATGAAAGTGATTTTCTTTATAGTATATAAAAGCTTATCTTCTGTTCAGTTGTAAAAATCCTCGGCATTATTAAGCAATGTTTTATTTCAAACATTCTGCAGCAGTTCATGAAATCCTGAGATATTTACGAGCGTAAATATACGAGGGACTGTAAATATAATTGCCCGCTTCAGATACGGTGATTGATTCTCTCAGTGATCAATGTTAGAACTGTGATTTTCAGTGCAAGTTCGTCGCATTGACTAAAGTCTTCATATTGATCAATGTCACTTTCATTTTTGCAGACGCAAAGCAAATCACAGGGTCCTGTTAACTGTGCGGTAACGACAGATTGATTCCTAAAAAGATGTGACAAAGTTCTTTAAAGCCTTGCTGCAGAAATCTAACTCGAATTGGGAGCAACTACGCGCTTTGTTCTGCCAATACAAGTTAGATTATATGGGCTTGAATCTTTGTAACTACCTATAGATATTTGCATGTCTGACGGTGTTTGAAATAGTGTTTAACCATCTACATAGCTGAGGTTTTTAAACTGTGGATTGGGATACATAAAAAACCTTTTAGCCCAATGAATGACTAACAATAATGATGTTTTGAATATCTTACCATAAAATAATTTAAAAGTGCATTATATTTCTATCATACAATGACGAGGGAAAAAAATATTCTCTAAAGATGAAGTGACTAGCAATGGCAAAGCAACATGATCTCATTCTTGTTCATATCCATGAAAGCACACTACAACACAAGCAACAGTGACTCTTGGCGACAGGAAGTGGGCGTGTCCATCTATGCAACAAAGTTGAGAAAAGTTATACTTTATGAAAATGATGAGTGACTTTCAGAAGGGAATATAAAAGATGAATGTGTGTTTATTTCCCCTATGTTTCCATTAAAAATATATGAAGAGTTTGGTTCCAAAACGCAATAAATCCATTTTGATTAATAAAATATGTTTTCTATACCAAGAAAGTAACAAGATGAAAACCACACAGCATCATTAGGTTATAATGACATAAAAAAATCAAATCCATCATTTGATTTTCAAAGATTTATTATAAAAACAGATGTTTTTTTTTAAGTGCTATAAATCTATTGAATCAATATATAAATGTGCTTTCATCTTTGCCATGTTATATTCATTTAGTTGACTAGTGGTATACACGGATTAAAATAAATAAACATGAATGGCATTAATCAAAACACTTACTTTGTCATATTAAGAACACTGTCATTGCCGCTGTCATCCTTGGGACGTCGTCGCTAAACTTTTTTGACAGCGATAAGCTGTAAAATGTTTCCGTCTTACACAATTTTTGTTGACTTCGAGTAAAATAATGGAAAGTTTTTCATAAGATCCCCTGGGGTCAATGTGTTAGCATGACAGAAGCTTGATGCAGTCCTGTGAGAACAAACAACAGCCGGCATTTTTCCTTCGCCCGAGTGCCTCTTGTGTAAATTATTCAATTTTGATAGCTTACGTTTCTTTCCCACCACAGAAAACCACCACAGGTTTATCAATGCCATCAAAAGTATTATTTTCTTTTTGTTTGTTTGTTGATCACGAAGTACAAAATAGATGAGGAAAACTAGGATTCTGTGAACTCGCGCCATTATTGTTTACAATGCGTGGAATGGTTCACTGTGATTTGTTGAGTGGATTTGCATTCTGCAGAAAAGGAGGACTGGCGTTTGTTGCTGTTTGAGAAAAAATGGAGAAAAGATGACAGAATAACATGGCGGATATCTGATTTTGCGTAAAATTAAGAATTTACTTAAGTAATTTAAATGGCGTTTATTGCGTTTTGGAACCAAACTCTTTATATGTAGGGGGTCAAGCCAACTTTCTAGGTGGATCTTGCTATTACAAAGTTTGATAGCCCACAATGCATTGGACTCGACTTGATCTTCTACTTCCAGTGTGACTTATGTTGCGTGTACACCGACAGCGACTTTACGACCTCTTAGTAAATGACGAGATATGGATGACGTCAACTCACTGCTTCTCTCATTGGTAGTCACTCCCAAAACTTGCTTGTCATTTGCATACAGTTCCTAATTTTGCCGTGTAGCCGGACAATTCCTGTCGCCAATGGTTACTATATATATATATATATATATATCTTAGGCCACCATGCTACCATTAGATTGTTTTTGCAATTGTATAGTGATCAAATATAATTATTTCTTAGTCTCTTTATTTTCAAGCAGAAAATACAGGAAACTTGTATGTAGTATTAAAAACAGTATAAAAGTATAAGCTGAAGTGTCAAGTATTTAGGGGAAAATCCCCTTCCACTTGAGCAAGATCAGGAAACTGCAGGATCTCTTAAACCTCAATGAAATTAAATCCTAATTGTAATCGAATGAATTCAGGACTTCAGTCTCCTCAAAAAAGCTCAAGATGTGTTTTGTGCCAAGAGAGGTCACATTAAATACTGACTGATCCCTGAAGAAGACATTTAGTCCTGAACATTTTTTTTGTTTTTAATTTTGTGTACATATTTCCTGTATTTTCTTGTTTTATCTTAAAAAAGAATGAATATATATATCAGGGAGGTAGCCACGCGGGGGCCTGGGTGGGCCTTGGCCCCCTCAGATTTCCAATTGCTTAAAATAAGAAAATGTTGATTTCTTAGTCTGATTGATAGATTGAACAATCAAAATGCTGCGCGGTAAAATGCATCTATTTTCAAACTTGATTGGATTAGCTCATGTCACACGTTGTTGTGCATAACTTACGCTGTCATCTTCGTATGAGAGTTCATTACTTTTATTTTCTTTCACAAGCAGCACACAGAAACAACTTTCTGATAAAGTGACCAAAGCTGTCTTTCAAGTGATGAACGAAGACAAAACTGACGATGCATTTATATAATTTTTTTAAGGTAAAATGTAAGGCAACATAAACATTTGTTTAATCATTCCTCATAACATTTTAAATTCACGATCTACAGAACATCACAGAAAGATATAACAAAAAAATTGGATAATTAAGCCTAAAAAATATTACAAATGTGATCCTGCCTTGGAAACCCCGGCTACAATTCAGTGTTTTTATTTAATTTTACGATTTAGCGCGTCAAAGCAGTCATGACCAAAAAAAAACGACAAATGACATTTTGTGATTGTTACTGTAAATGATAAAAACTAAGCTTTATATACAATTCATTAAATGTTAATTTATAACAAGAAAAACGCTGAAATGTATTGTTTTATAGACACTACGCGTTATTATTTAGCACAGAAATACCTGCTTGCTTGCTTTGACTTTGATCATCTCTATTCGCTTTAGGTACAGAAACAACTGATGATTCTTATATTATTTATTTTTAAGGAATCTCTTTTCTATCATTTGGAAGAAGAGATTTTATATCTCAATGGGACTTTCCTGGTAAAATAAAGGATTCGAAAGTGAACACCGGCCATAATATTAAAATCACAAGAAAGACAATCATGTCAGGCATAAATTAGGTTCTGTGCAGATATTTTCCGTGTCATAACCGAAATGAAAAGGCTTACCTGTTTTGTAGTTTAACTTTTGACAAGAAAACCACCCTGTTTTTTGTAAAAAATGTAAAAAACTATTACTCGTCGAAAAACATCAATTTTTTATGTTTAGTTTGATGAACTCCTAAAAATGAGACGCAGAGCACCTAGCGCGTTCGGCTAAATTGCATGCGCCAGCCTCATGGCCAGAACGCAAACAACGCAATATCAATGCAACGAGAAGCAATCCAAAATGTACAGACTTAAATTAGATCAGAATTTACTATTATAATGAATCATTTTTTAAAATAAAATAAGGTCAGAAACCACAAGGTGCAGAACAATTATGTGCAAAATGCCGGAAGTGCACGGAAACAAAACACAGAATTGCCAGCTTTGTCTTTTAAATGTAGAAACAAAGAGGCAATGGTTCCTTAACATAGAAACCTCTTATGGACGTGTAGCCCCGTCACAGGGGTTGTTGGATTTATTAAAGCATTTTAAAAATATTTATTTAAAGCTACTTTTTCACATATTAGTTGCACAGCATTATCATAATATGCTGTATATTAATATATATATATATATATTCTGGCTACGCCCCTGATAAATGCAAAATAAGGGTGCGGTCACACTGCATTTCTTATTCCATTGACATTAATTTATTTGCATGGAAATGCATCGGACCAGAAATGCAAGCTCATACGAACAGTTTCGCATTTTATTTAATTCCAAAGTTCAATTTTGATGAATTTGACCTGAGAATGGGTATCACATGAAAATGTGTGACCAATATATTGTTGATACTTTAAAGCATGACCTTTTCAGATGATGGAAAAGCTTAAAATGTACATTAATAATAAAAGCAACTATAATGGTGCATGCATATCAGAATCCATGATGTGTGCATTTAAAAAACAAAATTTTAGCATGTAATATCATTTTTTGCTTTTGCCCATATATGCATATTCACTATACAGTATTGCAGGAAAAATAACAATGTATAATAACAAATAAAAACTAAATTTAAAGTAAAATTGCTAGCCATTTTTATTTCTGAGACGATGGCATTAAAATATACATTTACAGGTGATGAGGTCATGTAGTGTACTTAGTGTAAGTGCAGTAGTGTGCATAGTACACAGTATGCAGTGCGCTCACATTTATTAGGCATCAAAGTCGATTGAATTTACAACTTCTAAAGCTCATTTCATTTTACGATTGCTTAAAAATCCCTAGAGATCTTTTCATAGACAAATACGACAGTTTGCATCATTTCAGTCAATAATCTTACCAGTGGAACCATTTGCATTTTTATTATTAAGTAATGAAGTGTACATGCTTATCCTTCATTCCAATACTCTTTATTTAGGTGACCTCTGTATATGACCCCAGCGTATTTTATTTTTAATGCCGTTCATCAACACAGTCCTCAAAGGGCCGATAGTGTTGCCTTTAAATCCCATCAGCACAACACCGCAGGCCGTGTTGTGTACGTTTCGGGCCCAGGATTGCACCTTGGTGGGTTATCGTAAAAAAAAGGAGCCGTGTGGAAATAAACCTCTGTAATGAAAATCAATATATACTCATTGCTTTTAAAAGGGTTTTAACAAATAACTTTGTCTCATCAAAGCAAGACAAACAGCGGGATGCTAAAACAACTTCATTTCGGGAAAGGCAGTAAATTGAAAGTTACGGTCTACCGCAAATTCAACCATTATATCATAAACCGCATTCAGTAAAATAAAACAAATTAAGGGCTCGGTGGCTCATGGACTCGGAAAAGGCATTCCTTCATGGGTGAGAGATAATCTTTCACCCAACAAGTCTTTTATTGTAAATGACTGTATGATGTCGCCCCCCATCGTTATAATGAAAAGGAGGAGTGCTAATTCTTTCGAATTTGCTCACAGTGGGTAGATAATATGTACATTTCTCATTCAGACCATTCGGGCAGCCTTTACTAATGAACCGGTGTGAATAACCGCAGTGGGGAATGGCGCTCTGCTCTCCGAAAGGCTTTGTTTGTAGTACATTCAGGTGGATTCTGTCAATAAAAAGCATCGAGGCCGAACGCACCGAAGGCTGCGAGGGTACCCACAGTGCCGCGAGCTTATAAATATGAATACATTTCAGTTCCTCCGGCCCGTATCCAGAAGATTTATTGCCTATTTAAGGGCCCTTATTTCCACAGCTCCCTGCTTGTAGGCATGCTGATTAGAAGTTGCATTAGTCTTGCAGAACAGACCCGGGTGACGGTATAGAGCTGCTTAATGTTAAAACCAGACCTCCTGCTTGCTCACGGCCTGTATTATTCGCACAGACAAGGCTAGGACGACCATACGGCCTTGCATCCGTTCAGAAGCGTTTTCTGATAGAGATGTACATGTTTGGTGTATCACTGATTGCTAATGCACCCGCATTTGCACAAATATCCTATTTTGCATGTAGTTTTTCTGCATGAGCGGATAGTTACACCTGCCACCCAGTGGCATATATGTTCGTCTCCTGAGACTGTTCATTAAAATACATTTTTACTCACTGTGTCTGCAGTATTAATATGCTGTCCTGGCACACAGAATTTAAATGTTACACCTTGACTATCTCAATATTTTGACTGTTATGGATTACTTACAGGGTAAAGGATTTAAAAACACTAGGGATGAATTGGCCTATAATGAGTAGTGGCAGATAAAAGCAATTTTCTATCGAACATCGGCCAACCGATGATCGAGGAAGATTATATTCTTGCAATCAGAAAGGGTGGGAAAACGCATCAGAACTCATACTGTGTGATTATTTTGAATTGGGAAACAATGACAACAGAATTGCAGTTTGTACGCTCTGCACTTTTAAGGTTTTACAACATAATGATTTCAGTCATTTTTACGCATACGTGAGGGTGCGCGTACAAGGCATGTGACACAAATTTTGTCATCAGAATTGTAGGTGTGCACTATACGTGCACGGTGCACCGCAGGATTTTTGTAACTGCGCTTGAATGTCTGTGTATACGTACGAGTCCAATAAGCTTTGCAAGGCTTTGCATTGAACCATTTGCAAATGTTTGCATACCTTTAAAAAACAAACTATACTCTGGGCTTAATTATCGAATATTGGTATCGTCACAGACATTTTGTAATGGTGCATCCCTAAAACACACCCATAACTATCTTATTATTATTAGTCTTTGAGGATAAGTATACTTTATGGGGCGGTTTCCAGGACAGGGCTTATGCTAGTCCCAGACTAAAATGCATGTTTGAGTTACTTTAATTACTTTTAATTTTATATTTTTTAACATATATCAGTGCCATTGTTTTGTCTCAAGATGCACACCAGTATAGTTTTTTGTATAGTTTTTGCTTCAATTTAGCTTTTAATGCTAAGTCTTAAAGGGTACTTTTCACAAGACATTTTTAAGATGTGAAATAAATCTTTGGTGTCCCCAGAGTACACACTATGTGAAGTTTTAGCTCAAAAATATCATATAGATAATTTATTATAAAATGTTAAAATCGCCACTTTGTATGTGCCGTTTTGTGTGTGTCCTTTTAAATGCAAATGAACTGAATGGCAGGGTGGTGGTTGGATAGTGCAGATTAAGAGGCGGTATTATCCCCTTATGACACCACAAGGGGAGCCAAAATTCAGTGACCTATTTTTTTGCAGAGAATGGTTTACCAAAACTAAGTTACTGGCTTGTTCTTTTACACATTTTCTAGGTTGACAGAAGCACTAGGGACCCAGTTATAGCACCTAAACATGGAAAAAGTCAGATTTTCATGACATGTCCCCTTTAATACATTCATCCCTGTTTACTTTTTATTTTATTATGTGGACAGCTCATTGGTGCATTCTGTCTTTGTAATTTTTCATATAAAGTCAATAACATGAATTATATAATATACATTTAACATACTCTACCTCTAAAAACGACTTTGCTGACATCTTTCATCTGTTTATGTGCTGTTCATTTTCATTTCAACCTTTCCAAATTCCTGTTTCCATTCAGATCACTCATAGGGAGCGTGCACACCAAAGCTTTTACGCCCACGGCCGGCGCATGTTTTCAATTGTTTTCAATAGAAGGCCATCGTTTTTCAAAAAAGCCAGCAGCTAGCGGTTTTCTTCCGAACTGAAAACCAGCGCTCAGCGTTTTTTCCACGGTCAGCGCTGTGCGCCGAGAGTTGAAAAATATTCAACTTTGAATGAAAAGCTCCACTCGTCAATTTCAGTTCTCACACGGCCGTCCAATCACAGTGGAGGAGGGGCGGGACAGTACCACAGCAACTAACCGGCTCACAGCTGAAGTATCACAGCTACCAAAGCGCTCAGCTGAAAAATGCCATGTGAGAGCTGACATTGACGAGCTGAGCTTTTCATCCAAAGTTGAATGTTTTTCAATGCTTTGCACTCAGCGCCAAGTGCAGAAAAAAGGTGGAGCGGAGAAAAAAAGCCGAGCGCCGGCTTTCAGCGCGGAAAAAACTTCCAGCTGCTGGCTTTTCTGAAAAACGCTGCACTTTCATTGGAAACAATTGAAAACAAACGCTGGCATAAAAGCTTTGGTGTGTACGCCCCCTAACTGTTTTAACCCATAGTTGGGTCAAATATGGACAAACTCAACAGTTGGATTATTTCAAATGTTGGGTTGTTTCAACCCATAGTTGGCTAACAAATACCGAGCATAGGGTTATTTATAACCCAACAGTTTTGTTCATTCTTATGTGACCCTGGACCACAAAACCAGTCATAAGGGTCAATTTTTGGAAATTTGGAAGATCATCTGAAAGCTAAATTAAGCTAAATATGCTTTCCATTGATGTATGGTTTATTAGGATATGACCATATTTGTCCGAGATACAAATACTTGAAAATCTGGATCTGATTGTGCAAAATTATAATATTGGGAAAATCGCCCATACACTGTCAGAAAAAAAGGTACAAAGTTGTTCCTTTTTCTGTTGCTGGGGTGGTACCCTAAAAGGTACCTTTTGTACCTTTATGGGTATACAACACATTGAAAAGTTGTACCTTATGGGGTACAATATTATACCCTAAGGACCAATTGTGTACCTTAAGGAACAATTTTGTACCAGTTAAATTTTAGGGGTACAAAACAGTTAACTGTACCTTTAAAGGTACACAATAGATCCTTAAGGAACAGTAATGTACCTCAAAAGGGACAACATTGTATTATGTTTATATGCCTTTAAAGGTACAAAACGGTACCTTGGGGTACCACCCCAGCGACAAAAAAGGTACAGTTTCTGACAGTGTACATTTTGTATTTATTTACAGTAGAAAATGATATTTACTGATATTTACTTAATATCGTAATGATTTTAAGTAAATCATCATTTTGACCCATATTATGTATTGTTGGCTATTTCAACAAATATACCTGTTCAAAATAAGACTGGTTTTAGGGTCACCTATTTAACCCAACTATGGTTTAAAGGAGCCCAACATTTTTTTTTGTGTGTATCCAGTGTCCACTTTCATGGTTCAATCAATTATAAATGGATAAAATTAATTTGACCCTACACTCAACATTCTGTTTCATTTTAATATACATTAAATCGTGGCAGTAAAATGGGGTCCAAATGGCATTTTACATTGGTGTTAAAAAATTTAAATTCAGATTTATTTTGTTACTAATTCAAAAAGGAAATATTTTAGAAACTGTTCTGCGCACAAATACAATATAATCATATATTTTGATCACTGGTCTGCTAAAATGGAATTCTAAATAATTTGTATTCTGTTTTTTGTATTGATGATGTCATTACGAGGTAAAGTTCACGGCTTATGTTCAGTTCTTAGTGAGTGTCATTGAATGTCCTGTAATTTAAGTGGTTTATTAAGAATAAAGTAGATCATAAATCTCACTAATCGTGACCAAGGCCCTTTCCAGCCTGACTGGACAGATGAGTCTGTCTCAATTCAATGAGCCTTCACGAGGGCAGCGTCCCATTATGGGCTACTTTTCTATTTTCATTAGAAACATTCAACAAAAATGCCTTGACTGTCCAATACAACCGTAGCATGGTATTTTCATCAGAGAGCTCACGGTGTAGCTCATTCCATTACGCCGTCTTTCAAGTCATATGAGATTTCTAATAACTCTTACAGGCATTCAAAGCTACACAATATGCTGTTTAACCATATGCCATAATGTTTCCCAGTATTCCAGCTGCCTCCAGGGTCCGGCAGGCACCCCGGGAAGAGACGGAAATTCAGGAGTGAATGGAATTCCAGGCACTCCGGGTATACCGGGCCGGGATGGTGCGAAAGGGGAGAAGGGAGAATGTGTGACGGAGAGGTTTGAGGAACCGTGGAAACCCAACTACAAGCAGTGTGCCTGGAACGCTCTCAACTACGGCATTGACCTGGGAAAACTTACAGTAAGAGACATTGCCAAATGTGATTCAAAGCTCTCCGGTCAACAACACAAAAATGCTAAAAAGTGCAACCATGGTACAATCATACACTGCAAAAAATTACTTTTTGTCTTGTTTTCAGGAGAAATATCAAAAAATTCTTAAATCAAGATGTATTTTCTTCATGAGCAAAATAGGTCTAGTTTTTAGACAAAAAATATACAATTAAAGTAAATTTGTGCTCAAAACAAGCTAAATTATCTGCCAGTGTTTAAGAAAAAAGAAAACTTATTTTTAGATTTTTTTCCTCTCCCTATGGGCAGATATTTTTGCTTTTTTTAAGTTTAAATTTACTTAAATTGTATAGTTTTTATTTATAAACTATACTTATTTTCTAAGGTCATTTTGCTCATCAAGAAAAAACAACAGAATTTTTAGATATTTCTACTGAAGACAAGACAAAAATACTAAGTAAGAAAGTCATTGTGTAGATAAATGCCATCATTGTTGTGGCTCATCAGTCTGAAGGTGCAGTAAAATGATGTTCACAAATGTTTAGAAACAACTAAAAAGTTAGATATCAAGAGGTTCTGCGCCAAATTTTATATCAAAGATGTTATGTAAATGTGTAAATTCAGTCTAAAAAAATGTAAACTTGGGTGCAGATTCTCTTCCTTTTTAAAATATGGGCAAACCCAACTGAAAATGTCCATATGTGACCCAAACATGGGTTAAATTAACCTAGAAAAGTCTATACATGACCCAACTATGGGTTAAAGCAACCCAGCATACAGTGGGTTAATTTCAACCAAACGATTGGGTTTGAACATGAATACTCCCATGTGTACCTGGCACTATCCCTGTACCATACTTTATTTCCTTCGTGTCACTTTACTTTTAGTAATGTAATTTTTTATCTGTTTTGGTTCAAACAATGAATAATGATTGATGAGTTCATAAAATGCATGATAAATATATAAAATAATTAATACATGTAATGCAAACTAGACCATGCTAACCATTCCCAACTATCCAATGGAAAAGTCATGGTGACTGCGGACTTAAGGATTGAAAAGTTCAAAAACAATTGGAAAAGTTACTAAATAGTTTTTTATTTAGAAAGTTTGTGAAACATGTGGTAACTATGATATATTAAAGTACCATGGTATTTCTACAATCTAAAAAAATTATGGGTTGTTTCAAGTCATTCAAGTCAAAAAATTTAAATTAAACCCTATGTGCCCTATCTTGCACCCAGCGCAATTGACTTTGTCAGTGACGCATGTATCATTCGTATTTTGCACCGGCGCACAGCGGGTTTTTCCCTCCACAGACGCACGTCGGCAAACTAGGGAATGAACTTGCGCTCCCTGGGCGGTTCAGCGCAAAAAGGGAGGCGTGTTCCGGCGCAAAACCATCCTGATGCTATATTGCAGTTTCAAAAAACAATTGCACCACTGACCAAAAAAACTAGTCTAAAGTCAGTGGCGCGTTGCGCGTGGTTCATTATGCTATTTTAAGGGCGCATGCTTGACCATAATGTATAGCGTGCACAACGCGCACACACTTTGCTTATCTAATCTACACAGATGCAACAGTTATTTTTGCAAATCATAAATTGTTACAATAAAAAATATTAACACATGAGATAAGGGGAATCATAGTGGTGAGCATTGTGGTGATAGTTTTTATTTATTGTGTGGCTGCGTTCAAAAATTCTCATGCAAATAACGATTAAAATATTTTCATAAGTTTGTTGTGTGGCTGTATTACGTTTATTTTATGTAAATAATAATTAAAATGTTTTCATAAGAAACCTTAATGTATATGAACTTGATTTGTAAGTGTACTTTGGGGTTGGACCTTGCTTGCGTTACTTGGGTCCGATTTCAAAGCCCCCAAACCCTTACAGCGGAGAGGGTGGACGCAGCGATGTCCTTTGCTGGCGTCAGGTCATGTGTACCTGTAGAGGCAGATCCACCTCCCGTTACACGGCGTGCCCGATTTATGCTGGCAAGCTTGGGATTCCCCCGTCTCCTGACATCATTGTAGCGCTTGGCGCAACGATGGGGATGCCAGCTGATAAGACAATTGTGGCTATTTCCTTCCACGCCTGTTTAACCCACGCTGATTTGGGCGGGTTTCTCCTATCCCCATACAAAACAACTTCTCTGTCTTTGACTGCTCTTACAAGAACGTCGGTCTCCTCGGCTGTGAACCGCTCCTGGCGTACGCCTGGTAAATCCGTCATAATAATAGCAACCCGCCATGGAACTTGCGCCCTTGCGTTTAAAGGGAATGTTGGATAGCGTTCTGATTGGTTTATTTGACGTTACGCCCAAACCACACCTATGAATAAGGAACCTACTTCAGACCAACCCCTTATTGATTTGCACCTGGCGCAAGAGTTATTTCTCCCGCCGGGAAAATAGCAACAGCGCCCAAGATCCGCCCACAAAGTCACTTGCGCTTTGCGCTTCGCACTTGCGTTTCAGATCGTTAAAATAGGGCCCTATATGATTCTCTCACATGTGCACCTGACACTATTACTGTATCATATTGCAGAAGTTGAGGTATTTGTCCCAAAAAAGCTTGCATGCACTTAGAGGGTTTTGCAGAGAAAGACGCTCAAATTTGATAAAGGCCCGCTAACATAGGTGCACAGAATGTGTCTGTAAAGTTTCAGATCAAAATACACCACAGATCTTTCATTAAATGATGTTGAACATGGCCATTTGTGGCTGCAATAAAAAGCGCATTTTTTGTGTGTGTCTCTTTAAATGCAAAGAAAGCTTCTGTCCCCTTTTCGTATGCAAAGTACAAAGGTGCTTTGGACTACATCAAAACATGTGTCTCTGGATGAAGGTTGAATTATGCGCTTATAAGGCGGAGTCTGAGAGCGGTCATGAGTGGGGCGTAATCAATGTGACATCACATTGATAGAGGATCCTCAACAGCCTGATATGTGTGACTGTTGCTGTTTAAGAAGAGATGGATTTGTATAATAACAGGATGTTTCTGCACACACACCGGCGACTCATTTTCTGATAAAAACACTTTTAAAAGTGTATCTTCTATGTTAGGGGGGCTTTAAATACCACAAAATGACTAAAGTGACATTTGTACAAAAAAGGCATTTTAATTACTGCCTTTAAAAAAATGCCATTAAAAAATGCTCAATTACAAGAAAACATGTCAGACTAGAGGATTTTGCTTCTGAAATTGTGATTTTTTATCTTTAGTGGAAATGTGGTTCAAACAAGCTTTTATATTCATCAGTGTTCTTGTTTACTGTCCTCAGGAGTGCACGTTCACTAAACGGTATGCAGACAGCGCCCTACGCGTGATCTTCAGCGGCTCTCTCAGACTGAAGTGTAAAACAGCTTGTTGTCAGCGCTGGTACTTCACTTTTAATGGGGCAGAATGCTCGTCTCCATTACCTATAGAGTCCATTATTTATCTGGACCAGGGCAGTCCAGAGTTCAACTCCACCATCAACATACACAGAACCACATCATGTGAGTTTGTACTTTATTACAATCATCTTTATTGAAATCAGAAATGATTTTAATTTCATTTATACTAGCAGATGTCTATTCGAGTCATTCTCCGTATGAATTGCATTTTAATGGTTTTTGTAATAACGTAGCTTGGGGCTAAATAAATGAATGTCATTGACCCAGTTACTACTGCAATTGCATTATAGACAATAGTGATTGTAATTCTGCTATGCATGATTATTTGCTGAAAAGTAAATAATAAAGAGACTAGACAGTGTAGTAGCCTAGCATAGTTAGAAGGATAGGGGACATTTAATTATTATGAGATTAAATTTCCGCTCGTGAATTCGTGCCAGCAGCCGCAGGCTTTTCAATGCCCCCAAACTGATTTGATGAGGTGTCGTTTCGAATGAACGCTTCTTCATCGACTACTGAACATTTACATTAACACTTTGAAAGGTTTGCTGCCAATTGCTGTGATGTTGAACTACATAACATTTCTAAATTGGTAGGCAATTTGTAATTTCTTGTTAGACATTGTTGGCATTCAAGTTTCACATCCAGTATTTTGGATCATGCCTCCATATATATTTTTTGTAAGACAAAGAGAAAAATACCAATAACAACACATCATTTTTACTTATGTGTGGGCCAGTCTATAATACCCAGCTAAAGGCATTTTTTTGTGATTTACCGGCTATAGTGTAAAAAACATTCTTTAATAATATCACCTTGATCTCGTCGATATTGACTGAGTAAGGTCATGTCAAAGATTGAAGTCAACATGAGTGAAATCAAACTTTGATAGTCCAGATCTCATCATTATTATGAGACTTTAACCAGGATTTTACAGGGTCACATATCTCAAAATGACAGAAAGGTCATGTCTTTTCTAGAATGAACCAGCGTTGTTTCTTTAAAGGGGCCATGGCATGAAAATCTGACTTTTTCCATGTTTAAGTGCTATGATTGGGTCCCCAGTGATTCTATCAACTTAGAAAATGTGAAAAAGATCAACCCACTAACTTAGTTTTGGTAAACCATTCACTGCAAGCAGAAATTTGGCTCTCCTTATGATGTCATAAGGAGCTCTTATTATAATAATACCACCCCTTAATCTGCACTATCCAACCACAGCACTGCCATTTAGTGCAGAGAAAAGCACAATTAAGTTTTAATTCCAACAAACCACCATCATTGTGATCAGTGTTTGAATTTCATCAGCTCATTTGCATTTTAAAGGACACACCCAAAACGGCACATTTTTGCACACACCTACAAAGTGGCAATTTTAACATGCTATAATAAATTATCTATATGGTATTTTGAACTAAAACTTCACATATGTGCTATTGGGACACCAAAGATTAATTTGACATCTTAAAAAAATCTTGTGCCATGGCCCCTTTAATTTTGACCTGTGCAACCATTGGTCACCATTAACACCAATGCAATATAAATACCGCACATGCCGTGAGACTGTGTGCTAAAGGAAAGGTCTTTAAAAAGCTTTCCTTTCCAAATTGCCCTGTATGGATTAATTACAGCAGATAAGGGTATCTGTGAATTTCTAATTTCCCCCTCAGGGTGCATTTAGGCACATCTGTTTATCTCTGTTTTCTAATAGTTTTAGTCAAATCCTAATGGTCATCTTGGTATCAGAGACGAATTTTCCACGTTTTCAGCTGCATGACTTATCTGTTTGTTCTTCAGTTGAAGGTTTATGTGAAGGTGTAAGAAAAGGTTTGGTGGATGTTGCCATCTGGGTGGGTACCTGCGGTGATTATCCCCATGGCGACGCATCCACTGGATGGAACTCTGTTTCCCGGGTGATTATTGAAGAGCTTCCTCTGAGCATCTGAGACCCTCGTGTGCTTCATCACAACTTCTGAACAACATTATCTCTGTACTGTTTTACTTAACTAAATACTGTCTTATACAGTGGAGGATGTGTCTATTTTTAATTATATCATTCATTGTTTGACCCAAGGAGCCGTTTTAAAATAAGGAATTTAAATATGCAAAGGCACGAATAGGACTTAAATGTGTTAATGTCATTGCATCTGCTAACAAAATGTGACTCCGTCTTGAAATCCAAGCTTAAGTCTCATGATCTAAGCATCAGAGTTTAAAGGAATATACTTTCATTAAAAAATCGTGATAATTTACCCCCATGTCATCCAAGATGTCTTTTTTTGTTCAGGTGAGAAGAAATTAAGTTTTTGGAGGGAAAAAAAATCTGGATTTTTCTCACAGTTTAAAGTTTTAATGCAGCTTCAAAGGGCTCTAAACGATCCCAACCGAGACATAAGGGTCTTATCTAGCGAAACGATCGTCGTTTTTACCAAAAAAATAAAAGCACTTTTAAACCACATCTTCTCGTCTTGTACTAGCAGTGTGAAGTGCCAGCGTGACCTTACGTATTACCTAGTCACATCGAAAGGTCACACATGCATGGGTGACTGGGACAAAAAAAATCGACCCTGGCCTTTTGGACCAGACCAGCCCCTCATTTGATAACACGCATACATCATGCGTCACCTTTCGACATGGTAATACGCAAGATCACGCTGGCGGTGCATCACGATCGTTTTGCTAGATAAGACCCTTTCGCCAAAAAAATTAAAATTCTTCTTGATTGAACAAAGAAAGACATAAACATCTTGGTTGACATGGGGGTGAGTAAATTATCTGATTTTTTATAATCCTTTAATTTCAATCATTCATTTCTGATCTAAAGATATCAATGTTATATTTTCACAGAATGGTCTTTACATAATAGATGATTTTATATAGAAAACAGTAAATCACAAAAATGACTTTAGGTGGGTTTAACACAGAGAGGGTCACAAATACCAAACCAAGTGGCATATATTTTTTTTAAATATAGCATAGTGCTTGAGGAAAACAGACTTAAATCCATAAAACATCACCTACAGTCACCACTAGCTAAATGTTGAAATGGAGTGTTAGTTCAGTGAAAAACTTGCATCATTTTTACAGATTGCATGATTTTTCTTATCTAATGCATTATCTTTAAAAAACTGAAAGCTATTTTTAGGCTTAAAGTACATGTTTCCAAAAATCTTAAGGCTAACAGCCCTCTTTAGTTGTCTACCTCTACCCCACCGATTTTAAACATTATCTAGTACTGTAGTAAGACTCATGCAACAATTTTGTCCGTTTTCCAGTATTTAGTCACGTTTCATTTATATTAACAACTTTGTAATGTTTACAAACTACAAACAATAACTTGAGGTTAGACATATACTGTAAAGATTTTGTACATTTATTGGGTTATTTTATACGTCAATAAAGTTTTTTTTTTAACATTTTTTCCAGGCTTTGGTACCAATTCTTAAATGAGCGTTGCTGTGTTTAACCTACAAAAGCAATAATACTTTCAGGCCATGTATTTCAGCTCATTAACAGAAATGTCAGCAGTGAGTCCAATGTCAAATTTAGCGAATCGGTGACCTTGATATGTGAAATAAACTTTCATAAAGTTTAGCTTTTGACAAATCACAGAGCATATTTTTATGTACAAGTGCAAAACAGCTGTAAACATAGTAAACTTTATTCACCCATTACACACATGTATATAAAATACATTACCCTTGAATGTCACAGATGAATTACTACATATTAGGGTTGGGCAGTACAGATAAAATATCGCAAAATCGATGATGGCAATATATATCTTGATATGTATTTGCTTTGAACTTTGAGTGATTTTTCAATAAAGGCAAAAAAGCCGATGTACTTTAAAAATAAAACCTTAAAAGCAAAACGGTACAAATCTGGTTAAAAAAATATAAATACATTGAGAGTTTCTTTGCAAAACGAGATAACTCCGGGTTTTTTTTTCAGAAATCTCGTTTTTTGGTCGTGCATTCCAATTAATATTAATTCAACTGCAGTTGGTTTGTTTTTATTTAAACCTCCATAACTTAAAAAATACAGTTAAGTAGCACCATAAAACAACACAATAACATGATAACATAATAATAAACATGTTTTCACAAAAATGTAAAAAATTTATTTATCTCTCTCGTTTTGCAACGAAACTCTTTACATGTTTTTCAAACACAACTATGTAAAATACACCATTATAAATAATATTTACGTTAAATATTTACTTATTATAACAAAACCAGTCATAAGTCGAATGGGTATATTTATAGCAATAGCCAACAACACATCGTATGGATCAAAATTAGGATTTTTTTTAGAAAAATCTTTAGGATATTAAGTAAAGATCATGTTCCTTTAAAAATAATTATTACATTTTCTTACTGTAAATATATAAAAACTGTATTTATCATTAGTAATATGTGTTGCTAAGAACTTTATTTGGACAACTTTAAAGGCAATTTTCTCAATATTTAGATTTTTGCTAGCCTTTTAAATAGTTGTATCTCGGCCAAATATTGGGTCTCATTCACTAAGCATGGGTACGCACAATTTTTTTTGGAAAATGTGCGTACGGACGTTTTAACTTACAAATCATGATTTAACAAAAACTTTCATACTAAAATGTATTTTAAATGTATGCAAAAATGTAAGAACACACGTACCCAATAATCATGAATAAGAAAAAAAAAAATATATATATATATAAACACAGATATATATTTTAGGGTTCTTTTTCCTAGTTCATGATTATTGCGCATGTGTGATCTAAGTTGTTCATACATTTTTGCAAACCTTTAGAAGCAGCCCAGTCTCATGAAACGAATTTTAGCGGGTTTTTTTTGTGATCGTATCACAAATTTCTGTTTACGTGTGATTGTCACGTATTGGTTACTGAACTGTTTGTCCTATTTTCTTACAATTGTCGCTTCGGTTTAGGGTTAGATTTACATAAAATTACATCCTTACCCAAACCCAACTCTAACCCTAACGCCAGGCGACAATGGTTTAAAAATCATCAACCAATACTTAAAGTGACATCCTAACGCAAACATCAAATCTAACCCTAAACCGAAGTGACAATGGTTTGAAAATAGGAAAAAGCAGTTAAATACCCAATACGTGACAGTTACACATAAACAAATTCGTGATACGATCACAAAAAAAAAATGCACAATTTTTTGTGATCGTATCACAAAAAAGAATTAAAAAGTTACGTGACTATATTATTAATTTCGTAAGACTGGGTAGTTTTAGTATGAAAGTTTTTGTTGAATCATGCTTCATGTGTCTGTACGCACATTTTACAAACAAATTTGTGCGTACGGATGCTTAGTGAATGAGACCCATTGTCATATCCTAACAAACATTGATCTTACGGATTACCTTGTTGAAAGGTCACGCATGATGTATGCGAAACTACCAATCCAGGGGCCTCATTTATAAAGGGTTCGTACAGACACATTTGATCATAAAGTGTGTGTTTGCTAAAACCACTTCAAAGTCCATGTTTATAATTAATAAAAGTTATTTATTTAGCTTTCAGATGATGTTTAAATCTCAATAAAAAAATTGACCCTTATAACTAATCGTGTGGTCCAGGATCACGTATGTGCCTAAAACACCTCCAAAACTTGCGCAGAGTTAGAAAGTAAAGAAAATTGAACTGCTAGAGGTTTCAAACTGAAAGAATTGAAACATATTCAAGCATGAACTGATTCAGGATTATTTCAATGCTGGTTTTACTTCTGATGTTTCAGAAAAAGCACTATCATATTCAAAGTATTGCCCAGCCCTAAACACCAGAATTCATTGTTTTCTCTTGACAAATTAATAAAACTTAACTGTTTTACTTTTTTTATTAAAATCCCTTTTTTAACTTATACAGACACATAAAAGTATAGTCACATTACTGTACAATCCTTTACTCATGTATTGTCCATATTTACTTTAGAAGTAATGTCACCTCTTCTTAAAGGTCGATTTTTGGAGAAACCACCACGAACCAGATTCTGGACCAGTGACAAACATTACACCTCGAACCCGGTGACATGAATGCATCTCCACTCCTTCTTAAGTTAATGTATTCATTAACTCCATCATCACCTCAGACGGGACGATCGGTACAAGCTCTGGTCCCTCAGTAGTCACGTCGTTCTCACTTGTGCCGATTCAGAAGGAAACTGGAAACGTTCTCATAGACCACAAAGGTTATACAGCAGGCCGGAGTGACACGGATCACGTTGGGAACCATTCCTTTATAAAACCCCAACAGGCCCTCGTTTCTGAATACAGCCATATAGAGGAAACAGGTTTACTGTTACAGATATAAAAAAATCATACTGCATCAGGTTTATATTAATTATTCAGTAATACACTTACAATGGTAGGGCAAGGCATAGTAAATGTTTTAAAATGATGTGAAGTTCTTGAGCGTTAAAATTATTACATCTTAACGACAAGATTATTTTTTAAGTAAATGAACTCATTGCATGTCACATCTGTCATGGGCAGTAACAATGTTTATCACATGATGAAATTAAAAGGTGGTTAGTACTAAAGGTTAGTACTTTAGGGGATTTATAGACACATTAACATTTAGCAGATGCTTTTATCATAATTTTTTTACACAGTTATGCCCTAGGCTTTGGTACTGTAAAGATTATTCCAGATCCACATTGCTTTCTCAATATCTGTAATCGGCACAGACAAAAAAATCCTTATCTGTAAACCACTAATTGTGAGTTTTATGTCACGAATGCTTGCATGGTTGTATCACTTGTGTTTAACCCAGACACTTAGGGGTGGTTTCCTGGACAGGGTTTATCCTAGTCCCGGACTACAATGCATGTTTTATCTGGGCATATTTTACAGTACAGTATATCAGTGCCATTGTTTTGTCTCAAGATGCACTGTAAGGTATGTTTGTAAAAAACACTCAAATGTCCTAAAATAAGTAAGGCCTAGTGCTTGATTAATCTAAACCCTGGGTTTGTTTGATATTAGGATGTGCGTGCGCAGATCTATTGCGTACCTCCATGTTCTCCGCATGACATCACATACTCCATCATATTTATTGTGCTGATCTTGCAGGCGGGCCCGGATGACCTGATAGGGGTACGTAGTAGCCACTGCAAATATTTTGGACAAAGCTGCCATGGTAATATATTCTAATGGGTTCTGGGGAGGAAAGAAAGCATCACGCATGAGTTATTTCCCACAAACTCGTCAAAGCCGAGCTGATAAATGTGACAATAACACCGTGTCCTGACCAGATGCGACACAGCAAGTCATTTGTCTCCCCATATTGAACACAAATGCTGCTTAACACAGTTACAGCCAATAATTTATTGTTTAATGTACAGATACGTAAAGTGGGAGTTCGGACCAGCAATGTAACGGTACCATATATCAAAGTGTTTCCCACAATGCAATGCACTTCTCCATTATGAAAATTGGTTAATTTATGAAGCATCAATGCGTGACTTGCTCATACAAACCAGTTTAGTTTCTGATTGCATCTTTCTGTATTTGTTATATTCTCTCTTGAGCTCTTCATACGCCATGAACTGCAGTGCACCATGGGAGGTTCCAAACAAACCCGGAACGAAGCCCTAGGGAGCAAAACAGTTAACTCAGCTGGATAACACAAACAAACCATGCAATATAAACATGCAAAACAATTGTTAATTCATTTCACATTTATATGACTTCCTTTCTTTAGTTGAACTTCATAGGAAAATGCCATCATGTAATCATCTTGGATGGTGTAGAATATATCAAAGCTTAAAAAAGCACATACAACCATCACCAAAACGTTACGTTTTAAGAAAACGAGCGTTTTTAGTGATCAAAACATCAAATGTCCAATGCAACATTACAGATAAATGCAATAAGGTTAAATATGGTGGCACATCGGTAACGTTGAATCTCATTGGTTCTTGTGTGTCTCGTCACTAGCTGTCATATGCACGTTGCATTACGAGACATAAAAGAGATGTGACGTTTTTGAATATTAATTTTTACGCTTTGCTTCAGAACATATATAAGGTATTAACCCACTGAAATCATCTGTATTACTTTAATGATGGATGGATGTGCTATATGGAGTTTCCCCAAATAAGAAGGACATAAAGAGGTCATATACATCTTAGATGGCATGATGGTGAGGAAATGCATTTATGCAAATTAAAACATCTTTACATTTGAGTGAAGTTTAAAGTTGCTCTTTTCCTTATACAACTGCGCCTCCTACTGGCACTTACTGGAATCTCGTGACTGTATTATCAAGCACTTATTTCCTGTTAATAATTCAATCAAAAAACAACTAAAGTGCAGAAATGAGTCACACATTATCCTTTCAGTGTGAAAAACATGTTGGCACAGAAACGGTTTCCTACCCGATAGAGTCCAGCGATGCCTTCATAGCGGTAGATTTTCACAAGAGCATCCACCATTCCCTTGTACTGCTTATTAGCTGGATCTGTGTTGTACTGGAGGACCAGGCGAGTTTTGGTCACCCAAATGGGGTTGGTCAGGCAAAGCGTCATAGCTCCTAATAAAACAGTACCATTTGGGGATATGGTTAAACAACCATCAAGCTGTACTCAAGATCAGAATGATTCAATCATTTGATTTGTTGTACTGCTCTCTTCTTCCTTAAATGAAAGAGATTAAAGTAAATGATTATCAGCTGTTAGCCATACAGTGATCTCATACCGTCTGACCAATCAATACCCATGGTGGCTTTTAAAGTCATTTGTGTTTACAAGATAAGTAATGAAGACCCTTATCAAAATTGTAGTCAAATATCTTATTTAAATTTCTAAACCAGTCAAGCCAGGCATTGCTAGAAATATATGAGCAAATCAGAACATTTAAGTATACAAGTTGAGTCATAATAAATGCTGATGTGCCAAATACTTACTTTCCCCGCTGTATGTATGCATGCAGAATTGTAAAAATGTTTTAGAGGAGACATTTTATAAGACTTTTTTAAGATGTTAAATAAATCTTTGGTGTCTTCAGAGTACATATGAGAAGTTCTAGCTCAAAATATCATGTAGATAATTTATTAAAGCATGTTAAAATTGCCACTTTGTAGGTGTGAGCAAAAATGTGCTGTTTTGGGGGGTGTCCTTTTAAATGCAAATGAGTTGATCTCTGCACTAAATAGCGGTGCCGTGGTTGGATAGTGCAGATTAAGGGGCGGTATTATCCTCTTCTGACATCACAAGGGGAGCCAAATTTTAATGACCTACTGCTTGCAGGGATTGGTTAACAGAACTAAGTTACTGGGTTGATCTTTTTCACGTTTTCTAGGTTGATAGAAGCACTGGGGACCCAATTAAAGCACTTAAACATGGAAAAGGTCAGATTTTCGTGATATGTCCCTTTAAAGCAACACTATGTAACATTGGCTCACAATTTCCCCATGTGGTTGATAAATGCAATTGTCTTTTACCAGTTTTGTTAATACTGTTGTTGTATAAGCCTCCTCATGGACAGGGCAATACACTTGAATTTGTTTACAATGCTGATGGAAGCAGTCGATGCAGAAACAACCAGGGGATGGCCGGGGCTGTGTGTTCCTACCCAAAATGAAACTTACAGTGTGGCTGTAGCCGCTAGGATACTGCTTAGGTTGCAGCAGCAGTAAAATTCTCCCATTTAAGAGTTGTTCTACCACTGAAATAATTTTAGAGACATTATTTGAAGGTCGTTAAAATCATTTTTTTGTGTGTGCTTTAAGATTTTGTTCATTCATGTCTTTTCCAGGCTTTTTCAAGTTTTCTGATATTTTTACAGTGAGGCCTGTCATAATGAAAAGAGTCCTTATTTCACTTTAATGGTTTCTTGTGAGTACTTAAAAGGAAATGAAGGATGTCTTTAATTAAATTAGTTAATAAGTCACGAGAGATGTCCTGAGGAACCCATATACTCATGAACATGAGCTCTTTTACAGTCTGTTTCATGTCAAAAAAAGCTTTTCACAATATTAATGACCAATGGATTTCTGTTGAAAATAAAATAAGGTACTCCATAATTTATCCTTAATTTTTGGAGACTTCCTGTCAGCTGTCAGTGAACATTCCGATTCAACACGCAGCTGTGACTCTTCTCATAGTATGTTTGTATAAACATTAGGGTGGTTCTTATAATGGGTCCATTTTTTTTTTAATGTTCAACTCTCACCCTCTAAATGTGTTAGGATATCAATAAAAACACACTGTGCAAAGATTTGAATTGTTCCTACAATATTTAGAGTTTGCTCAAAGCCTTTGAATATTTCCAAAATCACATTCTTGGGAAAAACTACCATTTAAAAACGCACAACACACATACAACTTGCTTCTTGGAGGGTAACTTTGTTCCACTTATTTCAGTCTCTTCTGATCCGAGTAATCGCGGACTTGCTTCGTGTTGCTTCAGCCATTGTCTCAGTTTACAGTATATTGTCTATTGTACTTCATTCACATTGAAGCTTTCATGCTTTGAAAGACATATCACAACTAAAACTGGAGTTTTAATTGCATGGAGCATGGTCAAATAAGTCCATTGCTGCCATAAGTATATATTATTAAACAATTATACATGCTAGCACAAAGTATCCCATAATACGCAAATGTGGTTAACTTGAGCAACCCTAAATATTAATTAATATTGAAAAAATCTATTTATGTATTCAAACATATTGGTGGGGTGAGAGCATGAACTTTTATTTAACCTAGTGGTGTAAATGTGCTCTAGTAGTCTCCTAGATATGTTATCAGGAATATTTCAAATACTTTACATGTGTTTTCGACTTAAAGAAAGAAGAATCAATAGTTTGACACTGCTTGATTCCTTGTGTTGCAGTTTATCTTTGAGAAGCGTATTTAACATTGCAATTGATCAGCCTAGGAAAACAAAGATAAATACTCTCTGCTTCTATCATCTCTTCACTATGTGTGGGTTTTGCCATAATGAAACCTGTAATATTATATTTTTATATTTATTATGACCTTTTTAGTATTATAGAACGGTTCCAGTCCTTGATTCTGATTGGTTAATTTATGATAAAACACAGCTATGACCCCTGTAATCAACAATTCTATGTATCACTGTGCAACAACTTAAACACCTGTGAAACAATCTGTTGCTGTTCACAGTCGGTCAGGGACTTTTTTGGTTTATAGTGATTTTACTTTGCATTAATACTTTTTTTTTTTTGCTTATTTGTATTGTGTGGTGGTAAGTGTTTTATAATAGCAATAAGGCACTCAAGGCTGTGCTGTATCGTGAATGGGGTTGCACTGACTCATTCCTAACAACGCCCTTCAGATGTGATTCTTAACGATATAGCACAGCTTCTTGTACCTTATTGCTTACATAAAGCACGTTCTCCTTATTGTAATACATTCTGACCTTCTTCTGTAAATGATCTTAAAAACAGGCTTCAGCTTCTCTAAATGACATGTATTGTAGTTTGTTTCTTTTTTGTGTGATGGTTATTCAGTACTGACCCGCCGATGCAGCTGACAGCAGATGTTCTCCAGCGCTCAGCTCTGTCTGTCTTCTTTCTTTAAGGTATGCTTTTATCGCATTATAGCTGTGAATCAAAAATAAGAAGTTATTATCCAGAGATGAACAATACATCACGTAAAGCTACTTGAACTAATGAGATAAGATGGTCGATTATCTATTTATTTTCAGGTTTTAATAAAAAACATGCACACGTCTACTCTATAGTGTGATGCTGATTACAAGAAAAATACATACAAGAAAAAATAAAGCCCCCATGAGGCCCCAGCACCCCAGATGTTCGGAGTAACGCCTTGATAAAGTCCTCGCAGACCATCCTGATGCCAGACGCTTCTCATACAGTGTAGAATCCCATTGTATTTAGGTCTCAAATCCAGCCCATCACTCACTGTAATACAGTCAAGAGTACAATTATATGTTATATTATATTTATATCATTATATTTTGTTAAATTATGTTATAACCTAATGTAATTAGGAAATGTAATGAAAGAACTAAAACCTAAATTTATTCTTACCTAAATATAAACTAATAATGAGTAAAGGCATGTACTAACTAATCATAAAGTAATGAAGATGAGTCATCAATAAGTACAATGATGATACAAATCACAACATATAAGTAGGAAAATGTTGGCATTATATTTTTACTTAATTGGGAGCAGTATGCTAGCTGGAGCCATTCACTTCCAGTCTTTGTGCTAAGCTAAGCTAGCGGGGGCTGCGTCAGACAGAGTTAAGGCACACACGGAGATGAGAAAGGTACGTATGGACTTATCTAACTCAGGGGGATACAGTGAATAAGCTAAATTCCCAAAATGTCGGCGTGTTCCTTTAACTAACAACTAACAAACATGTCATGTTGTGGTTAATGACTCTTTACTACTTTGTGATTAGTTCGTTTACATCATTATTTCATATTTAAGTAAGAAGTAATTTAGGTCTTGGTTCATTATGATTCGTGGACTTTTATTATAAAGTGTAAAATGTTTATAAAACAATCCAGCTTCAATGTTGTCCAACTCTATTCTTACTTGTAAACATAAACTATGCTTATTGTTGTTTGAAAAATGTTTATTGCTCACTGGTTTTGAATAAGTGTTGAATAAAAGCATGCAAATGCAATGTGTATATATGTGTGTGTGGTCATGCATGTATTAGTCTTAAATTACATTATTACCACGTGCAGTTAAAACTATTTTCACAAGATTTACTAGTAAATCCAATACCTGCAAACCTAATTTTGACCAGATCCAGAGGATGCAGGACCAGTGTGGACACAACCCCTCCACTGAGTCCTGCCACCAAATTCTCATATTTCACATGACTGAAGAGTCTCTGCAAGCTGCCGGTGAGAGTCAGGGGTACAGGAGAGCCCGGAGTGGGACTAGGGTTCATGACTTTTCTGTGTGTCAACACATGGTAGCATTTACTTTAACATAAACACAGTCATCAAAGTATCATTTTGTAGTCGCTTCTATTAGTATACGTCCTTATGGGATTTATCATTATTCGGCTTTTAAAAGTTTACAAATCATGTTTTTGTATGACCTTACCTGTAATGTCAGATCATGTGCAGCCAGTGACAGGAGCGAAGAAGCATGCTGTAACCACACGAGCTTCCCACAACACGAATTGCGCATGTGTGACATAGCCCTTTCAAAATAAGAGTCCATTATGAGTGACGCGAACCGTGGCCATCAAATCATGGCTGATTTTACGTTTTATATAAAAAAGATTGTTAGTTTTATTTAAATGTTACTATTGTTCTTTATGTAAAACTACTGACTTTGTTGCAAATCATTGTTATTGTATCATGTTTGGGATGTGAATGTTTTCTCTGTCTAAGTTTGTGCTTAGTTTATTCCATAGATATATGAGTTTATTCTACATTAAAAAGTTAAAATAAAAAAATTAAAACGAAGAAATAATTATAATCGATTTGCTGTTTTCTGTAATCAATTTTCATATGAACAATTTAATTTCTTTTGGCATGGTGCCGTCTCTGTAAGAGTCTGGGTTACGGTACAGAAATCTATTAATAAAAAGTATTGTTAAATTAATAAAAGTTACAACTATATGTTATTAATATAATATTAGTGTTGTGTAAATACCAAAATATAATAATTATTAGATATAAGTATTATTAAATATATTATATTTTATCATTTTAAAAATAATATATATTTAAAACATTAATTTTAATAACTGTTCTATCTGCACAGGCATGCAGTAACGTATATCCTAAACATTCAGATGATATCAACGTGAAATGACACTATTTTAGATAATATAGTTGTATAATTTGTCGGCCCAAACCTACCAGACTTTATTATACCATAAAAGCCTTTTATGTTAAGCAGTTCAGATTTTATAGCTTGTAGTAGCTGCGAATTTAGACTAAAGGGATTTATCTCTCTTTCTGATCTGCTCGTGTGCAAATGTGCGTGCGTATTTAATATCGCGAGATTTATTGATTTTCACTGGCTATTCACCAAAGTTACGGTACGTACATTGCGTAATTACACTCTATTCGACTGACGCCTATCTGCGTCGCTGGCGTAGTCGAGTTTTGCGGAAGTGGTATCAAGGGGAATGTAGGTCTGCCAACGGGCGATAGGTTTTTGAAGCGGCACTTGAACATCAATATTATGGGTAAGTTCCTCACACTTTTATGATTTTTTAATCTATTAACTATCGCCTTTAAACCCCAGCAACGTTAACGGTAACGTTCGTCTCCACTCGACGCCTTTCCGTTATTTAAACCGACGCCCTCGCGCTGTTTTTACAGTAATTTAGGTTAGTGATAGCGCGCGAGGCATTTCCTGTCAGGTTTTTTTCTCTCTCTCTTCAGTCATTCAGGAGCCAAAAACGGTTTATTTTCGTTAAAATTGATCAAACCTAACCAAATTAACTTCGTTTTAGTTTCAATTTTTGCAACATAGCATATTTGTATATTTTACAAAAACACTTATTCCCAGCACGTAGGCGAGATAAGCTAATGCAGGTTAGCAGCTAATTACACAACTGCTAGATTAATGCACGATTTAATGTAAATACTTAATAAGTTCTTCTGAAAACACATTTACATTTAAACTGTAAATCTGACTTGCCCAAATGTAAAATCTTGTGTCATACAAAAGTTATTTTAAAGCAGTTTCTTTTGGATGGACTACTGTTATATCTACCAGATGTCATGGACCCTTGCTGAGAAGTTATTTTGAAACACTTATAATGTTTTTTTTAAGAAGTTCGGTGAAAATAAGAGACTGGTGTTAAAGCTTATCAGTGACATTTATTCACTCATTTAAAACCAGATGTTATATGTCTCAATAAGAAGCTTACTGATGCATACCTACTTCTGCGGTCAGGTTTTAGACTCACATCCTGTACACAGATCTTTTATTTAAATAACTGAATTGTTAATCTCATTTGAAAGCAGATGTGTCTATACTTCTCATTTCAACACCGTGGCATTAATCTGGTTTTATAATTCGTGTTACTTGTAGATCCACTTGGTTTAAATTACTTCTCATTCCATTCAATAATGCATGTGGTTTCTGTAAACTACATAAATTAATAAAGGAACGTTATAAAGTGCAGTCAAGAGATTTAAGAATCCAAATTATCATGCCAAATAAATGATGCTGCTAACATTAAAGGATGCTACAGAGCAGCAGAGAGCCATATGACCTCTGAATGTGCTGTCAAGCATTTTACCAGCTATTCTCATATTCTGCTCCATCACATTTTACTCTGCATTTGTGACCCTGGACCACAAAACCAGGCATAAATGTCAGTTTTTGAAATGGAGATTTATACGTCATATGAATAAATAAGCTTTCCATTGATTTATGGTTTGGTCAATATTCAGCCAAGATTCAACTATTTGAAAATCTGGAATCTGATGGTGCAAAATATTGAGAAATTTGCCTTTAAAATTGTCCAAATAAAGACCTTTGCAACACAGACATTACTAATGATAAATACATTTTTGGTATACTGTAGGAAATATGCAACATATCTTCATAAAAAATGACCTTTACTTAATATCCTTATGAATTTTGGCATAAAAATGTATCATTTTGACCCGTACAATGTATTGTTCACTATTGCTACAAATATACCTGTGCGACTTATAACTGGTTTTGTGGTCCAGGTTCACACCATGATGCTGCACATTTTAAAACCATCTTCTGGCTGACTCTTGATTTACTTGCTGCAGTTAAATTTTACTCACTCATGAGTCATAACCAATATGGTAACCAGTGGAAACCATTGATACTTTAAATGTTTCACCTCATGATAGCTGCTTTTCACGCTCTGCTTGATCCAGTTTATCCATTCAGTAATAAATGTGGACTTTTTATGCCTGTAATGGTCTGACAATGGCTTTTATATCCTGTAAATCCTAATAAGATTACTGTGGTGTCATCTGTCAATTTACCTGCTTTTTACCACTTAGCAAACCCTCTGTATGTAATGACTGTTGACATCAATTTTTTTCTCTCACTGGAAATCTTCGGACCACTTGGATACGCTGAACATCATGACAACTTCATTTTGTTGTGTCGATTTGCCTCGTTGCCCATTACCAACATCGGCCTTCACTTGGATTTTTTAAGCAGCAGTAAGTATTCCGGTAAGACAACACAGACCATATAATGTGCACATGTTCATTTCAGGAAATCATCAATGTGTTTGTTTAAGAGTTAAGATTCTGTCTGTTTTGCATAATGGTTGGATCTGTGAGCTTAAACCAGCACATCTACCTAATTTAAAGTGTTTGTCTGCCTGTTTTCAGCAGCAAAAGAATCTGGAGGCATATGTGGGATTTGCAAGCCTTCCCAACCAAGTGTACAGAAAATCTGTGAAACGAGGCTTCGAGTTCACCCTGATGGTTGTGGGTAAGAAAACGAACATCCTTTGACTTTTGATTCTACTTTATATTTTACAGTGTCTTTAGTCAGAATGCAAACTGCTTGGGATGATCCAGTGTGCACTATAGTTATATTACTCAAAATGCTTCCTGTCTAGTTTTGAGTGTTTGCCAGTTGTGAGTCTACATTCTTGACATTTGGTCTAAATGCTGTTTGGATAACCACACAGGAAACAGGGGTTAAATAGCTGTGATTTCACATCCTGTTCATCTTGAAAAATGCAAGGACTTTTTAGTAAAGAATGGCTTTAATGTTAAAGTTGATTCTGTAACAGATAAATGAGTTTACAGAGACATGCAATCTCTCTTGTATGAAACCTTAGGGTTGTGCTGTCTTCAGCTCTGTGTGAGAGCTGTGGCGACATCTCCTGCATTTGTGAAGATGTGCTAAAGATATTATGCATACTTGGTTGTGCATATTTTGTTAGTACAAAGCCTTAAAATATGCTGATGTAATATATTATGGTTTTGAAAATGTTATTAGTGGTTTTGGATAAATGAAGTCAGTCTTATGCAATGAGATGTGTTTTTGTTATTGTTTTAAGTTTGCTATTTTTACTCAAATATATCCCAGTAATGAAGTTCCAAGAATTTTAAAATGTTTTCTTTAATGTGCATTTATTTTTCTAGCTGATTTATAAACAGATTGGCAGCATTGTGTGGGCATTGACTTTACCCAGTTGTTGCTTTAATGTTTGGGTATGGATGAGTGCCAAGTCTGTTATGGTGCCAGCCACTCACCCTGCCAGAAGCAATTTACTCTAGTTAATGTGCTGACCTCACTGCGTGAGACTGTGCAGATGAATGCTGGACTCTTTTAGTTCTCACCGACAACCACTGAGTTGACAGAATTAATTAATATATAGTAAAAAAAGCATTTTGACCAGCATGCATTATAACGTTTTAACTTAAAAGTGTTACGTTGGTTATTTACTTAAAATCAGGGTTTGCATTTGAAAGGAATGAAATGGTCAAGCATTTTGAGTTGCACTAACAGTTCCTGTGGGAAGAGAATGCCTTTCAGATGAATGGCTGTCTAGGGTCAGTTTGATACAGCTGTGACCCACACAATATTTCACATGAACATTTTAAAGCTGGTCTCTGTCTGGAACTTTATTTGGTTAAAGGGATATTTCACCCAAAAATTTAAATTCTGTAATCATTTTCTCATGAATTTCTTTTTCTGACATACAAAACCCACAAAAGATATTTTGATTAGTGATTGTAAGCACACAGCTGATTGTAACCATAGTAGGAAAAACAAATTACTTTGAATTCCAGGCGATGTAGGTTGCTCTGGCAAAAAAAAATAAAGACCTTGAAATGCGATGGAATTCAATGGGTACCGTTGAATGTTTATCAAAATATCTTCATCATTTGTCACAATACTTTCATAATATTTGTTTTCCTACTATGGAAGTCAATGGTTACGGCAGTTGTATGCTTACCATTATTTATCAAATATCTTCTTTTGTGTTCATCAAAATAAAAATGAGTAAAAATTAGTTGCTGAGTAAATGCATAACGGGGTTAAATGTAAGAGCTGTCCAAACTGAAAACAGCTTGCACTGACATATCTTAAAATACATCAGTGCCCTTTGTTTTGCCTCAAAATGCACACAAGTAATGTTTTTAGTAAGGCATGTTTGTTGAAACTAGTTAAATGTCCTAATTAAACTAAAGCTCATGTTATAGTCATGCGTAAGGTCTACACCAGGGTTCCCCAAACCTTACCCTGGAGGGCAGGAGCTTCAACCCTGATCAAACACACCTGAGTAAGCTAATCAAGGTCCTTCATGATCACTAGAAAATCACAGGTGGGTAAGTCTGATTAGGGTTGGACCTAAACTCTGTGGTGCTCCGGCCCTCCAGGGTAAGATTTGGGGAACCCTGGTCTACACCGTAGGTTATCCGTAGCTTGTGCGTAGCCTGACGTGCACCTCAACAAAATTTTAACAGCTCAAAACATACACAACAAGCTTATGCTTCTTCGTTTGTGGGTAAACTGGACAATTTGCTTCTTCATTGACGGTCGCGCTGTGTTTACACGTTGACGCAGACGACGAGGCAGAAGTATATATGAAAACTGACGCGTAACCTAGGTCCATAGGACGCATACCTATAATGATGTACGCATAACTATAACGCATAACCTGTCCAGGACACAGCCCCAAAATCAGTGTTCAAAATTTTCTTCTTACCTTACTCTGATTCGCAACGGTAGGCTTATAATAATGGTCGGAGCCAAGCAAATTACAGGGTTCCCACGGCTCCCTGAAATCCTTAAAAGTTTGTTAATCTGGGGGAAAAATTCAAGGCCCTGGGAAATTTTTACAAATAAACATACATAGATACAGGCCATTGAAAGTGCTTGCATCTATTTTATGCAAGAATTTTTCTGGAAAAAATCCATATTTTTCCCTGTGTAGTGTAGGATAATATCATAAAAATTCTGAAATGAAAAGGGAACGAGACGCTGCATCTCCCTTGCCATACTTGCTGCGTCTCCCTTGCCATACTTCCTGGGTCCCTGTAACGCCGTCTTGGAAAATATTTCAGATAGCGATATACTTCCTGGCTTCCGCATCACCCTGTCTTTGTCATTAAGCCTCACTATTGGTTGAATTTGACATACACATTCAGACGCACTTACTCTTGGAGGCGTCCCCAAAGTGTCACCGCAGTGAAGCAGCGCGAGTTCCCTCGAAAGGGAACTGTAACAATGTATCTTAAAAGGTAGCACGATGTAACCTTGCTCTCACTTGAAATGTGTCCCCACATTTAGTCCTTGAATTTGAGGGAATTTGACCTGAAAAGTCCTTGAAAGGTCCTTGAATTTGAAGTTAATTAAGGTGTGGGAACCCTGAAATTATGTAAAGTGAGAAATATTAGAGTTGTGCGCTACTGTTCACGTCAACCAACAGAAAGTATATGTTAATTTATTTAAATGTATGTATTAATTTAGTCAGAACGAAGCTGCAGATATATTACTTGTTCAGATGACATTTTTGTTGCATATGCTCTTATGAGGTGATCACAGATCAGATTCATCCACACAGCCCGCATACAGTAAATTTCTCTGCAAAGAACTGCAATTTTATGTTTCAAACAGAGATGGCAATAGAGAGGCTATTTACGGTTTTGGGTTTAAATACATGTTATAAAAATCTGCCATTTTGTCATTTTATTAATAATTCTATTTATTCAATAATACTATGCTTTCTTCTTTATCTATGCGTTGAAAGTCAACATGGTTGATAAATGAGGTAGTTAAATTGTTAATAATCCAAATGGCCAACTATCTGTAGAATATTAATAATGGCTCGACACTTTCTTTAGATCCAAAACCTTCATTACTGTTTTTATAATTTAGCTGGGTTATAAAAATTCCTTATCCTCAAGTTTCTCTTTGTTTTCTTTCTTATTTTTTCAGGAGAATCAGGCTTGGGCAAATCCACGCTGATAAATTCTCTGTTTCTGACGGAACTGTACGCTGGAGAGTATCCTGGACCTTCACATCGAATTAAGAAGACAGTTCAGGTATGGTGCTTAGTTTTGTCTATTTAATATTAATAGATGTTTGCGTGTTCTTTGTAAACGGTAAGTTGCAAAAACCTTCAAGTTTTTAATTAAAATTAGGTCTATAAAGGATTTTAGACAGCATCGATTAGGACCACAAAGACACGCCAAGGCTCCTGCGCCACTATACTTGGCTTCTGCCAGCATACTTCAGTAATAGTATAGTGCTCTTACCTACAAGTTTGAACTTGTGGCTTTTAGAGTGACTCTTTTAAAGTGTTTTACATACCTTTCTGCTGTATGCTAATTTTCTTTTTATCATTCACCAAACTTTTCAAAAGACCCATAATGTTTCAAAAGCACATGAAGTTGTTATAAAAGTAGTCTGTACAACTCAATAAAAAACTGATAAAAAAATGTCTTAGAAGCTATAGAGCTTTTATGTAAACAGCTGATATATTAAGCAGCAATTAGATTTGCATTAATGTTTCAGATTAAATGCATCATATACTTTTTGCAACAACAATAATAATTGAAATATAAATACACACACACATATAGGGATGGGAATTGTAACAATCTTAACAATAGGGTTATAAATATAATAATTTCTATGTGGTTGTCAGGTATACACATTTAGTGCCGAAGTTGAAATTTAGCTTTGATTTGTGCACAGCTAAAGCCCATTGCCTCTGTTGAAAATGTAATTGATTTAGTTTATAATCTGTGTGTTTGGCAGGTGGAGCAGTCCAAAGTGTTGATGAAGGAGGGAGGTGTCCAGCTTCTGCTGACAATAGTGGACACACCAGGATTCGGTGATGCTGTGGACAACAGCAACTGGTGAGAACAGTTTCAACACTTTCATAATTTCATCATAATTTCACAACAGGTTACTTGATGTAATTAAGCACATTTGTGAGGTTTCACACAAACACAATAGTGTTTGTTTGAATTAAGTGCCTGACCCTAATCTGCGTATGTGTGGATTTTGCTTCAGCTGGCAGCCGGTCATCGATCACATCGACAGTAAATTTGAGGATTATCTGAATGCGGAGTCACGCGTGAACAGACGGCAGATGCCGGACAGCAGAGTGCATTGCTGTTTATATTTCATCGCACCCTCAGGACATGGGTCAGTGATCTGATATTTCTTTCGCTTTGTCTGTAGGGTTACACCTGCTACACCATGTGCTTTAAATGTGTCTCCTGTGACCGTTTTTGGTCAGATTATGTTGATGGATGGGTCTCTGAATTTGTTTTATTTTGTGTGTAGTCATTCTGCATTTATATTATATCCCATATTTTAGACATGAGTATACTTCATTTTTATGCACACAGTCATTTGCACAGCCTGGCTGATTATACTTGTTGCGAAGATTTTTCCACTTTTGTCAGTAGTATGTCTCGTCTTTGCCCTATATTTAAACAGTTCTTAGGTTTCTTTTAATTGTCTGCTTTTTCTTGATTTTTTTTAACGTAATAATTAATAAGTTGTAGGGATATGACAATAAATGCTGATATACACTAATAATACCTGGCAGATAAATATTCTGAATCTCACAGCCAATATTATGCAGTTATTTCATGTACTACGACTTTTGATCAGTAAGTCCTTATCGATCTGAAATCACTGTTAGTTTGAGTCGTTTATAACATGCATTTGAAAAAGCAACACTCGTCAAAGATAATCATTATACAAATTCTTTATTATCATGAAAACACCTGAAAAGGTTTGAAGACCAGCAATATAAATATATGCTTAAGCAATATCCTGAAGCTGTGTGTCATAGTTGCGTGTGTAACCGTGCGTTCATACCAGCCGCAGTAAATGCGGCAAAAACGTGCTATACGCGTGTAGTTGGACATGAACATTTTGAGTTTACTCGCTTCATTAGCGTGTGAAATTATAGTCATTCAAGACATTAATGTGGAAATTCGCGTCATGGGAGGGGCTTCTGTAACTCCGCTCGCTCCCTGTAATCATGTGACTACTAGTGCAAGCTCCTTATTGGTTACGGCTGCGCAAATATCTGCCAAAGGTCAGATTTTTGAACTCGCGCGTTTCGTGCAGCAACGCTTAGTTCGCACAGAACGCACCACCCACACCGCATGTTCCGCGTCAATCGCACCGTGCCTCAAGGTACCCATTCGCGTCTTTGCATTGACTTAACATGTAAATCACTTGCACTTGCCGCCTCTTCTAGTGTGAATGCCGCATAATGGTGGCTCTTCTGCGGCCCATATTTGAGTTTCTGCACAAGAGCGCCCTCTGGCTTTTGGATGTAGCGGCATTTCACCGTAATTCATTGAGAAGCATAGCAGGCATCATCGGCCAATATATACGTGCACCCCTGATAAAAACTGCTTATTCTAATGTAATAAAAGCAATACGGTTCATTATGTAAGGTTTTATACACCACTGATAATATAGATATGTATATTATATTGCATTTCAGTCAAAATATACTTTTTAAAATTACACAGTGCACCTTTAAAGCAGAACTCCCTCTTACTGTGTTAAAATCAATCAAATGCACAGCTCTTCCTGGTTTATTGCTTTTATAAAATAGCAGGAACAGCAATGTGATGAAGTAAATACATTTATCAAAAATAATAATCAGAACAAACAGTAGCATTCATATTTAGCAGATGCTTTTATGCAAGAGAGCCAGCAAAAAGCATTGTACACAAAGCTATGGGTCACAAGTGGAAATAATACCATTACCAAGTATAATAAGGTGCTATTATCACTGTTGCGTTTTATCCACCAGACTGAAACCTTTGGACATTGAATTCATGAAAAGGTTGCACGAGAAGGTCAACATCATCCCAATGATTGCCAAAGCAGATACCCTCACCCCTGAAGAGTGCCAGCAGTTCAAGAAACAGGTCAGCTGGTTGCAATCTCTGAACTCTAGTTTGACGAGTCCTGTTCGTTTAGTAGAGAAGACTGCAGGAGTTCAGGGCTTCAACGCCGTGTGTGCGTGTGTGTGTGTGTGTGTGTGTGTGTGTTTGTGTGTGTGTACGAGTGTTTAGCCATCTGTCAAGGTATTATCACTGCTGGATCCAGCACGAGAGCAGCTTTACTACCCAGACAGGAAAGATCATCTCAGCACAGCCTCAAATATATAAACAAAGGATGTCTTCAACCTAAACAAAAGCTTTTGTCATCCTCCTGAGGTTGATTTCTGGCCTGATGGAATCATGTAGTGTTTTGGTTTTTTATAAGTAGTTTCTCTTTCTCCAGATTATGCGAGAAATCCTGGAGCACAAGATCAAAATCTACGAGTTTCCGGAGACGGATGATGAGGAAGAGAACAAGATTGTGAAAACTATTAAAGTAAGAGTTTCATACATCTGTAGTTTTCATCTGATTTTTACTCTAGTCTAGGTTTCTTGTATCAAGTAGATATGATCATTTCTTTCACTTTATGCTTGCTCATCTTTATGTGTATCAACATCTTTTTTTTCCATGATATTTTCTATTATGGGCCAAACCAAATTTTGTCTTGCAAAATTACAATCTGCTGTAACCGAGTCATTCAATTATGAATTGGACTATCCTTAAAAATGATTTTGCTGTACTATAGTTTGCCCCTGTTATATGCTGCTCGTATAAAGGAATAGTGCGAATTTATTAATATAATACACTTGCAAAGGTCTGAATGGTTTCACATTGAAGGTCTGCCAGGCTCTGCATGCTGATGTTGCATATTCCTTGTATTCGGTCATCCGTGACTCTTTCTCCCTTTCTTTCTCTCTGTGTCTCTCTCTTTCTCTTACAAGGATCGGTTGCCCCTGGCTGTGGTTGGAAGTAACACTATCATCGAGGTGAACGGCAAGAAGGTTCGAGGAAGGCAGTATCCATGGGGTGTGGCAGAAGGTAAATGCACTAGGCCATAGTTCAACTTCAATGTGTGACATTTAGTTTTGTAGTTTTACTATATATAGCTGTAAATTTAGCTGTGAATAAATTTAGCTTGGAATACTTGTTGGCTTATTTAAATATACAGTATATAATTGAACAGGAAATGATAGTAAGAGCAAAGAACGTGTTTTAAAATGATGCTTTCCATGCCTGTAGAAGGTCTTTATAGTAATGCAATTTTGAAAAAGTTATGGGAACGTCATGCTCATGAAAAGTAATTTTAATATTGCATTGTTAAATTGTTTAATAAATTTTTTACGTCATGGTCCGTGAAATAAAATGTCAGACGAAACAGATTTTTCTATTCCATGCATACTGTTGAGTGTAAATAAGTGGGCGTGGCTAACTCTGCACTCCCACATGTTACACTGAGTGTGAAGGAGAAACACGTTAATTTGTTATGCGTGAATTATTTTATGAGTTATTTGTGTAATTTCATAATAAACGCCTGTAAATCCACCGTGGGTCTCTCTCGCTCGCTCTTTCTCTCTCTGTGTGCTCATGCAGCAGCAGTCTGTCGAGGTGCATCGCCAAATTAAGAACGCTCTTCTCGCATACAATGCTAATAGCTGTAAAGTTGTCTATACTTTAAGCAAGCTAAGACAAAACTTGCGTTTATATCAGTGACTCGTTCGCTGCTGGAGCGATGTAGTTTGACGCAACATATGCTAATTGTTAAAACATATTTGATCAGAAAGACGAGAAAGAGACGCAACGACGGTTAAGGTCTAATGGAAAGTAAAGGGCGTCAAGACCTTAAAACAGAATTCATGGTCATCACCTCATAGCACCAGTCATATTTATAATATCTATATCTAGACATCCATCTCTCATATACAGGTATTTATCATGCCTGTAGGTTTGTGCATGTATTCATACCTGTTAATTTTACTTTTAGCCTATTTTTATGTACTGTATGCATAAATACAAAATACAATGAATGCATATTAATAGTCTATAAAATTAATATCAAGACTTAAGCTGTTGTTAAACTTCTTGGCATTTTTACTTTAACACTAGCTTTAACTCTCCCATATTTTAAAATTGTGGTGAGCATTACCGGTAAGTTAAAAGCTGTAGTGAGTGGCAAATGTCTGAAATATTTTATAATCCAAAAACAATATAAACTGAAAAACGTGTGTACTGTGAAATATACCGCTACTGTGAAATAAAATGACTTGTTTCGTAAAATGGATTTTTGGTCATACTGCCCACCCCTACTCTAGACCAGTGGTCTCCAACATGGTGCCCGCAGGCACGTTCTATTAAATTCTATTATTAATATTTATTTATTACATATTTATATTTATATTAGCTTGGCTCCTTTTATGTATGTAGATCATATCAAAAAACTACATCTTACTATTGTTTTATTTATTGTGGTAGCCCTTGCTCACAAAAAGTTTGGAGACCCCTGGTGTGAAATTTCTATGCGATCCCACAATATGATGATTTTTTTGTTATTTCTGTACAAAATGGGATTGTGTGATACTGTTATTTTCCTCTTCCTGAAAAGGCAATGCTGTGATGTATCGATCTTCTATTGGTCACATGTCTTCATGTGATACGAATTCGCAGGTCAGATCAGAGGCATGAATATTAGCCTCTAAGAATTGATTGTTTTTTCTTTTCACAGTTGAAAATGGAGAACACTGTGACTTTACTCTCTTAAGGAACATGCTCATCAGGTACAAACATATGCACTGACAGTCGATTAATAAAGAGAGTTTGAGTCCCACTTAAATATGACATAATCTTGTTTCCAGGAGTAGAGGAGCTTTAACAACTATTTGTTTTGTGTCAGGACCCACATGCAGGACTTAAAGGACGTAACAAATAATGTCCATTATGAGAACTACAGAAGCAGGAAGTTGGCGGCCGTTACCTGTAACGGAATTGACAACAACAAAGCCAAAGGCCAGCTCACCAAGTATGTGCATTTATTATGTTGTCTATGGTGCTTTAAATCGCCATATTATTTAAATAATCTTTTAGTTGTCATGGTTATAATTTTAACATTTTGGGGCAGTTCCCCAGGCAGAGGCCTTATCCTAGTCCCAGATTAAAAGTATGTTTGAGCTGCCTTAATATAAAAACACCTTATATTTCTTAACATATATCAATCTTTGTTTTGTCTTAAAGGTGGGGTGCATGATCTCTGAAAGCCAATGTTGATATTTAAAATCACCTAAACAAACACGCCCCTACCCCAATAGAATCTGGACCTTCTTTTGATAGACCCACCCCACACATATGCAACCCAGGCAACGATGTCCATTAGTAGACACGCCCCTTACTGCTGATTGGCTACAGGTGTGTTTTGCTACTCGGCCCGACTCCCAAAGTGTTTTTCAAAAATCATGCACCCCGCCTTTAAGATGCACACCAGTATTGTTTTTGTAAGGTATGTTTGTAAAAACTACTTGCATCACCTAATATAACTAAGGCCTAGTCCTGGATTATTATGAAACCACCCTTTATGTCATTGCATCATATCCTGTCTGAGCACGCTGTTAACCAGACTTAAGTTTGTTGCCAGCATACTTCTGTTTTTACAGTTAACCTGTGCGCTCTCCACAACCAGTTTATACTGTGAATTAAACATAATAATCAACAAAAAAACACAGGATTAAAACGTTAGATGAAAAGTAAACTTGTTATAGAGGCAGAATAATCTGATGAATAATGCACAACAAGCTTTAAAACGGTAAACAGATTTCATGGTCTCTTAATGATAATCTCTGGTTATTTTAAGGAGGTTTATATAAAGATATTCTTTTACAGTTGCCTGCAGCTGTCCTCTTTAACTTCATAAATGCAAAACTCCTAACACAAGCACGTATGCACATGCATGAGCGTTTGCGGTCACGCTGCAGTTTCCAAGTTGTCAACAATTCATAACAAACCTTAAATTCTTTTGCAGGAAACCACATCGAGTCTTGTCATTCAGTCTAGTGTTTCCTCTTACTTAACTGAGATGATTTTGCTCTTAAGTGTGTACACTGTTGTTAAGCATGCTAAGTGTGTGTGTGTTTTTGTCTTTTAGAAATGACACGGTTGATGGCATGTAAGTGGTCATTTACATTATTCCGAATCCCTGCGTAGTGCAGATCCTCTCTTCCTCTGGGAACAGTGCTTCTGGTGTCCGTCATTTGTGTCTTGTCTACCTTCTTTTCCCACCAGTTTCATGTGTGATTTCTCTGGGGAGTAATAGACACATCTGTTTAATCGGGACAGGCACATTATGCTAAAGTTTTTCTTCTACTTCGCCATAGAAAAATTATTTCACAAAATGATTCTGCATTTATTCACAAATTTTGAGATTACAACTTTTCTCTTTCCATCCAGTTTATGTTTGTGAAATTATTTTTTAAATTGGAATGATAACTTCAACATACAAATACTAAATTGATGCACATTGGGAATAATGTATGAATCTGTCTGAATTGGTCAAATCACAATTCATCTATAGGATCCCCATCCTTATTTCTGCCTGACGTATATGTTGCTTCTTCACATCGTCACAGCTTTTATGTTCACTAACTCGGATCAGCTAAATGCTTTTGCCATTAATGCAGTCTGTGCCGATCTATTTGCCGCAGCTTTTAGGTTCCTCTGGGGTTTTTTACATTAGCAGCACTGCCCATAGTAAGTCTTGAGAGTTTAGCTGTATTAAGCACATTGTTCACATTGGTCTCATTTTTATGATGAGAGTTGGGCAATCTTGGTTCTTTGGCTTGAAGGCTTTGTTGGTTCGCCACAATCTTCGCCTGTCCTTATAAGACGCAGAAGGGCGTTCATCCGTGAGAACTGTTGAAACATGTTTTCATGCTTGTAAATCGTGTGTGTCGATTCTAGGAGCCCTCTTGCACAGATGGAGGAAGAGAGAAGAGAGCACGTGTCCAAGATGAAGAAGATGGAGATGGAAATGGAGCAAGTCTTTGAGATGAAAGTCAAGGAGAAGATCCAGAAACTAAAAGATTCAGAAGCAGAGGTACTGTTCTTCCACCATCAAAGGTCACATATTATGCAAAATCCACTTTTATAAGGTGTTTAGACATAAATGTGTCTTGGCATTGTGTGAACACAACAAAATCCACCCACTCCTTTTTTTTAAATCCCCAGTAAACCAAAGCAGTTTCATTAGACATGCCGTTTTTATTCTGTTGTTAATGTGATGTCATACTGATAAAGCCCCGCCCACAGCCACTGACTGACAGTCCTACATTACCACAGTTTCTGCCCTCAGCAAGTTGTATGCTATATGTCATATCTCAATAGTGAGATACTATTGTCAAAGACTGCTTTCACAAGAATCAGATCTATTGTAAGTGAAAGTGCTCACTGTCTTATTTGGTAAAGGAGTGAGGAGCAGTAGCTCATTTGCATTTAAAGGTACAGACACAAAAACAGCGCACCCAAATAGGATCGGGGTGCAAACTTGTCACCTTTCAGCAAAATTCGCTGTTTTGGATCCAAAATAGGTCAATCTTGTGATTTGTCTAGATCCGATGAGTTTTTGAAAATTGGGGGGGGGGGGTCTGCGACAGGGTCACAGTGAATGAAAATATAAAAATTATGTCTATTGTGGTAATGATGTCAAATCACTAGCCAGTTTGGGGGCTTATGTTTAACAATTTATAGTCACATTATTTGCAGCCTGTGCAGATTGACCCGATTCATAGTCGTGAATAGGTTCTACGCCGTAGCTAAAATAAAGATGAGCCAAGTTGAGGAGTGTTTTAACTCAAACTGCATTAAAAGTCGCTGTTTATTTACTTCCATCATTGCTGGTCTTTCTCAAATTATACACAACAAGTTGCTGTTTGTTCTTCATTTGTGGGTTAACTTGCTAAGCTGCTTCTTCTTTGACGTTTGCGCTGCTACTGTGGTTACACGTGTGGTTAGCGGTCTGTGCGTGTGTTTGCACGTCGACGCGGACGACGACGCAAAAGTATAAATGAAAACCGACGCGGAACCTACGCCGTCGCGGCTACGCTGTAGGACCCACGCAGGACTATAACGAGCCCTTAACTCATAGTATTTTCTCAATTGAGGTTAAGCGCCTATGTTGCTGTGCACGTGGTCACAAAAACTTAACAAAAGCTTGCTGTTTCTGTGTGAGAGAAGCGTGCAAGCCGCACATCCGCTTCTCATTGAGCTTGTGAGTATTTTTGCCGCTGTATTAGCCTTAAATACACACATGCGTCAAAATTTTCGTCTTAAGTATCCTCATGAACATGACCATTTAGGTCTTAAGAGAAAGTAAACAGCTAAAAGAGAAAACGCATGTGTAACAGTATGGATTATTAGATCTGGACTTTGGTCTTAAAGGGAAACTTCACCCATTTGCATTAAGCTTTGTATAGTTAGAACCCCAGTCATGTTTTTGAATGGGTATGCATAATTTCCTCAGTTGCCGCTGAGACAGGAGAAATACAGATTTTAGTGTTGCACTTCCTTCTTTCAATGATGTAAAAATCATCATTTTGCATCATTGAAAGAAGGAAGTCCAATATCTTTGTTGAGGGGGTGAGACTACAAACACCCCTTTTCCAAATTCTAAATGTATGTTACATTTCGACTACAAATATGACACACTTTCAATAAAGATTAATGTTTCTACGGGTGAAATGCTCCTTTAAAGTGGAAGTTACCTAATTTTGTTCCTGTCTGTCACTTGTGTAATCAAACAGCATTGAGAGAAAATCTCTCACTGCTCTTAACTAAATCACTTTTTTATCTTTAATAAGATTTGTACGTTGAATTGTACACGGGTTTGATTTGAGTTTCTCGTTCAGAGTTCATATTCATACTGTATTAGAGCTGTGGCTGTGAACAGAACAAACCCTAAATGAATTGTTTATGTGTACTGAATAATATGAAATACAAATTTCTAGGGGTGTGACGAGACGAGACACAAGATTGGGTTCACGAGAACGAGACGAGACAATATTTTCACACTTTTTAAGAAATCCTCAATGATAAAATAAATGAATAAGAAACTGAAATCACATTACTTTTAAATGTTTTAACTAATCAAGGACTGTCCTTAACAATTATTTTGATAACTGATTTTATTTTTGGGTAAAATAAATAGACCCAAGTAACAATAGCCTTTAAAATACATATTAACGAAGATGCAATAATAATTGGTTCAAATAAAGTATTAAAATCAAGTTACATTTAACAACATTACATTAACAAACACATTACATTTGTGGCCTATAAATAAAAAGCATTATGTATGTATTATAACAAATGCCTGCTGGGGGCGATAGTGGACTCGTCTCGCGGACGCTATCTTCACTTTCACTTTAGACTGAGAGAAATGCTTATTTTTAGTCAAACAATGTTTAAAGCCATTTGAATATTTAATATATGTCAATTTCTTTACAATAGAAATGATACAGCCACTGTCATTTTTGAGCAAGAACATGCAGACATAAATCATGTAAACTCTGAGTGAAGGTTTAATCTGCTGAGACTTCACATTTGACACTGATCAACAGACAAACACATCGTGTCTCAGACTTCATACGAGTTCACAAACGAACATTATTGAAAACCCAAACAAAAAAGCAAACGCAGTAAAAGACAAATATAATACATGCACTGTAAAAGGGTCAAACAGAAGCTGCATCTCCGGAGGTCGCATATGCAGGCTGCATACGTCATCAAGGTTTATTTCAGATCATTATCATGAGCATATTACAACAATTCGCGATTAACTAAATAATTAGTAAACTTTATAATTGTTAATAATCTCTAATAAGACAGTCTTTGTGATGTAAATGCAGTTTGGAAATGCGACCTCCGAAGGATGCAGTCTTTTATTTGAGAAACGGCCAGCATTTCACCCCCACGAGAAATCTCATGACATAATTAATCTCGCGAGATCTCATCACACCCCTTACAAAAGGGTTGTATTTGTTCACATTAGTAAATGCATTGTGAACACATATGTTGTATATTAGCATTTATTAATTCTTGTTTATGTCATAACAGTAAAGGATGTTAGTTTGTGGTGCATTAACCAGGGCTTTGAACCAGATTTTTTTCTCAATTGGTTCGTTCCGAACAGAAATCGGATTTTAACGTTTCAGGTTTTCGGTTCAACCCTAAAATTGACGTTCCTGAACCAGTTAGAACAAATAAATAAAGTTTCCGAACCGGTAATAACGTTCCATGTCATATACAGGGTTCCCGCGGGGTCTTAAAAAGTCTAAAATTCAGAAAGTTAAATTTAAGGCCTTAAAAAGTGCCAGATTTTCATCCTAGGTCTTAAATTTAATTAACCCAAGTCTTAAATTTCTTACCTCCGTTTATTCCTGAAAAGCGTTGTCCGCAAAAAATAAAATAGTAATTTAAAATGCTGTAGAACTAATCCGCGACGGAGGAAGAAAGTGTTTGATGGGCGGGCCTCTAAAAAGAAAAGTTCCGCACTTCATGCGTCACTGAATCGCATTTCAATCCAAATCATTATTTTTTAAAGAGGATACAAATGTAGGCTATTATAATCCACACAATTCATGCCATAAGCTATATTTCAGGTGTTGTGATCTGACTGTATACTGTAGGTTTGGCGAGAAACAAACCTTAAATGCAGTTTTGTATAAGCAAAAATCTTTTCTGTGTTTATTTAACCAACTAGCCCGTGGCTTACATAAGCATTTGCCAGGTTCTGAAACAGAGGACCCAGAAGCGAAAAAATCAACACTGCTTTATTGAAAATCAACTTAAACAGTCAGGCCGTCGAGTCCCGAGCCACCAACAACGAGTCAAATTTAGTGTTACAAAGTTTTCACTTAGGAAGCTTTTGTTTACCTTACTGCTTCATGCGCGTTTACTCACTTGACTTTAATCTGCTAATCTTGATGACATATGCAGCCTACAAATGCGACCTCGGGAGGCTACAGCCAACAAACCATGAACAGCCTTTTAATGGTAAATTTAATTTTCATTTAATAATTGTGTAATTAAGAGAGGCGAATAAATGCGATGGCGGTATAGCGCATATTTATGCATATAACGTATGGGTGGGGAAAGTGTAAAACATGATAACAAGGCACATATCAGCAGCTGACCATACTGATCTTCCCATATTAGTGGATTTTATTTATCAAAAAAATTTAGATAATAATATATAATAGAATTTCTGAGATCATTGTGTCGCGTTGGTCTTAAATTTCACTCATAATGGTCTTAAAAAGGTCTTAAAAAGTCTTAAATTTGACTTGGCAAAACCTGCAGCAACCATGATATATATCCGTCTCTCTGTGTATGCACTTTTGAGTGCACTTAAACACGCACACACACAGATGGAGAACGAAATTCCAAACGGTGCTTCGGGAAGAAGATGCAGCATAAACAGTCGCTCCGCATAAAGTAAAAATTTCATTGTTTTTCACACAAGTTTAACATTTGCAAGCTTTTGAAACATGTGCAAATGATCAACTTTCACCCTATTTAAATGTGCGTATTAATCCGCAAATTGCACGCGAGCCTAACCATGGGTACCACCACTAATTAGTATTAAAAAAACAAACATCTTGAGATACTTGGGAGATATTTACCTCTTATGATTGAGCATTAGAGACTTGGGCTTGAGTAGGCTACTTGCTGGTGGCAAGCTTCTCATTTCTCCGATGAGTCAACGACGACCGGAAGTGAACTTCACAGAGTCATATTGCACAGAAATCTTGTCAAAGAACGAAAAAAAAAATCGGTTATCATTATTTTAAATAAACTATTCCGTTCCGGAACATAACGTTTCTGGTTTTGTTTCTATTCCAAATGCAATGGCATTAACTAATCTTAACAGTTTAAAATTTAATTTAAAAAAATGTATTAGTGAATGCTAAAATTAATAAGATTTAAAATGAATAAATAATTAAGAGAGCGAGAGAGCTTGTGTCTTTGTCACCTTTTTCACCCCTTGATGAGTTTGCACCCCTGTAGGGTATTTTGGACATGCTATAATAAATGACCTGTGGGACACACTTTTAACCTTGTATTACTGTGATATGTTCAGCTGCAACGACGTCACGAGCAGATGAAAAAGAACCTGGAGGCTCAACATAAGGAGCTGGAGGAGAGACGGCGTCAGTTTGAGGATGAGAGAGTGAACTGGGAAACCCAGCAGCGTATACTGGAGCAGCAGAAACTGTACGTAGTCAGATTAAACAAAATTATCCAGTCTGCGATTTTACTTTTCTACATAAATCATCCTACGTAACGTAAAGAATATTTTGTGAAAAATAATCTTTGTATATTTAATATTGACTAAGATCATGTCAGAGATTAAAATCAAACTTTGATGCATTTGATCTTAAAATTATATTCTGAGATATTATTGCATTCCTACTTTGAACTCATTATTCTCGTTCTCCTCCCACAGGACTTTGGAAAAGAATAAGAAGAAAGGGAAGATCTTTTAAAAGCAGTTTAATGACAAGCAGGTTGTTCTCATTGGCCAATCCCCCTGACCTGATATCTGTGCGGACCTCGGGCAAACTCACCGTCTGTGTTGTGCCGGAGGCCTTCAAGCTGTTCGTGGACTTCCACAAAAGAGTTTACCTTTATCAAACTCTAGGCAAGCCAAACCCACACCAATCTAAAATATATATACTGAATTTATTTTGTGTTCTTGAGACGTTTGTTTATCACTTACCAACTGATGTCCAGTTATATACCAAAACGCTTCTAACTAGAACTGTTTTTTGGTGACTGAATCGTTTACTCATAAATTGAATAACACTTCCTTAACAGAAGTGTGTTTTCTAAAAAACCTGTGACTGTGTGAACTTTTTTCCCCTTTAAACATAAACCTTTGAAGAATCCCATGTAACGTGGCCAAATGTTTGTTCAATGCACAAATGACATTTGGAGGGGATGGGCAAACTATTATTTGCTCGTATGGCTTATGATTTACATTTTTTTTTCTCTCGTTGCAGAAGTGTTCCCAAAATATAGTCTTGTTTATTCAATATTCTTTGACCACCTCCTATAACTTCATTAATGTTATTTCATTTATTTTTATATATTATATATAAAAACGTACGCGTACACCAAGACAGCTAACGTAATATTTTTTGTATGTTTATTGGAATACTCTGCAGACTGGTGTTTTAAAATACATCGACAGCATGAGAAATATTCTTTGAACGGTCATGTTTATGCAAGAGCGGTGTCAACATGTTTGTCTATATAACCTCACCTGTGCTGTACAGTATTTTCAGCGAGGACGAAATGTGTCCAGAGCGATGTTTGTTTCTTTTATGTTCTCCATATCTGTATTTTTAATTTTATTTTACATTTGTATTGTACAGTCTCTTAATAAACTTGTGATGATACAAGTAGAGGTAATGTTGATTGCTGAAAGATGTGTCGATTGGTGGAAATAATATTTAAATATTAACAATGAAAAGGACTTGATTATAATTAGGTTTAGTATAAGAAAACAAATTGTTACAGAGCGGACACTTGAAAATAATATAATTGCTTTAATACTTAAATATTTAGAACAGGGTTCCCACGAATCATGGAATTTTAAAATGTCTTTTCCAAACATTGAAAGTCAGGAAATTTCTTATATATTTTCCATGAATATCAGGGATTTTTTTTTGTTGCTTTAAATTTTTGTTTTTCATTTATCAAAATGGTATCTGCTTGTTAACTTGTGACGTAAGAAAGGAATACCATTTCCGGATCCAAGCCTACGCTAACTACAACTTAAACTTAAACAGCTGTTTATTCGTTTTATGCATTTAAGATACATTTTTATAAACTTAAGGCATACACTACATTATTCATGCTCCAGCCGTAGGTAATGGAAATTCAGCTTTTTAGTCAGGGAATTTGACATTCGAGTGGGAACCCTGTTCTTCAAAAATTATAATAACTTTTTTTAAATAAAATAAATTGGTAAGTTGATAAAAACAACCTTCAACTAGATACTATATTGAAATAGTGTCCATTATACATTTTTAAAACATTTATACACTATTTAATAAGCCAATTATTCAATTCAATGGCAACAAAACTGCACAAGAATATCCAAAAAATCTTCAACATGCCTTAAATTGTTTTGAACAGTAGAGGGCGGTGTTGATACATTTCCATCCCTTCCTCTTGCAAGCAAAATATTTCACAAAATAGTTTCCTAGGATTTTTGTGATTATAATTAAATGCAAGCATTGTTCCGAATCCGAATGAAAAATCTGGACATTTTAATTTTATGGTTATCAAAAATTATTAATTTGCAGACTACCATAATATCCTCTAGACTAGAGAACCAGGAAAAAGTTTTAAAATTGTGTTGGGGTGGTAACAAACACATTGCAAAAAAATAAAAAAACACACTTATGTTTAATTTTCTGAATTACATCCATCTTGATTTAGTTTTTTTGCCATTTTGATTAAATTTTCATATATTTATTTTATGTTTACATTCATTTTTGTTTTCAATTTCATTTTCCCCACCATGTGTATATGAGTTTTAAATTAGATATTTGATCGAAGATGATATTTGATGTAGCATTCTGACTTCTTGGAGACACTATAGGAACAAATGTTCTGATTTGCATCCGGGGATTCTGGATCTAGAAACATTTTGAAACGTCCAGCATTTAAGGGAAATGGATTGCACCTTTCCTAATTCTCTCATCTGGATGTGGCTTTCTTTTAATTATTTACAATAAGGTTGTATTTGTTGTTAACACTTGTTTATGCACAATGAACTAACATGAACATGTATTCGCATTAACAAAAATTAATAAATGCTGATAAACTATATTGCTCGTTGGTTTATGTTAGTTAATGCATTTAATAATGTTAACAAATACAACTTTACTGTAAAGCGTTACAAATTATTTTATTTAAAAATTTCTCAGCATCCATATGCAGAACTGCATATTACATTAAGTGAAACAAACATACAAAGTCATGATGTCCACTACAAAGGACATCAAATTAAAGTTGTGATTTGAAATGGTTGTGATGCGAAAGGGTCAGAATTAATGGACATTTCTGAAATTCTGCTAAATTTTAAGTCTAGACTCTTATGTTGAAAAAACAATTGATGATTATCAAGAAAAAAAAATGGATGTCCTCTTGACAGGACAGTAGGTTTTAAATAGGTTGGAGAAATTATGTTTGACTTCTATTTAACATTTTTTTAATGCAATGACATTCATACACTTTTAGGTGTGACTTGGGTGTTTAAACATTTTGGTGGCCACTATATATGTCAGAATCCAACTAACTGCCTTGCTTATTCATTTTTATTAAAAATAAATAAATAAAGTAAAATAAGTTTCAGCCATGAATTCATGCACACGTTATTGATTGAATGTGTCAAAGTCACTGTGTTTTTTTCTTCTTCTTAAAAAGAACTTAGAAGGAAAAAGCAGAATTGTTTTAAAGGTTGAAGCAGAATATTTATCTTACCAAATCATTGATGTTATTACTATGAGGTGGAAACTTCTTATCTTACCTGGTTACATTGCGTTTTACATTAAACCCACAAATTTAATTTAAACTTAATGTCAAACAGATATGTATGTCATTACTATATTAATAAATGAAAATGAACACTAAACATTAAAAACCAATAAAAATTTAACAGGCGAGATTATTTCGTGCTCTTATTTGAAAATGTCACTCAAACCTGACGGCCACCGTAGGCCACGCCCTCCCGTACTGACTGAGGTAAACGCTTGACTGAAAGTGAAACTTTCAGCTTCTGTTATTGTCACAAACAACCCGATACTTTACTGTTAAATCTCAAAATTTAAATAAACGTTATGTACTGCTGCAGGTCGCTACTGCTTAACTTCCTCGTGTATTTATGTGCATTTAGTGTGCATGCAGCGATAAATGGGAAATCATCCGTGAATCTGAATCATTTAGAGCACATAGATGCAGATGCGGTGGATCAGATAAGATCCAAACCGAAGACACACGAGGGTCTGGGTGGGTTTGAACCCGGCGATGTTGCCCCCGCGTTTAAAGTTCAGACTCTTGATGGAGTGTTTGTGTATCCTCCTCAGAAAGAGTCGAGGTCTGCTCTCATCGTGCACGCGTTTACTAATAAATCCGCTTTTCTCGAGTGTCTGTGGACGTGGAACGAGTCTCTTACAGATCTTCTGGATTATCTACCGTCCAGTGTTCAAGTCCTGTTTCTGTCTCTGGATGAGACCGCTGCGAGTGATGCTGTCTGGATGAGAGAGCAGCTGTACAGCGCTACAGCACACAGGTAACACACACACAATTAATTTAACCTCTTAATTTTCCATGACATATCAATGTATTATGATATCTAATACCATCATTGAGTTATGATACCACCACATTAATTTTTGCATGGACATTTTGCATTGAGAAGTAATATCATGTTATGCTTACAGTGCATAAAAATGTATTAAAACAACACTTGTTCTTGTTAGGAGTAAAGAGATCATGTCCAGATTGCATTTCTCCCCTGTACCCGTGTATGCATTGGGTAACTGGATACCTAGAGTCTTGTACTCGTGGGGATGTGGTGGACATAACTGTGGCCTTGCCCAGGTGGTTTTTACCTCTCCAGGTGAGCCTGAACCTGCATTTACACGTTGTTATACTTGGGGTATAATTTCCATAATATTTATTCACCAATATATGACAATTGTAAAATGACAGACTGGAGCATTCCTGTGATTTCCAAGCGTCTGAATGCCAGATATGACTGGCTTAATAGCCGCTGGGGTGCAGATCCATATCGATTGTTGGATGCAGGTGATGGCTGTAAACCTGACGCTTTTATCAAAGGTGCAGTGGCTTGGATATCTGAGGGTGGCTGCTCTGTCTTCACAAAGGTGGGCTGGTATAGCAAGGCCACTTTGATATTTGTTTCATACGAAAGACATGGCTCTATATTATTAAAACTTTAAACTGCATAAACGTACATAATTTAAATTTTGTTTGTATTAATTGTTTAAGATAAAAAACATGGCAGAATCCAATGCTACGGGTGTTCTGGTGTACGCTTTTCCTGGGAATCCCATACGGGATATGAACTGCCTAGGGGATGAATGTTCTACCTCTCTCAACATACCTGCATCTATGGTCCATATAGAACCCAGTGTCATGCAAGCCCTACGGTAAGGATTATAGCATTCAGATTAGTACTGAAAAGCATAAACTAGTAGTTTAAAACATTTCTCACCGCCTCTGTATACTGTAAAAACCCCTTTATGCATCGAAATAAAGGCACAATACTGTATGTAAATTTTTGCATTCAAATATACAAAAATCACTAGCAAAGTGTTATATTTTTTTCACACATCTACTTACAATATCCTGAATGTTTTCATCAATTTCTGAATTTAAAGATATCACAGTTTTAACCCCTGTTCATAGGGTCCATGTCAATGATGTCATGTCCGGGATATCCACGGTTTCTGCTTGTACTTTGAGATCGATTTAGATCGATGACGATCATTGTTCACACTCTTTAACTGAGCCAACATGCTACGCCGTTGTTGTTTATCGACCTCTAGTGGCGGAAATTACATAATGTGTCTTTAAAGGGACACTCCCCTTTTTTGTTAATATGCTCATTTTCATAGCTGCAGGTGGCGCAATGATATTACGCAGCAGCCGAAAATAGTCCCCTTAGTAACTTTCAATGGCAGAGGACTCTTTCGGGCAGTGCATAGTATCATTGCGCCTCCTGCAGCCATGTTACAGCAGCAAAGTCCCTGATTGAGCCTGATTTCAAAAATGTGGAGTGTCCCTTTAGAGCCATACAGTGTTTATAACTCTGTTGCGGAGTTATAACCATTTATGTTTAAAAGACACAAAAAATGAATGTAACTTTTTAGTTTTTTGCCATTTTCGGCCATTTCTGATGGAAAAAACGGCAAGAGTTTTTTGTTCAGAAGCTAATGTAATGTTCTTCCTACGGTAGTTTCGAGTCAATCGGAATAACGCTCGCGGGGATTTTTTTGCACTATTTTGCTGCGCATGACTAAGCGGAAGGCGGAACCTGGCATGTTTGGTATCGTTGGACTCGGCAATGATTCAGGACTCCACGGAAACAAGAAGGGCTCGGCAAAAAAAATAATTTTTCGATTAATCGTTTTTTTCCCGTGGTTGATTCAAAATCAATTCTCACAGGCCACGAATCAATTTGTTCTTCTAATTTTATTTCCGCGAACATTGAACGTAAGATTAACGTTAGTCTAATTCAGGGCTTTGAACCAGATTGGTTCGTTCCGAACAGAAACAGTATTTTAACGTATCTGGTTTTAGGTTCAACCCTAAATTGACGTTCCTGAACACGTTAGAACAAAAAAATTAAGTTCCGGAACCAGTTAATAACGTTCCATGTCAGCTGTGGGACATATAAATAAGTATCATTAGGACATTAAACTAAAAATAATTACGTGTAAAAAAAACTTGGTATTTTTCACACAATTTACTTATGTGTATAGCGCTGTTTTCAGTGTCCTAAAACAGTCTGATTTTTTCCTCATTTTTTGAAGTCCCTCCTTAAGAAATACGTAACGTTCTGATTGTGTGGTTTGTTTAGCATGTTGTGATTCAACAGTAGCTTAGCTTGCCGTTAGTTTAGCTGGTGACTGATGTATTCCTGTGGGCGGAGTTTAGTCGAAAAACTGTTCTAGTGATGTCATTAAAGCAGGAAGTAGAGGGCTGTAGTCCAAACCGGCCGTTCGCTGTAGGCTTTGAAAGGCAAATTCTGTTAAAGAAAATATATCGCCTGGCAGTGAACTTTGAGCTTTTTCATTTTACAGGTATTATTTATGCTATTATAGCAACATTACACACTAACTAATAAATGGGATCAGAAAGAATGTGACCTTTATTTGATGAATTAAATCGTCAATGGCGGGGAAAGAGTTAAAGATTATGAATGCACACATTAATAAAAAAATAGTCTCAAGATCACAGATAAGTCATTTATAAAAAAATACCACAATATTTATTTTAAAAATATATAGTTTTTAATTTCAATTTCATAATTGACGCAGAAGTTAATCAGTAATAAACATTTGTAAATCATTTTTTAAATGTTTTTCATAGATCGGGACGGATTGTGAACGTGACCTTCCAGATTACTCCTTCTCCAAACTTCTTTATTGGGATCGACCAGCAGGGAGCCTTGTCTGAGATGGGCTGGTTTCTCTATCCAACCTTTAGATTTATTGCCTGGCAGGCACAGTGGTACAATGATCTTATGGTCATCTTAAAGGTATAGCTGAGGATTTTCTCGAATTTTAGAAAAGAACCGGCTTCTCCACTTTAAAAAAAAATGCAATTGCGCAACACTCCTGATTAACAACTACGAGGACCAATAGTCTTAGATCCACCCTGAAACAGAAAATCCTCCGCAATACCTTTAAAATAGCCAAGTATTGTTACATGAATTAATACTAGTTGAATCATCCTTATGCATAACCTAGTTCTTTTTAATGTTCATAGGTTTGTTTTCAATGAGGGTTTGCAGGAGCGGCTTAAACGGCCCTCCAGTGTAGTGCCTGTATTTAATCGCAGTTTGATGCAGGGGGAGATGGGGGCTCGGGCGCTGGTGAATCTTCCTAAAGGTTTGAGCTTTACATACTGTCACTTACTCAAGATTTTTTTGTTTTTTTTTGCATTTTCAATGCAAGTTGTACAAAAAAACAATAGCAAAAGTGGTGTCCAACTAACCAACTGCAAAAACCAGCAAATAAAACATTACAAAAACACCTCCTGTTTTAATGCAACATCATAACAAAGTTATATTGTCAAGAGAATCATACTGTATGTTTAACCATATTGTTGCCCAATAGGACAATTTTAATAGGCTTAACCATAAAAATTCTGCTCATATTTACGGTCATATCTCATGGCAGATTTTCTGTGTACTTTCTTGTTTTTGGAATTAGACTTCTTGGATTATGACATCCTAGAGTTGGAGGCCTCGCTGTCCTGTCCCGGCCGCAGGGATGAGACATGCGCTCATTGGGATCACACTGTGCAGCTGTATGTGTGCTGCGATCAGTCCAGCCCCTACTGTAACACGGAGATGGGCCGCTGGATAACAGCCTTCCGCAGGTGCTTGTTGTTCTGATTTATTGAAATCACCACCACTAACCACATGTAGACCTTTGAGACTCCTGGAATGTTTTCTGGGAACAGTTCGTGTAAATTCTTGGATTGGTCGTCATCAATGCTTTGACTTAATATTGTATATTTTTTATTTCAGAGGCACGGGTCATTGGCTGACTGATGTGTCCTCTTTGATTCCACTGCTGAATAATGCGACGTGTGCCTTTAACATGAAGACTGTGCCCTGGGCGATGCCCTGGATGGTCTCGCTCAATCTACGCTTCAGTCGTAGCAATCAGTCAGGTCAGAACATTGTATCCCACACACTTACTTTACATTTTATCTACTGGTAAAGCTTCAATTTGTATGTAATTTTAAAGGAATAGTCTACCCTTTTGCCATATTAAACTATGTTATTACATCAACTTAGACAAATGAATACATATCTATCTTTTTTCAAGGCATGCACTGTACAGCGCGTCGTGAATGTGTTAGCATTTAGCCTAGACCCATTAATTCCTATGGTACCAAACAGGGAAGCCACCAAACACTTCCGTGTTTTCCCTATTTAAAGACTGTTACATGAGGAGTTATACCAGTAAGTATGGTGCCACAAAATAAAACTTTTTTTGGTACCATAGGAATGAATGGGGCTAGGCTAAATGCTAACACATTCACAACGCGCTGTACAGTGCACGCATTGAAAAAAGATAGGTATTAGGGATCCACCGAAAGGAAAATTCTTGGCTGAAGGTGAAGCCGAATAAATTAAACACTCAGCCTAATACCGAACAAGTTTTTTTCTTTTTTTTAAATAATTTTGGCAAATTTCTCACCGCTGCACAACTTACATTTTCAGAATAAAGCAATAAGCCCCAAAGAAGCAGTGGGTTACCAGTGCATTTTATTTGCGTCATCTAAGACTTTTGATGAAAAAATGTATTCGGTCTTTTCACTTGTTTTTTGCTATTTTCGGCCGAACATTTGGTGCATCCTTAAGGGGGCGTGTACACCGAAGTGTTTAAACCTGGCTGAAAACACCAGGTGGACGTTAACTGTGGGCGCTTATCAGCATTTTTTCAGCTGAGCGCTTTGGTTTCTGTGATACTGCTGTTCTCTTGATCAGTCATTGTACAATGGTTGGTTGTTGTTGTATTTTTCCCACCTCATTCACTGTGATTGGACGGCTGAGTGAAAAGTGACATTGACCAGCAGAGCGTGAACTTGCTGGCGTTTTTGAAAAGCGCTGCACTTCCATTGGAAGGGTGCACGCCCCCTAAAGGTTATATTTAATTAGGAGGTAATTGTGAGAGAGAGAATATACTTGAAATGGTCTATAAAAATTGTATGAAAAGTGTCTTGGTTTTTAACATGACCTCATGATAATCAGTGTTGGGGAAAGTGTTCATGGTGAGTTTTAGTCGATGCCATCAGGAACCAGAAGTGAAAAGGAAGGTTTACCAATTATATTTCATGCAAAATTTTTAATGTAAATGACTGATGTGCAAAAATGTGATGAACTTTTTCTTTATTGTAATGTGAAGTTTTTTTTGTTATTGACAATATGAATCATTCTCTTCTTAGGAAATTCCTCAAAAAGACTTTACCCTTTCAATGTAATGTCACTCTTCAGTGGAGGAACATTTGACAAGGATTATAACAACAGATACCAAGAAATTAAGTTCACTCCTCCAGTTTCAACTAAGAAGGTGATAAACCCAAATATGCTGTAAAAATACTCATTTCTAATACTATAATATTTGACCCTGGACCACAAAACCATCATCTTAATTAGCACAGGTTTATTTGTCGCAATAGCCAAAATACCTTGTATGGGTATCTTTTATGCTATTTTATGCCAAAAAATATTACACATTGTTAATGTGTTCCTAATTATAAATTTGGACAACTTTAAAGGCAGTATTTTGATTTTTGAAGCTTCAGATATTTTTTTAAGACTGATCATAACTGTTTTAAGTATGTATAATTATAACTGTATATTATATTAAACTAGATGTATTAGCATGCTATATATTTTTCACTGCAAAAAAAATTTCTTTCTCATTTAGTATTTTTGTCTTGTTTTCAGTACAAATATCTAAAAATTCTTAAAAGAAAATTGGTCTAGATTTTAGACAAAAATGTCAAATTTAAGTGAACTTGTGCTTAAAACAAGCAAAAAAAATTTTTTAAATGCGGTACACTGCAAAAAAATATTTTTGAGAAAAAAAATTTAAGTATTTTTGTCTTGTTTTCAGTAAAAATATCTAAAAATTCTTAAATTAAGATGCTTTTTCTTTATGAGCAAAACAACCCAAGAAAATAAGTCTAGTTTTTAGACCAAAAATACCAAAAAAAATAAGTTATTTTATGCATAAAACAAGCAAAAAATCTGCCAATGGGGTAAGAAAATTTTTATTGAATTTTTCTTGAATTTAGTGGTTAAGAAAAATGTTCAAGATTTTTTTGCTTACCCCATTGGCAGATTTTTTTGCTTGTTTTATGCACAAAATCACTTAAATTTGATATTTTTGGTCTAAAAACTAGACTTGGGTCGTTTTGCTCATCAAGAAAAAGCATCTTACTTTAAGAATTTTTAGATATTTTTACTGAAAACAAGACAAGAATACTAAGAATTTTTTTCTTGAAAATCCTTTTTTGCAGTGTAAGAAAAAGAATGTCTTGAAATTTTTTCTTAAGATTTTTTTGCTTGTTTTAAGCACAAATTCCCTTCAATTGAATTTTTTTGGGGTCTAAAAACGACATAAATTTTTTGCTCATCAAGAAAATGCATCTTGATTTAAGAATTTTTAGATATTTGTACTGAAAACAAGTCATTTTTTGCAGTATTGTTGGTGTTTTAAAACAGTTATGCATAAGTATATCCTTTCTGTTCATTAAACTTGTACATATGTGTGTATTGTAATGGCAGGTGGAGTTATACGCTGTTATCACAGCCCACGGGTATGATGAGAACTTCTGCGGTGAATTCTGTGTGACGTCACACCACTTTCTGATCAATAGACATATTAATAACACCCTCATTTTCGACACGGCAGGTATAAACTTTGTATAGCTAAAATGTTTTAAAATGTTTATTGAAACTCTGTATTTTTATAAAGCATTAAAGTGAGTTTTTATAGGGTCACCCCTGGGCTGTGCCACACGGGTACCTGAAGGGGCAGTGCCAAATGAACATGGCACCTGGTTATACGGTCGTGGAGGCTGGTGTGATGGACTACAGGTGGATCCGTGGAGGACTGACATCACTGCGCAGGTAAAATCACTAGCAGTGTGCTACTAACCAATTTTTTGTTATTTATTACAAACCATTTCCCTTCTTCTAATTTTGACTGTCTGAGAAACATTCAAAGAGTGCTACTATATTAATTGAATAAAGGTGGTTCATAAAGCTTCCTACAAAAAAAATTATTCAAAGAAGTTTTTAGTATTGGAGATATTACAGTGGCGTGCTTATACTAGCTCGATTTTTTTTTTTTTGCATCTTTTAAATGTTTTTTATATATAATATCTTATAGCAGTTTAATAGGAGAACTATACATTTAAAAAAATACCCTTTGCCTGGTTTTGTGGTTCATGGTCATATTTAGTGCACTTTATAGGTTGTTCTTCTTTTGCATTGATAAAGTTGCTGTATAAACATAGATACATGTATTTCTTTCATAATACCATAAAATACAGGGACTTCTAGCTGTTATGTTTTACTTAATTTTGAGTGATGTTCTGACGTTTTAAAGACCGTTTGTTCTCCCTACAGCTGGACATGGGTGGAACCAATACCATTCTTTACTTTGGACTTTTTGAGGGACGCGACCCAAATCCAAAAACTGATCCAGGCTATATTATTATGTACTCGTATCTTGTGTACTATAAATAATTTTATAGACCGTCTTCTGGTTAAATTGAAGGAAGAATCTACAAAAACTATTTTTTTATTTTCAGTTGTCTCTTGGCATTAATCATTAATTCGCTTGTGTACAGAAGTATTGCTTTTGGATGTAAGAGTCGATTTTAATATTGCTTTGCTGCTATTTTGTAAGGAAAATGAGTTATATTTTTCTGTATAGATGTGTTTAGGTGGAATCAGACAATGAATAAATTTCTAAATGTTTTTCGACTTGTTTTACATTAATTATATCTTATACCAAGACAGAAAGAATGAAATCTCATTCAAACTAATTGAGATGCAGATAACAGAAACTGAATGTGTTACCTGTCATTTTCTTTATGAAAATCGTCTTTATGAAAGCTTGCCTACATGCTCTTTGTGTACTGCTTTCTCAAGGCTGAAGATTTCGGTTGTGGAAAACCTGAGACGCCTGCTTTGATGCGTTTATTTCAGCCACAGGTTCTTGACGTTCGTGAAGCAGGTTTATATGAGCAACGGATGTGTGTTGAGCCAGGATGATCTCGGGTGATTCGTACAAGGTTTCGACAAAGGACACTGTGAACATTTTAGCTAGTTGGAGGACATGGCCTTGCCATTGGTGCATGGAGACCATGCGTGGCGTGGCCAAGGATTGAAGAGATTCAAATGGGAACGTTTAATCCTTGAAGTACAGAACAACATCTTGTTTACCCTAGGAAACCGAAAACAACCTTGGAGCTACAGGTATAGTTTCTTCCCCACCCTACAGGTACTGTAAGTGTCCAGGGGTCTCATTTATAAAGCGTTCGCCAGTTCCTACGCAAAGGTTGTGATCTATAAAAAACAAACTTGATGGGAGAATCGGCTTGCATTGTGGGATCTGAGGATGATTCATGTACACACACTTGCAGGTGATCTGTGATTTATAAAGGAAAAATTGCTTTGTTTTTAATATTTGGCTTTTGTGCATATAGACTTTTGGTAAGGATCCTATGCAACCTATGTTTTATAAATGAGACCCCTGGACATTTCTTTAATTTGAGTTTCATTGTTTTTCAAGGATCCATTGTTGCATTTTACAGGAATAGTTCACCCAAAATTTAAATTTGACCATATTTTACTCCACCTCCACCAGGAAATATATTTTTATAAATATAACTTTATGAATATGTGAGTTGAAATCAGGCTGGAGGCCTGAAAAGACATTTAATAACTGTATGGATGAGTTTTTGATCGATGGATGTATGCACTATTCTATTCCATTATAAAGCTGAAAAGAGTAAGGATATTATTTAATACAACTCGGGTGACTGTGTTTGGTTGAAAGAAAAGTATACTGCAAAAAAAATATTTTCAAGAAATTTTTTTGCGTATTTTGTCTTGTTTTCAGTAAAAATATCCAAAAATCTTAAATTAACATGCTTTTTCTTGATGAGCAAAATGACCCAAGAAAATAAGTCTAGTTTTTATATCAAAAATATTAAATTTAAGTGATTTTGTGCATAAAACAAGCAAAAAAATCTGCCAATGGGGTAAGCAAAAAAATCTTAAACATTTTTCTTAAACACTAAATTCAAGAAAAATGTGCTTACCCCATTATTTTTTTTATTTGCTTTATGGAAAACATCACTTAAATTTGATATTTTTGGTCTAAAAACTAAACTTATTTTGGTCATCAAGAAAAAGCATCTTAATTTAAGAATTTTTAGATATTTTTACTGAAAACAAGACAAAAATACTAAGAATTTTTTTTCTTGAAGAATTATTTATGTGAAAGTAAAACATGATTCAATTTAAAGCTATTTTTTGTTAACAATTTTTGGTTGTTTTTGATTAATCTTTAGGGGTCATATGCATAATAACAAATCCTATTAAATATGACATTTCAACATTTAATGGAATTAGATTGTTTTTATTAAAAACGGACTTCTTCAATTTATAAACATTATCACAAATCATCATTCCATACGTATGACGAAAAATGTGTTGTCTATCCTGAAACATACTTAATAATTTTATAGGGTATTTTGACAATACTTATGCAAAGCTGTTATAACTGCAGTATCAGCAGTGACAGATTATTTATGAATTCCTTTTAAATAAAGCTTTTCATCTGAAGTATTTGGACATTTGAGTCACATCTAATGTTTCAATATCAGTGCATAATATGTATTTGGGCCCTTGATGTTTTCAGGTGAGTTTCCCACATGTCTGTTAGTTTTGTTATTTCAGACCTTAGTTAAATGGTAAAATAATTTTAAATAATTAAAAAGAAAAACCTCCTTCGGATTCACATTTTGACACAGGTCTTCCTGCAGGTCTTTTCACTATCAAACTGGTTTTTATTGCCATTGCAACCTCCAAACCAGAACTGAGCACATGAATTGGCTTTGGGGTCGTAATACCATTTGACAAGGTATTCCCGACATGGTCCGGGATCCAGAGGCAGCTGACATCTCTCATCTGGAAGAAAATATATGAAATCTTAAATAGTAGGGATGCACCGATACCACTTTTTTTGAATATGAGTACGAGTACGAGTACTTGCATTTCAGTACTTGCCGACACCGATACCGAGTACTTAATAAAAAAACATGATTTAAATTTACAGGTAACAGCTTTAGTCATATAATTTAACAAAAAAACAAAGGACTAGTTTTCCAGTTTGTTGTAAACTCAACCTCTTTGGACAACACGAGGCATTAACCCCTTACACGCTGCTCAAACATAGACATTTCTCAGACCGTGGTATCGATCCCTGGTATCGGGGGACTTTTAACGAGTACGAGTACTTTAGAAAATGTGGTATCGAGGTCGATATCGGTATCGGTGCATCCCTATTAAATAGCCAAAACAATCTCTATTATAAGATATACCAGACTAAAGTTTACATTACACCAAGAGATTTGATATGTGACTGTCACACATTACATTTTATTTTGTGCATGTAAGTAACTTTGGTCGCCGTGATTTCACAAAGTAAGATGTGATCCTGGATCAACATTTGAAGAGTTTTGTTGCAAAACGAGATAACTCCGTTTTTTTTTTTTCAGAAATCTCGTTTTTTGGTTGTGCATTTCAATTAATATCAATTCAAATGCAGTTGGTTTGTTTTTATTTAAACCTTCATAACTAAAAATACAGCTAAGTAGCACCATAAAACAAAATAATAACATGATAACATAATAATAAACGTGTTTTGACAAACATGTTTAAAAAAGGATTTATCTAGTTTTGCAACGAAACTCTTCCATTTTTTGTTGGGCCTGGATCATCGTTTTATCAAAGAAACCCCAAATTATCCTTAACTTACCCCCTTCCCAAAAAATACACAGTTATATTTTTATTTTATTAAAACAAAATAGGTGAAAAAGAAAAATATACCTCTCAATTGCACAAATCCTTCGTTATTTATTTTGTATTGTTTATACCCAACATGTACGCATGAGCTTCTTTACTGTTTTCATAATAATCTTACATATTTGTACGATTCACTTTGTAGAAATTCATACAAATTAACCAGTTCATAAAATATATGTACAAATTCCTGTGAGATCAGGCTGGAGTGATTTACCTGCAGTAAAATCTTCATGTGTCGGAAGCGGAGGTTCAGTGGTGTTGATCTTGTATGTGTTCAGTTTTGGCAGATCCAAAGGCGTGGGAGTGAATTCTGGGAGGCCATTCAGTTCTTCATCGAAATATGGTGCCAAAGTGCCAAGAATTTCCTTGCTCTCTGATTTGGGATCCTTAAACACAGGTGCTCCTTTTTAATCTATATTGTCTAAAAATACTACACTCTTTCACTCTAAATATGTTGGGTTGTTTCACCACATAGTTGACAACAAAGCATTTTTTAAAGTGTAAAAATAAAGGTGCTACATGCAGTGATGTCACAGAAGAACCATTTGTGGTTCTTCTATGGTATTGCAAAGAAAAGTGTGAACTATAAGCAACAAACATGAAAAAAAAATTATAATGCAAATTTCAGATTAAAATTCATATGTTACATGTGCCAGTTTACCTTGGTGTGGGTGAGAGGATATTTCTCATCATGGATGGGTGTTAAGGTGCCAGTGGGCAGATAATAGTTGAAGGCAGATCCATCAGTATACTCACAGATCTTTTTAAGGATTTTACTCTCCAATTCTAAGAGACAGAAAACATTTAATTTTTCTTATATTTTATTACAGAAAACGGTATGTTACACTCTAAAAATGAACGGCTCGTAATCATATAGGGGAACCATTTTAAGTGGTGCCATATAGCACCTATAGTATCTGTGTGGAACCAAATTGTGCTATGAAAAACCATATGTGGTGCTATAGTGGTGCTATGTCACCCCTGTATGGTTCTTCATAGGCGCTTTAGGTGCTGTATAGCACTAAAAATGGTTCCCCTATGATTACGAGCTTTATGTGCTATTTAGCACCAATTTATTTTTTAGAGTGTACGCCTAAAGGGTTCTCCAAAGCGATTCCATGGAAGAAATTTGCCATTTCTTTCATCATTTTATAGTCTTTAAAAGATTTTTCACTACAGGAACCTTTTGTGCAACACCCTTTATGGTGGGAGCAAAAAGCACTGCATTAATGTGTATACCTTTAAATGCAAATGAGCTAATGCTCCTCACTCCCTTACTATCAGACAGTGAACGCTTAAAACATTTAATGATAGATCTGATTCCTGGGAATACACTCTGAGACCAGTGGGTGAGACTCCCTTCAAGCACCACCCACCCCCCCACCCCCCCCCAAAAAAAAAAAAAAAACACAAAGTTATATTTTCATTTTATCAAAACGAAATAGGTGAAAGAAAAAAAAATATACCTCTCAATTGCACAAATCCTTCATTATTTATTCAGTATTGTTTACACTAGACTCATCCGCATGAGCGTGCAGCAAAACTGTCGTCAATGCTGAGTGCACGGCCGTGCACGACCTAGGAAAATAAATCTAGTTTTTAGACAAAAAATATAAAATTTAAGCGAATTTGTGCTTAAAACAAGCAAAAAATCTGCCAATGGAATGAGAAAAATGTTCTTGAATTAAGTGTTTATGAAAAAAAGGAACTTTATTTAAAGAAAAGTTTTCTTATTCCATTGGCAGATTATTTTGCTTGTTTCAAGCACTAATTTACGTAAAGTTTACATTTTTTGTCTAAACTCTAGACATATTTTCCCAGGTCATTTTGCTAATCAAAAAATACTGCTAATATAGAAAAGGCATCTTAATTTAAGAATTTTTAGATATTTTTACTGAAAACAAGACAAAAATACTAAGCAAGCAAGTAATTTTTTGCAGTGAAGAGAATCAAAACAGAATGTCTACACTGCAACAAAATGATTTTTTAAGAAAAAAAATCTTAGTATTTTTGTCTTGTTTTCTCTACAAATATCTACAAATTCTTAAATTAAGATGCTTTTTCTTTATGAGCAAAACGACCCAAGAAAATAAGTCTAGTTTTTAGACCAAAAACATCAAATGTAAGTGATTTTGTGCATAAAACAGGAAAAAAATCTGCCAATGGGGTAAGCAATTTTTTCTTGAATTTTTCTTGAATTTATTGTTTAAGAAAAAAGTTCAAAACTTTTCTGCTTACCCCATTGGCAGTTTTTTGCTTGTTTAATGCACAAAATCACTTAAATTTGATATTTTTGGTCTAAAAACTAGACTTATTTTCTTGGGTCGTTTTGCTCATCAAGAAAAAACAACTTAATTTAAGAATTTTTAGATATTTTTACTGAAAACAAGACAAAAATACTAAGAATTTTTTTTCTTAAAAATATATATATATATATATTTTTTGCAGTGTAGTTTTTAAATTTGATATTTTTGGTCTAAAAACTTGACTTATTTTTTTGGTAATTTTGCTCATCAAGAAAAATCATCTTAATTTAATAATTTTTAAATATTTTACTGAAAACAAGCCAAAAATACTAAGAAGTATTTTTCTTGAAAATCATTTTTCTTTATGGAAATCTTTCCGCCATAAATGTTTCTTCTATGGGATCATGTAAAATAATGTATCACAATAAAATAATGTAGTTCCTATAGCTCACTTTGCATGTAGAGCATTGCATTAGCAATGCAAAGGTCATGGGTTCGATTCCCACATTGTAAAAAAAACATTGCTGCCTTAAATGTATACGTTTAATCAACTTGGATTTACGTCATTTCAACTTAGTATTACTTATCTTTACTAGAGATGAGTTGCTACAACTTATAAAATGAAGTTGACTAATTTCAACTATATAAGTTATAACAACTCATCTTTTGTCAAGATAAATAATAGTTAAAATGGCTTGTAAATTCGAGTTGATTAAATATAAAAAAAGGCAGCAATGCAGTTTTACTGTGCAGGGATTTCACATACTGATAAAATTTAAAGTTGCTTTGGATTAAAGCACCTGCCAAATGCATAAATAAATGTAAATGTAATGCACAACTTACTATAAAGTGTTTTGAAGTCGTCTATGAAGAACACATGCTCTTCATCAGGTTGGGAGGCTATTAATCTCAGCTCCTGTTTAAAATCGTCATGGAGCGGGTCAGTTTGATTCAACACCCCTATGACATACATGGTGATATTGGCAGAATGGGCTTCGTTAACAGCGTCCTCTAGATTCACGGTGTCACGATGATCAGTCTGTCCATCCGTAATGACCACAGCCACTTTCTTCACGCCGGGGCGGGCAAAGTGAAACATCTCATTGGCCTGCTTGATGGCACTTCCCGTGTAGGTTCCCTCGCCGATATACGTCATCCTCTGAACCGCGGCCTTGACTTCGTCACGATCGAATCTCTCTTGTAAACTAGTCACTATGTGGTTGATGTGGCTGTAGAGCATCACGCCTACGTGTGTGATCTCTTGACTGACCGATGCACGGTCGATCAATGTACTCACAAAGTCTTTAATGATATCAAAGTTTGTTTCACCCACGCTTTCAGAACTGTCAATCACAAAGACCAGCTCGAGGGGTTCCAGACGGCATATCTGACCACAACCTGATCCACAAGAATAAACCATTTAATGATCTGACCGATTGGTAAAGCCCTGCAGAAACTGAACGGTAACTTACCACAAATAGATTTGATTAAGGTGATTACTTCTCCTCTCTGCAATATGAAATACACATGTGATTATCAAGATGCTGTATTTCTACACATCACGTGAAAACATTACAGTTGCACTTGGGATTTTTGGTTACATATCTCTGCACTTACCGTGAGACCAGGATCGCCCTTTCTTCCGGGATTTCCCTGCAAGAGGAAGAAATATCAGGTTAGTGTTCATAATTCTCAATGTTTGGCCCTTATGTTTTGTTCATTTGTTGTGTTTACAAGATTTATGTGCTGTTCAGGGTCCCAGCGGTTCTTATGTTGCACAATCTTAAAAATAAATGGTTAGTAAATGGTTCCATAAAGAACCTTTAACCACAACAGAACCTTTCTTTTGCTCAAAAGAATCTTTGTTGTCTTCTGCACATGAAGGTTTCGCGTGAGCACATGAAACTAAACTTTTGATTTTTTTTGTCACCTTAGGGGCTCGGTATAAAATAGATTTTTTTATTGTTTTTAACCTGGTTAAACAAAAATAACTAATTATAATAAAACAAACTCTATTAGTCATGATGTATAACCCCAACTGTCCAATTGTTTACGTAGCTATTAAACTGTTAATAGCTAAAACTAATATAAACTTGACAATATATCATTAGAAAGCTCTAAGAATGTATTTTTCAAATTTCAAAATCTTTAGCAGTAATAATAATGCAGTGACAGTAATTTATTATATGTGACAAGAGTATGCTGCAAAACAATGACACCTAATGGTCTTTGTTGGTAAAACATCTAAAAGTATGAAGAAAAATTTGTTTTGTGGTTTGAAATTTGGATCAAAAGTAGTTGAGACTTGTGGCTTTATTTTTTTTTTGTTTCGGGCATAAACATTTTTTTTTAAGTTTTTATTTTTTTATATTAAATATATACTTTATTGCAGGGGCGTCTGCTGACTGCTCATCTGAGGAGCGCAAATTCAAAAGAAGTGTTCGGAGTGTCATGTGTGTTGCCTGCGTTTTTAAAATATGTGTTTGTTGCGTCATGTGAACCATGTGCATCATGTGTTTTGTCAAAATAAGTGCCTGCTGCACACGCATCAAAACCGTTTATGATAAAAGAGACGCTCGAGTTTACAAAATACACGCAAGACACTCCCTTAACAGTAAACTCTGATTACGCATGAGATTATGCGAGTATCTGGCAAACGCGAGCGTCTCTTTTATCATAAACCCTTTAGACGCGTCTGCAGCAAGCACTTATTTTGACAAGACACGTGATGCACATAGTTCGTGACGAACTTTGCATCGAGCATCCTTTAAAAAAAAGAAGTCACCGGCCATTTATGTTTTATAAACTTTATGTCGTAACTATTTTTTTTTATCAAATATTAACTCTTTCCCTGCCATTGACAAGTTATCTTGTCAATTAAGAGATAACACTTCTATGCTGGCACTGACGAGTTTTTACAGCAATCTATATTTCCATTATTATCCACTAGGTGGAGCTCTTACCTAACTTATAAAACACTGACACATCCATAGATTCAAAAACCGTAAAAACTCTCTTTCAAAAATCATTCTGAATCTGATCTCTAACAAAAGTCCTTTACAAAAATGCAATTATTTCAGCTCAAAACTTTGTATTTTTGAAGAAACCTACCAATATTTGAGAGGTGATTAAAAGAAAACAAATTAAGATAGAATGAAATGTTTTTTTCTGGGGTTTATTGTTTGTTTAAAAGCAGACGGTCTGTTCTTTTATTTGATATATTGCATGTTTATATATTTATAGAAGAACATTTCCTGGAAGCCAGCCAAATTTTATGAAAATCAAAAAAATGCTGGCACTGGCTGGCAACTTTTTTAAAATGCTGGCTGGAAAGAATAAATAACTAGACACTTCAATTAAAAAATTAAAAAAAACTAAGATTAGGCTTCTAGACCAAATAATGCTATGATACATATTTATTTGAAGGTGCACATCACCTTTTCACCCCCCTTTCAAAAAGAGGGGAGGCAAGTAAAGGCGTTCATTTTTTACTATAAAGTATTTTGCTACTGTATGTGTGAAGCTTTTGAATCTTCTAACCGGTTGTCCTGTTCCTCCAGGTTCTCCCAGGCCTCCTCTCTCCCCTTTGCGTCCTTGTGTTCCTGGAAAACCTCGATCACCCTACAAATAATCCAGTAAAAATCCATCAGTCTAAATTTTTAAAGCTTGGTTGCATTTTTTTAAACTCTTGTTGTGTCGTGTTTAATCAAATCTGGAGTGATGTAAGAGTTTGTGGCTTTTATTTTGTATTTTTGTGGAACATTTTTAAAGCTTAGCTGTAATGAAATATATTATTTTGTTGTATAGTACAAATGTGACCCTGCCTGGACCACAAAACCATTCGTAAGGATTAATCCTGGTGCTATTTTCAAAAAAATCTATATTGTGACCCATACCATGTATTGGCTATGGCTACAAATATATCTCTGCTACTTATGACCGGTTTTGTGGTTTTGTTTGTGTTTTACAAATGAAAATAATAAAAGGGGGAACAGCATGGTTTTGAGGGTAAATGATAACACAATACTGGGTGAATTAATCCTTTGATACTGACTACAATCATCCTCACCTTCTGGCCGGGTGGACCCTCTCCAGGAATGCCTCTTGGCCCTTGTACACCTTGATATCCAGTCTCACCCTATATATATATAGATATATATATATATATATATATCCCAATAAAGTATAAAATGTTTGTATGTTAAGTTGTTTTATCACACTGTATATCCAAGCTGTTCAAATGCATTTGGCAAACATATCTTATATCTACTTTATTCTTAATAAATGATACCTTAGGTCCTTGTATGCCCTCTCCTGGTAGTCCTGGTGGACCGGCTGGTCCAGTCTGACCAATTGAGCCCTGCAGCCCAAAATAAAACAAAATCTGAATGGCAAAATCTATTGAATCTAGAATGTGTGTGCCTAAAATCAAAACATGAAGTGAAATGAACCCTGCTTTAGGACCATTGAAAATATTTTGCATTATGCCAGTAGTTATAAGACAACTGAACACACATATACTGTGCAATAATTTTATATTAATTTAACTTTAATGAAATGATTACCTATTTTTATCACATTGTATAATTCATCCAATAGTGGATTGTCATGTCATGAAATGTTAATGATATTTATTAGTTTATATTTATTCTACATTGAAATATACTCTCACCTTTGGGCCCGTCAGCCCAAGACCTGGTGCTCCAGCGGGACCTGTGGGACCTGAAGGGCCTCGATCCCCCTGTGACAAATAAGACAAAGTAACTTTTAACATTTTTGTGATGAACGTGTATAGATAATAACGTGTACATAAAGTAAAAGATGTGTTTTCAAATAAGCACCTTACCTTTTGCCCAGGTAAACCGATACCTTCTGGTCCAGCCTCACCTGTAAGACCCGGTAAACCTGGCGGTCCCTGCACATCACACAGATGGCACAGATTATTGTTTTACACTCCCTGGTACTGGTATCGGTTTAAGATGGATTACTATGGGACAGTTTCCCAGACAGGGCAGTTTATCACAATGATGTATATATATTTACAGGTGGTCCAAGAAAGCCTTCTCCTCTCAATCCTGGTGGTCCAGTGGGTCCTGGTAATCCTATGTCACCCTTAATAACAAAACAGATGGATTATTTCAATGAAAGAATTAAAGTACATGTTTCTGTCAGAAACTCACTCGTACCTTAGGCCCTACAATGCCCATTCCTGGTTCTCCAACAGGTCCTGGTGGACCAACTGGACCAGCATCTCCCTACAGGTAAATAAACATTAACGTTATGATCATTAATTGAATATAAGTACAATGCTTACTGTTTTTTACCTGACTAGGTGGCATATAACTATTACACAGCAATTTTGTATGCATTTGATACACTCTAAAAAACAAATGGTGCTATATAGCACCAAAACAGTTGCTTTGGATTGTAACGATAGAAGAACCATTTTTAGTGCCATATAGCACCGGTGAAGAACCAGTGAAGCACCAGTGAAGCACCAGTGAAGCACCTGTGTAGAACCATATAGTGCTATGTAGAACCATATGTGGTGCTATATGGCCCCTATATGGTTCTACACTGGTGCTTCACTGGTGCTTCACTGGTGCTTCACTGGTTCTTCACCGGTGCTATATGGCACTAAAATGGTTCTTCTATCGTTACGATCCAAAGCAACTGTTTTGGTGCTATATAGCACCGTTTGTTTTTTTAGAGTGTATGACAGTCCCTGTTCACTTAATTATGGCGCATCTTTTCCTGCCATTTTATATGGAGGACTGGGAGTGCAAAAATTATAAATAAATAATTCATGTACAAAGATACACTGTATATAGAACAAACATAGAGAAGCAGAGAAATATAAATATAATTTATATTTAATATAACAAACATAAATACCGAGCCCCTAAGGTGACATTGGAGTAAAAAAATGTAAAGTTTAGTTTCATGTGCTCACACAAAACCTTCATGTGCAGAAGTTTCACGCGAAACTAAACTTAAAAAAAAAAATTCTGCACATGAAGGTTTCGCGTGAGCACATGAAAGTTTCGCGTGAGCACATGAAACCAAACTTTATTTACTTTTTGCTCCATGTCCCCTTAGGGGATCCGTACATAAATGAGTACATGGAAAATTTTATTTCTTTTTTTTGTATTAAAATATTTTTAACACATTTGTTTATTTCTGTATTTATTTATGCATTTTTATTTATTTGTTTATTAATTGCGATTTATGTATTATTTTTGTATTCATGTGAACATTTAATTATTTTTGTACAGTTATTTTTTTCTACATAAATGTGTTAAAACATTTTAATACAAAAATAAAGAAATAAAAGTTGCAATACTCATTTTTGTTTGGTTTTTATATTTCTCTGCTTATTTATTTTTGTATTTATTTATTTATGTTTGTTTTATATATTTATTTGTACATGTATTTATTTATTTATTTATTTATTTATAATTTTTGCACTTCCAGTCCTCCATAGTTTTTATGTATTGATTTCTCTTTTTTTTAACCATTGTTGCTTGGGTTTGGCAACTTTTTGTTACATAAAATGACATCCTAACCCAAACCCCAATTCTTACCCCATATAACTGAATAAAAATGACTTGCGTATCATATGCATGCAAAATTGGAATTTGGCATATGTATTGCCTACTTTTCACAATGCATGCTTTTTTTGACTTGGTGTGCCTGTGGCAATATCGGCACAATCATGGCAATTCGTATGTGGCTAATTTATATTAATTTGTACGATCACATTCATTCATTTTTGTATGATTGTCTTTTAACCCTGTAAAGTTGAAGTTAGGAGTTGGGTTCATTATTGTTTTTATTTGACAATAATCATACATATTTGTACGATTTACTTTATACGAACTAGCCAACCCGTAAAATATGTACACATTCCTGTGAAATCAATCTGTCAATACTTGAAAACAAAATACTTTTTCTGTCAATTTTACTAAACTGTACTTAAACTTACCTTATTTCCAGGTATGCCCCGTCCTGAAGGTCCGGGAATACCCGGAGGTCCAACATTTCCTGGTTTTCCCTATTGTAAGCGAAAGAAACTGCAGCTTAGCAAGAAACCACAGAAAATACTAGAAAATATGAAGTTCTTAAACGTAAATATTTATTTTACTTTGGCTCCTTCTGTTCCCGCTGGTCCCAATGGTCCTGCTTGGCCCCGGAGTCCCCTGTCTCCTCGATCTCCCTATTGGAATATAGTTAAGCATACTAAATATACAGTTTTCTGTGAATTTGGTTATTCATGATGTGACAGCTTTACTTTCAAAACATTGCCGTGTATTTGTGGTCTATCTTTCGTTATTTTGTATGTATAACATAAATGACACCTTCTCCCCTCGTAGGCCTCTTCCAGGTGGTCCGTCATGTCCTCTGGGTCCAGGTAAGCCTATATCACCCTAAATATCAAATATTATATTATAATACAGGCCTGTTGAACCTTTGAGGTGTAAGCAATAGATATTAGCATGCAAAAGTATCAACCTTTGGTCCCATGGTCCCATTATCTCCTTGTACACCGGTCTCACCTGGTAAACCTTGGAATCCAGGTTCACCCTATGGAATCAAATCTCTTTATTTTTACTTAACCATATACACAACATTTTAGGTGTATATGTGTATAATATATTGTGTATATTATTCATATTATTCACAACTTACTTTGGGTCCTGGTTCTCCAATTCCTCTTTCGCCAGGAGCTCCAGGCTCCCCACGAAAGCCCTGTTCTCCCTGAGAGGAAAACAGAAATCGAAACCTTTAAGCTTTGGGCTAAATTGAAATTTTTTGATTTAATTACAAACCGTAAACAATAACAAAACAGTTTCTTTATAAATGCACAGTGATATTAAAGGGACACAGTGTTATGCTAAGCTATGCTAAAAGTGGAAGCGCCAGACCCACAGATCAGCTGAATCGATTCAAAAACGGTAAAAATCAAATGTTTATCTCTAGGGGAGCTGGAAAATGATCATATATATTTTTTTAAAAGTGGAGTGTCCCTTTAACAATAGATATTACTTTATTATATACTATATCCTACATCCATATTCAGCACAGGAACCATTCGTTATATAATGCATCTAATATAATGTGGTCTTACCTTTTGACCCATAAGTCCTGTCCCAGGATACCCTCTTTGGCCAGGAGGACCAATTGGTCCCTGATTCCCCTATTTAGATATTTAGATTAAGAAATGAACGATGAAAATTACTATGGTAAATGCATAAAGTAAATGCACATTTGTCAGTGCTATTGATATATGAGTTACATTTTAAAATGTAATGCTTAGGGTCAGGATTAGAAATGTATTTTCAACATTTAATTGGTTGAATGATTGACATGCGTTAAATTACCAAATACCTTTGCTCCTTGAATCCCTTTGCCAGGGGAACCTATGGGTCCAGTAGACCCTGAAGGCCCCACATTGCCCTAAGAGGATGAACACATCACAGCTAACAAAACTGCACAATAGATACAGAATGACTATTTACTGCACACAACTGCATTTTCACCTTTTCACCTTTAACTCCATAACCTGGGAGCCCACGATTACCAGGAGGGCCAGTAAAACCCGGATCACCCTTAAAAATGAGCACAACAAATTAAATATAAATAAATAACTGTTAAATATATTGCAATATGCCACATGTGACTTAACCATCATCCATCTTACCTTTGGTCCAGGAAATCCTTCGCCTGGAACTCCTGGGTTCCCTTTTGTTCCTGGTGGACCAAGAGGACCCTTAAAGACCCCACAACATTATTATTTCTATCGTACAGTATGTCATACATCTCTAAGTACATTTAAAGAGAGATTTTACTTACAGGTACCCCAGGCTGACCTGCACCAGGCTGTCCAGGAGGACCGGTTCTTCCAAAATTTCCTTTGTCTCCCTAACAAGACAGACAAACATTTCAGAACATCCTCAAAATTGGACTCAATTCATCCAAATAACATTAAAGTTACAAATGAATTGGGTAATATCTAAATATTTTTCTCAAAGACAAAAATTTTATTATTTGGTGAATAAATCAAGGCTTAAATATTTTAACATTTTATCCTGAGACTAAGACACCCCCATCTTCTCTAAAGTTGATGTTTCAAATTAAAAGTCTTCCAAGACCTAATGATCTGAGCTGGTCGGTCCAGATTCGTTTTACATGTCCATATATTTCCTAACCCTTGTTTACCTTTGGACCAGGAAATCCAATTCCGATGTCTCCTGGTGGTCCAGAAGCACCGGCCCGTCCTCGATCCCCCTACAGTAGAAGCAACCTGAAGGTAAGTGTTTCACTTGAACACCTTTTTAGTATTACAGTAGATTTTAAGGACTGAACACATGAACACATCTGTAGGTCCATGTAAAACCTCTGCCTACAGAATGGCTGCCATTCATAAAATCCAACAAATTACACTTCTTTTATGTTTGTTTTTTAAATATTTGGCTAATATGATATTATAAAACGGCCCGTTCTGGTTCTTCATTCTGACAACACATTCTAAGCCGTGATAAAATACCCTGGTAACCCCACGGTTCAGACCGCATTACATAAGTATCACTGCGCCACTGTTGCTACATACTGATTTTTTTTACAGTCTATGGATTTATCAAAATAAACACCTTTAATCATATTTGTAATTTGTCTACAATTGCACAATTAATGGCGATATCCAGATAAATGGCAATAAATATTGTTGAGTCATCTCGTCGATACAGAGAAAGCGTTATGAGGAGTTTCTACCTCAAATTCATATTTCCGCTATTATCCACTGGGTGGCGATCTTACCCAACTTAAACACTGACGCATTCACTCAACACTAAAAACACTGTGTAAGTTTTGATCATGGCTCTGAATCTGATCTCTTACAAAAGTTCTTCACAAAAATGTAATTATCTCAGCGTTTAGCTGAAAATTTGAGAGGTGATAAGAGAACAAATGAAGGTAGGATGAAATGGGTTTTTTTTTAAGCGGTTCGTCTGTTCTTTCATTTGATATTTTATGTTTATTTAAAGAAAATAATTTTTCTGTCAGGCATTAAACTAAAACTGGGAGGCAATTTAAAAAGAAAATGCTGACGGGGAAAGAGTTAAGCATTCTTCCAAGCATATATGATCCCCACTTCAACAGTTGCACGATATAAATTTTAATGTATAAATTAGATGAATGTTGGTTTTTAAAATAAACATCACATTTTTTTATTGTGTCTTTGCTGCGTCTGTGTTTCGTGGGAACTTCGCTCTGTTGCAGCCACACTTGATTCTGAGGAACTACTTTGTTTGGCGGAAGAGTAATATTTGCACTATTATAATTACAACTTATTTGTGTTTTATTTTATTAAATCCTGCTATGCATATGAAGTAACCGTTTTATAAAAGCAATAAGCCCCGCGAAGCAGTGGTGTTACAGTGCATTTTATAACAGCTAAGGGGGTTTTAGGCACTCCGGGCCGTGCCCAACAATGCCCCTTAGATGTTATAAAATGCACTGGTAACCCACTGCTTCTCTGGGCTTATTGCTTTTTTATATCATTTCAGAAACAGTGCTTATTGGCTTGATCTTCAGTCTGTGTTAAAAAAAACATATGCGTGATATTCTTCCTCAGCTACTATATAGGAATAGATTGAAGAAGACTGTACATTGGGCTAAGACAAGCCAAATATTATATTAAAATATATTAAAATATAGTTTTGTTTCGTTTCATTCGTTGGTTCACCTCATATCAAATTATTCTACTACAAAAAAAGCATTTGAACTTGTTGTGGATTTAATTCCCAGGGTAACACAAATACTGATAAAAAAAGGAATGCACTGTAAGAATTAAAGCATCTGATTTATGCATTATTGTAAATGTGAATCTGTTCCAATACACTCTCAAAAATAAAGGTACAAAATGTGTACACTTTCAAAAAGGTCCACCTTTGTACCCAGAAAGTGCATATTAGTACTTCAAATGTACATATTGCCAGTTCAAAGATACATATTTGTACCTAAATGGTACATATTAGGACCTTTTTAAAAGGGTACTGCCCCAGTGACAGCTTTGTACCTTTATTTTTGACAGTGTACCATTTTTTTATTTTGATACCTGTTAATTCTATTACAATAAATGACTGCCATGGTGCGGTTGTTCAGGTTACTATACATGAATCAAGTACTACTGTTTGTATCAAATAATTATGAATAATGAATCTTGTGTTCAGGGAGACTGTGATATAAATCAGCAATCTGTGATCTAAATGGCTGATATTGCAAATAATTTACAACACTTTTAGCATTAGAAAAGATGTTTTATGGCATTTCACATGGGGTTTCTCAGTGAATAAAGACAAGCCTTGTTGCAACGATTTTACACTTGCATTATATATCTCTCTGATTTTCAAGGCACTCTTTGTGCTAAATGGCCATAATATCAGAGGAGCAGATGCACATTAACATAGACACGGAAACTTCTCTTAAATGTCAACCCAGATAAAAGAAATACTGAGAACGTTTCAATGATAGACATAAATTAACAACTTTTAACTGGCAATGGAATGGAAGATATTGACCTACTTGAGGTCCCGGTTGTCCTTCAGGTCCCTGGTCTCCTGGAGGCCCATTTAAACCCTGGTAAAATAATTAAGAAAAACTATCCCTTTAAGATGCACCCTCATTTGGATAAAAGCATCTGCTGAATGTTATATACATGAATTTAGCAGATCTGGGGCACCATCGACTTTCATTGTAGAAAGAAAACGTTTTATGGAAGTCAGTGGTGCCCCAGATCTGTTTGGTTACAAAACAAAACATTTTATTTTCATTTTGGGGGAACTATCCCTTAAAATTGGTCAATGTCACCATGTCTGTTTTCTTATAGAGACGCAGATATAGTGTAGAATTTTCCATGTTTGGAAAAAAATTCAGATTTGCATTATGTTCTCCACAATGATGGACTCCACTGTGAATTCGGCAGAATGTCATGTAAAGAGATAAATGTGTATACTGTGCCTGCTCTCCTCTTGAGCCCCGTGGCCCTGGAGGCCCTTCTGTGCCCTGTAAAATGCAACAAAAAACTTTTAATAATTAATTTATAACATAGCATATTTCTGAACAATTATTTGTGGGACAGTAGGGGAGGCATACCTGATGTCCCTTTTGACCCGGTGGTCCACAACTACCTTGAACCCCCTATAAAAAGGACTGAAGACATTAGATTGAATTGTGGAATAACATGCATGTTAACAGTGACAGTATTATAGGCCGATTTCTCAGACTTATTAAATTTGAATATCATGTGATTCTACAGATATCTGTCTTTTTTCATATAAGTATTGTCTTGCATGACTGAAATAACTGCTCGTATGGTGGCGTGACTTCCCTAAAGGGACTTTGCTGATGCCAACGTCATGCATCTTAAGTCTCGTGCAATATATTACTGTACATATACATTATTTATGATTTTACGGAAAAAGTTCAGCCGCATGATTACAGTACAAATGTAAAATAAAATAAAAGTATGTTTCACCTTATCACCTTTGAAGCCAGGTCTGCCCTAGGGATGAGAGACCGGTCATTGTCTTAATGGGAAAACAGATTGCACACATCATATTTAATGAACTGGCACAACTGTTTACCTTTGAACCTTCGATACCTGGAGGACCATGCTGGCCTGTTTCCCCCTTTAATCACAACAATAACTTAACATTATTTCAGCTGATAAAATCCACACAATTACAAAACAAGGTAAAGTAAAATAAAACCCAAAAATGACCAGAAAGACCACTGACTTCCATAGTAGGATAAAAGAATACTATACAAGTCAATGGTGCTTAAAAACTGTTTGGTTATCATAATTTCGTAGAATATCTTCATTTGTCAGGGTTTCCACGGGTCCTTGAACGGTTGTGAACCGGTGGGGGAATGGGAATTCAAGGTCCTGGGAAGTTTTTGAAAATAAACATACATAGATACAGGTCATTGAAAGTGCTTTAATCAACTTTATGCAAGAAGTTTTCTAAAAAAAAAAAATCCATATTATTCCTTGTGTAGTGTATAATATCATAAAAAAATTATTTTTAAGGACAAGTGCAACACTATTCGCTTTAAATGCTTATATCTTCTGTGTGTGATTGTAAATTCACACCAAAATGCTTTTTTGCATAGTTGTGTTTGACAAATAAAAATGTCTCAGGTTACGTATGTAACTGTTGTTCCCTGAGAAGGGAACGAGACGCTGCATCTTCCTTGCCATACCTTCTGCGTCCCTGTAATGCCGTCTTTGGTAATATTTTAGAGAGTGATATACTTCCTGGCCCGCGTCACCCTGTCTTTCCATTAATCCTTACCATAGGTTGAATTTGATATAAACATTCAGACGCACTTACCACTGGAGGCGTCACCAAAGTGTCACCGCAGAGACGCAGCGCGAGTTCCCTCGAAAGGGAACTGTAACAATGTATCTTAAAAGGTAACACGATGTAACCTTGCTCTCAGTTGAAATGTGTCCCCACATTTAGTCCTTGAATTTGAGGGTATTGGACCTGGAAAGTCCTTGAAAGGTCCTTGAATTTGAAGTTAACTAAGGTGTGGAAACCCTGATTTGTGTTTTAGACATTTATACAGGTTTGGAGTTTGAGTTGAAACAAATGATGAGTACATTTCATTTTTGGGTGAACTATCACTATAATATTTTTTTATCTGAATTATTCTGACCTTTGAGCCTTTCATACCAGGGGGTCCTTCAAAACCTGGATCTCCTTTTTCACCCTAAACAGAATACACAATCAAAAAGCCACATAAACGACACGAATGGGCGAAAATGGCAACAGTTACATTTCCAAAATACTTACAGGACTTCCTGGAGGACCTATTGCACCTTTTTCACACAAACACACTGCTGGCTTTAAACACTATAGTTTGAGAAACAAAAACATTAGTTTGCAGTCAACATATCAGTCTCCCTTAGAGATTTAAATACTTGGCGTCTGTGCTTTTTGTCTTCGGTGGGCCCCAAATGTATTCAAACACTTCGGGGCGGTTTCCCGGACAGGGATTAGACTAGTCCTAGACTAAAAGAAATGTAAGAGCTGTCCAAACTGAAAACAACTTGCACTGACAAATCTTAAAATACATCATTGCCCTTTGTTTTGCATCAAAATGCACACAAGTAATGTTTTTAGTAAGGCATGTTTGTTAAAACTATATTTTTCCTAATTAAACTAAGGCCTAGTCCTGGCTTAAGCTAATCCCTGTCCGGGAAACCACCAAAAATCTCTTTTGCATTAGAAAGTCTTATACTTACTTCAGTCTCTGCAATTGTTTCCTGATAAAAAATAAAAAGCATATCAGTCACATAAGAGCAACTATATGGTCGTATCAAAACAAACAGTGAAGACAATCATCTACATCACAATCTCATGCACGGCTTTGGAAACCTCTTTGTGTATTTTTGGGAGACGCCTAGTGTGGTCACAGATGGGGTCTGGCATTTTATAAGCTGGAAAACCCCTCGTACAAATACAATTCAACCATTGATGTGTAAAGTTACTGCCTCTCAAATAGAAACATGAAGGAGTTTGACAAAGCCGTGCCAGTTTAAAATAGTTTGGAAACAGTCTGGAAGTTTGAAAAAAAAAGTACATTAGTCAAACAGATGGATGTTTGTCACATCACTGACAGATCATTTCTCACCAGCTGTTTAAAAAGTTTTTCTTCGAGCTGAGGGTCAGTGAGGCTATGGACATACAGGTTAGACGGGACACTCGCAACAGCCCGAAGCTTTTCACTGTTCATGTTGTCCTTTACCATTTGTGATAGGCCTATTGTGAACATCTTAATCTTTTGATTCTTGGCCTCGTTGCTCGCCCTAATGATGTCAGGATTGCGTGGATGATCGATGCCATCGGTCATAAGCAGTGCCACCCTCACGCTTTTATCTTCGGTCTCGGTGGTGAAGAGCTGAGTGGCGTTGGTTATGGCGTACGTCGAATACGTTCCCTGGCCAATGTAGATGGCATTTTCCAGGTGACCAAGAAACGCATCCAGATCCCGCCAATCTTTAAAGTGTTGGTCGACAATGACAGTACTGCTGTAGTAAATGAGAGCAAAACGCATTTGAAGGTTCCAATTGGACACCCGCAGCTGCACCAGGCGTTTGCTGAAGGCGCGCACAAATGATTTCTGTCTCTCAAACTTTATGACCTTTGCACTCTCTGAGCTGTCCAGGATATATGCTATCTCTAATGGACAGACTAACCCTGGAAAGAAAGAGAGAACAAGTTATAAGAGTAAACATAAGTGATAGTTCACACAAAAACGACAACTTTTTTATTATTCCCTGCTAAAAAAAACAATAGAAACCATATTCTATTGGATTTAATGGTTTTAATGGGAATTTTATTGGTTGTAATGGAAACTATAACTATAACTATGGTCTCTTTGGGTCTTTACTGGAATGTGTTGGGTGCTATTGGTGGGACCATTAAATCCTACTGGAATATGCCCCAAAACACACTACAAACTGAATGTTGTAGTGGTTTAATGGTAAAAGCTAATGGTATTTTAATGGGAACCAATAGATTTTCTGTGATCTTTTGTATTGTTTTATCATTAGGGTTTACTCACCATCATGTCTTTCTTTATTAGTTCTTCAGAACCCAATGCAGATTTTAAAAAGTGTTGTTTGGGGTTTTCTGGGGCCAAATTTAATCTGGATCAAAATGATCCAGATTTGGAAATCCCACGTTTTGTTATCCAGGATTAAGTAAACCAGCTCACTTTTGTCCTGGTTTTTCAAAGCAAAGTAATTGACTGGAATGTTTAAATGGTAGCCCAATGTTATACTTTTAAATACTTTAACAATATAAGAATGGAATCAAGAAATTTTTTTTTAACAAAAATTATAAATTTACAAATATTACATAGAAATGTATTGTAGACTAACTTTAGGGTTATAAGTTTAAAGGTGCAGTGTGTAATTTTTAGAAGGATCTCTTGATAGAAATGCAAAATAATATACAAAACTATATTATCAGGGGTGTATAAAGACCTTTCATAATGAACCGTTATGTGTTTTTATTACCTTTTTAACTACATACACAGAGGGTCCCCTTACATGGAAGTCGCCATTTTGTGCCGCCATTTTTCTACAGAAGCCCTTAACGGACAAATTTTTTTACTAAGTTGTCTCCGACAATGACATGTTTGTCCGGTGCCGGCTACCATAGATTCTCTATGTGTTTCAAAAGCGAGGGGTGAGCAGTGGACTAATCTGTTGGTTGCAATTCGCAACCTCACCACTAGAAACTGCTAAAATGTACACACTGCACCTTTAATTAAACATTTTTTAGAAGTTTTTTAACATTTTTGTTTCTGAAATCCACCCTTCTGTTGGGTTCAGAATATTCATACTTTTTGGCATCAAACAAATCTCAATCTTACTAAAACGTTTTGACCAACACAAAGTAACGATTTGATCCAGATCCAATCCAAATTTAGAATCCATTTTTTTGTTATGAACAACCAGTGGCGGCCAGTGACTTCTTTTTTTAAGGGTACGCATTTCAAAATATGTGTTAAGCTTCAAAAGGACCCAAAAGCGGAAACAAAAATAACTCCATTCGACTAAGTGTCTTGAAGGCACTAAATACAAAATACAAAAATATAATTATTTATAGTCTTGACCTGTGCCTCTCTTTCAGTGCACATTCACTGTGTCTTAACTGTTGTTTAGGAAGTTTTAGGATGTTTAATTTTGTGTGATATCCACAAGAAAGTAGAGGAGTAAATATATTCGGGACACTTAAAATATATAACGCAAGTCGAGCTGAGTTATTTATTTAACACTTTTGAAACTTGAAAGGGATTTCCAAGACAACACTTTATAAACAAATCAGCATTTAGGTTATGAAAAACACACAGGAAGTCATTGGGGTTAAAACAACATGACGATGAATAAATAATTTTGGGGGGTACTATACCTTTAAGTCATTCATATTAATTCATAGTTTCCTACATAAAACTATCCTGCTGGGACAATGCAAAATCTATCGGTTTCCGTTACAAAATACCATTATGAACCAGATGTTTATCATTAAAACATTACAAAATACCTTTATCCCAGTACGATTTAATAGTGTCCTATTGGTACATCAGCCAGATAACATCCCACCACTACAACTGAACACATTACCAGTAGAGACCCACAGAGACCATTCTGGTTTCCAATATAACCAATACAGTTCAAATAGTTTCTATTGTTTTCTTTCTGCAGGGTTATCCAAGACAATAAATAATAATGTCACACGTAATAAAACATTGAAATTAACATCTTTACCGTTTTCCGGTTTGCTGGTGATATTGTTCAGTGTTTTTCCAGATGTTCTGCTGTTTTGGGATCTGGCTACAGACAGCCAAAGTAACATGGAGAGGAAAATCACTTTGGCCATGTTTTCATCTAGGTTTAGTCTTGAAGACAATCAAAGAAAAAGGTTTCAGATCGTTTAAAGTACATATTAAAGTAGCTATTAGCTAATGTAATAGTGTATCAAAACATTGAAACTGATCATAAAGAGAAAATGCCACTTTGAATACACAATTTTATTTTAGTAACAGATGTCCGAACAAGCTCAGCATGAGCCAAAGAAATTTCTAAACACATCTACTGACATTTAACACATGTGAGATAATAAATCAGAAAGTGCACAATGGCATGCAACTTATTCACATTTACATTTTTATCCAAAGTGACTTGCAAATGTGAGGATAGCTGAAGAGAACTAAAATAGGAAATTTGACAGATCATAAATGCAAAATGCATAGACGTAAAAACAATTTAAGTGGTCTTTTAAATATTAATTATTTATAGTTTTACTTTCTTTTTACACCCACATATGTTAATGCTGAAATCTTGTTACAGTTTTAAGCATATATTTTCTTTTGTTTTAAGCATGACTCACAGAAAACAACAACAAAAGAGTAAATCAATAATTCAAAAAGAGCTAAAATAATAAAGAAAAATTAAACAAAGATTGAATTACTTACCTTGCCTGTTACATGGAGACTTTGCACATGCTTCTGTCTCTCTTCTGCACATAACTCTGACTTCAGCCCTGTGATGAATATCAGTCCAACAATGATGCCTGACTGAACATACACACTGACTACGGCACAAGCATCAATGAAACACAAGTGAAGCACTATGAACCCTCAGAGATGTTTTGGACATGACTGCAGAGAGTTTTCTGGAGGATAAAAAGTTTTTCCTAAAACTTTTTGATTCCATGACTACAGAAATATAAACAGGCGCCCCCAAAATCTGGAAAACATACAGTAACAGTTAGCGCTCCTGAGATTTCACATCAGCTCTTGGTTCACATCTTGTCGTTTAAGCATTTAAAGACTCTTAAAAAATAGTCTGCACTATTTTCAGAACTGTATTTTGTTATTTTGAGAAATGGAGAAAAAACTGCTAAATCACGCTAATTGTAAACATTTCACAATGTGGAAAAGTGTGAAGGTGTTTAAATTTATTCTTCAAACAGTAACATGAGAATTAGATACATTACCTTTTTACTATTTTCCACACTTTTTGATCTGTAGAGGGCAGTAACGTGTTCAAATCTATTGTTTAAATACCGTTTAAATAGATTTGTGTGTGAGACTCTTTATTTGTTTTTCATATATTTATTCCGTTTATTTACTTATTTTAAAGAAATAAAATAGCTTATCAGTGTAGATTTAAGATATATTTTTGGTTAATCTTCCTCTCTGCTTTTGTCTATTTAGCTGCACAGTGACTTTTATTTTGAAAGCTTTCCTCACAATTGTGTTTACGTTCAGCGCTGCTTCCGGCTTCGCACCGCCCAAACAAACTTCAACATGTGTTTACGTCAAATGTGAGTAGGTTAAAGACTTATTGACAATTTTTTTGCAATTTATTTGTGCGTTAAACTATATATTATTGTGTATATTTGTTATAGAGACTGGCGTCTTTTACCACCTGCCGCTGCCGGTTAAGATAAAGTTTATATGCTTAGTTTAGCTAGCTATAGTTGCTAACTCACTGTTGATACAGTCAAGAAACTGAATTTTACGTCACCCTATAATCTATAATCTCTATTAAATATCGAAAGGATAAACTAGTTTTATTACTTCCATCAACATAATCATTTTCCCCTAAATATTTTTTTATAAAGTTACACATCTGTCTACTGAGCTGTAATAGTAGAGGGTAGTGCATGTATTTAGTGCACCACAATATTTAACCGTCATGCATATATTAGAGTAAAATTGATGTTTGGGTAAAGGTAATTCAAATAAAGTGGATCCCATAGTCACCAGTGGTGGTTTAAATGTAACCTGAACATGTTCTTAATTTAGGTGAACGAGTATTATGTGCATGTACTTTAGTAGTTAATTTTAAGATTTTGGTTTAAAATGACTATATTAAGGAATATGTATGTATTAGATACTGTAACTTGCCACACTTTCTTATATGCTTTCCACAATTTTTAATTACCGGTTTTATTTAAAGGTGCAGTGTGTACATTTTAGAAGGATCTTTTGACAGCAATGCAATATAATATAGATAACTATGTTTTTAGTCGTGTATAAAGACCTTACATAATGAACTATTATGTTTTTATTACTTTAGAATGAGCCATTATTATATACATACACCGCGGGTCCCATTACAAGGAAGCCGCCATTTTGCACCATCATGTTTTTTACAGTAGCCCTAAATGGACAAACTGCTCTACAGAGCGCAATGTAAATCCTTTGTCTCAGACGATGACATTTTTGTCCTGTGATGGCTACTGTAGCATCTTTATGTTCTTCGAAAGGGAGGAGTTTGCAACCTCACCACTAGTTGCCGCTAAAATCTACACACTGCACCTTTAAATATCAAGTAGTGTTTTAATATGTAATTATGATCTTGTTTAGGACTTTGTACAGTTTATGTTTAGGATTTGTTAGATGCTTTTTTCCAGACATTTACATTCAGTCATCTGTGTTAAGATTTATTTAAAAATGTCTGACATTAATAATACGTCTAATTATTTGCAGGTGTCTTCACTGAAGAAGCAACTTTACTGCCATGTCGAGCGGCTACAAGCCAGATATCCTGTGGTCGCCGCATCACGCAGACCGTTATGTGATCTGCGACACTGAACTCAGCCTGTACAGGATCGGACCTGCGGGAAGCTCGGAAACCAAAGCCGGAGCTCTTCCGTTATCCGAGGAGACTGCAGCCACGCTGCTGGCCATCAACTCCGATACTCCGTATATGAAATGCGTAGCATGGTATCCAAAGCACGAACCGGAATGTTTGCTGGCCGTGGGACAGGCCAACGGTCGAGTCGTTTTGACCAGTCTGGGACAGAGCCACAACTCCAAATGTAAGGAGCTGGTAGGTAAGGAGTTTGTTCCCAAGCATGCCCGACAGTGCAACACGCTCGCGTGGAATCCAGTGGACAGCAATTGGCTCGCGGCTGGTTTGGATAAGCATCGGGCCGATTTCTCAGTCTTGATTTGGGACATCAGTAGTAAGTTTTCCCCTGAGGCCGTACCCACAGAGAAGCTTCGGATCTCCGGAGACACGGATTCGGGGCTGGTGGTGACCAAGCCGTTGTACGAGCTGGGTCAGAATGACGCTTGTCTGTCTCTTTGTTGGCTACCGCGGGATCATCAAAAGTTACTTTTGGCCGGTATGCACCGAAATCTGGCCATCTTTGACTTGCGCAACACCAGCCAGAAGACATTTGTGAACACCAAAGCCATACAGGGCGTGACGGTGGACCCGCACTTTCAAGATCGGGTCGCATCCTTCTTCGAAGGTCAGGTCGCCATCTGGGATCTGCGAAAGTTTGAGAAGCCGGTTTTCACGTTGACCGAACAGCCAAAACCTTTGATCAAAGTGGCATGGTGTCCCACTCGCATGGGCCTGCTGGCCACGCTCACGAGAGACAGCAATATAATTCGTCTGTACGACATGCAGCACACGCCCATGCCCTTCGGCGACGAAGTCGAACCCACCATCATCGAGCGCGGCGTGCAGCCCTGCAGCGAGAGCATCATCAGTAGCTTCGCCTGGCACCCGTCAGCGCAGAACCGCATGGTGGTGGTGTCACCCAACAGGGTTATGAATGACTTCACGGTCTTCGAGCGCATTTCATTTGCCTGGAGCTCCACCACGTCCCTGATGTGGGCGTGTGGGCGACACCTATACGAGTGTGCGGAAGATGCTGGGCCGGGAGCGGCGTCTATCGAAAAAGACATCGCCACCAAGATGAGAGAGCGTGCGCAGTCACGCTACGGCCACGACACTGTTCAGATGTGGAGAAACCATGTGCTGGCAGGAGGGGATGACCCTCAGCTGAGGTCAATCTGGTACACGCTACACTATATCCTTTAATGCAATTAATTGTCTGTCATTATTATTAATATTTTTCCACTGGTTTGTGAATCCTTAAAGCAGTGTTTTTGTTTTTCTATCTGATGTTTTTATATTTCCTATATGGTTATTACTTATGAAACAGTACACTGAAAACATGGAGCAAAAGCAACAGGGCAGTAAACAATCATTGATTTATTCAGGCATCAAAAACATTGTCAAGTCCAGCTCTGGTAAGTAAGAACAAAGTATTTGTCAAGCTCATTTGCAAAAATGCACAAAATGGCTGACATGGCATTTGTCACTCTCAGGCACTACAGAGACACGGCGGTGCTGGTCGGGCTCAGACAGACAGACGGATGTACCGCGGTATCACAGCGAGGAGCGCAGTCTGGCCCTGCAGTTGTGTGGCTGGATCAGTCAAGGACCAGACATCGATGTGGAGCCCTTTCTGAAGTCTCTGGAGCAGGAGGGCGAATGGGAAAGAGCCGCTGCTGTCGCTCTCTTTAACCTTGACATCCGCCGGGCAATTCAGATTCTTAATAAAGGAGCTTCCTCAGAGAAAGGTAAAAGTAAGGGGATACTCTGAAACCCCAATTGCTAAAAGGGACTGCTTCTATGAGAAGTGACAGATATGTTGTGCTATTTGTGTGTAATATTAATATTTTACCATTAAAGGCACAGTAGGTAATAATTTTTGCTATTAGTGGGTGCTGCGCCTTCACCACCAGGGGCATAAGACACATGCCTTTGGTGTGAGAGACCCGGGTTTTCGAATCGACTGTGGCACACCATTGTGTCCCTGAGCAAGACACTTAACCCCTAGTTGCTCCAGAGGCGTGCAACATGTATAGCAATTGTAAGTTGGTTTGGATAAAAGCGTCAGCTAAATAAAAAAATTTAAATGCTAAACAACAACAACGTATGATGCTGTTAACTCATTCCCTGCCAGCCTTTTTTTTTTTTTAAGTTGCCCGCCAACATTTTTTGTGATTTTCACAAAAGTTTTACAAAATGCATTACAGGAAAATGTTATTATATAAGTATATAAACATACAAATATGTCAAATGAAAGAACAGACTCTCTGCTTTCAAACAAACAAACAGGAAAAAAATTTTTATCCTATCTTCATTTGTTCTCTTTTTATAACAATTAACGTATATTTACGTATAAATATATTTTGAGCAAAAAGCTGAAATAATTGCATTTTTGATAAAAGGAATTTTGTTAGAGATCAGATTCAGAACGATTATCAAAACATACACTGCAAAAAATTATTTTCAAGAAAAAAAATTCTTAGTATTTTTGTCGAAAAATATCTAAAAATTCTTAAATTAAAATGCTTTTTCTTGATGAGCAAAACGACCCAAGAAAATAAGTCTAATTTTTAGACCCAAAATATTAAATTTAAGTGATTTTGTGCATAAAACAAGCAAAAAAATCTGCCAATGGGTTAAGCAAAAAAATCTTGAACATTTTTCTTAAACACTAAATTCAAGAAAAATTTGCTTACCCCATTGGCAGATTTTTTTGCTTGTTTTATGCACAAAATGACTTAAATTTGATATTTTTGGTCTTAAAACTAGACTTGTTTTCTTGGGTCGTTTTGATCATTAAGAAAAAGCATCTTAATTTAGATATTTAAGAATGTTTTGATGTTTATACTGAAAACAAGACAAAAATACTAAGAATTTTTTTTCTTAAAAATAATTTTTTGCAGAGCATACACTGCAAAAAATTATTTTCAAGAAAAAAATTCTTAGTATTTTTGTGAATCGCACAATAGGTGCTCTTTAAAAAAAAATCGCATTGTGTCAGGCCTGGCTAGGACAGAAACTGGAAAAGATAGATTTTATTACATTTTGTGACATCGCATATAGTAAGAACCCGTTGTTAGACCTTCAAAGTACCACAAGTATCACTCTTGCAATACTTTGATGTAATCCGCAGATCGATCATCGCAGTGCCACAAAGTCAAACACACCTATATTTTCTATGTCAGCAAAAGCAGAAACCAAAGATAACCCGGACATGACACCATTGACAAGTCTCCCTATGAGCTGTTTAATACCGTATGAACAAAATATTTAACTTTGTGCTAGTGATTTTTGGTTATTTTAATGCAGAAATCTTACATATTGTGCCTTTAATATTTAATATTATAATTGAAATGGATAAAAGACTAGTGTTTCAAATTCAATGCATGTATATTTGCTGTCTTTATATGTGTATGTCCTGTACTTTCTGCTGTTTACTCCATTGAATGTTACCTTGTCAATGAGTTTAAAGCCATTAGAGGGATTGTGTGAAACGACTGATTTATCTTGTGAGAGAGCAAACATCATCAGCTATCTGTGTGTACCATCAGAAACCTTTCTCATATACTTGATAAAAAGAGTCGGTTGACAGAATAGTGGTGCCAGCATTACACAATACCTGTTTAGTTAGGTGCTGCTAATTCTTGACAGGCAATACCCCAAGGCTGCAAATGCATACGGCATATGTTATTCATTGTTATTTGGATTTTAAGCACAATTGGTTTCGTCTATATTCATCTATATGCAACATTTATGGAGTATTATGGAGGGCTTTTACACCTGCCACGGTGCACCTTTTGTTCATTGCGTTGTCTTGTTTGTATTAAGCGAGGTGTTTCCCATGTTTGTTCTGATCAGGTGACCTGAATCTGAACGTGGTGGCCATGGCTCTGTCGGGTTACACCGATGAGAAGAACTCTCTGTGGAGAGAGATGTGCAGCTCTCTGAGGCTTCAGCTGAAGAAACCGTACTTGTGTATCATGTTCGCCTTTCTTACCAGCGAACCTGGCACCTATGATGGCGTCTTGGTACGTTAACAAGGCATTTAGCCACAGGAGAACCTCTGAGACTGATTTATTTTGAAGGGCACATATTAAGTCAAATTCACCCTTTACAAGATGTTTGGACATAAACGTGTGTTGGCGGTGTGTGAAGTAGGTGTGACGGATAACAAAACTCACTGTTCACGGATCACATTACGTTTTTGAAGCACGAATCGGATCATTTTTGGGGTTAGCAAAGAAAGGGGTGGGAAAAATCTAATAACAAAAAAGAAATTACAAACATTTATAAAAAAAGAACAAAGTTGCAAATTATGTAATTTTATAAATTAAATATATATATATATATATATATTTTTAGAGCTACAGAAGTGATTTTCTCTTTGTAGACTTAAAGGAATATTCAATTTTCTTAAAAGAAAAATCCAGATAATTTACTCAACACGTAACAGTTTTTTTCATCGGAGTTTCAAAGGACTATAAACGATCCCAAACGAGGCATAAGGGTCTTATCTAGCGAAACGATTGTCATTTTTGACAATAAAAATAACAAATATACATTTTTAAAGCACAACTTCTCGTCTAGATCCGGTCCAGCGCGACCTAACGTAAATGCGTAGTGACGTATTGTTGTTGACGTGTTGATTTAAGTGTTAATTGTTGGTGTCTATTAAAGTCCATTAAAATGAGAAAAATCCTGCAATGTTTTCCTCAAAAAACATAATTTCTTCTCGACTGAACAAAGAAAGACATCAACTTTTTGGATGACTTGGTGGTGAGTAAATTATCTGGATTTTCCTTTTAAGAAAATTGAATATTCCTTTAAGTGGGTTAATTGAGGTTACTGTCTCTTTAAGAAAAGCTTGGACTTGGTTTTGACTCTAATCTATACGTAAACCTAAGACATAAACACATGTTTTTATTAGAAAAATAATACTGTGGATATAATTTTGTTTGTATGTGCCTGGTCAAGAACAGAAAGATTTTATGTTTGTTTGCTTTTTGAAACGCGTCTCTCCGTGTGTCCACTTTTGAGTGCCCTTAAACGCATTCCACGCGGCACAGCATAAACAGTTGCCCCACATAAAACGTTACGTAGTTTTTCAATGCTCTATTCGGCAAGTGTATGTTAATGGACTACAGTATGAGACACAGTAGTGAAACTCTCTCTAAAGTTTATACATCAAGAGTTCTGATTCACATCTGACTGGAGCTGGACCGGACACATTCAACCACATTTGTGTCTGTCCGTACAGAAAACTGCTCACTTTAACACCATTTTGAGGTTAAATTGTTTAAAACCCATTGAATGTTAACATTTTCAAGCCTTTGAAGCATGTGCAAATGATAAACATTCCCTATTTAAATTTGCGTATTAATCTGCAAATCGTATGCGAGCCGAACCATGGGTACGGATCACGGATCTACTGCGTTCCGTCACAGCACTAGTGTGAACACAACAACCATACAATGAACAATGATCCCCATCAAACGTAAGCAGTCTCATTAGACATGCTGTTTTGGTATTCTTGTTAATGTGACATCACACAAACAAACCCCCGCCCACCGACACTGACTGGTTAATTTTACCCATAAGCTTTTCTAAATGTGTTTGTTAGCACGTTGCAGTGCTAATGCGGTTCAAGATACTATTGTCCCAGACTGTATTCACAGGAATCAGATCTATTTTTAGCCAAAAGCACTTACTCATTATTGGTATAGGAAGTGAGGAGCTGTAGCTCATTTGAATTTAAAAGTACAGCTCTTTTCTGTTCCTGCATTTTGGACATGCTATAAAAAAGTATCTGAGGGGTTTTCTTAGATGAAACTTTAATACAGACCTCTTCAATGCACACTTGCGACTTATATTACATCTTGTAAAAATGGGCTTAATATGTGCCCTTTAACATGGGTAAATGCAATTAATTAACGAATGAAGTATGATTTTGTTGCTTGTTACAGTATGAGAGTCGTGTAGCTGTAAGGGACCGTGTGGCCTTCGCATGCATGTTTCTCAATGATGCTCAGGTAAGAATTGCTCACCACTAATGTCATTACATTTCATTAATGTGCACTGAATAATGCCATGTTTTCCTCTCTTTGGCTCAGTTGCCACGTTACATAGACAAGCTGACCAATGAGATGAAGGAAGTTGGTAACTTGGAGGGCATTCTGCTGACGGGGCTGACTAAAGATGGCGTGGATCTGATGGAGAGTTATGTGGATCGCACTGGAGACGTGCAGACGGCCAGCTTTTGCATGTTGAAGGTCACCGACAGAACCACACATGACAAAAAAGCTCTTGTGTGCTTTTAGATGTATATTTAAGTTTAACCTTCAATCAAAAATATTTGCTGTAGGGTTCTTCAGGCGAGGTACTGAAAGATCCTCGCGTGCAGTGCTGGATCGAAAACTATCGCAACCTGTTGGACGCTTGGAGATTTTGGCACAAACGGGCTGAATTTGACATACATAGAAGTAAATTGGATCCCAGCTCGAAACCTCTTGCACAGGTTAGCATCAAATTTTCTTCATTTTGGACAGGTATGCATGAAAAAACTTGTTAGCATATCTTGATTGACAGTTGTTTTCACATGTTCTGTGTGCATGTTTCTCAGGTGTTTGTGAGCTGTAACTTCTGTGGAAAGTCTATATCATACAGCTGCTCAGCAATACCACACCAGGGCCGCGGGTTCAGCCAGTATGGCGTCAGCGGATCGCCTACCAAGTCAAAGGTCACCAGTTGCCCCGGATGTCGTAAACCACTGCCACGCTGTGCTCTCTGCTTAATGAACATGGGCACGCCTGTGTCCAGCTGCCCAGGTAACGAATCAGGGTTAGCGTTGGTCAAATTAGTGACTATTTTTACATGCACTGATTACTAATGGATTATTTGGTGGTTGCATGTAAACATAGCTAATGTGAGTTGATTTCATGCATTGTTTGAATGAAATGTTTCAATCTGCATTTTTTTACACCGCACGAGTGCTGTATTCTTGATGTAGCACTATAGGATCGCTATAACCTTCAGTCTTTTTGTATTTGCGTTTTAGCTTAGCTATTCTGAGCAACACTGCATTTGTATGCACCCGTAATTGATAGTTTTTGAGTGAAATATTACTGATTATTTAAAGTTAAAGGGGTCATATGACGTTTGCTGAAAATAACATTAGTTGGTGTATTTGGTGTATTGCAACATGTTCACGTGGTTTATGGTTAAAAAACACATTATTATATCCTATGCGTCTAGTCTAGACATTTCCTGGAATAGCGTTTTTAATGGTTCTTCAAGCACAAGTGATTTCAATGTTTAGTCAATGTAAAGATGCGTATGAGGCGGTTAGCGTAGCTGACGCGATTCCGTCTAGTTTGCCCGAATGGCCCGAATTGAGCAAACCGTGAGTTTGTATTTAAGTTTAAATGTAAACTTTGGCGGAAAAAAGAGCCACATTAACCAATCAGGAGCTTGCTCTAGTAGTGACGTGATTAAAGGAAGCGAGCGGAGTCGCAGCAGCCCCTTCCATGATGCAAATTTCCACGTGAATGTCTCGATAACTAGAATTTCATGCGCGGCTTTCACGTGTGAATGAAGCGAGTAAACTCAAAATGTTCAAGCTGCAAACTAGACGCGTTATACGCAAATGTGTGAACCCACAGTAAGGGCAACACTGTCACTACCGCAAACTTTTAAAGACTGATGCAATTAATCCAAGTGCTTCATTATAGCCCAGACGCTCGGAAATTTCCTGCGTGCCAAGGAGCAGGAACAACTCACTCTCTGGTTTTAAACCTCTGCGCCCCGAACAACCTCAAGTGCAAGGAAATGTCAGAGCCATGCGTATTACAAGCTCAGGTGCGAGGAAGAGTTTGAGTCATGCGCATTACAAGTTCGTGTGTCAGAGTCCGTGCCGCAACATAGTATCGTCTATCGGCACAACCCTAATTTGAACAAAGCACATCGTTCTGAAAAGCACTGTGTGCCCTAATTGGCCAGCTATCCAGTGTGTTATGATTGGCCGAAAACCTCAAGCATGTGACGAAAATGTTAAATTCCTTACCATATTTCGAAGATCAGCTCCCAAAGCCACTTCTGTTCCCTTCAGACCCCAGTGTATTTTTGAGGGCGTGCCAAAGCACAGAGTGGACAAAATTATGAAAATGTGAATGAGTCCACGTCGACCACAGAAGTAAACTGATGACTACATTCCTAGGAACTATACTCTCATTCTGACGTAATAATCAAGGACTTTGCTGCCGTAACATGACTGCAGGAGGCACAATGATGATATGCAGCAGCCGAAAATATTCCCTTTTGTAACTTTCAATGGCAGGGGACTATTTTCGGGCAGTGCGTAATATCACTACGCTTGCGGCAGGCATGTTAGAGCAGCAAAGTCCTTGATCATTACGCCAGAATGAGAGTATAGTTCCTAGCCATATAGGCCTAGAAAATCACAACTTTTAATTTTCCGTCGGTCTTACTACACGATGTAACTACAGAAGAGTCAAGTTTTAAACAGGAAAAATATCGAAACTCCTTGGTTATTTTTAGCGCGATGCTAATGGTCTAATCAGATTAAATGGATTATGCTAAGCCATGCTAAAAGTGTTACCGCCAGACCCGGAGATCAGCTGAATGGATTCCAAAATGGTAAGAATAAAATTTTTAACTCTAGGGGAGCTGGAAAATGAGCATATTTTCAAAAAAAAGTGGAGTGTCCCTTTAAGATATGAACTTCTTGTGTCAGCACATGTTCAGGACAGGTACAGCAGTTCTCATTGTGACCTTAATCTCAACAGGAAAGGCAGATGAGAAAGCTGATCTTACACGAGACAAAAAACTTGCACAGTTCAATAACTGGTTTACCTGGTGCCACAATTGCCGTCATGGCGGTCATGCAGGTCACATGCTCAGCTGGTTCAGGTATGGAGCATCACATTCATTCACTTACAGTATATTTTCACAGACTTTAAAAAGTGTTTGATGCAACATTTTACTCTATACAACAGCAAATGTGACCTGGTTACTTTTTGCATGAAGTGCAGTTTCGCTAAGTAATTAAATATAATAAGATTTGCTGTAGCACAAAAAAATCTTTATGCATCTTAGTTCTCTACAAGTAAATAATACTTTATGTGAATTAATCCTTTAACAACCTTTATGATAAAAACTTTAAGGCTCCAGTAGTTCTTTAAAAGCTTCAGGACTGTAATCTCTTTAATCTCAGTATCAGTCAATGTGTATTTGTCTGGTCTTTCAGAGATCACAGCGAGTGTCCCGTCTCCGCCTGCACCTGTAAATGCATGCAGCTGGACACCACAGGCAACCTGGTGCCTTCAGATGCCGTATAAAGTCTGTTACGCCCTCCATGTTGTTATTTAAATCTTCTCGCTTCACTACATGCCAGCAATCCACACTAGTAGAGAATGACAGCCGTTGAAGTCAAACGTGAACATGTGTGTCTTTCTGACGTATATGACGTGAACTACTGTACACACATCACTTGTATTAATGACAGGTGTTCTCCTGTCACAGGAAGTAAAGCAGTTAGATGGGTAGGATTATATAGCCTATGATTAACTCGCCCACCCACAGACGGTTTTGTGTTTGTGACATGTCAACGTGCTTGAGAAAGTATGTCTGCAAATGTCTGACAGGCGTCTCTATGAGATCTGGTCCAAAAGTCATCAGTACCTGGAGCTGCTTTAAGTAATGTGTATTAAAGGCAGGAAAAATGAATGCAAGTGTTACAAACTGAGGAGTTGCATGGGAGCAAAGTTTTGTTTATGTCTCAGTAAGTGATTTTATGTGGCCGTTGATTATTTGAAAGACCAATATCTTTTGTGTATATTGTTACTCTATAACACAATGAATCCCTTAGTTTGTTTCTGAATGACTCAAAACTGTCAAAGGTCTACAATAAGATCAAAACTAAAGCAATGTATAAACAGGAACTACCATCAGAAAAGTGAAGAAAAACCGCTTACCAAAATGTATAGGATACGCTAACACAACTAAATTTATATAAAATAATTGTTAACAACATAAAACTCTTATTTGTTGATTTCTGTTGGTTAAAATCTGTCAGTACCAGGGCTAAGTGTTTTGTATTATCTAAAGGCATTGAAAAATGCTGTTTTGTATTGCTTTGTTTAATTTATTGCACAATCAATGCAACAACACATTAACATCTTAATATTTAAATAATTGTGTCTTTATTTTTGGGAAATAAATCCATTACAATTTAATGTTACTAAAACACTGAGTTTTTATGCTGAAGTTTACTTATGTACAACAACAGATGTGTCTTGTTTTCATTTTGCATCAACTACAGTACGTCAATATGTTGCAAGCAAATTTCGGAGTAATTCAGTATGAATCTTACTGCAAAAATCCTTTAAAGGAGACATATCATGAAATTCATACGTTTCCCAAGTGCTATAATTTGGTCTCCAGTGCTTCTATCAACCAAAAAAATGTGAAAAAGATCAACCCAGTAACTTAGTTTTGGTAAAAAAATAGGTCATTGAAATTTGAGTCCCCTTGTGATGTCAGAAGGGGATCTTATTGTTATAATACAACCCCATGCACTATCCAACCACTGCACTGCCATTTAGTGCAAAGAGAGAGAGAGAGAGAGAGAGAGAGAGACGGAAAAATAATTGACATCACAATTGAGTTTTAATTTCAACCTACCACCATCATTGTGATCCGAGTTTGCATTTCATAAGCTCATTTGCATTTAAAAGGACACAACCAAAAATGGCACATATTTCCTACAAAGTGGCAATTTTAACATGTTATAATAAATTATTTGTGGGAGTATTTGAGCTAAAAGTTAACATATGCACTCTGGGGACACCACAGACTTATTTTATATCTTAAAAATGTCTCATAATATGTCCCCTTTAAAGAATTTTTTTTCCTGACAGGTCATTTTCCATGCGTTTTAGAACTAGTATTAATAACATTACATTAAGGTTTTATTCATTAACTTACGTTATTGCATTTATTAACATTAACAATCAAGTCACATTTATTTATAAAGCACTACAATGTTTTATTGCTTACAAGCAGCATGAAATGTAAAAAAAACATAAATATATTTATTGCAAATTTTTCATAGATTATGATCTAGGGTGGCCATTCGTGCCAGTTCCGCCGGACACGTCCCGAACATGTTTTCGGGTTCGTTCTCCGGAAGTCGCGTTGGTCGACCGCATACGTCATCAAGGTTTAATATTCACTGAAAAAATGATTCATTGAATTTAATAAAAAATTTTAAGGTAAGTGGTTGCAATCAATTTATTTAATCTACATTTAAACAAAAAAGATTAGTAAAGTAAAATAAAATATAAAACTTTTGTTTAAATGTAGCTTAAATAAATTTTTTGCAACCACTTACCTTAAAAAAATTGATTAAATTCAGTGAAAAAAAAATTTCAGTGTTTCGCGTTTAATTTCAGAAAAGCAACCGTTACATTTCAAGGAAAGAATGAAACTACAATGATTGTATGTCTTAAAAGAAATAAATCTTAATTTTCTAATCTATTTTAACTGAAATGTGAGAACCTCGATGACGTATGCGGTCAAGCAACGCGACTTTCGGAGAACGAACCCGATAACATGTTCGGGATGTGTCCGGCAGAACTGGCACGAATGGCCACCCTATTATGATCTTTATGATTTAATTAATTATTTATGAAATCTAATATAATCACTTTTTTTGTTGTTTGTTCATGTTACTTAATTGTGCATTAACAGATTCACTGAAAAAAATAATTCATTCAATTTACTACATTTTTTTAAGGTAAGTGGTTGCAATCAATTTATTTAAGTTACATTTAAACAAAAGTTTTTTGTTTGGTTTTGTATTTCTAATTTTTCTTGTTTAAATGTAGCTTAAATAAATTGATTGCAACCACTTACCTTAAAAAATTGAGTAAATTGAATGAATAATTTTTTTAGTGTTCAGCTTTTGAGGTTAATGAATGCTGTATTGTTCATTGTTAGTTCATGTTAATTAATTTAGCAAACTAGTAAAACCTTATTGTAAAGTTTTACTTTATTATTGTTCGTGAATCCGTGTATGTTCTTTAGAAAATCAATTTCTAGTTTTGTGTTTCACAGTAAAAAAGTGCATGTGGAGTTGAAATGACTTTAGGCTGAGTAAATAATGTATTGTGAATTATGCATAGATTTTATGATTTCAAGCAAACAACTTCATTAACCAAAACCTGAGTACTATGAAAACACCCAGCTGATCAAATTCTCAAAGCCTGTGTGATTGTTTCTCCATGCACCAATAAACCCCACCCCAACAGGAACTTCAATGGGCCCATTGGCTCTTGGTTGTAGGAAAGAAAGGCATAAGCCAATAAAGAAGAAGCAAACATGTGGTGCTCTGCTCCAACCCAATATCCTGCAGCATACATGCGCTTTGCTTTCACCACAAGTCCATACACTTATACATAGACTAGTTTGTACTGAAGTACATACAGATGAGCTGAAGATTTAAGACCTTTGCGTTCATACAGATGCAATGAGAAGCTCGTAGTAGTATAAGAGGAAGCAGCGTTACGCACGGGCACATTTTCACTTCTTATTTACTTCGTGCGCTTTTACGCACCAGATGCAACACTAACTTCAGCTGTACTGTATGTGCCAAAGATCCGCAGCTGGGATGAAGTAAATAAAGAAGATCTCCTTTATCTCGCTATTATAAACATATCGATCCTTCATCATAATCAAATGCTGTAGATATGAAGCAGATTGTTAAATCCAACAGGACACCGACAGAGTCTCACCTCATGACCGGAGGAAGAGGTATGAAAAACTTAACAAAAACATCTTGTTTTTTTATATAGTATATGAAATTAACTGTTTATGTGTCCAAACCGTGTTATTCATTATGCTTGTAAAGTATTTTAGGTGTGACACAAAATCATTTATATGGGCTTTGTTTATATGTATCTGAAACTTTTAAGTTCGGTTTCACGATCAGCTTACTCAGGTTATTATACGTGATTTTTTTGAATGGCAACCCAATCAACTATTTGTTATACTAACTTTGTATGATATGTTTTATCACAAAGCATATTGTTTTCTTTATTGTAGTCTTTGCGTAAGTAGATCTAAGTAGTTGTAAGTAGTAAAATCTTGCTGAAGATCGATACACGCATATTGTACTTGCCTATTACAAATTTTAGAACTTTATGACATTGAGATGACTAGCAAAGTGTCACAATTTACCTCACAAACTATAAAAAATGTTTAAACTAGCAGTTTAAAATAGTCTTTTATCGCAGGCGGCTCTACTTTCATGACTCTCGTATCACTCCGCGCTCTCTTTCTTCTCATGCAATAAAATACTATCAACTCAAATCAATATTTAATTTAATTTATTTAATTATTAGTAATTTTAAGTATGTTGTTCAAACAGTCGGCCATTATCTTTAAATAAACTGATATTTTATTTCGCGATAATATGGCTGTATAAAAATCAATGTTTCCATATGGATCACGTCAATGTAAATCTGTGTAAAGTTACACACTGGTTATGTTACTAGTTAGTTATACTTAACTAATATTACTATAGTTCATAAGACTAACTATGCACAGGTGAAGTACCTGTTGACAACATTTTCAGTAGGTAGCCTACAGTGCGGACTACTATATCCCACAATGCAATGTGCCCAACTGGAACTTGCAGAATTACCTCAAAGTTAGTTAAAAAATGTACTTATTGATCGAAATGCCAAAGGTCAGTAGACTTTTACACATACGTGAATTAAAACTGGCCAATATAGTGTTTCTGAATTATACGACAACTATGTAGCACTAGTTTATTCCGTAACTATGCAATCCCCACTGACAAATCTAAGACAAGCATAAGCTGGTAGCTGGTTTAAGGTGGCAGTAGCTGGTTTGAGCTGGTCCTCCCAGTCTAGCAAAGCTGGTGGGTCAGCTAGAATTCCACTCTGACTAGCTAGACCAGCTTAAAGTGACCAAAACACAGCTAGACCAGCTTGCTACACCAGCAAACCAACTAACACCAAGCTGGGAGACCAGCTTAAACCAGCTCACCAGTTTACACTGGTCTTAGCTGGATTTTTCAGTAGGGATGTTACTAGTTATACTAATATTATCATAGTTCAGAAGATGTATAACTATGCACAGGATACCTGCAGACCTATGCAACATCCCACAATGCAATGCGCCCAACTGGAACGTGCAAAAGCTACCTCAAAGTTAGTGGCGATGTTAAAAAATTTACTTATTGATTGAAATGTCAAATGTTAGTAGACTTTTACAGTACTTTCATGTGGGGCGTAAGCGTTAACGCTTGACGGAAGGCTTGTCGGAAGCGTGGTCAACAGCCAATCACAGTGGCTGTAACACATGCTCCCCTTTTCCATAAACGTAATTGGCTGACTCTGCCTAGGTTATTTGCATAATGCGATCTGATTGGCTGACGCACGCATTGCCACTGAAAAGTTGAGAAATGTTCAACGTCTGCTGCGAGCAACGGCAGTGACGCGGCGCCGACGGATCCACAATTCAGTTTGGCAACGCATGACGTCACCCATTGAAAGTGAATGGGAAGCGTTAACGCTTAGCGTGTGAAAGTACCGCTACACATAAGTGAATTAAAACTGGCCAATGATCATGTTGTGTTTCTGAATTGTATGACAACTATGTAGCAACACTAGTGTAGGGAAGGTTTATTAGTCCGTATGCATTCCCTACTGAAAAATCCAGCTAAGACAAGCATAAGCTGGTAGCTAGTTTTAGCTGGTTTAAGGTGGCAGTAGCTGGCACCAGCTAAAACCAGCTTATACTGGTCTTAGCTAGATTTTTCAGTAGGGTTAAATACTATTTTATTATAGTATAGACTGCACAGTACCGAGTTAGTAGCAAATCATTGGCTCATCTTATTGTGTAGTACATTTTTCAAGTTTATATTTGAAAACAACTTCACAAAAATAACATTTGGCATTGTCAAGCCGTGTCCTTATATCCCAACTACTATTCTCTAAACTTAAGCTGTCCATGAACTCAAGACAGCTTTCTGTCCATACACATGGAGTGATGCTTGTGTGGATTTGCATTTGAAACGCTTCTCTTGCACACAAAGACCTTGCAGCTGCCTCGCAGCAATCTGCAAGTGAATGTAGGAGCCGTTCCCCAACAAATGCTCGAAGAAAAGGTGTGTGCACTGTGCTGAAAATGATTTCAGGCTGATGGTTCATTCAGGCCGCTCGCAGATTTTCAGGCTGGTACTGTAACCGACCTTCCTGGCTGAGTGACACTTGTGTATTTTTCAGCCGAGAGTAAACTCACAATGGCTCTTTTGCATACGTTTGTGCTTGCACAGGCGTCTGCGTTGCAGATGCAGGATCTCTGTATCTGCTGTGGGCAGCATGCACACGGGTTGTTATGAATTTCAGCTGTTGGTGCATGTGTGTACATGAATGTGGGTTTGATGAGCAGTTTCATTTTGTTTCATTTCCTGCTGTGTGTCTTGGAGCGTGAACCTAATGTAAGAACAGTCATTCGAAGGGCGCTTCGTGTCCTATAAATATCGCTTTTGTCAACAGTCTTTTGTTTGTTTGTATTCATTAAGTTAGGTTGCAATGTCAGCGTTAACTTTATTTCTTAGCCAAATTCAAAATCCCAAATAATAAACTGATTTGCACTTCTTGTGCTACAACTTAAAATTGTGCGGTTAAGTAATTTGCCTACCAATGTCAGAGTAGATGATAATGTAAATCAAGTTAAGAAAGTCTTATAGACACTGAAGGTTGGATTTGTCTTAACCAAACTCATCACAGAGTCCTGGGGTGGGCCCTCTTTTATGTGGGTCAGTATGCAAATAACGTACCATGGTGCCTGTGAGTTTTGCATTAGGAACCCTTATTAACATTTCCGTCGAAATTATTGAAAAAATAGGTTTTGGTTCCATTATAAATTGAGTTTTCGTACATTGCAGATACAACCTCATCACTTTCCACCGACACCCACTAACTTCCTCTCCACTGCAGTGCAGTTATGTCACTGGCCATTACCTACATAATCATAAACAACTCTGTTTTTATTTTATCAGCACAATCAGCCGGTCGACAGACATCTTTATTGGACGATCTACCTGAGAAGTACCTGAGTGGTCAGTGGCCACGTGAGCCACATCAACCCCGGCCCTCTTCCACGAACGATAAAGCTACGCAGGTGAGATAACGTTGCATTCAGTCAGCAGTGACCCCAAAAGTGTTACCTAAAATGTATAGCGTACAAACCTAAAGCGTTCCAACAGCAGTTCTGTGTATCGGCACGAATCTCGCGATACAATACGTATCACGATGTCGCGATACGTTGCGGTTAGAGCTGCAACGACTAAACGATAAAATCGACTATGACATTCGTTGTCAATGAATTTCATTATCGATTAGTTGGTCTGTGACTTCAAATGCTCCCACACCACCATCGGGCAACGTAATTTCCTTTAATATAAGTGAGTTTGTATTTGTTTAATTGTTTTTGGGTTTTCATAAAAAATAAATGAACCACAAGCATCTGTTTTAAAGTAAGGGGGGAAATGTAGGTTTTTATTACTGTAACAATGCATTTATATCACCACTTTCATATCATAATGACTTATTTTATTTATTTTGTTAATAACAAATAATCTTAAAATTCATCAAGGTCTAAAGCAAAATTATTTTATTCTGACCACATCCCTGAAGACTCAATGCATTTTGTTAATTGATATTTTGACATTTAAAGATGTTTTTCTATTTTAAAGCTGCACAAACTTTTTTTTATTTAAGGCTTAAAATGTCAAAAATATTATATTAGTAAAACTCTGTAGTAGTGTGTGGCTTTTGCACTTTTGAAAGGACACTTCTACATCTAATTAAGTAAATATTAATATTATATCCGATTAGTCGATTAATCAAAAAATAATCACCCGATTAATCGATTATGAAAATAATCGTTAGTTGCGATGCTGTGAAGCTGGGCTATATATTGGGATATTTCCTATTTTAGGGATATAATAGGATATAATTTTAGAAAAGCTGTCTTTGAGAACACCCGTCCATATGCAAACCTAAGCAAAAAATGTTTTGTTATAGTTATTGTTATAGTCCATAGCGTAAACGGCTCTTAGCCATGTTCATTATAGTTCGACATCACATGATCTATGGACCAGAAGAAGTCCAAATACCACTACTGAATACAAAAACCAATACACCCAGAACTATAATACTGTATTTGTTAACAAATTTCTTTTTGTGAAATGTTTTGGTTGTAAAGCGTGCTTGTTTTTAAATAAATTACACTCGTTTTACAATGCAATGACGTTCATACATTTTTCGCCTGATGCATTTAACAGCTGCAGTTTATTTTACTTCTGTATTAAAGAGTGAAACAGGATGTGAGACAAAATGTTGAACCTTTATCCATCAGACATGTATTAGATTATGATAAGATCAGGTAGTTAAAAACTATAGGGCACATATAAAAATAATGTAATCATTAATAAAACATAATAGGGTGGTTTCCAGACAGGGATTAGACTAGTCCTACACTAAAAATGCAAGAGATGTCCAAACTGAAAACATCTTGCACTGACATATCCGTACATCCGAAACATTAGTGCCCTTTGTTTTGCCTCAAAATGAACACAAGCGTTTTAAATAAGGCATGTTTGTTAAAACTAGTTATATTTCCTAATTACACTGCAAAAAATTATTTTCAAGCAAACATTTTCTTAGTATTTTTGTCTTGTTTTCAGTAAAAATATCTAACAATTCTTAAATTAAGATGCTTTTTCTTGAAGAACAAAATGACCCAAGAAAATAAGTCTAGTTAATAGACTAAAAATATAAAATTTAAGTCATTTTGTGCATAAAACAAGCAAAAAAATCTGCCAATGGTGTAAGCAAAAATCTTGAAAATTTTTCTTAAACAGAAAATTCAAGAAAATTTAGCTTACCCCATTGGCAGATTTTTTTTGCTTGTTTTATGCACAAAATCATTTAAATTTGATATTTTTGGTGTAAAAACTTTTCTTGGTTTGTTTAGCTCATCAAGAAAAAGCATCTTAATTTAAGAATTTTTAGATATTTTACCTGAAAACTAGACAAAAATACTACAATTTTTTCTTGAAAATAATTTTTTGCAGTGTAAACTAAGACTTAAGTTGGCTTAAGGTAATTCCTGTCTGGGAAACCACCCCAATGTGTGTTAATGGTAACAACTTACATTAGTTAATGCATTAGTTAACAATGATCAACACTTCTACAGCATGTATTAATCTTAATGTATTAGTATTCAGCATTTACTAATACATTTTCTAAATCAAAAGTTGTATCTGTTAACATTAGTTAATGCACAATGAACTATAGCATGAACAATTGTATTAGTGTTAACTTTGCAAAGTTAACATTAACATTATTAGTTAAACATTAACAAAGATTAATAAATGCTTCATCCATTTACTAATGTGTACAAATACAACCTTCACTGCAAAAAATGATTTTCATGAAAAACTGTCTAGTTTTTAGACCAAAAATATCAAATTTAAGTGATTTGTGCATAAAACAAGCAAAAAATAAATAGATAACAATAAAAACTGCCAATGGGGTAAGCAAATTTTTCTCGAATTTTTCTTGAATTTAGTGTTTAAAAAAGTTTTTTGCTTACCCCATTGGCAGATTTTTTTGCTTGTTTTATGCACAAATCACTTAAATTTAATATTTTTGGTCTTAAAACTAGACTTAGTTTCTTGGGTTGTTTTTTGCTCATCAAGAAAAAGCATCTTAATTTAAGAATTTCTAGGTATTTTTACTGAAAACAAGACCAAAATAATAAAAAAAATGTATCCTGAAAATTATTTTTTGCAGTGTAGAAGCTAAAATTGTGTTTAATAAGAATAAAAAAATGTAGGGCTTTGTGACATCATGCGAGAAGCTATTTTAGAGGCAAAACAATTTCATAAAAAGTTTTAAAGACAAACATGTTTAATATACACAAATAAATCCAGAAAGTTAATAGGATAAATTTGGATCTTAAGTCTTCAAATACTTAAAAGTCAATATTCCAGAGTTGCACCATGCCTATTCTTGGACTGTTCTCATTTGTTTGTGATGAAGTTTATTTGTTGGACTGTTTTGTGTCCTATTTGTAGTTTCTTGTGAAGTCTTTGACTGCTATGTAGTTGAGCTGTGCCGAGACCTCCAGTCCACCCTAAAACAAAACCGTCACAAAGCTTGAAGCTTCGCGGCGGTCTGCTGCCATACAAAGTTGGTGTTGTGTGCAGTGAATTCTTTCTGGAGGTGCAGCAGTTTGCACCTGTCACCCTGTGTGTGTTCATGTGTGTGTAGAGGTGTGTGTACACAGTACCTAAGGGTTGAGCGCGCACACGGCTCTGTATCTCCTCACCACCTGGCGCTCTCCGACCGTTCTTTGTGTGTCTGCTGTGAGCTGCCTGCAGCGACATCCATACATATGCTAATGTGCGATCCGGCTCGCGGAGGCCGCGGCATCCCAGAGAGAGGAGAATGTCAAAATGATCCTGTTCCTCTCGACATCTCTCTTCATCACACCGCAGGACGAGACTCTGGAGCCCTTTGTTAGCAGTTGCTGCTTTGTCATTGTTTAACATTATAAATGAGTAAGTGATTAGTCATTTAAGAGTTTATGAAATCAGAATTGACCCTGGCATGTTTGTCTGTTGATCTGTGCATGTTACACAGGAATAATTCACACCAAAATTAAAATAAACACATATTTTACTTACACTCAAACCATTTTAAGTTTATGTTTTAAAGCTACAAAAAGTGCATTATCCATCAAAAGTTATAAAATGTAAAATTTATATAAACATTCTACAAAATCACCTCACTTTGCTTTGTAAGACAATTAGTAACTATATGGATTAGTTTTTGATGCATTGCTGCGCTTTTTGGATATGAGTACTATTCTTTGCCATTTTAAAGCTGAAAAGAGCCAAAATACAACTCTGACTTTGTTTGGCTTAAACAAGTAAGTCATATAAACCTTGAATGGCTTGAGGAGTTGGGCCAAAATATGGGCTAATATTCATTTTGGGGTGAACTTTTATTTTAAAGGAGTAGTTCACCCAAATATCAAAATTCTAATTAGGATTACTTTAAAGATGAATGAATGTGATTTTTGGAGCTTCGCCATATTAAAAAGCACCTATTTCATTGCTAAAAAACAATGTTATTTTGTGTATTTGGTACAATACAATGCGTTTGCGTGGTTTATGGTTAAAAAAAGACATTATTTTCCACATACCGTACATTTTTGTAGCTCCAGACTTCACTCTCTTCCTGAAACGCATGGATTTTAAAAGCTCTGTGTCCCTGATATGTTGTGATTGGCCTGAATAGCTCTGATGTCAACAGGAAATATGACGCTCCTTACCATGTTTGAAAGATTCACTCACAATGCACTGCTAACAGGAGTTAACTTACAGGCTGTGAGTCCGAAGCGGGAGGAATTATGATAATTTCGCTCTTCTCTACATCACCAATCCCAGGAAGTAAACTGTTGATTACAATCTGTGTGTTTGTTGTAGTCCAAGAAAAGAGATTTACGTTGGAGACGATAACTCGCGTCATCATTTACTTACTATGATATAATTTACTGCATATCATTAACATGTAGTAACACACACCTACATACCATAGGAAACGTAAAAACGTGAATCGGACAATAGGTGCTCTTTAAGCCCCATAAGGCAAGTCCTAAAAACCGAATGCAAAACCTTTTGATAGCCCCCTAGTGGCTGGCTTCAGTATAGGTCATAAACCCCGCCCTCTCCATGTAAACGAATGGGACGTGAGCCACATTAAAAATTAAAGAATACTTCAAAAAAAAAATCCCAACGATGGTTTCTGTTATTTTAGTTATTTCTTATTTTACTTTTATGTGTTTTGTACTTTTAAAGCAACACTATGTAGTTCCCATGTAAAAATGAGTTACAGCTCCCCCATGTGGTTGAAAAGCGCAACAGTGCCTGGTATCAGACACTCTTCTGTAGGCAGGGGGAGGGGCGGGGCTGTGTTTCCTACCCTCCATTGCCACTTTCAGAGTGTGCTTGTAGCAGCTAGGAGGCTTCTCAGGTTGCAGCAACAGTACAATTTGTCCAGTTAAAAGTTGTTCTATCACTGAAATAATTTTAGAGACATTATTTAAAGGTAAAAAAACTACATAGTGTTGCTTTAGGTGTTCGTTTTTTATATATTTGCTTTAAGTTAGTTATTAGATGCTATTAAAAAAGCATGTGATGACTTGATTTGTGTGTTTGTGATTAGTCAAACTAGAAAATGGGCGGGGCTTCGATACCACCACCAAATACTCCAAATCACTTTGACTTTAAATGATGCATCGGTGCAAGATGTCAGCGGCTATTTTTGAGATATTTTGGCTTCATTTTTTTTACAAACATGGAACTGTATGGAGACACGTCATCCATATTTTTTACAGTCTATGAGACCCGTATAATAAGATGGCACGATGGCATTATAATGTGAAATGATTCATTTGTGTCCAGCTGAAGAAACGGACTCAAATACATTTTGAATGTATTTGGGTGAACTAATCCTTTATTTTCTACAAACTGAAAAGTTATAACCCATCGAATCTGTCTTTTCAATGTAAGGTAGCTTTGCAAAGGCACTTGATGACAATGCCACTTCAGTTAGGATGTTACCATAGAAGGTAGCTGATTGTGTAGGCAGAAGAAAGCAAGACAGCTCACTTAGTTTTGGAAAAGAGCCAACATCTCTCAGATCAGCAAGCACTTCAATGCAACAGTACAGCGACCTACAATGACATTTCTGGTGTTTGTACGATACTTAACCCTTCACCTTAACTTCCTTAGACTTCGAGTTTATCTGCTAGCATACCACGAAACAAAGCGCATTCAAGACCGCCTGGAAGTTCAAGTTGTAACACGACACTGCAGGTACATTTGAAAACCGAAAAATGGGTGTAAGAACGAAAACTTAATTTAACATGTTTGTGGTTTCGTTGTCCGTCTTTTGTGGCTCTTTGAAGCTGCAGGTCTTTGTTTAACTTTATTGTGGTGGTGGTCTGAGAGACTGATGGCATTAAAGTACCACAAGCATCCTGTTATTGCTGACTTATGTAGGTTACCTGACTTCAAGATATATTCTACAGTAAATAGGTCAGGAGAATGGAAAAAAACATAAAGATATATGTAGACTTATTACTTTCGATTGACATTTAAAATACAAAGGATTGATTTTGTAACAAAACCACAACTATCGCTATAGCACCGACTACGGTCACATAAGTCAATGGTCACAGAAATTGTTTGCACCTTCTTGCGATTAACTTTTTGGTTACCAAACCAAAATCTGTAGTCACTGGTCCACAACTCCATTATTTGTCTTATTTTAAGCCATTTTTATGATGTTTATTATAGACACCTGGCTTTTGGAGTTACGACGGAGGAGAGGTGAACATGCACAAGCGCTCGGCATCGTGGGGCAACGCTGACCATCTCATAGAGGTATTGACATACAAAAAAACTGCACTGTTTACAGATGTTAAAAATATATTTGATTTACATCAAACATTTGTGGACACACTTTACCTGAAACAGACATATTATGTGTTGGGACTTGACATTAAAACATCTGTTTAAAAAGCTTGATAATGTTTGTTAAAGGTTATTTTGCGAAACCACTAAAATTAGAATTTGCAATTATATTTTCATTTATGCATTTGGCAGATGCTTTAATCCAAAACAACTTATAGTGCATTACAAAGTATAATTAAGACTTTAACTGGCACCGTCCTGATTTTACTTTCAATATTTTGCATGTACATTTTTATCTATCACGACAAACTATGTATCATTGGGAAGGTCTAAGGCTCTAGAATACACATTTTAACAGTGTTTTATAAAATAAATTATCTAGGGAGAGTAATTGATTTATTTATGAATAGAGTGTGCCTCCAAACATTTATATCCTGGGAAATGGCAATGTCCCGCCAGTGGGACGCCTACGTTTACTTCAGTGTCAACATTGGATAAGAATTCACATGCAAAACAAACTATATAACGTTTG